>NC_134870.1:30704786-31304786 GCF_049852395.1 Peromyscus maniculatus bairdii | reverse complement strand
TAAATGCCTTATTAAAAATGATACGACGAGATTCTCTGGAAAATGCTTGGGCTAGTTTTGGCAAATCCCCTTGATAGTTAAATTCTTTCTAAAAAAAAAAAATCAGCTTTCATAGTTAGATGAATATCATTGGCATCCTCAAGCATCCCCATCGAACAGCAGAGGTTCGATGGTGGAGAGAGTGAAGACAGATGGCCAGGGGAGTGAACGGGGGGGGGGGGGGGGGGGGAGGCAGACAGGCTTTCAGGTCAGATCATTTAGCTGATCTTTAAGTCCTTGGCTCAATATTTGTTAGCTCAGGATACTAGTCAGGGCCAAGGTCTTTCTCGGGCGTGGCTTCACTCAGCCTGCCCCAGGAAAGGAAGATGACATTTATGTTTGCTGCTGGTTCACCAGTTACTGTATGAGAAATGGGCACATGAGGATCTCCCCTCCTCCATGTGTCTGCTGTGTCAGCAGTGATGGTTTCCCCTCTGTCTCCCTCTGAAGGATGCGCTGAATGAAACTATAATCTTGGGGCCAAATGGCTCGAGGCGTATTAATAATGGCATGAGTCATTTGTGCCACCTTTGAGTTATATTATTAACAGATTCCAGGAAGTTCCCTGTCACCCTTCAGTGGCCTTTCACAATTAGCCTTTCTACTAAGCCATGGTGGACTGGAGGCCTCCTCCTCCTCCACCAGACACTGGATCCAGCTACTGCCAGTCATGTGTCATCTTCGGCGAGCTTCTGTTCCACACATCAGCCATTATAGCTCACATGGGAGAAAGGGAAGGCGAAATATGCATAAAAGATGCCATAGTCGAGAGATGGCAGATGGAGAGGCTCCCTAGAGCAGGAGCCTCCAAACTGTCTACCGTCAACACTAGCTGTGGTGTTTCTTGACTCTGAGGAAAATAAAGTCCTTTCAGGCCAAACCCTTGGAATTGTCATAGCTAGTGGCCACAGACGTCCAACTCCTTAAAGAAAAGCATTGACCTCATGGGGAAGCATACACTTTTAATAACCTCTGGCCAGAGTTGTTTAAATAATCTCTTCCAAAACACCTCACACTTCACCAGTTATGGGTGTCCCTGCATCACCTCAGCCTTTAATGAATTCTTTTCCCTTAAGTATTTCTGGAAATGCCCAGAGGTGCTAACATGTGGCTAGAAATAATTCTGTTGAGTGTCCTCACCAAAGCCAGAGTCCACGGGCCCAGGCTCACATGCTTCCCCTAAGACAGCATTCGGGACGAGGCATCTGTCCCGGTCTCGGAGGCCACCACACTCACTCACTGCTACCAGGAAGTCCTGCAGGACCCGAGCTGGTGAATTCAGAATGCCTGCTGAATGTCTAAGCCAGAGCCTCTCATCACCTCCCTGCTCAGCAGAGTGAGACAGAGCACATGGTACTGCCCTCAGGAGGAAAATGTACTCAATCTCAGGCGCTCTGGTGGCTCACAGCAGGTCTTCCTTAAATAGACCTACCCCAACTCGTAGACTATGGCTAGACTCCAGTGTTCAACTCTGCTCCACTTGTCTTTGCTGCTACCATTTCCACCTCCAGGACAGCTAATCTAACTATTACTCAAAGCTAAGTCTCCTCCCTGGAGGCCATTGAAAAGCTGTGTGAACCCTGAGCTGTCACTATTTCATATAACCCATCCTTCTTCCAAATCATACACACGGTACTCTTTCCCAAGGCTGCAGGGTCAACTCTTTCTCAAATGCTCCCGGGGTTAGCTGAGTCCAGACAAGCTCTAGTCTCAGCCTGCAGACTGCCATCCTGTCCTCTGCCGACATCAACCTCCCTTCCTGGAATCACACTGCCACTTTAGGTCTTCTCCATGGTGTGCTCCTTTCCACCGCTCCTCCACTTGGGAGCACCCCAGTTTTTCCTACAATGATTTGAAAGGTGTCCATCTTTCCCTGGAGGGTCCTAAGCCCTGTTGGGAAGCAGAACCAAATGACAGTACTGGGCAGGGATTTGGCCTTACTTTGCTCTCCAGAAACTCTTGAGCCAGTTCCTGCCTGGTCCTGGCACTCTGTTATTCTAAACCATATTCTAACCTTTTCCAGTCTTCTTTCTTGAAGGGATCAAACAGTACACCCTATAAAAACAAGAGATCAAATGTTCTCCTCCTCTCTCTGTGTGTGTCTTAGTTTCTTTTCCAATTTCTGTGACAAAATACCCTGAGAAAAGCCACTTGGAGGAGAAGGGGCTTGTTTGGGCTCACATTTCCAGGTAGTCCATCATAGTGAAATCAGTACAACCATAATCAAGAACAGAGAACAATGATGAATGTATACAGTGCTCAGTTCCCATTCTTCACTTAGTCAGGCCAAGATCCATGGAATGGTCTTATCCACAATTAAGATAGGTCTTCCCACAGCTATTGATATCATCAAGATAATCTCCCCCAGGCATGCCCAGCAACCCCTCTCCCAAGTGATCCAGTTCCTGTCAGCTTGACAATTAACACTAACCATCACACCTCTCCACATCTTTGTGAAAGCAAGCTGATGGATGAGTCAAGGCACACACACACAGCTGGCAGTGATGGCTAACTGGGAATTGCTAAGTAGTATTCCAAACCCAAGGCTAGTGGGATGACTCAGCAGGTAAAGGTGCTTGCTACCAAGCCTGATGACTTAACTGTCCTTTGGTTAATAGTTAGATTGTCTCCAATGTCTCTTATTATTATATTTCCCTTTCTTCCCTTAAAACATATTCTTAGGAGAGTTTCTTTCTTAGAGATTGTATGTATGTGATTGACAGATATGATAGATGTGCAGTCTATCCCTGATAGTGTGTTCTGATTTAACATTCAATAGGTTCCAGAATCATGGATGTTCCGTTGCAAAGAAGTTGCATACAGTTCCATTTCACCTCTTGTTTGCAACAGGAAAAGTGGAAGGAGACACACTTCCAATTAATTGATATTCTGTTGTCAGAGCTACTGTTTAAGTCTAGCTCAGTCACTCATTATTTATTATTGCACACCTTGGGCAAATCACATCACTTCTCTTTTCCTTAGTTTTCTCATCTATAACATAGATGGCATGTGCTTCCCTCCTCCGAGAATATTAGATAGGACAGTGCTGTATGTGAGTAGCATGTGTCAGCTACAATTATCACCATTACTTATGATTAAGAAGTGGATTGGGGTACAACATCAAGTGGTTAAGAGTTATCAGCTTTCTATTGCATGTTCTTTAAGCACTGTGGTAGGGGAATGTCTGCAGCATGGAGGTGTAAGAGCAATCAAAAATACAAAAGTCACCTTAATCAAAGCAGTGGAGTCAGTGTTTTTGCAAAGTGTGTCCAGAAGTCATAAGCCCTGCAGGAGTGTGTTCCGAGGATCTTTGATAGGCATGGGAGTATGATAGTCAGTATGATAGTCACTGAGGGCTTCAGTGCCCCTGCCCCCATACACATAACTTTTATTTTACAGCAAAAATTCTTAGCTGATGACCAAAGCCATTCCTTCTTCTTGGACCCTCAACCAGACCTCATTTCCCAGGTTTCATTAAATGTTACCATGTGCTCACACTGTGGGCCATATGGTTTCTGTCTGTATGGCCTAGCTCTGCCATTCAGCTCTGTGAAAGCAGCCACCTGAAATACATAAACATAGGGGTGCCCTATGTCCTAATAAAACGCTAAAAAATCTTGGCTGTAGTTTGCCAACTTCTGGGTGCGAGCATAGTAAGCCAAGGGAGGGTTGAATAGGAAGCTGAAAGACAGACAGGAGACAGTCAGGGGGCACCCTGGGATCCCAGGACCACTTCAGTTTCACCCAAGGAAGAAGTCTGTGAAGGGTTTTAGAAAGGGGTGTAATACAGATCTGGAGATTAGGCCCGCAGCTTTCACCATGTGACCATAGGGGCCCTTGTGGCCCTTCCTTTGTAGCATCTCCTCCTAAAGTTCATGAGATGGCATCTTTAGGGCAGGAGTAGCCTGCAGGGGCTTCATAAGGTGACATCTGTGACTTTGATAACATTGCCATGGCTGTGGTTTTCATCCACAGCTTAGAAGTACCAGGAATCCCAATCTGTCAACGCACTGTCCTTGTTCTCTGCCAGACTTATACTCCAAGTTCAAGTGACTGACACCCTAGTAAGCCCAACTTACTAATTTTCTCTTTATTTTATAATTAGTGTATGGAGCTTCATTATGACATTTTATATGTAGATAGATAGAGATGTATATCATTGTACTTTGCTCAGGTAATTTTCAATGGTGAACAGAATGCCAAATGTACGTAGTCCATTTTTTCATCTCTAACATAAATAGCATCCATACAGAAACAGTAACAGCAACCATGGTGGTTAATCTTCATTATTATTATTATTTGTTCTACTAAGCACAGTATAAATCCATCTATGTGATTAGTTTGTTTAAGCCTTAAAATAAGTCTATTAAGTAGAACGTATAGCCAAATCCCCTTCATATTAGAGAGCAAAAGATTATGTAACTTCGGAACACAAAGCTAGTAAGTGATAGAGATAAGAGCTGGACCCATACGGTGTAAATCAGTCTGGCATTTAACCAGTCTAGCACAGCATCTCACAAGAGGAAATTCAATCAGTGGAGGGTGTGCAGAGAAATCAGGTAAATCCCTTTCTAATGTCTTGAGGACATAACCCAATACATCCATCTCTGCTAGGAATGGCATGCCAGCAGATCATCAGCTCATAGTGTCCTTTGGTTACAATGCTATCCACCTCCATATTGACCATAGCCTTCTCACTAGCAGAGGCAATCCCAGATAGCTGGGTACATAGCTCAGTGGTAGAGGACTTGCCCAGTTTGCACAAGGCTGTGCATTCAAACGTAGCACTGCATGGGAACAAAAAGAGGAAATCCCAAATTCTATAATCTCCCATTAGGTGCTGGAAGGTAACTGGAATCACACTGTATGTGGTCATTTTTATTTGGCTTCATCCACTTAGAACAGTGGTTCTCAGCCTCCCTAATACTATGATGGTTTAATACAGTTCCTCATGTTGTGGTGACCCCCAGCCATATAATTTTTGTGGCTACTTCATAACTGTAATTTTGCTACTGTTATGAATCATAATGTAAGTATCTGATATACAGAATATCTGATATGTGACCCCTGTAAAGAGGTCATCTGACCCTCAAAGGGGTAGCAACCCACAAATTGAGAACCACTGACTTAGAACAATGTGTTACAGATTTGTCCCTGCATGCTCTGGTCAGCACATCATTCATATCTATTGATCTAGAGTATCTGCTGTATGAACCACATTTGTTTTCTCATTCATCACTTGACAGACATTTAAGTTATAACCATTTGACTAATAGGAATAATGTCATTGTGAATACTCAACTATAATATGTTTTGTAGAGATGTATAACTTCACTCAAAAAAAACCTCATTTTTTGTATTTTTCTATTTTTTAAAAGAGTACTGTATGTGCATCATTTCTACTCCTCCCTCTCTCTCTATCAACTCTTTCTCACATCCTCTCACTCTCAAATTCATGACTTCTTTAATTATTATTACATACATACATATACATACATACATACATAATTACTTACATGCATACTGTGCTGGCTAGTCTTATATCAGCTTGACACGGCTAGAGTTACCTGAAAGAAGAGAACCTCAATTGAGAAAATGCCTCCAAAATATGCAGCTATAAGGCATTTTCTTAGTTAGTGATTGATGGAGGAGGACCCAGCCAATAGTGGGTGGTGCCACTCCTGGGCTGGTGGTCCTAGGTTCTGTAAGAAATCAGGTTGAGAGAGACATAGGGAGCAAGCTAGTAAGCAGCACTCCTCCATGGCTTCTGCATCAGCTCCTGCCTCCAGGATCCGCTCTACTTGAGTTTCTGTCCTGACTTCCTTCAGTGATGAACAGTAATGTGGAAGTGTACGTCAAGGAAACCCTTTCCTCCCTAACTTGCTTTTTTGGTCATGGTGCTCTGTCACAGCAACAGAAACCCTAAGATACATACATACAGCTTGTTGTTGAGTTCATCTAGTGTTTCTTGTATGGTTGTGTGTTTAGGGCTGACCACTTGGGATAGATAACCTATGAAGAGCCTTGTCTCTGGAGAAGACTGATTCTCCCTCTCTCAGCAGCCAGATTGCCTGTAGCTCTTCATCTGGACATGTTGGGGGCATGTGAGAGCTCCCCACCCCCATGTTGGCATGTCAACTGGTATTTGTCATTGTGCAGATCTTATTTGAGCAACCATATTGTTTAGATTTCGAGGATGTAGCTTCCCTGTCATGTACGAAAGATGCTTTATCACAGCAGATGTCTTGGTCCCCCAGGCTCTTAGAATCTTTCAATCTCCCTCCTCCATGATGTTCCCTGAACCTTCAGTGGAGGGGTTATGAGATTGGCACCCCATAATCAGTTGTTCTCTGTATGTTGACCAGTTTTAGATTTCTATAATACTCTCCATCTGCTGCAAAAACTAGATTTTTTTTGATTAAGGGTGAGCACCTATTTATTTGTGGATATAAGAATACATATTTAGAATGCATCTAGAAATTCCAATGGCTAGGAAAGTGGCAGTACTAGATCATCCTCTTGGGTCCATGACCTCACCAGCCATGGATAGTTGGATAGGTTTATAGTACCAGACATAAACTCCTTCCAGTTGAGCATTGAGTTCAATTAAACAGCTGTTGGTTGTAACTGAAATTTTCCTGGTCTTGCCTGGCACCAAGGTCCCACAGCCATTTATAAAATGCTTGTGTCCCACCTAGTTCTGCAACCACTCAGACCCAAGTAAACACATAGAGGCTTATATCAATTACAAATTGCATGGCCATGGCCTATGGCTCAAGCTTCTTGCTAGCTAGCTTTTATATCTTAAATTAAGCCATTTCTATTAATCTATAAGTTGCCGCATGGCCGTGGCTTACTGGTCTGCTGGCATGTTGTTCCTTCGGTGACAGCTGATGTCTACTTTGCCTCTCCTTTCTCTTCCTGTCTATCTGTTTGGATTTTCTACCTGCCTGTAAGCTGCCTTGCCATAGGCCAAAAAGCTTTATTTATCAACCAATCAGAGCAACATATTTTCACAGCATAGAGAAAGGCATTCCCCCATCAGTTGGTTACTCCAATATATAAGTGCCACTATTGTACCCTTGGAGATATCTGGCCATTGTTGTGGTTTATTGGCTTTACATATAAGTAGTACTATTAATTGCTCTTCTCTTGGCAGTTTGCAAACATAGCACCTTCTTATAGTATGAGAGATAGCCCTCAGGGAAGAGGCTTCCAGGTCAGATCCAGTTCAATTCCTCCATGTCCTGTCTATGAAATGTATGTGTCTTCAGTAATAGTTTTACCTTCAAGTTCTGGGAAGCAACAAAGGGCAGTGACCCATATTGTTTGAGGGAATCTCTTAGACTCCCCAGGGAACTTGTTAAAATCATACAGTAACTCTAGGTTTAACTTTTTGAGGGACCTAGTAACCCATTTTCCATAAGGCTGAACCATTGTGGAACTCTATTATCACTGTGGGAGAACTCCATTTTCTCCACATCTTCACCAAAACATTATGTTCCTCTTCTAAAAACATTCCTAGCCTAATGCATATAGAGTAATATCTCCTGTGTCAATTCACAGCTAATAAGGTTGAGTATCTTTTAATATCATTTATATGTTTATTAGTCACTTGTATGTCTTCTTTAGACAACTCTGTGCAAGTCATTTGCACCTTTAAAATATATGTTGTCCTTTTACTGTCAAGTAACAACAGTTCTTTATATATAACAGATCTAGACTCTATCAGATACACATTTGCAATTGTTGCCTCCTTCTGTGGGTCAACGTTTTATTTTCTTCATGATTTCTATTGAGGTAGAAGAGATTTTTAATTTTGACAAAATTCAGTTTGACTATTGACTTTGTTTGAGTCAGTTTTAGGTATCACATCTAACCCTTATATGATCCAAGGTCACAGAGACTTACCTGTATGCTTTCTCCTAAGAATTTTATACTTTCACCTGTTCACTTAAGTCTGCAATCCACTGAGTTTATTTCTGAATATTCTACTTTGCATATGTCTGTCCAGTTCTTTTAGAACCATTTGTTGAGAAAGGTCAGAGGTCTTAGCATTTATGTCAAAAATCAGTTGAGCCAAGACATATGCTTCTGGACCCTTAGTTCTGTCCCATCATCTAAATGTCTGTTCTTAAGCCACACTGTTTTGATCCATGTAGCTTTGTAGTAAGTTTTAAAGTTGATAAGTGTGAGTTCTCCAATTTTATTCTTCAAGAATGATCTTATTGTTTTGATTTAATAGCATCTTAAGGTATCAAGCTAAAAATGAAGCTGCAACTTAACAAACGAAGACAATGTCAGTAAGGCACAGAGACCTCTGCTAGGTGTGTAGTAATTTATTTTGTGGGATGGGTTGGTTTCTTCTCCCTTCCAGCTCTGAAGTCCAAAATAGCTTCTCTTTCAGAGTTGTTTTACAAATGAGGATGGGACAATTAGACAGTTAAACGATTTGGTCACAACTAGTGAAGAGCTTCTGTGGCCTGGCATGTTCTTACGTAGTAAGTCGCAGTGCCTCAGATAAGGAGTCCTGGACTCTGCCCTTAGGTGGGAGGTTTGAGGTGGGGCATGGAGAGCTGCACTTGAAACAAACTCCTCAGGTGATTTGAATGGAAATCAGTGTTTAAGGGATGGCCATGCAAAGTAGCACAAAAAGTTCAAAGCAAAGCAGGGAGGGATGCCCTTGGAGTGACGGTGACAGTTGGGGGAAAATGCTAGGGACCTGAGGAGACCAGTGCACTGGGGAAGGAAGGGGAAGGGAGACTCGGGCACTGGCAGCTAACAAAGAGGCAGGACTGACCATCAGTGACGATTTCAGCTCCCCACCTTGACCTTTCTAGCCTTGCCCCTGACCATGTCACCTGCCCTGTGGGAACATGCATTCCTTCCTAGTACATACCACACCTACAGTTTAGGAGAGTATGGGAGTCCAGTGGGCAAGCAAGTTATCCCTCAAAGGAAACAAGAATGACTACATTGAGTGACAGCTGACACTGTTCTAAGTCAGGGCTGCTTACATTTTTCCCATTTTCACACAACCCCAGGTATATAAAATATGTATACAGATCAAACATTTGTAGACATGAAATCATAAAGAAATTTTCAATTTTCTGTATACATATAATTTTGTAATTTATTTTTTAAAAAAGCAGATTGGCATGTTAATGAGATGAATGTGCTTATTTTTACATAAATAATTCAATCTTAGCTGAATACTTGATGCTATCAACTGAAGAGCATCTTCAATTTTCAGAGCTGATCAATATTTGGATTTTTATAATCATTGGTGCTGGGAGCACTGGTTTGCATAAATATATAACACAAAGTATGTTTAACACCACTTCAGAAATTGTTGGAAATTCTGTCCTAATTCCAAACTGAAACTTATTGGATACTTTCTGTGAAATTCAAGCAAATAATTCAAATAGCAAGTTTAAAAACCAAATACACAGAATACAACCCTAAATTATGTTGATTGGATCTTTATATGCTGAGATATTGTGGTAGGAAAATATTAAAAGTCTTTGCTTTCTCTAATTAGATGATTATGTTTCTATAAGAAGTGAAAACTTGGAAATAAAACAATCTTATGTATAATGTACTATAGTCTCAAATCTTTAGTCAGGATGTTTTAGGGAGTGTTGTTGACCTTCTGTGTGGTATGTTCAGAAGCAAGGCTGCAGTGAAGTCATATGATGCAATGTGGGCCAGTGCTGGGAGAAACACCTCAGAGTCATTACAAACTTGATTTTTGAATTTTCGGTCTTGGAGCGTTTGGAAATCTTTGACTATTGCTGAATTTTCATGACCTCACACATCCAGTTATGGGACTGGGGGGGGGGCTGGGACACAGACAAGAAGCTGGGGTGTAAACGCTCTACACTGAGGAACAGACTGGATCCTGACTATACCTCTGAGTCAGGCAGTCTGTCCTCCCCATCTTACCAATAAAGGGACCTGAGGCACTCAAACACTGAAAAACTTGTGAAGGTCGCATAGCAACAAGTAACAGCACCAGACTCCAACCCAGGCAGTCTCACCCCAGAGCCAGCTGCTTAACCACTACGTTGTTTCTAGAAGAAAGAAAACAGAGACCGAGGGGTGAGACTTATTAATACTGCAACTTAGAAACGCTACTTGAAGCTGAGCCTCATAAAAAAAAAAAAAGAGACAAACTCACGGACACCTGTGAGCTATCTTGGTACTGACCCAGCTCGGACAGAAGTGTTAGTAAAAATTTGGGGAGCTCAAAGTCAACTGGCTCCTTCCTCCCCAAAGCTGGCCATTTGCATCTCTGTGGTGATGAAGCCTAGCCAAGGCCGTCAAAGCTTCTCTACTTCCTGAGGGAAAAAAATGAGCGGAAACTAGGGGCAAGTGAATGCCTTTGGAGGTGACTATCACTAAAATCACCATACAGCGGGGAGAACAGCTCATTTGCAGAGCACCGACTTAGCATGTGCAAGGCCCTGAGTTCAATTCCAGCATAATACATACATTTTTATCCTGTTATCCATCTATGAAAAAGGATGATTTTCCCCCCCCTGGGGTGGAAAGACGGCTCAGTGGATAAGAGTGCCATCCTGTGTGAGCATGAGGACCTGAGTTTGAATCCTAGCATCCATGTGAAAAGCCAGGCATGGGCACATGCACCTTTAACCCCAGCACTGTAGGCAGCACAGACAAGAGCACCACTGAGGTGGCTAAACCGTCCTAGCTCCAGGTTCAAGGAGGTATCCAGTCTCAAAGGTATAAAGTAGATAGACAGTGATAGAGTAGGAAACTGCATGCATATGTCCAGGTCCCCCCACCACCACCTCCACACAAATTCCAATATTTTGACAAGACCATTTGAATGGTTGCACCAAAAACTCTAGAAAACTTTCTTATCCAAAGGAGGTGGTAAACTATGTAAAAACGTGTAACATGCCCAAAGGAAATGCTTTTGTAGGTAAATGATGAAGCATTCTTGATGATTCTTGTTTCTTGATGATTGATGAAAAGTAGTGGTGAACAGGTTACATCTAGGGCAGGACTTGACCTCAGCACTGGCTGTGACTTGGATAATTGTCTGCTGTAGTGGATCACCCTGTGCATCATGGGACACTTAACAGCATTCCTACAGTATGAGTCACTTTTCTATCTCTGTGATGAAACTCCACGACACACTGAAAGCCAACTGGGAAAGGGTTCACATTCAAGCCACATTCCATAACTGAGGAAATCAGGACAAGAGTTCAAGGCAGGAACTTGGAGGCAGGGACTGAAGCAGAAGCCATGGAGGAGTGCTGCTTACTGGCTTGCTCCTCCTCTTTCCCTGTGCCTTCTCATATAACCTGAGGCCTCCTTTTCAGGATTGACACCACATCAATGACTAGCTAAGAAGATGACCCACAACCTTGTCTACATGCCAATCTTATTAAGGAGGGTATTTTCTCAAATGTGGTTCCCTCCTCTTCTTAGATTAACTCTAGCTGTGTCACATTGGCACACACACACACACACACACATACACACACACACACACACACACACACACACACACAGACAAGTGGCAAGTACTTTACCTGCTGAGTCAAGTTGCTGGCCTTTTTTTTTCCCTTTCTTTCCTTCTTTCTTTCCTTCTTTCTTTCTTTTTTTAACTCATAGTGCTTCAAGTACTTGAGTGTTGTTAAAAATATTTTTAGGGGCTGGAGAAATAGTCTAGCTGTTAAGAGTTCTTGCTGCTCTTGTGGAGGACCCAGGTTCAGTTACCAGAACCCACATGCCAGCTCACAACTGCCAGTAACATCAGTTCCAGAGGATCTGATACCATCTTTTCTGCAGATATTTGCACAAATACAATGTACAGAGATACAAGCAAGTATACACACACACACACACACACACACACACACACACACACACACATACCCTTTAAAAAAATAACAAAATGTAGCCAGGCGGTAGTGGCCCAGGCTTTTAATCCCAGCACTCAGGAGGCAAAGGCAAGTGAATCTCTTAGTTTGAGGCCAACCTGGTCTACCTAGAGAGAGTTCTAGGATAGCCAGGGCTACACAGAGAAACCCGGTCTCAAAAATGATGATGATGATGATGATGATAGCAACAACAACAAAATGGGATATCAGTTTATAAATATGTCCTTGTCCCTGGAAGAAAGGAAGAAAACAACAGGTTTGGTGAAAGCAAACTAGTATTACTACTACCACTACTTTAACAATTTAATGCCTAGTGTTCTGCTAACATCAGCATGCGTGATCTCAATGACTGCTCACAACAGCTCGAAAGGGAATCCAGACCTCTGCCTGTTATAACTGATGAGGAAGCTGAGGTAACCAGAAAGTCATACCCTGAGGAACGTGCAGAGCCTGGTTTTTTTCTAGTTTTACCCCAACCCAAGCCAGTGTGATTGGTACTGTGCTGCTCCTCAACGTGAGCTTTCCTACCTTTAGCTTCAGATTGTGGTTGTGGGTCCCCATCCACCAGGGAATGTTCAACTCATCCATCTCCTCTGTCTTCACCCTCCCACCCAAGCGCTCCTACCACAGCTGTCTTTATTGGCTCCTCCTCCCTTTATTTCTCTGACCTTTCTATTCTGAGAGACTCTCAAGAACAACGGCTTATTTTACTTACCTTCATCTTCAGCGCCATCATAGAGGCAAACAATAGGAATTCAGGGGGTGCTAGCCAAAGCTTTGCAGCCATAGGTAGGAAGATGCCCATCATTACAGTTGGTCCATTGTATCCATGAATTCTGTGAACTCAACTAATCACAGACCAAAAGTACTCAGGGAAAATAATGGTGTATCAGAGCATGGGAGATTGCTCAGTTGGTAAAGTGCTTGCTTCCTAAGCATAAGGAAGCATCAGCTTAACCCCCCAGAATCCACATAAAAGAGCTGGACACGGAGCCTGGAATCCCAGCACTGGAGAGAAAGAGACAGGAGGTTCCCTCTCTGGGGCTTGCTGGCCAACCTGTGTAGCTGAACTGGCCAGCTCCATGTTCAGTGAGAGACCCTCTCTCAAAAACATAAGGAAGATGTTCAATGTTGACCTCTAGGCTTCATATGCACACTCACCTGCACAAACTTGTACACACATACACTCACAAAGAAAAACATGCACCTGCACCAAACGTACATAACTCTTGTTGTTATTCCTTAGGCAGCGTGCTATAACAACCACTTACATAGTGGTCATTTATAGAATGGACTTGAACATTTGTAGGTTAGTGGGATTCACGGAGAGCCCTGAAGTCTGTCTCCCGAGGATACAGAAGGGCAATATCTCTATATGGGTTAAGAGCAATAAGGAGGGGAAGTCCAGAGACCTAAGCAGCAGAGAAAGGGAAACTGTCGTAAGGAGGAAATGTGACTTACAATCATGCAGTTGAGGGGAGGGGTGGAGAGGCACAAACCCTGTCCTGAAGTCCAGTGCAGTGTCCACTCCACTGTACAAACTTTGATCTTTCAGGGCAAGGGTTTTTAGAGCACTGATAAAAGTAAACAAGTGAGTTTGCAGATTAACACGTCACTGGCAATAAATTCATGCTAGGTAAACAGTGCTATCTGAAGATATATCATTACGTATCCTGTGTGAACTACTTGACCAGGAATTAGAATGTTTTCATGTTCATTTTGGGTCTTTAGCAAGTTGGTGAGACTTCAAACAAATCATTCCATTTCCCTGTGCTTTTATTTCTTTTAGCTGTAGGATTTTGCTGGCTAAAGAGCACATGATCGACTTGTGTGCTTTTAAATATCTGTCTTTATTTGACCATGCTCAGTTGGATAGTGAAATCTCTAGTCCTCTTAGGTTCCATAATGATAAAACTGCAGAAATACATAACTTGTGTAGCTTATACACTTACGAGACTCTGTAGATGTGATAATAGGCATGGGAAATCATATGTGGAAAATTCAAATTCCCAGCCAGTGCCTGGGTTTCTTTTACAGAATCTTCAGCAGGTACTCAATAGCCTCACACCTCAGCTGATGATATGAGGAAGACAGAGCTTCATGTGAAGGGAGCTGATGTCATGATCATGTATACTTTATTTGGGGTATGTGGTGCTGGCCTTCTCACATTTTGTAGGAATAACGGTTGCTTTACTCTGTACTGCTCAGTGCCAGCAATTGCTAAAGGCTTTGTAGGGAATATCTTATTTATTCTGTACAAGTATCTTGTAAAGCAAATACTCTTGCTACATTATTCCTCAGATAAGGAAACAAAAACCCAGAGAAGTGAAATGATTTGTCAGGGATACACGCCTGATCAGATACGTAGTCTGAAATCTACTAGATTGAGTTGGAGCTATTCATAAACAAATAAATGTTGAATGATTATAACTACCTTATCACCCATACCAAATGCTTCTGTTACAAATATAAAGAAATGTAAAGTTTGTGTAAATAAAATACAAATAGTGTTTGCATAAAGATTGCAGATAGAATTAAACTGCGGTATTGATTTTCATATCAGTAGAGCTTTCAGGCTTTGGTTTAGGGTAAGCAAACATTAATATTTTATTGTATAACCCCAGTAGATCATATATACAGATAAAGTGCAAGTTAATGTATTGTCAAGTCTTCTGTAAACAAAACAATAAAATATAAACCTGGAAAGATACATAAAGCAGATTAATAACTCAAGGGTTTTATACTGAAGCTAAATAATCCATTGGCATGAATCACCATGGTTTTGTTTATCCTGTTTCTTTTGAAATATACCCCTAATGGAGAAGCACTTCCCTATATCATTCCTTTTTAAAAGTGAAACTCTGAGGCCAATATAGCCAGAGTCAGAAAATTAACTTCAGACTGAAAACCTTGCTATGCACATGTTCTAAATAAAGGAGTTTACCCATCTCAACCCATTAATCATTAAGAGGAAACTCTAATCCAATTTGAGGTCATCTTAGATGCCCAGCAACCGTGGGCTGCCTCTCTGCTCCAGGGGGAGTGGCATTCTTGTGTTCTACACCATTGGTTCTGCAACCAGTGTTCTTTTAGAGGCAAAAGTTTAGAGATCTAATTCCAATTTGCTGGAGCAAAATGGAAAAAAAGTTTAAAGAAAAGGAGAAGAAAAAAGGAGGAAGGGAAAGGGGGAAGAAGAAAAGGGGAGACATACTACTGTCATTTACTGAAGTGTGTGGCAGTCAGGTCCAGAACAATCTAGACTCAGGATACACTAGAGAATGAAGATCCTATCACCAGATTTTCTTTTCTTCTCTCTTTTTTCCTACTTTATTTCAGTAGTGTCTCTAAGTGGTAGAATCCAGCTGTTCCAAGCTTGCATGCAATATTTTGTTTTTATTTTTGTTTCATTTGTTTTTTTTTAAATATAAGCTTCTAAATAGTCCCATAAAGCCTAGAAAAAAAAAAAGGTTCATTTGCCCCTGCTCTGTGCCTATCTCTGCACTAATGTCCTGAGAAGCTGGGTCTGTCCCACTCACAAGGTGAGAGATGGTTATAGTACCATGAACACATGGAATTAAGTTATAATACTTTGCAACAAGAAATGTAGATCTGATGTCATATGTGGAAAGCAGATTCTTGGTGGGAAAGCAACAACATCCCACCACAGGGCCATGGCACCCTGACAGGTTGAAGCTTGCTCAACCAAACCATTATGCTGTTCCTAAATGATCCCTTGTGGGCTTCTTTTCCCACTTCAATAAACTCCTCTTCTTTGACTTATTTCTCACATAAGGACGGACCCAGTAGAGGCATGACTAAATCAGATGCAGGGATGGTCAGGTAGAGCTTGTTCTGTATATCCACTCATAGCTCTTCTAACTGAATTTTTCAAGAGTACCCAAAGGAAGACAAGAGGAAAAAAAATAGGCTGGAATAGACAAGCATTTCCACCAGTGCAGCACAGTGGGTACTTAGTAATTGCGTGAGCCACATCTCAGTTCTTTACTACAGAAGTACTTGCATAATGATGTAAAAGTATAAATACAAAGATATTCATCTTAGCATGGCTTACTATAGTGAAAAACTGGAAATAATTTAAATATGCAGTAATATTGCATTATAATTTACAATTACTCTAGAAATTTTGACACAAAAACCCCAAGACATTTAATGAAGTTAAAAAAATGCATGCAATAAAAGCCTATTTTATTTAAAGAAAAACAGGCTAATCAGGTAAATATTTCTGCCAGTCAAGCCTGGTGACCTGAGATCAATACCCTGAATCCACCCATATAAATATGGAAGGAGAGAACCACCATTTCACAGAGTTGGACACACACAGACACACAGACACACAGACACACAGACACACACACACACACACACACCATGGCACACATACCTATACTTACACATTATACACACAATAATACTTTTTTTAATTAATATAAAAACTATTGGGTTATACATGCATGAACCCATGACCAGACAAAAGGCTTAAGGAAGTACTGACTCTTACACACTAATTATATATGTAAATTGGGACTACAGAGGGGTGGCAATTTATGTATCATTCTCCTCTACATGTCTCTCTCTGATAATAAGTTTATACCATTTTTAATACCTATTACTTTAAAAAAATCAAGACAGAAAAGGTATCGCAGTTCATCCATCTAATGTCACACACACAAAGGTAACCATTTTGTTTGGGTGCCCATCATCTCTCTTCTAGAAGGTCTTTTGACAGTTATTACATTCATAACTCATACCTTCACCCCTGTTCTCCATTTCCTCCACAGATCAAGTCCAGTAAGAACTTACAGCCTTGTTGTGCATCATTTCTAATAAAAAAGCCAACTTATAAAGCTGATATGATCTACTAATATAGCAGCCAGAACAGAATAGTTATTCAGTCACCGATCTTATCTTCCACACATGCAATTTATTCTCCTACCACTTCAGAGAGTATTTGAGCCATCTCATAACAAAGATTATTTATACAGGTAGATAAGTGATAGAAGGTAGATAGATAGATAGATAGATAGATAGATAGATAGATAGATAGATAGATAGATAGATAATAAACAGACAGATAATGCTGTATAAATAATCTTGTAGGAGGAATGTAACTGAGTCCCTACCCACTGATCACGGGAGACTCTGGGTCTGAGGAACAGAAATACGTGTGATGAACTCACACTGAGAGGTAAAATAGAAAAAGAAAATTAGGACCAAAGAAAGAAGAATAAAAATATGCTGGACATCATTCAATAACTATTTGCTGATGATAATTATAGGGATGGAAAACCCATCAAGCCTATGGAGCTAAAATTAATCAGCAAGTATTCACAGACTGCCTCCTGCTTCTATTACTGGTTCTGGCTTCCTGCCTGTCTAGTGCCAAGGCTGGAGACATTTGCATGACATTCAGCTTGTCAAGACAGAAAGCAGAATGGGCAGGCAGAGGCTCACAGCAGCCGTCTGCACCCCTCATGTTTGTTGAAACCATAGTCAATCAAGACCAATTCCTTCTATGGAAGACTATAAAGCTAGCTTAAAACACTACATCACTTGAAAAGAGCCCAGTGAAATAGAGGCATTCTTTCTCCAAAGCAATAGTCAATTCATTTGTGTACTATGTGAAATTTCAAAGTACAAATGAACATCTGATTCCTATTAATGTCAGGAAGTGAAACCAATAGCACTTGTGACAACTGTACCTAGTTTTCAGGGTTCTTTCCACTGTAACAAACACTTCAGGTAAAATGTTAAGTGTGATGTTTAGGTCACTGTTAAATTTTGATAAATAACTATAACTGCAAAGTTGAATGTCTGTTGACTTCTGCATGCCCAACATCCATTTTATTCCCATTTTAAAAGCCCCCAAATGAGACACCTCTCTCTGTCTCTCTGTCTGTGTCCTCTCTCTCTCTTCTCCCTCCCTCCCTTGCACTAGCCCTTCAGGCATTAATACCTGATCTAGGGTTTGCCATACAGAATGCACATGCAGTATATCCCTTGATCATGGTTATTGGTTCATGCAGCCCAACGAAAGCAAAATAGTCTCTTTCAGCAAGAGGACAAGGGAGATCATTGCCAGAGAGAACTCTTGACTACTGTGGGACATGTTAATATAGGTCTCACCATCCACCAGTCAGAAATACCTTTCCCAAGAATAAAACAAAAGCAGGGAAATTAAAGCTAAGAGATAGAATTCAAGCCCATTTGACATGGGCTCACATCTAGCCATGCCTGAAAGTGAACTTTAAGTAAACCAACAAACTTGCTTTAATGGTTGGGTGTCTTATAAATGTATTTTTAAATGCCCTCATCGAATAATAATGGCAATCTTCTATTTTGAGTGCCTCTTCTTGAGAAATAGCCAAACCACTTGAATGAGATTCATCACTCAAATCAGTAAGTAATCCTGCAAGCAATCCTGCCTGGCCACCATTTTTGTGTTCACACCAGCTTTCCTACCTCTGATACTCAGGTGACTCCTTGATGCATATTATAGTGCTCATGCAGTGACTGCCACATTCCTACAAGTCCTCTATGTGGGATAAGGACGTGTCACTCTCTACCTCCAATTCCTCTATAATAGGGATTCTACCACAATCTTTTTAATTGATGAGTATTTATATATTTTGGTTTTGGAAACATAATAATTGAACCCATAATCATTTTATGTGCCTGAAACCTTAAGCTAAGGCTTAACATTTAAGAGATGTTACTTTGTTGAAGGTATACGAAGTTGCAGGAATGAATACAAGCATGAATGGGAGAGGAAATTAGCTGAGAAAACCCCTTCCATTAGATTAGTTGAAAAGAAACTTAATTATACATTGTTGAAAATTAAACCTTGGTCTTATACATGATAGAAAAGTACTCTATCACCATGCTACATCCTGATCTGATCTTCTATTAATAGTCTGTGATCCATTTAAGCCAACTATAAGGTATTTAACTATCAGAAAATGGAAATAAACAAATTAACATATCCAAAGGGAATCTTCAAAGTGTCAGCCCTTGGTAGTAATAGCTGAAGCTCTTTCCCAGGTCATTGGGGTCCTAAGGTAGGTGAATGAGGAAATTCACAATTCAACAACTAAGAAACAAAGCCTTTCACATGTGCTTCAGAGACATTCTGAAACCCTAGCACTGCCAGATTTTTTTCTTATTGCACCCTCCTTTGGACTCCTTTCCTACCATCTCCACTGTTGACCCTTCTTGGACTTTGACTGACAGCACCCCCACTCCCCAGCATAAATGTTCCTCTAAGTCTCTTTCTTTTCTTAAAAAATAGATTTTTTTTCATACAGTGTAGCCTAATTATGGTTTCCCCTCTCCCAACTCCTCTGTGTTCCTCCCCACCTCCATTCCCATCCAGATGTTTCTTTACTTTTTCTTTCTTTTTTTTTTTCCAAGACAAGATTTCTCTGTGTAGCCCTGGCTGTCCTGGAACTCACTCTCTAGACCAGGCTGGCCTCAAAGTCAGAGATCCTCCTGCCTCTGCCTCCCAAGTGCTGGGATTAAAGGTGTGCACCACCATTGCCTGGCCAGATATTTCTTTTACCCTGATTGGCTTGTTTTCTTTTCATCTTCCAAAGGCTTCAGCCATCCAATCTGTTGTCATTTCCATTGTCATTCCATTTAGGTGAGAGGGAAGTCTGTTTATATAAATTCATCAATATAAAGGACATATGTCACACAATTTATAAAACATAATAATGTATACAATACTCTTTAAGAGTAACTTCTATATGGCCAACTGATTACCAAAGACTGATTTCAATAATCTTTTCCTGGCTTGTGTTGATAGCCAGCCTATGGTTCAATACTCCTTTGGTAAAGTCAGACTATAAATAAATATATGTTTGATTCATATTCAGTTCAGCAAAACAGATACTGTTAAACTTCTAACCTGATTGTTGACTGATATTTTTGTACCAGTGAATGTGCTAATAGTGAAGGAACAAAGATATATATTGATAGTAAAAAAAAAATCCATCAGTGAATATGAACAAGATAATGGTTTTCAAGTACTGGAGAAATACTTATTCATAAAAAAAACATAACTTTAAATGTCTTCTTCATTATCAAAATATCCCCTAGCACTGAAGTCTGAATATCAACAAAACACATAAAGATCTACTGTATAGCTTTTCCAATTTCTATGGTGCAAAAACATCACCATGGTTGATTTCAAACTACCCAAATAACACTTTTGAATGCAGAGACTAGGGGTCCATATGCTATAACATACCAGAAGATGTCCACTATACTACAAACATCAAATAATAGTGAAATAGAAAGTAAATCACTCCTGAGCATTTATTAACATTGCTGTTGAAATGTTTAGCTGTAAGTTTACAATTCATTTTTAATAATGACCATGATTAGTAACTAACAAAATCTTTAAACAGTTAACAGGCAGCTTTTACAAGCTTGTACAGCTAGCTCTGACACAAGACGAAGCTGCTTTGTGTTAAAACTTGCCTCAAACTTTATTGCCCTTTGCACTAGGGCATGAATGAAGAGGGGTAAAGATAATTGGTACTTTTGTCATAACTTTCTAATGATGCAAACATTATGTATGCCATCCTCTTTTCTGAATAATTCTTGAAGTTTAAAATCTCCTACGTCCTGTGAGATATATGGGTAGATATTCCCTTCTGCTACAAACTGAAAGGCTGCATGGCTGACCCAAATCCATTCAAGTGTATAAACTGTGAGTTCAGTTTCAAATACAGACCTTAGTTTGAAAATTAAACAAGAGGATAGAAAAAAATTAATATTGATACTATTATTGAAAATATTTTATAAAATATAGCAAATATAGCTTTGTAGCATTTTAGAATGTGGTATAAAGAACTTACAGACTCTACTGCCTCTTAAGAGGTCCACACCTGCCTGTGCATGTGTTAAACGGCTCTTACATGTGTCTCCTTTTAACACTTGTGCTTAAATCTATGTTAAAAATCTTTAATAAACTTCAGCTTTAAAATATGAAGTATGTACAAATCTGACCTCCAATTTAGCTCCAAATAAAATAAATATATCATAATCTAAACAAGTAAGTGAAGTGTGAGAGCTAAAACAGAAGGAAAGCCTCTCAAAACTGAGCTGAACAATGCCAGCAACAAATAGGGCAGACTGAAACACTGTCTACCAAAGGAGCATGGGGCAGAAGAGATTAAATCAGAAAAGGAAGAAAGCTAATGACATAATGGCCAGCCACAAATGCCACAAATGAAAAACAATGTACGTCTAATTGTTGCAATTACTCTGTGTGCTTGCTCTAATGTTTCCAAACATTTAAAACATTAGATCTCTGCTTATAGCAACATGTATCTAATTTATCAGCTGATGTTTTACCTCACCTTTAATCTCTTATTGCTTCAAGTTCTGCTCATATAGAGGACGTAGACTTAACCAGGACAGCCACAAACACTTCATACACAGGAACAGAAGCTGGTATTTTAAGTTGCTTATGATAAAAGCAAAGAGGAAAAAAAAAGGGGGGGTGGGGTGGGGGGTGGGGGTGGGGAGGAAAGATGTAATCATGTAGCATTTCCAAGTATCTATGTTAATTCCAATCAGGAAAAGAAACACATACCAAAGTAGAACTGATTCTGATCAAGAGTTTGAGATACTCATTTTTTTTAAAAAAAAAATAGCAAACATGTCTCTTGCAAATGAAAATATTAAAGCACACAGAAATGGGATTTTCAAGTTTAGCTGGGTTTCTCTTGAACTACTTACCTGTAACGCCCAAAGAATGTGTCTCCAGAGTCAAATGTTAGAGTGGCATTTAGTTGCTATGATGGCTTCAAGAAATATTTTAAAGTAAGTTTTGACAGCCAATAAGAAAAGTTGTGTTGGATTACCATATAGTTATTATTTTCAAAACTATTCATTAACAAAAACTTCTTTGGCTTCAGTTTACATTTAACATCATAGATTTAAGGGATGGGTAAAGAAACAAATAAAAGGAAGCAGAGCCATGAAAAAGGTTATAGCTATAAGAAAATAAGTTTCAAAGATGTGTCCATTTGTAAAGGAAAACATGTGCCAACCAATGGTAGAGGTGGGCTAGCAGGAGGAGCCTTTTCTTGAATGATCTTTTCCAACAAAAGTTGGTTAATGCATCCCAATAAATCCAAGTCATCTAGTCTTCATATGACACTTACCCTGGGTGTCCAGGCAGTGGTGAACATAGAGCTAAGGTCACTCCATACATTTCTCCTGCCACCAGCTGAGCTATCCACAGTCTCTTGTGCTTTCCCCCTCAAACTTGTTTTCATATTAAGGATGAACTATAAGTATGAAAGGAAGTCATTCTTTCACACAATCTAACTGGAAAGATACTATAAACAATTTCAGTCAAGGAGTGTGGGTAGAAGATATTTCAAAAGACTGGAGTGAGGCAGGAGGAAAGAACCAGGGACGAGTAAAAATCTGATTTACTCTATAAATGTCTTTAATTTCCTTCTCTACTTTTTAAGAACTAGGGAAAATTGAAATTAAAATGTCTAATAATTGTCAATGATAAATGAATATGTCTCATGAATTACTATCTCATATATATTAAACTTTTTTAATCTTTGTAATTTAAGTCACTACTATTTTATTCCCATTTTACAAATGGTCAAAGCTAAGATATAGTGAGTTGAGAGCTTTCTCAAGATTACAGCCCCCTATAGAGAGACTGGCTTTAGTCTCAATACAGTGCGGAAATAGACCACACAGGGAAGATAACATAGAACTCATAAAATTGTAGACCCTCATCCTAAAAGATGGGGCAACTACACGTTCAGTGATGGGTTTTAGGTCTCAGAAAATAAAAAGCTTACAAGTTACCAGTTTTTATGATTCTCTCACTTTCAATATTAGATAACTATGCCAAGTTTAAATACAAGACTAATAAGTGCTGGAAGGCTTTGCCTTCTATAAAGGGACAGACAGAAGATGATGGACGTAAACAGAAAAATGGAACTTGGAACCTTCATATCACTGTAATAGAAAGGCATTGTATATGCTGGAGCAGGAGCTTCATATGTTTTGATTGATGCTTTTTGAGGGGATCATCTGGCCCTGTGGCTTGGATTATTCCCTTGAGAATGGAGATAATAAAACAGATAAGCAGAAAGGAAAAACTCACTTAAATCGTGCTTGTATAATGCTTTATTTATTCTCTCTCTCTCTCTCTCTCTCTCTCTCTCTCTCTCTCTCTCTCTCTCTCTCTCTCTCTCTCTCTCTCGTGTGTGTGTGTAGGATTACATCTATCGGTGAGATCACATGGAGGCCAGAGGAGGATCTCAGGTGTCCTGCTCTGTCCTCTCTTATTCCCATAAGACAGGGTCTCTCACTGTATCTGGAGCTTAGCTAGAGACCAGCACGCCCCATTGATTTTCCTGTCTCTGCCCAACAACCCCACTCCACCCCATACCTGTGTGGTGTCACAGGCAGCTGATGCCATGCTAGACTTTATGTGGGTTCTGAGGACTTGTTTGAGCAGAAAGTGCTGTTACTTTCTGAGCAACCTCTGCAGCACAAATGCTACAGCAATGTAAATGGTGATTTGGTTGAAGCTCAGGCTTATTAATATTTTGTCTTAGGACATGATATTCAATTCATATTCATCAATTTACTCTACTAACACCTACTGAGCATCAACTATGCACTAGAGATATACTGTTGAACAGGAAAGATTGGGTCTCTGTCTTTCAGGCTGATATTCCAGTCAGGAATAAGAATATAATAAATGTGCATACAACAAATGAACTGCCATTGTAAGATGTTATCAAACTGTGCAGGATACTGTAAAAACATAATTGATCTAGTTGTTCATGGGTACAGTGTGCTTGGAAGTTAAAATCCATGGAAATAAGCATGAAGGTCTTGAGTAATGTTCATAAACTTATTATTAAGTCATTTAGCCAACTTAACTCAAGTTGACTAATTGACTCAGTGTTATTATAACTCTGTAAAATATTACTCAAAGCCCAATATATGTGGTACCTCTGTTCCAGGGATATAACATAATGAAAAAGGTAGATAAGGTCTTTGTTGGATTAAAAAAAAAAAAAAAAATGGGCCCAGCCCATAGTGAGTGGTGCTCCCTGGGCTGATGATAAGAAAGTTGAATAAGTCATAAGGAACAAGCCAGTAAGCAAGACTCCTCTATGGCATCAGCTCATGACTTGAGGTTCCTGCTCTGCTTGAGTTCCTGTATTCATTGTTTTTCATAACAAACTGTTTATGTGAATCTGTGAAAGAAACGCTTTCCTCCTCAGGTTGCTTTTGGTTATCACGTTTCATCATAGCAATAACAACCCTAACTAAGACAATGTGACACTGCACACTGGCAGAGCACTTTCTGAGCAGGTGGGAGGTCCCCCATTTGGGCCCTAGCACTTCCTAAGAAGTAAAATACAATAACATTTCATTCAACACTTCCAGCCAAATTAGGCAGAAGGGTCAATGAATGTTAAGCAGAACTCGTAAATATTTTTCTTACTGTGCAAATATGATCAATTATTGATAGTTTAAGCATACTTTTAAATAAATATGGCAGATTAAAGCCTGAGATGTTTTTTTCTATTGAAGTAACAAACTAAGGCATAGTTAGGCCACTACAAAGGAAAAAAAAAAAACACAGGAAAAGTTCATATTTTTGTTCAGCTGAAAATACTTTCAATTTTAAATTTAAAATGAGGTATTCTTCTACATTAAGAACTATTAGACATGCAAAAGAGGGAACACGTTAAGTGGAAATTCTTGCAAAATCATAATTATTTTAAAAAAACGTATCATTTACAACTCAAACATGCAAGAAAAATGAAGTAGATTCTTTAGATAAGTAACTCAGTTATTTAGAAGGTTTATGGTATGAAGGTATACCTAAGAATATAATATACACGCACAATCCTTGGTTGTTGTTGTTTTTAAGGCAGACATCGAAGATAATCATATTAGCATGAGTTTTATTGTAGGCTTGAGTACCCGCCTCCCGGGAATCTTGTTGGTAGTTAGGGAACCAAATTCCCAAGTCCTCTGATTCCAGTACTGGAGCCTCCCTCGGAGGCTGTGCAAACTGGCAAGCAAGCAAAGTAGCAGAGTCATGGGTTTAAGTTCCTTGCCCACGATGAGCCCGGTTGACTGGATCCTTCCTTGGGAAGGAAGGGATCTCTCTTCTCGACTTAAAAGGCTTGTTCGTTTTTGTTTTCCCGTTAACCCCAAGTGGCTCAAGGGCTCTTCACTCGCACTCTTCTGGCGGGAGGGGTCCACGACGGTAGAGGTTTTCCTGGACGAGGCGCCCAGCTTCGGTTCCTTTGCCAAGATGGCGGCCCCGGGACCCCACGGAGGCAGCGACGGCGGGGCACCCCTGCCCAGGGGACCCGCTTGCTTCACAGCCACGTTCTCCCCCTGGCCGCGCCGGGCAGCGCTTTGCACTTCCCAGCCGAGGAGGGGGCGTCTCGCTGGGACGCCGCGGAGCGCCTCGGCCAAGATGGTGGCCGCGCGGCGTCACCGCACTTTACCAAGATGGCGGCGCGCGGCTTCCGGCACGCGCTTCCCCCAATCAGGGCTCTCCAAGGGGTCAGGCAGCGGCGGCCGCCCTTGGAGTCCCAGGGCGAGCGGGGCGAGCGGCGGCGGCAGTCGCGCGCGCCCGGGCGGGGATGAGGTGGAGTCGGCGCGGCAGCCTCGGCTAAATTGTCACAAGTGCCGAGTGCTGTCACCTGTGTGTGTTTGGGGTGGTGGTGGTGACAAAAGTTACTTCCCCGCACCCTCAGGCTGCACCGCCACACCTTTGCTCCCAGTGCCCCAAACCCCTGCGTGCAGAAAGGCAGGGTCCCCGCGTCGCCCCAGCCTGCCCTGCCCAACGCGGCTGGCACCCAAGGGGCCGCTCCTGCGCGCGCCCACGGCGCTGTCACCCTCGCCCCAAGCCCCTCTCCTGTCCTCGGGGGTGATTGGCCACGTGTTTTCTCTTGGAGACCCCGGAGGAGGCGCGGACCAGGAACAGCTTGGAGGGAGCTCCACGCTGCCGTTTTAGAGCTGAACTCTGCGTGTCTTGTTTTATTGGGTGGGCCAGAGGGGTCCCTGGAACCCAGAAGGCTGGGCAAGGCACCCAGCCTGGGGCTGCAAATGTCAAGATTCGGGGGAGGGGCCTCGGCGGGGAGCTTGGAAGCGGGCCCCGAAGGGGGTGGAAGGAGAGGTCAGGAGTTTGGGCTAAGAAGAGGGCGGACTTCTCCTGCAACTTACTATTCCGTCTGCAACTTGCTTCTAAGCCTGCACCCCACCACCACCACCACCACCCCACCACCACCACCACCCATGCTTCCTTAATCACAATTTTTAAAGTGCAAAGAAAATCCTGCTCGCTAGAGGTTTTGCATTCGGCGTGCAACTTCCTCCGAGTGTGAGCGCGCTGGCAGGCGGGGAGGGAGTGGTGGGGGTTGAACTTGGCAGGCGGCGCCTCCTGCTGCCGCCGCCGCCGCCGCCGCCTCGCAGACTCGGGGAAGAGGGTGGGGGACGGTCGGGGCGCGGGGGAGGGTGGGTTCTGCTTTGCAACTTCTCCCGGTGTGAGCGCGCGCGCACGGCTGCTGCAGACGGGGCCGCCCAGACGATGCGGGGGTGGGGGACCTGCCGGCACGCGAGTCCCCCCCCAACTAGGGCTCACAGTACGTATGCGCTGACCCTCTCCTCTGCCCTCCCCTCCCCAAGCTTCCCCAGAGGGCGTGTCTGCCGTCCGGCCCCCCGAGAGCGGCCGCGGCGCTGCTCTGCTGCACCGTTTCCGTGCCATCCCGGGAGCCCCCCTCTGCTAGTGTGACACACTTCGCGCAACTCGGCGCTTGGCGGGCGCGGACCACCCGTGCGGCTCGGCCGGCTGCCTGTCACCCTTGGGGGCTCTGGCGGCGAACCCCACGGGGCGGGTTCCCGAGCGGAGCGGTTCCAAGGCGCGGAGCTGGGCGGGGGCGGGCAGGAGCACAGGGAGAAGAGAAACTAAAGAAACTCGCTTTCCCTCCCAGGCCAGGTCGGCACCCCGCTGCCGCACTTTTTTTCTCTTTTCCTCGGGTGGCGATGGCGAAGCCGCGCTCGCCCGGTGCGGAGGCGATGCCTGGAGCTGTGGGCTGGCAGGCGCCGTCGGGGCCGGGCCGGCGGGGGCCCCCGCACGCTGGGCGAGGGGGCGAGGGCGGCGGGCGCCCTTGCAGTTGCCGACAGTCGCCAACAGGTTGCACCGTTCCCCGCGGCCGCGGCGCGGCCCCTCGGGCGGGGAGCGGCCGGGGGTGGAGTGGGAGCGCGTGTATGCGAGTGTGTGCGCGCCGTGGCGCCGCCTCCGCCCGCCCCTCGCTCGGTCCCGCTCGCCTGCCGCGGCCGGGCGGCCCTTTCGCGTGTCCGCGCTCCCCCCCCCCTCCCCTTCCACCTCCGCCTCCTCCATTTTGCGAGCTCGAGTCAGTGCCTGGAGCCCGAGTCGCCGCCCGCCCGTCGGGGACGGATTCTAAGTGGGTGGAACGAGACGCCGCAGCCGGGCGGCGCGGCGCCGGGACGGGGGACGCGCGCGGGAGACGGGAGCGGCGCGGGGCTCGGCTTGTCAGCCGGGAGCGGGCGACTTTCCGCGCTTAGGGGCTCTCCCCTCCCCCCATGGAGAAGAGGGGGCGACTGTTGACTTCCTTCTCCGTGACACGCGCGCCTCCCGCGTCCGCACGCTGACTTGTTTATCCCGCTGCGGTGGGAGCCGCAGGCGGGCGGGCGGGCGGGCGAGCCAGCGAGCGAGCGAGCGAGCGCGCGGGTGCCGAGGTGAGCTGAGCGGGGGCTGGGCAGCGGGCGCCCGCGCCGAGGTGAGCCGCGGGCTGCTGGCGGCGCTCCCCGAGGGGCTCGGCAGCCGGGGCGGCGGGACTTGGCAAACTTTTGTCAGCCCGGGGTTGGAGGTGGAGGCTGGCGAGAGGCAGGGTGACGGTGACGAAAGGGCCTCGGCGGTGACAGCGCCGGCGCTTCCTCTCCCCGCACCGCCATCCCTGGCCCGGCGCGCGCTGCCCCGCGGTGGAAGCCTCACGCGCCCCGGCGGGAGTCTGGCGTCCTTTTTGGTTTTGCTTTTGCCGCGAGCCCTCCGTTCTTCGCTGTCCTCGGGGACCGCCCGGACCCCCCGCTTTTCCCGGGGCGGGGAGAGGGGGGGGTAGGCAGAGCGGCGTCTGCGATCGGCAGGCTCAGGGCGCGCGCGGCTGCGGGCTGCGGGCTTGTAGGGTGGACTCGGGGCTCGCAGCCTGCAGCCCAGACTTCGCCCGCCCGGCCTTATCTGCTAGAAGTGGGCGTGCCGCAGAGAACTCAACAGGTCTGGACACATTTCTCCCTTCAACTCGCACCTTTCTCCCTCCTTCTCCCCCCCACCCCACCCCACCCCCCGGACGACTTGTGCACTAGCTTTGGGGCACGATTTCGCGCCCGACTTTTCTGAGTGGTCCCTTTTTAGAAAGAGACCCTCCCTGGCCGCAGTTTTATTTTGTGCAGGGATTTTTGACAAGTGCTCCTTTGATGTTTGAGGTTGCAGGCTCGATCGTTGCGGCCTTACCACTTAAGACCCTTGGCATAGTTCGTGAGGGCCAACCACTGTCCCAGGGTTATTTACAGTTTTAACTGGGGTATACATGTCGCTTAAGGGGGCATCTCGTTTTTACGAAGTATTGTTATGGTTTCAGGCTCGAAAGGTAGCTGTCAAGGAAAAAAAAAAGCGGGTGTGGAAATTCACTAGGGGCTATTTGCTATCTCGTGGCTAGAGATCCTTGTAGGATGCACAGGACCTGGGTGGGTTCAGAGAGAGAAACCATGTACAGGGAAGATCCCTAGGGCAGGTTCCACCCTCTCCACCTTCCTTACGTTCCCCTTTCAGTGAAGATGGTCATAGTTCTTAGTGTCTTGGTACAGGAAAAGTTTACCCAAATATACTTACCGTAGTCTTTGCCAACCTCTTAAAACATTTTGTTTATTAATAATATACTAACGATCTGAAGAAATACAGTTTAAATAAGTGAAGGTTGAAAGCTGCAGAGAAAATATTTCTGAGCATTTTCTTGGATGGGTTTTACTTGAATTTATATGTGATTCCACAGTCCAGTTTTCCTATTTTCCCTAGTATCCCAATATTTGGAAAGAAAAAATTCTTAAATCTAGAGATAAAATATTTTGTATTGAGTGCATTAAGCAATTTTTAGAAAGAAATATAACGCAATTAATTTTGGTGTTAGGAGTTTGGTAAGTTCTGCTCTGTTTAAATATTTAAATAAGTTTAAACTGTAGTGAAGAAGCAGTACAAATTCTACTCTGCTTTTTAAAATATACATTTTAGGCTATATACAGTATATATCATTTCTTATATCCAACGTTTGAAGGTTGAGGCTACTAAACAGGTACTTACAGTGGGAAATGAAGGTTAAAAAAATAAGAGCATTTCCCTAGCCTATGACAAGATAAGAAGAACAGCGTTGCTTGGTTTTTTCAAATAATATATGCATAATTCACCAGGAGGTTGTACCTTGAAAGGGTTGGATGTGGGGGATTGGCACAAGATGGAACTGCGAATCATAAGGTACAAACAATTATAGGGTAGCGTTTATCAAATGTTTTATGTGTTTGTTTCCAGAAAGGCAGTCACCACTAATTGAAAAGGCATTGGAATTTTAAGGATCATGCTTTTTATTAAAAAAAAAAAAGTTAGATACTTTGACATCAACTTGAACCTTTAGAATAATCACTGATAACAAATTACAATTCCTGTGGTTGCCAAAGCTACCCATGGAGTGAACAGGATAAACAGCCAAATTCAAATCAATTCAGGATAACTTTGTCCTTGCAAATGAGCTGCTTTGTGCGTTTTAAATGTAGCACACTGGATGGGAGCAGGGGATATAGCTTTATTTTAGAAGATAGAAACTATTCTTCTGATAATGGAGACTTTGATTTGGGAGTTACCTAAAGGGTTCATTTAATAGGCTGTCTCTCACTAATCGGATCAGAGATAATGTGATTTTATAGCTTATTATGCCCTCTCTCTCTCTCTCTCTCTCTCTCTCTCGCTCTCTTTTCTAGTTAATATTTGCCAATGGACTCCAAAGAATCCTTAGCTCCCCCTGGTAGAGAAGTCCCCAGCAGTTTACTTGTCCTGGAGAGGGGGAACGTGATGGACTTTCATAAAAGCCTAAGGGGAGGAGCTACTGTGAAGGTGTCTGCATCTTTGTCCTCACTGACTGCTGCTTCTCAGACAGAGTCCAAGCAGCAGCAGCAGCAGCAGCAGCAGCAGCAGCAGCAGCAGCAGCAGAGGCTTCTCCTTGAATTTCCAAAAGGCTCAACAAGCAATGCGCAGCAGCCTGATTTGTCCAAAGCCGTCTCACTGTCTATGGGCCTGTATATGGGGGAGACAGAAACAAAAGTGATGGGAAATGACTTGGGGTACCCACAGCAGGGCCAGATTAACCTTTCCTCTGGGGAAACAGACTTTCGGCTTCTGGAAGAAAGTATTGCAAACCTCAATAGGTCAACCAGTGTTCCAGAGAACCCCAAGAGCTCAACATCTGCTACTGGGTGTGCTGCCCCTCCAGAGAAGGAGTTTCCCAACACTCACTCTGAGGCATCTTCAGAACAGCAAAATCTAAAAAGCCAGCCTGGCACCAATGGTGGCAATGTGAAGCTGTATACCACAGACCAAAGCACCTTTGACATCTTACAGGATTTGGAGTTTTCTGCTGGGTCCCCAGGTAAAGATACAAATGAGAGTCCTTGGAGGTCAGACCTGTTGATAGACGAAAACTTGCTCTCTCCTTTGGCTGGAGACGATGATCCATTCCTTTTGGAAGGGGATGCAAATGAGGACTGTAAGCCTTTTGTTTTACCGGACACTAAACCTAAAATTAAGGATACTGGAGATCCGATCTTACCAAGCACCAGCAGTGTGACGCTGCCCCAAGTGAAAACAGAAAAAGATGATTTCATTGAACTTTGCACCCCCGGGGTAATTAAGCAAGAGAAACTGGGCCCAGTTTATTGTCAGGCAAGCTTTTCTGGGACAAATATAATTGGTAATAAAATCTCTGCCATTTCTGTTCATGGTGTGAGTACCTCTGGAGGACAGATGTACCACTACGACATGAACGCAGCATCCCTTTCTGAACAGCAGGATCAGAAGCCTGTTTTTAATGTCATTCCACCAATTCCTGTTGGTTCTGAAAACTGGAATAGGTGCCAGGGATCTGGAGAGGATAACCTAGCTTCCCTGGGAACTATGAACTTCCCAGGTCGATCGGTGTTTTCTAATGGCTATTCAAGGTAAGTTAATGCTTTTCTGTTTCATCAGAATGATACGCTTAAGATAGTTTGATACATTTTCAAATCCGTTTATCAGATTGTGTTTTCTAGAGACTTGTATACTTTTTCAAATTACTGAGTAGAAATGGTCTTTTGAAAGTAGGCATGTTAGAAAATCTAAAGGACTCACCTGTGCAAAAGCACTTTAGGTGTTTGGTTAAATAGTAATAGTTTCTCACTGGTCAGTATTGAAGATTTTATGTGAATACTTTAAGTCAGAATTGCTCAGGAACAAGTATCTTAAGTAAAACTGACATGAAATCAAGAAAATATGATGTCTAGACATATAATACGTTTATTGTGCATATTAATTTAGCTGCTTTAGAATACATTATTAGAAGGGAATGCTTGCATTGTTAAAAGTGCTATGTTATATGTGTCCTGTGTGAAGTGTTCCCTTTCAGGTAAAGGGTTAAGAATTGGAAGTAGTAAAACTGAGCCCTGTTATTCCACCTGAACCTTCTGAGTTTTGGAATGGTTAAAGCAATGCAATGTGTAGTGACCTAGACCATAGCCTAGAGTACAGGAAAGCAGACAATTGGTGCCTGCTTCCCAGCCTCTTTAAGGAAGGAACTAGTGCATGTTGCTTTCAGATGGTCCTGCAGATATTCTGATAGGTAACTCATGATTAGAATTTTCAGGCTGCAGTTAGCAAGCCCCATGTATGACTCTTCTTTTTTCTCAGTAAGGTAGACATATACTGACATTTCTGTCTAACCTCACAAAGGTCTGTCAGAATAAAATTATTGGAAAAAAAACATGTAAGTTAAGATAAATGTACTAGTAGGCTTAGGTTCTTTCCACTGTGCCCTCATCTTCAAGTCCCGTAAATGCAAGCTTGTATGTCTATTTTAGGTGTGAAAGAAAAGAAAATGGATTGTAGTGATAGAAGGCTGACTAATCACCAGGGGTTTGTTTGGTTTGTTTTGGAAGAAAACAGAGTCCTTTCTTTATGTAATCTCATTAGCTTTTTCTTAACTATTAGTGATCTTACTGTTCCTATTAACTAGTCCTTTTAACTAGAAGATTTTACTTAAAGCTCCTACAAAGAATGTTTCCAATGTAGTCTTTCACTGAGCTACATCCTTATAACTCTTTACCATTCCATGTCTCTGACGGTTATCCTGACATTGACATACAAAAAGGCATTGCTTTCCTCCGTGTGTAGGAAGCTTATATTGGGGAAAATTAGATTTAGACTGTGATATATTTTTCTAATTATAGCTTATCAAGAGGGAAAAAAAATCACCTTTGTTCTTGTTTAGCCTACGAGATGGGTAGTTACTATTAGTTAACTGTTAGTCATGGCTACTAATCTAGTACTCAAAAATTAGTTGTCTCTTATTTTGGAGAAAACATTTTGACTTTCCCTTCTGAATTCGGGGTTTAAGATATTTCCAACAAGGAAATTTAAATAGTTTCTTATTGTATAAACTGTTTTTCAAATGTTAAGAAATGTGCTATATTTTAAATTTTCCAATCTTAAGCTTTTGACGATGGCTTTCATTTACTTGACTTTCATAAAAGAGTAATTACAGTTGATTTGATTATCTATAGAGTGCTATTAAATTGATTTATAAGCATGTGATTATATAAGGAAAAACAATACATTTAGGAAATTCCTTGCCCTGAAAACCATCATAAAACTTTTCACTTCTTATTATAAGAAAAAAATAATGTAACCAAAAGTGAACTTGCGTGCACTATGAGTTTTCATTAAGGCTTATAAAATCTGGGATATGAACAATAAGTCTCACCCTTAAATCGTTCAATAATTTTAGTGCTTTGCCTTTAACACTTAATGACATATAAAATGTTCACGTCTCTGTTGAGCCTCTGCCTTTACAGAGGTAGGCAAAGCTATGATGATGTGGCACTTCAGAGGTTCTTCCATGTCCAGGAAGTGATTAATTTTATACTGACATCTGATTTGGATTTTAATCACTAGTGTCTTTTAGCACGGTAGAATACCCTAACGGGACATGGGCAATGCTTGAAAGTTTTACGTTAGCACTGGGAACTGTGATAGCCCAGAACCAAGCTTCACCCAAATAAACTGGGACAATGTTTCCTTTCTGACCATTATTGAATTCTTCTATTGTTTCCAAGCAGCAGCCCTGGCAGAACTAAAATTGGTCGCTCTCTATATATGATGCATGGTGGTTGCCAAACATTAGCTATCATCAGTGACCCTGAGTCACCAGCCACTAAATCAACATGCTGAGGCAACAGCTTGATGGAATACTCTGTGACTTCAGATAGGAAAATAGTAGTGCCTCTAGTAACATCACTTGGAAGTTTTTTTAAAAAGCATACTTCCTAATTTGAATTTTTAAATAACTAAAATATTTCCCCCCAGAATGTTAATTAAAAATTACTTCAGATTGTATTTCTGGATAAAGCAGTTTCTACAAAGATAACAGTGCACCCCGACATCAGGTTAGCACATTAAATTGTAAAGTTATGAATATCATGATTAAGATTTCCTGTTTTGTTTTTAAGGTTTAAGTTCATTGGTGGTAAAGGTTATTGATGCTCAGATCCATTCTTAGTAAAGTGAACTTCCAATTTTAACAGTACACTTTAAAGTTCAGTGAGATTAACATAAGCATAATTGAAGCAGGCGTGCTTCTGAATAGTTTGATTTTCCCCTACCATGTTTCACCTCAGCATTAAATGGTGTACATTGCAGAACATAACTGGAGAGAATTAAAGGGATTTCAGTGGAGTTAGAGCTTTTAGGGATACTGGTGAATTTTTTACAAGTTGACCCTTTCCTGAGAGGTAGATGGTTAGAGAAAAGAATAATGCAAGGTGGACTTACAGACTGAGTCTTCCTGGAGTATAGGGTTATGGTAATGGGTATTTAATGGCACTACTAAAACTTAAGTAGATTTAGACATCTCTCTTGATTGGTCATATCTGTGTCAAGTTTTATAAAAGTAATAAAATTGAAAAATTGTAGGAACGTGGGCTGAGTGAAACATATTTTGTCCCTCATTTTGCGTATTAATGTCAGGCTAGGTATCTTTCTGAGAAGGAGATGAAACATGAAGGAAAGAGTAAGTAGGCTTATTTGGGTCACAATTAGCCTTTTCTTTTGATAGGTACTTGTTTAATGTTTGACCTTTTTCCCACCCTCTGAAGATTCTGACTGTAGGGGTTCCAGTGGCGTTTTGAGCTTACTGTTTCTTGAGATCCATTTATATAAAATGATTTCTGGATGTGATTTGCTTTTGAGAATATACTTATGTGCTTACATGTTGTTACCTTTATGGCAGAATCGTTTCCTCTTTTTAAAGATCAGTATGATTGATTTTATGAGAAATTTGAGCAATTGTGTACTCAGGTGTATCAATTTAGTATGGAATGACTAATACTGAAATGTGTAACAAGCCATTAGTCACCTCTTAATGAAATTCTTGTAATATTTCTTTGGCTAATCCCTGTATACTTTAATTGACAATTTAACTGTATTCATAATGTTATTTTGTTTTGTCTATTTCTGCTACAGATACTTTAACCATTTTCCATATATTATTAACATTTATGAATTTTATGACTTGTTCTTAAATATACTTTGCACAAATGTAGATGAAATGTACATTGTAGTAGATAAATTAGTAAGAAGGTAAAGATTGCTTTAAGGGCCTTTTGAGGTTTTACTGAGGAGAGATCGTATCAAATGGTATCTTTTCCATGAGTGCCAGTATGAAAAGACAGAGCCTCTAAATTCTCGGTGAGTTATGTAAGTCGCAATGCACTCTAGCCTGGTTATATTGGGAAGCCTTCATTTATACTTGTTAGATCTGGAGCGTATTTCTTCAAATATATTTTTTTCTTTCATGGTTGCACATATTCAATTATTATGAGTTTTTAGGTCTCACTGTGTGAGTAAATTAACCAGGCATAATAGGTTCATGTTGAGCAGTATTTACTGCTCTGAAGCCATCTTGGTAATATTTTTGTCAAAAGTAATTGTTTAATAGAGTATAAATAGTTACCAAATTAATAAGCATTTGTCTATATTTCTGAGGTATGCAAAATCCCATTGTATAAATAATTTCTAAGGACTGTTTTATTGGATGAAGCTACAACCAGAAAAAAAAAACAATCAATCCTTGGTCTTTACAAAATAGATCAATGATTTCTTTATCTAGCTTCATTCAGCCAACTGCTCTCCCTTTCTTCTACCTTGGTTTTGTATTTTCCAAGTTTTCCTAAGGGAAACTTACCTTTTAAAAACAAATCTCTAAAGTGCTTGCTTGCTTCCTTCTTCTGAGTCATGTGATCATTTCTATGCTAAATGACATTTGGGTGTAACCTTTGATGATGTCTTTTTTATTTTACATACTAAATTTTTTATACATTACAAAGTTACTTGTAGCTAGTGGCTTCAACCTCCCCCCACTCCATGGGGGAGGGACAAAGAGAGAAGTAACAGATGCATGGAATGAGGGAGAAACTAGAATTTTAGGACAGTTCCACATACCAACCAGTTGGATCAACAGTTAGTCTTCAGATGTTACAAAGGGGGTCACCCTCAGTACTGAAGTGACGCTTTAGTGGGAGAGGTGAGGGGCAGAGAAACTAATGTTTCCAGTTAGGGTGTTTCTTGTGATGCTTCATTACCAAAATAAGGACAAAATTTACATCATACTTTTATTTCTGCCAAGATTAATTTCATATTTGTCCCATTTTAATTTAAGCTGTTATTAAAGAAAATCTAATGATGTGAACTTAGTTAAAATAATTATGGTGCCTTTTATGTTGTTACAACCATTTCATATTTCATAGTGCACTTTACAAGTAAATTATCAACTGACTGTGGAGTACAACTCTTTCTATGGGTTATCTGTTTTGTTTTGTTTTTTTTTTTTTTGCTAGGATATTGAGTAAATTAGGCAAATGTGCAACATAAATTATTGGATTCTGTAAGTACCAGATAGCCACTTAAACTATTTACATTGCAGTAGAGTCCTTAAAACTAATTATTTTGAATGAAAACACGTCATCCCTTAATTTAACCTCTGAGCCAACTTAAATATTAGTAGCTTTTCTTGATTGAACTATGTGCTTAAACATACTTATTTAGAGTAACCCAGCTATTAATTTAAATACTTCAGAATACTTTTTTCACTTTAGCAATCTTCAACAAGATTTATAGCTCCTGTAATGCAATGTGTTTAATAAGGTATCTCTTGTTTTATAATTTTTTCCATTCACATATGGGGGTATAATATACATACATATACATATATGTGTATATACATGTGTGTGTAAGGAAAGGAGGAAGGTTGAATTACATGGCTTACATGTTTACACGTGACTTTCCCTCAAATTTTTTTGTTACTAATTTGAGAGTTTAATAAGTATGCAGTTTTTGAAACTTATAAACTTAGAGTTTATTATAATGTTTATTTTAAATAATAAATTAGCCTTTATTCTAGTTTATTTCATAAGTTTCCATAATAATATTTAGCCATGGCTATTATGAAAGCATATTTGATAGCCAGATTTTGAAAGCTATTGTGAAATGATATCCAGAGCAGTTCATAATTTGTTATTTCATGTTGGAGCAATGCAGTGACTTATGAACTTATGACTGTCACATGAAGAGTAATGCTTTACTGGTTTGCTAGGGACACTTTTATGTTGTCATCATTTTATGTTTTGTTTTATAATCGGGAGTTCAGCTTCCTTAATTTTAGTATGTGAAATTTGGTTTTTCCCCCTCTACATCCTTTCCCAATAATTTGATATAGGTGTTCAATAACAGTAATGATAGAGAGGAAAAAAAAAAAGACTTGGGTCCTAACACTAACCTGAACCAAGTACAAGACGAAAAATGAACTTAGAGTTGTATTTTTATAAGATACAGGTTTGAAATGATACTCTTGATAGCACATAAAATGTAAATATTGTTATAGTTGGACTCAAGATGTAGGCCCTTGAGTTCTCAGAGCTTGTTTTGTGTGTTAGGTAAGAGATGATCTCTTCCCATTCCTTCATTTCCCATGAGAGACTGAGCTCATGGCCAGGATTTAGGGAAGACCACACACGGTAGGTGTGCAGCTACCTGGAACCACCCTAGTGGCCGCTATCTAGGCCACAGTATCCAGGGCTCTTCTAGAGGTCTAAAAACAGTAAGTAATAGACCTAATACTGACCGGTGACTTCCTAAAAGTTGCGGATCCTTTCTTTCCTATATATTTTGTTAGTATTTTCTCTGGTGATTGGACACTAATTATTTGGTAGCGCTGTGCTACATATACAATGCTACAGTTCTTGCTATCTACTTCTCATGCGTAAGTAATCATGTATGCAGAGATGGCGTGTTATTAAGAAGCTTTCAATTTTAAGAATCATAAATACCAATCATAAATTCATCTCATTTAATGTCTTAATTCTTTGACATTCTTTATTTTGCTTGTTATATTAAGTTTCTGAGACTGTCAGGATCCATGTAGGACAAAAGCAGCTGTTACCTGAATTTTACAAGTGGGAAATTTAAGACATTTAAAGAAAAAAATAAGAAGAAACATTAATACTGATCTGAAAGGAATGAGTTTATATTTGATGGGTTAGAAATTCCTCAATGACCTTAAACACTAATTGTCCACCAACAGTGAATCTTAGAACACAATGCAAAGGAGAGCTGTGACCAAGCCTCTGCTCTATATGTATGTGTGTAGTCACTTACTGCGTCCTGCAGGTTTCATTTAAAGTACCTAGCACCCTCAGGGATGCTGTGGCAACCTCCCCTTCATGCACATATGCACACACAATAAAAATAGTACTCATTAGAAACTTGAGTAAATATGTAAATGTGAGTTTACCTTGAAAATTAAAAAAACTCTTACCGAAATGCAAGGTGGTAGTTTTAATGCTTTGGCAATTCTGCTCAGCTTAAACTAGGATGGCCCCATTTGCTAATAGTTAAGGTATTAACCTCTAATATAGGTAGTGTCTATCAAAAAGCACTGGGAACTCTTTTAGTGCATACTATGTGCATTTCCACAAAGGGTTGTGAATCCATTTTATCTAGGCTTCTGTATTTAAAGCCCAGACAATCACCTTAATATTAATTTATTTTTCAAGGTTTTGTTTTGTCTTGTTGAAGAGGCGTACCTCCATCAGTAACCCTTTTCCATGGATTTTATTGCATGTTAGGTATACCGTCTTAAATTTAGTAGCTATACTGATAACTTCAAACACATTATTGATAAACATGAGGCTGTTCCCTTTCTGGTTTTATTGTCTGATACTCGTAAGTAATCATGTATGCAGAGATGGTGTGTTATTAAGAAGCTTTCAATTTTAAGAATCATAAATACCAACACTTTGTCTAGGTGCATAGATTTGGGAGGACTACAAAACATGCCTAAAGATATCTACTAACTTCTTTCTTTGATGGTTAAAAAAAAAAAAAGCTGCAATAAGGTCTGGAGAGAAGGCTCAGCAGTTAAGAGCACTTACTGCTCTTCCAGAGGACTTGAGTTCCATTCCCAGAATTTATATCATGCAGCTTACAACTACCTATAATTCTAGTTTCGGTGGGATCCGTCACCTCTGGTATCTTCAGGCACCTTTACATGTGTGTAACCTACCCACATATGCATGCACATAATCAAAAATAAAATAATCTTTTAAAAAGAGTTTTACTAAAAACAAATTTAATATATACATATATGTATACACATATACACCTATATGTGTGTGTATTTATGTGTGTTGCCAATTATGGGAAAAAATGGCAGTTTAAATTTATAGATATATTATTATAAAACCTGAGTTTTACAAATAAAAATATTGAAATAGCTTAATTAGAACATTATGTGAAACATCTCATCTGGAATCCAGCAGGGTTTATGAAGGATAATATGAGAGTAGAATAGATATTTTTTAAATATTTTTCCTCCAAATAGCAAACCCAGAATGAATGTTTATTTGTAAGCCCCCACCCTGAGAGGCTGTGTTGTTACTCCTCTTCTTTGGAAGCCATCTTGAGACACCTTGTGAAGCAGATAAGGAGACTGAACTCATTAAACTGTAGTACTACATCAGTATTCTTAATCAGAAAATGCCTCTATTCCTTAGCTTGAAATGAAGTACTTTCAGAAATTGACCTGTCTCCGGTTATAACATTTGTTTCTGTTGGGGATTGTTTAAAAGAGTTCAGCTAGGGTGTTTGCCCCCCCACCATGTTCCCCACCACTCCCTCTATAAGAAAGGCTCTTATTGAGAAAAGGCGGCCCCCAGCTGTGCGTCAGCAGGTGCCACCATTCCAAGCTCATGCAGGTGCTTTTGTAGAATAGGCCATGCTTCCCTGGTACTCCCTGGAGAAGGTGGTGCTCAGTGGGTAAGTCCTGGTTTGTGTTTTCTGTTAAGTTATAGAGGAATTTATGTAAACAGCTTACTTATTTCTTTTTTAATGTAGTGCAGAAAAAGTAAAGATTACTTCTAAGCCTGATCTATCTCTCTCTCTCTCTCTCTCTCTCTCTCTCTCTCTCTCTCTCTCATGTTTATTTTATGTTCAAGAAAGTAGGGCCTATCTTTGGCTTGGACTTGAAAGGAATTTGGTGATTGCAGATATGGAGTAAATACAGTGTGAATTCCTCCAGTAATTTCCAAAGTACTTGAGGCCCTCATTCCAGCTTCTCCATGTCCTGGAGAATTAACCATTTGACAGTCACTATGGCAACAAGTGCACCAAAGTTATTTATACTAATAAAATAGTCTGAGTTACAGGTTCAATATGAAATTCAAATATTTTTACTTTTATTCTTCAAAATCTAAAAAGGGAACTTTTGCTTTTACTGACTGCTATTTAAGAACTCAAGAATTTTCATCTCAAGTCTTACTGTTATTTATTTTTCTGTTTATTGATGACAAAAATGTTAAGATGAGTAGATCCTGGCCTTTGAAATCATGACACATGCCAAACCATTCAGGTAGCATGTCTTTTGTGTGACCACTTTGTTAGTACTGAGATTTTTTCAAGGGAACTTCTTTATTGAGAATGGTCTAATAACTTTTTTTATAACTATATGTAAAACAAGCTAGTTTCTTAAATATTTACTATTCTTCCTGAAAACATGATGTCAGTTTTCAGTGGCCAAGAAAGGGGGACCAAGAGCCATCATTGTGATGTAGCAGATGGGACAGTATTCAAGTCTCTGGGCACTAGAGTTTAATCTAATCTATAGGAGAAATGTTAAAGAAGAGGAAAAATATGCATAGAATTCCTAGTCTAACTTCCTGAGGACAAATGACCATTTAATAAATAGTGTCTGTAGCAGGAATCTTAAAAGTTCTTATTAATAAAAATAAAACCTAAGGCCAATTATTGTGGTGAATCCTGGAAGATCAGAGAAGCAGAACAAGTCACAGCTTCCTCACCTCGACAATTCCTCAGCTGATCCATTTTCCTCAGACTGGAAGCTTCTGTGTCCTCATCAGCTGAGGTCTGTATAGACAGGCAGTGATGAGGTCATGTGGTTGGGTTTACAACCAATGAGAAGGCAGAACAGAAAGTCAATAAAAGGACAGACACACAGGAAGTAGGCCTCTTTCTGAGGGGAAGGACAGCAGCGGCAGCTAAGGGTAAGAAAGGCGGTTTTAAGTCTCAGCTCTCAGCTACTGCTCTGACCTCTTGGGCTTTTAACTCTGCAATTGGCTCTGTGTTTCTTATTTAACAAGACGGTTACATCTACAAGAGTCATTAAACAGAGCTGTGTTGCTCTAATAAAACCACAAGCAAGTTCAAAAGAGAAAATAAGGAAACCAGAAGGAAAAGTTAGAAAGCTACGAAAAAAGAACATGAAAATTTTAAATTTCTGTCTGGTGAGTGGCTGTTTGATTTCTGTATGCCTCAGCTTCCTCATGGGTACTGGGACGTCTGTAAGAGGCCTGGTGATGTCATTATGTTGGCAAAAGGAAGAGCTCCAAAGACATAACAGGAAGCAAATTCTTGAGGACGGTATCTACTAGAGGATCACAGGGGTCTTCCAATTGCACTTGAACAGCAAATACGTGTAGAGCTGGGCACTGGGCACCAACACGCAGCTAGAAGGAAGACAGCCATCAGAGCCTTCTGGAGAACAGAGTGGGGACCTTTGAACCTGCTCCACCTTCCTCCCAATTTGCTTTTTAAGTGTTTACCTGAAGAAGGCTTAGTCCCTTCATGGGAGAAGGAGTGAGTGAAGGCAACTGTGTGGATGAATGGGAAGCGCAAGTCCATTCAGCTATTTGGAATAATAGAAATAAGAGAAAGTGTGCTAGGAAAAGGGTGAAAACTGGAAAGAGTGATCTCTTTGTTAGGACAGACTTAAGTCACCATGGGATAAAGTAGTATGACCACACTGTTACCTTCACACTGTGCAGTACAAGAACAAGGTGATCATTGCAGCCTCACACTGCGTTTCCTAATTTAAGCCTGAATTTCCTAGGCCATGTGGGATATCTCTGTATTCCCTAGAGGAATATGGTTGTCTTTCTAGGTCCCCTGGCACATACATGATCTGGGCCTGGAGAAGTCTTGTCTGAAATATTTCCCCAAATATCCACATACTTCCCTGTCCCCCTTTATTTAGGTCACACTTAGATATCACTTACAGAAGAGAGACCTCTGTCTCTGTCTGCAACTATAACATCTTTCTTTCAAACACTCTTTCCTTCCCTTTGACATACTTAGAAATCTTTAAGTCCTCTCTATTATGAGCTTGCTCCACTCCTGTATTCCAGCATCTAGAAAAGTGTAGGACATTGGAAGTGCTGAATATGTGAATAAGAAACTTGGCACAGAAAAAAGTCAGTCTTAAGATAGAATGATGCAAACAGAATATACATAAGTAAACTATGTTTAATTGTTATCAGTCACTAAATTTACTCTAAAGCTTTAAATTGGATTGATTCTTGCAGTTTCTTAGAACTCAGATACATTCATTATTTAACAAATTAGGGCAAGCAAAGCTTCTAAATGTTTTTGAGGGTGTTTGATTTGGCTGGTTGCTTTTTTTTCCCCACTATAACCTGCCACAGAACTTTACAGTTATTATTTATTCTCTGAAATTTTCATAAATGTATGTGATATATCTTAATTCTATCTGCCCCCACTCTCTTCCTCTCTCACTTCCCAGCTCCTTTCCCCAATACACTTCCCAAGTCCTCCAGTTTATAAAAGCAACCCACCAAGTCGAATCAGAGCGTCCCTTATATGCATAGCTATCAGGATTTAAGTCTCCTGTCAGATGTACACACTTATATTGACTTAACTAGAAAATTAGGCAAGAAAGAATAGTTATGTTTATAAACACTGAATATTCTAGGAGAGGAGGAGTGGCTTATTTTCTCTCAGTTTCTAAATTGTCTTTCTTCAGCTTAGGGATGTTTTGGGTTTGATTTATTGTATGATAGTGAATATCATATTAACCTAAAAGGGTAGTAGAAGAGTCTATCTTCTAAGTATTGCAGGTGAATAATTAAGTCTTAATTTGGGAAAGACAGACAATAATAATAGTAGTAGTAGTAATAATAATTTAAATAAAGCCAAGCCATGTAGGGCCTAACTATTTAAAGAAAATTAGATTAAGTCTTTTAAGAATGAACTTTTCTAGTGTTCAAGGAAAAAGTGGGGTTGGACCAAGGACAGGGCGCGGGAAGGCATGCAGAAAGCAGCCCCCCAAAACTCCCAAGTGACTAGCTGGAGAGTTAAGAGACAAACATCTTAAAATGGGACGAGGAGAAAGTATTTCATGATACTATATCAACTTGAGCTAAAAAGAGGGCACAGAGTTTTATAGTTACATGAGTGGTTGCTGTTGAATCCAATTCTTAAAACATGCAGATATTCTCAAAACTTAAGTTCTAAATGCATCAACAAAACAAGTGATTAGTTTATAGTTTTTTAAAAAAATTTCAATTTGGAATATAGGTTAAAACATCGAAATAGATAATGATATCCTTCTGAGACTTTGAAAACTGACATGTGTTGGGAGTCTGGTCCAGGAAGGAGTTTAGTTCCTGCTCCTGAGAGGCCAGCACAACAGGGAAAAACTGACAACATCCTCCCTTCAAACTTTGATCATTCTTATCAGGAGAGGCCCAACTGTTTGCCTAATTGTCCCTTCTCTCTCTTTAATCCATTCTGCAGCTTACTATAGCCAATCTTCCCAGAACACTGCTTTCAGTAGTATCCCCCTAATCAGGAGAATGTCTGGTTGTGTTGCTCACCTTATGCCAGAGGATACATAGCAAGCCTTCCCTAGATTCTCTTGCAAATGCAAGTCGATTATACAGGTCATCTGTGCATTGGCTCTTCTTAATTATTTTAGCAACTGCCTCATTTCATTTTTAAGGGGATTATTGATTTTGGTAAATTATAACAAAAATGGTTATTAAACCCCCACTTCACTCCTCTTTCTTCCTCTCTCTCCCATGCCTTGCTCTGTCACCACGCAGTCATAAGTGGGCACATACGAGTCATTGCGGTCCATGCTGTTAAATCAAAGTGGGACCATCATCTATCCACTTCTCTGCAGCTGGCTTTTCTTACCTAACAGATATACCCTGGGCTTCCAGATCAATAGATATGGATCCCATTCTTTTTTAGTAATTGTACAATGTTCTATTCAGGTTGTTTGATGATTTATGCCACCATAGGCTTTGATAAATACCCTTCTCAATGCATCTCTGTAGAGCAAAGGTTAGATTCCCAAACTGGGTCACTGTCAGAGTTCTGTGTAATTAAAATCTTACGAGATGTGTCCAACTAATGTTTTCTGTGTAGGCCAGGCTGGCATTAAACTCACGATTTTCTTGCCTCAACCTCCCTCCCTTGTGCTAGGACTGCAGGTGTGTGTGACCACACCAGATTCCAATTTAACTTTTCACAAGGAATCAAGTGTCGCTTGGTGGTGGTTCTTCTTTTCTTTATAATAAAAACCACATACGTTATGATTACAAATTAATTTCTTGCCATAAGTCCCAAAGTTGATTTTAACACACCAATGTGCCGTATAACACAGTTTTTTTCAGTTTGGAATCTAGACTCTTACTCTGCTTTGGACATTACTTAACCTTTTAGATTAATTTAATGACACGTAGTTTTTACATTTCCCTTGTATTGTTCAACCACAGCAATCCATTCTCGCATCCTGTAGTAATGTTACTATGGTGCCAGATGATATGGGGGGAAATCAGAGGGCTCTTAGCCTCATTAATAAAAGAATTTTAGAATGGACTCAAACCCCAGGATGCTTGAATATTGAGTTTAAAAGAAAACCCCTGACAGACAAACTAAATCTCTGGCAGCCGCCTAGAGGAGGAAAATGAAGATGGGAAAACCTTGTTATTTAAGCCAGCACGGAGATCAGACATGGTGATAGGGAGAGCGGGCTTAGGGAATAGAAAGAAGGAAAGAGGTTACACTTTTCTAAATTATTATTATTGTTATTATTATTATTATTATTTTCTAAATAATTAAATAAGTGGACAGACATGAAACTGCATGCCTTTGGGTGTGCTCGGGGTTGGATTTCATGGAAGGAGAAGTACATTATCTCATTAAAGGAAAAAGGATTCCTCCTATCTCTTTGGCATAAAGTATGCCTACCTTCCTAGGGGTGGTCCCTTACAGATGATTGACCTGGCCCAATTGGAATGTTAGGCATCCAGCCAGGCCAGAGATTCTATTCTCTTGAGTGGAAGGATTTTTTTCCTTAATAGGCCTTTATTGCTACTCTAACAGTAACTACTGACAATGCAGGATTTTTTTTTTTCACCCGACTGGGTGATTAGCACATAGTAGGTGCCCAGTAGAGGTCTATTTAGATATTGCTTTCTTATATAGAAAGTATATATGGGCATATATTTGTAAGTCTGTTGGATATTTTGAGATGTGGTCTCACTTTTGTTGTTGTTGTTGTTTTCTGGTGATCTTTCTTTGCCTCAGCCTGCTGAGCAGCTGGGACTACAGGTGTGTACCTCCAAAACTGGATGTGTGTGTGCGCGCGCGCACTCACACTCATGCACGTGCCTGGGTATGACCTCTTGCATCCAGTCTTTATAAGAACAAGGAATGTTTTCCCTCTAGCCCCTTAGCATGTAAGGTCTTCAGTTTAGATTAATTGCTTGAACAAGGTCCACAGTGAGGAAGAAGCAAAAAGCGTGGGTTTGCTTTAAATACGTTTTGTTCCTTTAGGGAACACTGGAATTCTAAGGATCACTGACAGTACACCACTCAGCACCCCTATTGAGTGCTTCCTGTTTGGGGGCCACAGTTTTCACAGTTGCAGAATTGGCTGCATGGTCAATGTTGGGGTGCGCTCTTCCAGTTTGTGTTGTGTGGATGTAACATTTGAAGCATTTGTAGGAAACGGTTTTCCAAAGGTGTCCAGTCTCACTGTCTTTTCAGTGGAGACGATGGACCATTTTGTTTAGTGCTTGCTCTGCCAGGAACTGAAGAGGAAGTCCAAGAGTAAGAGCGAGCCTGGGAGGTGGTAAACTGACCAAGAGTGACTTCTTGGGCGCAGACTAATCTCACTACTTCTCTATCTGCATTTAGAAGAAAATGAGTAGATGGTGATTTGTGTGCCAGTGAGTAAGGTTCCAGTCTTCATTAGTATGCCCAGTACAGCCAGTGGGTAAGGTTCCAGTCTTCATTAGTATGCCCAGTACACAAATCACTAAGGAGTATTCTATCACTGTTTTACAACCATGGGATTCTAGCTGGAGCTAGCCTCGGTATTTAACCATTTCATTTGAGGAAGCTGAGACCTGGTGCAGTTAGTATCGTATTGTGGGTCAGACTTCCTAGGCATGAATCTGTTTAAAATATGTTTGACCTTGATCAGATTTACAACCCATAAACCCTCAGTTTCTTCATCTTTGAAATGGGCCCAAGGAGATGCTGCTGGTGAACCATGTGATACAGTCTGGACTTAGACAGCACTCGGGAAACAGGTGCTTATTGTTAGTGATGTGCCTTCAGATTAGAGAGCACCTGACTGTTCAATGCTTCGCCAGCCCTCTGCCCATTGTACCAAGCCACTATTCACATGAGTCTTACTCAGTGGTAGTTCTTAAGACGAATTCATTATGATTTTAACTTTCAAAGTAAGTATTATAGTTAAGCAACTGGAGACTTTAATTTCTGATAGTGTTATCAGATTTATACTTTGAATTAAATTTGAAGGGGAACTGAAAAATGTATATGGGATAGATGTTTTGTTAAAGGGAGTGCTTCCTGTCTGGCTCCTATTCTACTCCTTCCATCCCCCCACGCCGCCACATAAGTTATGGAGAGTCACTCACTACTCCTTGACCCTCTTAGGAACTTGAGGGAAGGTAAATTAGAATAACAGTCTGAAAAAGAGCAAGCCTCTCCTAGCTTCACAAATTCTTGGAATATTCAAAATAAGTTCACTGCTTGTTATCCGATCTTTTTATATCTTCAGTTTCTTCTTAAAGAGAATAATTCTTTGAAAGTATTATGATACAGCCTCGTTAAAGGACTGTTTACATTTTTCCTGTGCTTCAATATAAATTAAATTCCACAATTTAAAAAGACATTAATCTCGTGGGGGATTAGTGGTTGAGAATACTTGCTGCTCTTGCAGAAGACCTCAGTTTTGGTTCTCAGCAACCATACAGTGGCTCACACTAAAAAGCTATTATTTCCTGATGTAGGTTTTCAAATATGTAACTATTCATGTTATTACCTAAATTTAATACACATATTGAAATCTTTGGAAGTTCTGGGTAGACTTGGCTATGTTTCAGCCTTATTCTATTAAGTCAAAGATTTGTCATTCTCTTTAGTATCAAGTTTTTTCCATGTGGAGCTTTTCAGAAGCAGCCTTTTGTTTACTTGGTTGCTCAAAGTGGATTCGTCTGATAACTTGTATGAGCTCATATTTGCTCTCTAAGAAAGCAGGTAAAAACATAGTGGCTTTCACATGGCATTCATTTATTATTATTTATGAATCTCCAGGTTAACTGATGAGGTATGATCTAGCCAGGCTTCATTGATCTCAGATGGATTAAGTCAGTGTATTCATGGTCAGTAATTTGATTTGCTTTAGCAATAAATGGCAACTGTCTGCCTATTTAGCTGAGCTTTTGAAACAGTAGAATTCCCAAAGAGCCAGAAGAAGCATGTAAAAATGAATTTTAGACTTTAACAAGTCAGCATCAACCACATTCTGTTGGTTGGTTAGTTGATTGGTTGGTTGGTTGGTTAGTTGGTTGGTTGGAAGAAAACCTCAGTGTCTGGATTCAGGAGATGGAAGAGCTGTAAAATGATGCTGCAAAGAGGAATGCCAGAAAGCAAGTGTGTGTTTTGATTATTTTGTTTGGTTTTATTTCTTCCCAATTTGTCACAATAGTTAGAGGATTTAGTTGCATTAAAAAAAAATATATTCTTTAGTTTATGACATTCTAATTGTTCATGTCAGTTTCCTGAGGTGAAAAGCCAATCAATCACTAATCAAAAGGGTAAAAGGACTTAGAAGTTAGATACTAATGGAAGTTCAAATTCTAGCTTTATCATGATTCAGAGCCCTGTTCTGCTTGTCAAATAATCTTTTTGGTAGGCATCAAAAGTGGCTGACTGAACTGAACCTCTGATTCTCTGTGTACTTAAAAGGTGGAGCAGGGCAAGTATCTACCAAGTCCTTTTAAACAATTGCATTTATTCTTGGAAACCTGTTGCCCACAATCCATTTAAGGTATAGACTTGATGGCTTCCTTACAAAGGGAAGAGAAAATATGTCAGGGATGGAAGAAGAACATCTGACTAATTTTGACCTCAGAAGGAAGTGACCATTGGTGGATATTGTCCTATGATAATAGATGTTAGAGACACATACTAAAGAGATATAAACCCAACATCTCCTTAGGGTATAATTGATAGCATGGGAGTTGTAATGTTAACACAGTCCACATTTAGAATTTTGTTTTTCAAAAGAAGTCTGGTCCCTTTTAGACACAACTAGATATGTGCCTTAATACCACATTTGAGAATTATCACCCATTTACAAAAAAAAAAAAAGTATAATGTAAGACAGGAAAGATTATAATACCACACATGAACAGTTGACCATTAATTGTCTTTAAATGTTTTAAAGAACCACCTAAACATGAAATGGCATGGATTTCTTTCCCATGCATTACAAAGAGTTGTCATATTGAGTGGGGACTAAACATTTGAATCCCTTCATCCTTCAACAAGGATGAAAAAAGAAAGTGAAACCCAGCTAGATGGTGGCAGAGCACACCTTTAATCCCAGCACTCTGGAGCCAGAGGGAGGTAGATCTTTGAGTTCTAAGACAGCCTGATCTACAGAGGTAGTTCCAGGACAGCCAGGGCTACACAGAGAAACCCTGTCTTGAAATACAAAAAAATAAATAAACAAACAAGTAAGTAAATAAATAAGTAAATAAAGTGGAGGTGGGGGAAGAAAGTGAAACTCATATAGAATAAAACCGAGTTAATTTAATGCATATAAGGGTCCAGAGATCTTAGAATCTGCACTCAGAAATGGTGAGCTTTTAAAGCCTCTATCAGGAGATCAGGACAGGTACCAGATAAATACTCACAAAGGAATCCAAACTGTACTGAGTCTCCTCTAGTGTTATCTCTCTGTGAACACAAACATGTCGGCTGATTTTTCTGTACCTTAGTCACTGTTTAATTACACAGTATTCTAAGGAAAGAAAGTTTAGGTGTCATGTTTGATTAATGACAAATAAAATGTTCCATTGTAGATAATAAGTGTTGTATAAAAGCCCTTACTTGATTTTTTTTTTTTTGAGAGTTAAACCAGCTTGAGTAGATTTAGTCTTTGCTCTTTTTTTTGAACAAATTTCCCAATTTAGTGCTTTAGAAGGACCATGTCTATCTATTAGTCAAGGGAAACATCAGCTGTTTCAAATATTTTGGAAGCAAGGATATTTTCCCCAGACAAGTAATACTCATTTCATATGAGTACATGTTTTTTGTTTGTTTGTTTGCTTGTTTGTTGTTGTTTCAATCCTGCAGGAGACTGCTGAGGAAAGAATCTTAATTTGGGAAGGACTGTTAATTGGAAAAAGTCTGCGGGACAAGTAGGAGTCAAGACTCTAAAATGGAGGGTCATAAAAATAAAGTGCTATGCTAGGTGCCAAGGAGTCGAAAAGAGAAATCATATTTTTCCCAGTCTCAAAGGGCTTGTGTCTGTCTAGGGATCATGATCGCGGGTTATTAAATAATTAAAAAAACAAATATAGTGGACTTGGTATCATCATGAGAAACTAGTGTAAAAAGAGGGACCATGTATCTTCAGATGGTTCTTTTTATGCACATTAGCATTTCTATTTCTTCTGAGCCAGTTCTCCTCCCAGACAGAACTATTCCCAAGATGCCCTGATGCATGGCTGGGCCAGCTTGTACAATCTGACTTGATAAGTCATGACCCCCACACATAGACCTTGGTACCTCCTTTTGGTAGGAGGGCATTGCCCTCCATAAACCTTCAGTGTTTCAGTGGCCAGTTTTCAGTCTTGTTTTTCAAAACAGGGTCTTACTATGTAGCCCTGGCTATCTTGAAACTAACTGTATAGATCAGGATGGCCTTGAACTCACAGAAATCCCTTCTGAGTGCTGGAACTAAAGGCATGCACCACCATGCCCAGCTCAATGGCCAGTTTAAAAACAAACAAACAAAAAACCAAGTGATTTCTGCCTTATCATTAGAAGCTAAAAGCTGAATATTAAGGGATATTTTCTTCTTTATTGACTGACACAGTTTAAGAAAGCAATGTCATTAGCCGGGCGGTGGTGGCGCACGCCTTTAATCCCAGCACTCGGGAGGCAGAGCCAGGCGGATCTCTGTGAGTTCGAGGCCAGCCTGGGCTACCAAGTGAGCTCCAGGAAAGGCGCAAAGCTATGCAGAGAAACCCTGTCTCGAAAAACCAAAAAAAAAAAAAAAAAAAAAGAAAGCAATGTCATTATAATGAGGGAATTTTAGGCATTAGCAAAAGGCTAGAAGTAATTGAGGCAACAGAGCCTCCTTATGTACCTATTTTCTCCTCTGTGGAGCAATAACCAGCTTGTTTTTTTTCTCCATCCCAACTACTCATCTCCAGTCATCTGCTGCTCCTTTCCTACACTGTGATGTCCATAAGACGCAGGCAGTGGGCCACTTAAGGCTAATGTGAATTAATGGCACCACACTCTTCCTGATATTCGTGAAGGAAAATCATTTTTTTTTAAATATGATTTCTCCTGCCTTCCTCATTCCCATTCAAGAGTTGCAAATTTGCAGAGGTAAAGCTCAGGAATGTGAATATTTTTAGAAACTCCTCAGAAAATTTGGATGACCAGCCACACTTGGAACCATAACTCTGAAGGACAATGAAAGTGCCAGTATAAATGCTGGTGCCTAGGATGCGATTCCAAGATTTGCAGCCTTCATAACAGGAGGAGAAGCCTGCAATTGCAAAACAATCCCTGTCCCTAGTTATTTAAGAATAAAGACCAAAGTAGCTGGGCTAATGGGTTCTTGCTCTTGAAGGAGGCCCACCATTGTTGGCTTGCCTTTGTCTTGGTAATCTGCCAAGAGCCTGAGTCAACAGGGGCACATAAAGAGGCACATAAAGGCAATAGGTATGATGGAATAGTTCCTGTAGAAGGAAGGGGCTGGTTTATTGCTATTTTTTACATAATATTTTTAAAAATATGACTGTACCTATGCACTTAGCCTTTTAAAAAGTATGATGGTCATCTTTCATGTCAAAAGAAGTCTACTTTTTTCTTAAAAGTTAACCAGATATACATTAGAGGAAGCTGATTAACTCCTAGTGCTATTGCAGTGTTGCTGGTATGTTAGTGTTTGCTTATTATATAGCGTAGGCTGACCTCAATTCATGATCATCCTGCCTCAACTCTTCCCAAATGCTGGGATCACAGGTATATGCCTGAGTGTGTGTGTGTGTGTGTGTGTGTGTGTGTGTGTGTGTGTGTGTGTGAGATGTTTGCGTGTTTGAGTGCGCCCATGTTTTTTGGGGGGAGGGGATGTATATACACACAAGTTTACCTTTACTACTTCACATCTCTGTGTAGTTTCAAATTTATAAAAGCTTTGAAATTGACCTAAGTATCATTAGAAGCATTAATCAGAAATTTATTCTATTATTCTTCAAATTAAACTATGTCACCTGATTAATTTGTTATACACAGAATTTTTCAAACCTTCAACTTTTACTTAAGTGAGATAATTTGGAAGCAGTTGTCTTGATGTCAGCCTGGAGTCTGGCAGTGTGACGCATTAAATCCAGTTGTTTGCCTTAACACCGACATCAAGGTGATGAGGCCTGTGGTTTGTTTTCATATGAGTTATGAGATGGCTCTGTAGAAAACAGGTACAATACGAAGGTCCAAGAGGCTTAGGGAAAGCAATAGAAGATGGTATAAAATAAGACTTGAGAATTCAAGTCACAGGTACGAATTCCGTGCTCTCTCTCCCTTCTCCCCTCTCCCTCCCTCCCTCCCTCCCTCCCTCCCTCCCTCCCTCCCTCCCTCTCCCTCTCTCAACTTATGTGGCTCTTTATCATTTCTCTGGTCAGCCTGAGGTTGAGGTAAATAATGGTTTGGAAAAAGTTTGAAAAGACAGTGGATATGGGTTAGTGACCAGCGTGAAAAGGCAATTTTGTGTACCTCATGCGTCAATACCATGCAAAGTGGAGTAACTGCACATGTAGAAGACAGTTACCGAACCTGGTGAACTCTCTTAAAACCATGTTCTGACTTACCAGAGATGCTACCTTTCAAATTCTTATGATATGTACAGGGAAAGTACCTATAAATGCTGTGTATTGTTTGAAGTAATAAGCAGCTCCTGTTTGCACCTACTATATATAACTTATTTCATTAGCTATGTGTAGGTGGTTTTTAACTTTATGCTATGGAATCATGTTAAATATGTGTGCTTGCTGTTGCTTGATTGGGTGTTTGTTTGTTTTCAGACAGGGTCAAAAAACCCAGGCTGTCATAAAACTCACAGTGATTCCCCTGCCTCAGCCTCCCAAGTGATAAGATTACAGGCATGTGCAGTTCTTCTCAATCACAACCTTGTGATTTTCTTTGCTTTTGTCGTAAACATTATGTTCCTAAGATCCATTCATGTAAACTGAAGTATTTGTACAGATATGGTTTGTTTGTTTGTTTGTTTGTTTGTTTTGTTTTGTTGTTTTTTTCTGAGACAGGGTTTGGTTTCCCCATGGAGTTTTGGTGTCTGTCCTGGATCTCTCTCTGTAGACCAGGCTGGCCTCAAACTTACAGAGATCCACCTGGATCTGCCGCCTGGGTGCTGGGATTAAAGGCATGCACCACCACTGCCTGACTACCAGACATGTTTTTTAAATGAATATAGTACATGTCTGTTCTCAGTGGACACTTGGATCATTACCAGAGTTTTTGTTTGTTTTGTTTTTGGGTTTGAATAATGATGCTATGAAAATGTCTCCTAATAAATGTCTCTTGAGGTTTTTTCCCAAGGGAATTTAATCTAGAAATGGAATACCTGGGCCATAAGGTAAACACCCCAGTACTGGCTAACATAACCACAAAGCTGCTCTCATGCAGTTGTGCTGAGTTGCAATACCAGGAGTCACCACTAGTCTGTTCCCCCGTGGTTGTGTCAGGGTGTATCAGATGCTTCCATTTCCCTTTTCATGTTACTATTTACATAGCTGTTTTAAGAGTTTACAAATCAAATTGGGCCTTTCCCACCCTCCTTTTTTGTTGGTTTTTTTTTTTTAACTCTCAATCTATTTTAGTGAAGAAATTGAGATTAGGCTTTAGGATAAATATTGTTGCAAAGTGCCTGCTTGGTGGGATAAACATTGCTGTAAAGTGCCCATTGGTAGGAGGGAAGGAGAAGAGAGATGGATTCTGGAACTCTTCTGTCTCAGGGAAAAAAAAATAGTGTGCCAGCAACTGTACTTGAAACGGAATGGAGCAAGCAGCTTTGGGATGGCTGTAAGAGAACACTTGAAGGTCAGTTTTAGTTTACCCAATTTTTATATCTAAAATTTTATGGGAAAGTTTAAGGGTTCCTATTAGATAAGCCTACCAGTGACCAGATATGTGAAAACCTAGGGAACCCCCGCAAAGGATTTTAAAATTCACAGTTTAGTCATAGATGAGAGTCAGGGAACGAAGTGGGAAAAGAGATGGAGTCAGCAGGTTGGGTAAGGCAAACAGTGTTTGCTTTGGCTGTGGTAGCAAAGATAAACGCAAAAGTGATAGTTGCAGGAATCTCACCAGCTGTAGAACACTCCCATTTATGATACCTTTCAGTGATAGCTCTAAAAGGTGTCGTTTACACTAGACATGGATAGAGGTAAGAGAGACGAAGCGTGTGGCTTCTGGTTCCCCTCCAGCTTCTCTTCTACGTTCATGGTAAATTTAAGTGTTCAGGTATGAGGAAAAAACATGGAACACTTGCTTTTGTCTGGCTGGCTTATTTTGATTAACCCCTGTTCTCTAGTTTCTTTGGGTTTTCTGCAAATGATATGATTGTATTTTTCTTACACCTGAGTAAAACTCCATTATGGAGTTACACTATGTTCTTTTATCCATTCATCTGTTGATGAATGCATAGGCTGATCCCACAGCTCTGCTGTTATAAATAGTACAACACTACATGGAAGTATTCAAGCATCTCTTTCATATACAGGCTTGATTTTCTTTGTGTGATATGCAGAAGTGCTATGTTTGATCATGTAGCTGTTATACCTGAAGGAAACACGCACACTGTTGTACTAATTTACACTCTCACCACTAGTATATAAGGATGCCTTTTTCTCCACATATTTTTGAGTAAAAGCCATTCTGATTGGGATGAGATGGACTCTCAGCGTGGTTTTCGTTTTCACTTCCCTGCTGGCCGAAGATATTGAGCATTGTTTTGTAATGTTGGGGCCATTGGTACTGTGGAGAGGTGAGTGTTGAGGTGATAGACAATTTTTTTGACGGGATTACTTTGTTCTTTTGATATTAAGTTTTTTCTGAGGTCTTTGTATACTCTGCGTATTAATCCTTTGTCGTGCAAATAGTAGGCAAGGATTTTTCTCTCATGTTGTGAACTCTCTCTTCATGTAGTTGATTGTTTCCTGTGTTGTGAAGAAGGTTTTTGGAGTTTTATAATCTGATTTTTCAGTTCTTTTGTTTCCTGTGCTGTTGGAATCCTAGTCAGAAATGGCCTCTGTTGACCACTTGAGGTGCTGTCCCCATGTGTGCTTCTAATAGTTCCACGGGTCTCTCATTTTGGGGCCTTCAGTCTATTTTGAGTTGATTCTTTCTGTAGGGTAAGCAGTCAAATATAGTTTTAATAGTCGTTGTGCCTGTGACTATCCAGTTTCCCAGGCACCTCTTGTTAGAGTACCTTTCTCCAAAGTATGCTTTCAACACTTTGCTAAGAACCCATGGCTGGAGCAACTTGAATTTATTTCTGGGTCCTCTGTTTTATTCCATTGGTTTGTGTGCGTGTGTGCGTGTGTGCGTGTGTGCGTGTGTGCGTGTGTGTGTGTGTGTGTGTGTGTGTGTGTGTGCGTGCGTGTGTGTGTGTGTGTGTGTGTGTGTGTGTGTGTGCGCGCGCGCGCGCCAGTACTGTACTGTTTTTGTTACCATGGGCTGTGTAATTTATTTTGAAATCAGAGATGTGATGTTCATATCATTCCGTTTATTGATTAATGATTAATACTGCTTTGGCAGACCTGTGTGGTGATACACACCTGTAATCCCAACACTCAGAAGGAAAGGGCCAGAAGATCATTAAAACTTTGAGGCCAGCTTGGTCTGCATAATGAGTTCCAGACCAAGCAAAGCCAAGAAACCGAACTTAAAACAAGTGAGCAAGTAGAAATGGCTTTGGTTATTTGAGGTCTTTTTGTGTTTCCATCTGATTGTTAAGACTGGTCCTTAGAAGAATTAATGGGAAGTTTGCTCAATCTATAGGTCACTTTTGGTGGTGTGGTCATTTTAAATATTAATTCTCCCAAATCCAGGAACATAGAGGCCCTTCTATCTCCAGTGTTTTTCAGTGTCTTCCTTCAGTATTTTATTAGCCTTTTTTAAAAAAAATTGTAACTGTTTTTACCTCCTTAGTTAGGTTTATTTCTAATTTCATTTATTCTTATTTTCTCCTTCCTGTCAGTTATCCCTCATTCTATCAGCTATTTCGAGTTTCTCCCTCAGCAAATTCATTATTGGTGTATAGAAGAAGTACTGAGTTTGTTTCTTGTGACTTTGCTGAACCTGTTTATAAGTTGCAAGACTGTCTTGGTGGAATTTCTGGAGTCTTCCAGGAACATAAGTGTGTCATCTATAAGCAGGGTAGATTAACTTCCTTCTGTCTTTCTTTTTCATTTCATTTTTTTCCTCTAATCTAATGGGTCTGGCTAAAATTCCAAGTACTAGAGTCAATGGGAGTGATGAGAATGAACACCCTTGTCTTGTTGCTAATTTTAGAGAAAATTTTTCTTTTAATTCCCCATTCAGTAAGATGTTGCCTATAGGTTGTTCATACATAGTCTTTATTATTTATGACCTATCTATAGCAAATTTATTTAGGTTTTTAAGATTTTATCAAAGGCCCTTTCTGCATCTGTTGAATGACCATATAAATTTTATTCTTGATTATGTTCTCTATTACATTTATTTGTGTGTGCTAACTAGTCTTTGTATTCCTGGAATGAAACCAAATTGATCATTTGATTTGTTCTTTTTAATATGCTATTGAATTCACTTTGCAAGTATTTTATTGAGGGTTTTTGTAGGGGTTTAGCAAGAGTACTAGTCTACAGGGTTTGTGTTCTGCCTTATCAGTTGGTTGCAGAGTCACACTAGTTCATAGAATGAGGTTTGACAAGGGTGAGCAGTATCATTTATGGAAAGTTTTGAGGAACACAAACGTTTGGTTCTTCTATAGAAGTCTGGTCAATTTTAGGAGATAATCCACGAGGCTTGAGCTTTTCTTTCTTAGGAGATTTGCTGCTACTCTGATCTCATAGTTTATTGTTCTATTTGTATTTTTTATATCTTTTTTGGCTCTCTTGTTAGGTCATATATGTCTAGAAAATTGACTATTTCTTTAAGATGTTTCAATCTATTGGCATGTAATTTTCTAATAACACTGAATTTCAGTGGCATTTGTTATTTCTTAGTTTTGGCTCTATTTTTAAGTGTCTTTCTTTCCGTGAAATTGGCTTAAGGACTGTCAGGGGTTTTATTTTTTTCCCACAGAGTTATAAATATTTTTTTCTAGATTCATATTCTATTATTTTAAAAAGTGTGTATGTCTGTGTGTCTGCATGTGTGTGTGTGTGTGTGTGTGTGTGTGTGTGTGTGTCTGCATGTGGATATGTCACTCCTATAACTCAAGTTACAGACTGTTTTGAGCTGTCCAACATGGGTGCAGACATCAAACGCAGGTCCTCTGCAAGGACAGTATGCATTCTTAACTACTGAACTGTAGCTCCAGCCCCAAGACTCAATCTGTTCCATTCATGCTTTATATTGTCCTCTTAGGACATGTATTGATGAACTCATCTTGTCATTTTTTCCTTTTTATTGATTTTAAGCTGTTTGTTCCTATTTTGTGAGACTGTGTGATGTATTATTACATTATTTGTCATGTCTATCCTGTATGACACTCAGAGCTATAAACTTTCCTGCTGTTTTATTGTGTCCCACATGGTATTCTGGAATGTTACATTTGATTCTAGTGCTCAGTTTCTTCCCTCTTGTATTTCCAGTGTCCAGTGTTTGTTCAATGCTGTCTCCTGTGTTTGGGTATTTGCTCTTCACCTTTCATTTTGAGACAGGGTGTCTCTGCAAAGCTGAATCAATTCATTGTTTCACCTAGCTGGCTGGCCAGTGAATTCACTCTTCTTCACCAGAGTTGTGTAGTTACAGGTTTGGTATGCCACCATGTCTAGTTCTTCATTGGGTTCTGGGGTCTGAACTTAGGTGCTCATGTTTATACACCAGGCATTTTACCAACTGGCTCGTCTACCCAGCTCTTGCCTGGTGTTCTTTACATGAAATCGTTATTTCCTTCTTTCATTTCAGTTTGAAGGATTCTCGTTAGTATTTGCTGGAAGGCAGGTCTGTAAATGATAAACTTGCAGTACCGGAATTAGAATATTCTAATTTCCCCTTCACTTTGAAAGGGTAGCACCGACGAGTGCGGGGCTCTGACAGTTCATTCTTTCCATACTTTGAATAGCTTACCCAGCTGTCTTCTCTGAGGTTCTGCTGCTCAGTATTTGTGTATGATGAATTGTCTCCTCTTGCCTACCAGAGTCTCTGTTTATAGATTTGATAGTTTTATTATGATGTGCCTAAGTGTGGATCTTTTAAAATCTAACATATTTGGAGTTTGTTGGGTGTTAGAATGTGTTCCATTACATGTGGGGTTGTTTTGTTGTTATTTTTCCAGATGTTACGCTTTCCCTCTTTGTGACAATAGCTGTATCTTAGTTATAATGACATCCCACAGATCCCCAAGCCTCTGTGCAGTGCTTTTCCCCCTAATTCTTTTCCCCAGTTCCTCTGGCTGCATAATCTCAAGGGAGCTACCTCTGGATCACTGATAGTCCCCTCTTCCTGCTGCTGCTTCTGTTTGGCCTTTCTAGTGAACTTAGTTTTAATGCTTCCCTGCCTTAATATTTCTGTGTTGGTTCCATTTCATCTTTTCCTTTGTTGTATTAATATTTTCAATGTAAATTATACCAGTATTTCACTTCATTAGACATTGCTTGCTTTATGTCAGTGTATATTTGAAATACTACAATGCATAAGCTTTCCAAGGCAGTATTTCTCTGTTGGTTTCTTTTTTCTTGTGCATTGTCTGTACTTTGTTTTATATCTTGTATTTTTATTGTTGTTGAAAGTGAGATATTTTAATATAGGCTGATCCCTAAACTGAAATCCAAAATCTAAATACTTTTGAGTGCTAACATGATAGTTTAAGATTCTGGAGTATTTCAGATTTCATATCCTTGTTTTAGAGGTTTTTAAGCCAGCATAACTGTGTACATGTTCCAGAAATGTGGAAAAACTGAAACCTGAAACTTCTGGACCCAGGAAATTCAGATAAGAGGTGCTTTGCTTGTAGTACATTCGTGCAGTTGTGGTGTTCTCTGTTTAGGGCCTGTCCTCTGGTCGTCTCTAAAGCTTATATTTGTGTGCACTGTAAATATCCTGACATCTCTTCCTTTCACTGAGTGGTCAACTAGTGTGTGTGTGTGTGTGTGTGTGTGTGTATGTGTGTGTGTGTGTGTGTGTATGTGTGTATGTGTGTGTGTGTGTGTATTTTTACATCCCTGATGCAGTTTCTCCCTTCTCCTCTCCCAGTCCCTCCCCTCCTCAACCCACTCTTCCTCCTTTTCTGTTCTAGAAAGAACAGGTCTCCCATGAGTATCAACAAAACATGGCAAATCAAGTTGCAGTAAGACTAAGCACCTCCCCATGTATTAATGTTGGGTGAGGCAACCCAGTATGAGGAGTAGGGTCCCAAAAGCCAGTAAAAGTCAGAGGCAGCCCCTGTTCCCACTGTTAAGAGTCCCACAGGAAGACCAAGCTATTACAACTGTAACATATATACAGAGTGCCTAGGTCAGTCCCATGCAGGCTCCCTGGTTGTCTGTTCAGTGTCTGTGAACTCCTATGAGCCAAGGTTAGTTGATTCTGTGAGTTTTCTTGTGGGGTCCTTGACCCCTCCAAACTCCCATAATCCTTCCTCTCTCTCTCTCTTCTGCAGGATTCCCTGAACTCTACCTAATATTTGGTTGTGGGTCTGCATCTGTTTCCATCAGTTGCTGGATGAAGCCTCTCTGATGACAATTAGGCTAGGCACCAATTTGGTTACAAGAGATAGCCAGTTAAGGCTATATATCTGCTATTGCTAGGAATCTTAGCTGGGGTTATCCTTGTAGAATCCTGGGAAGTTCCCTTGTGCTGGGTTATTATCTGACCCTGAAATGCTCCCCCTTTCCAGTAGTTTCTTTCAGTCCTCTCCCTTATTGCCCCCCCCAACCTGACTGCTCTTGTTCCCATCCCCACCTGACCTCAGTCCACTCACAAAATCTCCTCTATTTCCCCTTCCCAGGGAGATTTGGGAGTTTTGGTTTGTTTTGTTTTTTAAAGAAAGGAAAATTTAAAATGTAAAGTATTAAAACTAATGATAAGATGGTTTCTGTCTAGGCACAGTAACACAGGTTCCCCCCAGCTACATGGGAGGCTGTACTAGGGATCACCAGTCTGGGGTTATAGTACAGCCTAAACAACTAAATAGTGAAAGTCTGTCAATTTTGTTTTAAAAAGCAAGAGTTTCTGTGTTTTCAGTGAACTGCTTGTATACTAATAAAGAGTGAAAAATCTGTGAAATGCAGAAATATATCATTCGAGATTATAGCTAAACAAATTAGGAATGCTATAAATTTGTGTTCTGTTTAAGACTTGAAATGAAGTATTCCCCAGACCAATCACAAATGATTGTAAGAATGCACTGTGTTTAGAAATAAAGAATTTCTTTAGGACTAAATCAAGATTCTTCATTTTCTAGAAAATAAGTCATAAAAAGCTTCCAGAAATTTCATCTTTTATTCCCTTTCCTTTTATGACTCTCTGAAGTTGTAAGGGAGTCTAGCTTACGCCGTCATCCAGACCACAGATTTAACTTGAGGAAGCAGGTTCCTGGGTTGCTGCTGCCTGCGCTGTCTTCATTCAGGGATATTGCCTCCTACAATCAAGGAAGAAAAGGTGTGCACTTAGGAAAATAGATCTCAACCACTTCTGAGTTAAAAATACAGTACACTGCTCACTGCCAAGCTGTGTTCATCCAGAATTGCCTTACCACTTGGTCACTCTACCTCCTCCCTGTTCCTTGTGTAGGATGTGTTGCTGTAGACTGCATGCTTTTGCCTTGTTCCTGTTTTCACTGGAGTTCAGGATGAACGTGTGCAGGTCCCCTACTGCAGTGGCTGTCAGCCTCTGCTGGGGACAAGTGACCACAGGCCATGTGTTTCTGTATCACTTGCAGTTACTGCTGACTACTTGTTGGTGGCTTGAAGAGTCCCTGGATACCAGAGAGGCTAGAACCATGCACAGATGGGTTGCTGTGCTTTCACTAAATAGGATAGGGACCATTTGACACCTGGGAGATTAGATACTTCTTTCCTGGTCAGAAGTGTTACTGTATGTGGCAACACAACCTTTAGGCTAGGCTTCAGTTTAGTGACTGGCCAACAAAGGAAACTCAAAGCCCAACTTAATCTGCCCTCGTGGCTCTGGCCTGTCATCTCGGGTACTTCTGGGAAGCTGAAGCAGGAAGCTTGAACATTCAGAGCCTGCCTGGGCTGTGGAGAAAACTGAGGGGCAGCCTGGGCTACTTAGCTACTTTCTCTTTTAAAACTTAAAAAAGGGTTAAGAGCTTAACCAGTAGTAGAAGGCTTGCTTAGCATGTGTAAGGGCCCTTAGTTTAATCCCGAGAACCAAAAAGAAGTCAGAGATTACCAGGAGTTTATTCAGAATAAAATTTAGTGTCTATATTTGAGGCTTAATAACACAGGATATAAGGAGATTCTCATAGAAGATAAAATGGTTACTGTCTGCCATCTTACATAACATTGTATGTCACATAGCAATTCAAATCTGTTAAACAGCCGGGCAGTAGTGGCACACACCTTTAATCCCAGCACTCGGGAGGCAGAGCCAGGCCGATCTCTGTGAGTTCAAGGCCAGCCTGGTATAGAGAGTGAGATCCAGGACAGGCACCAAAACTACACAGAGAAACCCTCGAAAACCAAAAAAAAAAAAAAAATCTGTTAAATAAAAATCTAATAAAACAAAATCCTGATAAGTTTAGACTTCATATTGCCCATGAAATCTTAACTTGTTCATTCTACATGTTATTTTACATCCTATGGCCACTTCTCCACTGTCCTTACTCCCTTGTATATATGTTTGAAACCCTTTTCCATCTTGAGATCCCGCAAAGCTTTAAGTTCTGCATCTGCTTATTTTATTTAGCACAGTGTCTTCTTGGTCCATCAGACTATAACCATCACAGCATCATTTTTGTATGGCTGACTAGTAGTCTGGGGCTGTGTGGCAGCTTTTCTTTATCCGTTTGTCAGTTTGGTGGGCACTTGGGCTGTTTCCAGATCTTGTCTGAGTATACTGCAGTGAACATGGCAATACCATCATCTTTACAAGAGGTGAATTCCATCACCCAGACATCGCTGCTGGAGCTTAGGGAAGTTCTATTTGTAACCTGTTTAGAAATGTCCACACTGACTTCCATATGGCCATGCCGATCTACACCCTGACCAGCAGTCACTTAGGGGCCCTATTCTCTACACCGTCACCAGTATTTGTCTGTCTCTTATTTATGCCAGCCATCCTTAGGGTGTAGGGTAGTATCTCTTAGTCTGTCCTGTTTTGTGTTGTTTTTCTCTCCTCCTCTCTTCTCTCCCCCCTCCCTTGGTACTAGCTCTCTCTTGCTAGCCCAGGCTGGTTTCAAACTCATAGCAGTCTTGCTGCTTCTCAAAAGAATTATAATGTCATTGCGGGGGGGGGGGGGGCACGGATATATATAGTCTTTGCTCATTCTTAAAACTGGGTTATTTGTTCTGCTATTGAATTGTCCACTTTTTTTTTCTTTTTGAGGTTATAATTACATTTTTCCATTCCTTTTCTTCCCTCCCAACTCTCCTTCAAATTCATGGCCTCTTTTCTCATTGATTGCTATTGCATGTGAGTGTGTGTGTGTGTGTGTGTGTGTGTGTGTGTGTGTGTGTATTCCTAAATATAACCTGCTTAGTTCATATAATGTTATTTGTATGTATTGTATGTATGTTTTCAGGCTGACCATTGGACAACCAATTGGCGTACTTTTCCCCAGGAAGACCATCTCTGCTGTTCCCAGCTTTCCACAGTTGCATATACTTCTTTGTGTAGGGTTGAGGCCTCCTGGGCTTTTCCCCATCCACGTTGGCATGTCCATTGGTGCAGTATTTGTTCAGCTCATGTTTGGATAGTCACGTTGGTGAATCTTTATGGGGGGAGCTTCTGACGTTACTTAGGAGACAACAATCTCATAGCAAACTCTCTGATGCCCTGGCTCTTACAGCCCTTCAGCCCCCTCTTCCACAATGCTCCTTAAGCCTTAGGTGCAGATGTATCCATTGGGACCAGGCTCCACAGCTCTGCATTTTGATTGGTTGTAGTTTTCTTACCTGTGAGAACATGGACAAATACTGTTGTTAGGGATTATGCTGGGTTAGATTTTTTTTAATTAATTTTTTTAAAGAAAGTTTTATTTTACATACCAATCCCAGTTCCCCCTCCCTCTCCTCCTGCCCCTCTACTCCAATCCCACACACCCCCATCAAATCCTCAGAGAGGGTAAGTTCTCCCTTGGGGAGTCAACAAAATCTGGCATACTAAGTTGAGGCAGGGCCAAGCCCCTCCCCCCTGTGTCAAGCCTGGACAAGGTATCCCACCCTAGGGAATGTGTTCCAAAAAGCCATTTCGTGCACCCAGGATGAGTCCTGGTCCCACTACCAGGGACTCCCCAAACATATCTAGCCATCTAACTGTCATTCACATTCAGAGGGGCTTGTTCAGTCCCGTGCATGTTCCCCAGCTGACAGGCCAGAGTCCACGGGCTCCCACCAGCTTGGGTCAGCTGTCTCTGTGATTTTTCCCATCATGATCTTGACCTCACTTGCTCCTCTGATTTCTCTTCCCTCTCTTCAGCTGAAGTCTAGGAGCTCAGCCCAGTGCTTGGTTATGGATCACTGCATCTGCTTCCATCAGTTACTGAATGTAGGTTCTATGATGACAATTAGGGTAGTCACTAATCTGATTATGGAGACGGTAAGTTCAGGTACCCTCTCCATTATTGCTAGAAGTCCTAGTTATTGTCATCCTTGTGGATTCCTGAAGATTTCCCTAGCACCAGATTTTTCCCTAACCCCCTAATAGTTCCCTCTAGATTTTATAAATGTTATCACATCATCATATACTTTGTTTGCAAGTAATATTTTACTAGTCTGTGGGCTGCTTTTTTATTTTGTTGAGGTTTTCTCCTTTAATATGAGTAACACTAAATTTAATGGAGTTACATTTATGTGCTTTTGCTTTTGTTAAAGATTTATTTATTTATTTATTTATTTATTTATTTATTTATTTATTTATTACGTATGCAATGTTCTGCCTGCATGTATGCCTGCACACCAGAAGAGGGCACCAGATCTCATTACAGATGGTTGTGAGCCACCATGTGGTTGCTAGGAATTGAATTCAGAACCTCTGGAAGACCAGCATGTGCTCTTAACCCCTGAGTCATCTTTCCAGTCCAGTACTTTTGCTTTTGTAATAGGAACATTTGATGGTATAGAACAATAACTACAAAGACCAATTTCAAGTTGTTTTACCTCTATATTCTTCTCTGAGGTTATGGTTTCTGATCATTGGTCTTTTGTCCTATTTTAAGTTGACTTTTGTGTATCATGAAAGCACCTAGCTAAAATTCTATTGGCAGGGAGCGGGGAGGATGTGTAAACTAGGTTTCCCAGGTCTTTTATATACTTTCTGATGCTATTGTCAGAAGTTTGTTTCTTTCCAGGTTCTCCGTTCTGTTGTCAGTCTCCTCGGTGGTGGTGGTTTGTTTGTTTGTTTGTTTGTTTGTTTGTTTTTTATCTCAGTGCCATGTTATTTTACTGAATTTGAGGTGCAGCATTCAGTCATGAAGCCTCTAACGTGGTTTCTTAGTGTTGGTTAGGTGTGCCCCCTCCAATCAATTTTGAGGTTATTTTCTTTTTCTATGACTACCACAATTTGGCATTTTGATAGATTGCCCTAAATCTTTACTGCTTTCACTCCCTCCATGAACATATTCAGCCTTTGCATTACATCTTTGATTTCTTTCCTCGATGCTTTATGGTTTCCAGTGTGTACTTCTTTAACTTCATGACTACATTTATTCCCACTTACTTCTTTCTTTACAACTGTAAATAGCACTTTGTTTTGTTTTCTATTGGACTGTTACTTAGTCTTTAAAAAGGTATAGACTTCCGTATGCTAGTTTTAGACCTTGCTTTATGTAGTGCTGCAGTACACCCTGTAATGTAGACAGTGGCCATCCTCTTCTGACCTGAAGTTCTCTAGATAGGATTAAGTGGGGGGAAATCTCTGTTAGAGAGAATGCTGTAGAGTAAATGTTTTTAAATATCTATTAAATATGTCAGTAAGGGCTGGGGAAATAGCTCAGTGGTTAAGAGCACGAGATGCTCTTCCAGAAAACTCAGGTTTGATTTCCAGCACCCACATGACAGCTCACAACCATGTGTAATTCTAGTTCCATTGGACCTGATACCTGATACCAGGCACTCATGTGGCACACAGAGAAACATGCAAACAAAACATCCATACATATAAGATTTTTAAAGTCAGCAGAAAGTTTGAGAGGACTAATAAAGAGAAAGGGCAAATTTTAAATGAGTAAACATCTCATTTACTGAAGTGATGAATGGGAATGGTGGTGCTATAAGCAAGATGGAGCGTGAAGAGATACAGACCCGCACCCCGGGCTGCTTAGTGAACACACGCAAGCTAAACAGAAAATTTCTCAGCTGTCTGCAGACGACAGCACTTCTCATTCGGCTTGGGCAGGTGTTTGGTCAACACATCATCTGCTGGTTTCTGTTATGGGTCTTGGGGGTTTTAGTCGGCCATTAACCAAAGTTTCACACTCAGTTTTGATTCTGGAAGTCATAACTGTCAACAGAAGGTGGGATCTGGAGAAGATGAGAGGGGCCTACAAATGCCTTAGGAACTTCTGGTAGCTATACTACTTAAAAGAAGAGGAGGTTACAGTATAATGGAACTGTGAAAGTATATATTTTTCAGTGAAGACAACTAAGATATTAGCACAGCATTTTTCTGTTCTGTTGAGTGTTAGAAATGCTATTTTAGAGGTGGTATTCTGCAAAACTAAAAGAGGAAAGAAGTGTGGGTGGTGATAAGGAGAATCAAAGCGTGGCATTCCCCATTTGTAGTTTAAGAGATTGGGTTAAGTTGACTTTCAGTAATTCAGTTACAAGCCTAAGGATTATAGAATTCTTCCAAAATTGTTTAGAATTTTTCATTTATTGAGCAAAACACTCATCTTTCAAATTTATCCAGTTTTAGCTTTTAATGCTGTGATACTCAATTTTATGCAAAGTATATATATTCTTTCATTCAACTACCAAATTGAAAAGTAGAAGCTAGAAATGTGCCTAACAAGTGGAATTACTGTTATAATTATTGTATTTACCGAGTCAAATTTCAATTTCCTTTGTGCAAATTCAAGTTTGTAACATTTGTGTCGACAAACCACTTTGCTTTTCTGTAGCAAATATACTAATAATACATTATAGATAGAAAACTTTCAACTCATTTAATGAATAATTGATGCTTCTTTAGTCCTTCAGATCTTAGCAAGCACCCCTGCTGATGCAGTAGTATTTGTGATTTTATTATTTAATGTGTTTGGATATTTTGCCTGCAAGTGTGTCTGTCTGTCCACCTCCTGCATGCTTGGTACCTGGGGAGATCAGAAGAAGGCATTGGGTCCTCTAGAACTAGAGTTACAGACAGTTGTGAGCTGTTATATGGGTGCTGGGGATCAAACCCAAGTCCCCTGAAAAAAGCAGCCAGTGCTCTTAACCACTGAGTCATCTCTATAGTCCTACCATGGAAGTATTTTTCAATCTTGTTTATAAATTACAGCATTTTCAGGGTCATGAATGTTGTACCTGCTCAGTTACTAACTACTGGAAGCACTAGGTAGAATTTTATTTTATTTTTTTACCTACTGATCAATGTCTTATTTAAATTTTATACCCTAGTTAGAATTTAGAAATAACCGATACAGTATGTGTTACAGTTACTCCCAGCATTTTAGGGGTACATTCTTTATTTTTCATCTCCTAAAAGGAATGGGCTAGGGATGTAGTTCAGTGCCATAGTGCAGGCTTGCCTAGCATGTACAGCTTTGGAGTCCATCCCGGGGCAGGGGGCAGAAGTGATAAGAGAAGGAGAAAAGGGATGAGGGAGAGGGACGAGGGTGCGGGGGAGGAAGAAAAATTAACCAAAATATAATTAGCTGTAAGCTTTTTTCAGAAAACAAATGTTTAGAAAATAGTTTACTATAATTTAGTATTAAGTAAACCACATTAGCATGTGATCTCTTTTTGAAAGAAACAAATCACAAGTAAGAACACAAAAGTAAAAACAGAAACAGATACACTGTGACCAACATATGGCAGGAGCTGGAACCACCAAATTACTGAAGATAATTAACAAAAGATGTGCCCAGGGAGCAGAGCAACCCAGACCCCACCAGGCTCTGAGGGGCTCAGAAATGAAACCTCAGCAGCCTTGTGGTGCTGGCAAAGTGATCGGTTTTGCCCTTTGGACTTGGTTATTAAACATAACTGCTTATGTACAACATAGATATCATGGAATGATTTGTGTATAGTACAGTAAGAGATGTATAGGGTTCTAAAATCTACTGAAAATTATAATGAAGAAGCTAGCGAAGGCAGATACTACACAGTGGTGCTGTCTATCTTCTGTTAGGAGCTGTGGGTGCTTCAGAGGTTTTAGAAGCTTCCTCCTTTTCCTACAGAGCACACTCGTCATCTTTTCACTGAATACATAGGGCTTAAAAAGTCTTTTTTTATTCCTAACGTCCTTTGGGTGGAATTTGTTTACATTGTTGATTGGATTCTAGGATTAAGGTGATAACTATGAAATACCTGAGACATAACCTCCTGCCTGTCTGTCACTCATTTTAACATTCACTGAGTGCTGAGACAAGTTATATTTTCAAGTTTTCCATGGCTGCTGATACTAAATATAGCATGTAACCTTGAGGAGACAAACTTGGGATATACTCTAATGGAGAAAGGGTTGTATTACCTGTTTATCTCGGAATTAAACTAGACAATGGGGGATGAAAGAGGCTCTCCCAGGGCTTAACACCAATCTGTAGCTGCTAGGCGTTGACCAAGTCCCTCAGTTGTTTTTCTGATGTACTTCTTCTGTGATAATCAGAGCTTACTTTTCTATTTTCTATATATTCTGCCATGGTTTCTTACTCTTATGTTTATGCTAAGAACTAGTAATAGCAATTTCAATCAAATTATTTAAATTAAAATCTGCTTTAAGGTAGATGTTGGGATCTTTAAAAAAATTATAGTTAAAATTTACTTAAAATGTAGAAAATTACCCATTCCACTAATGAGCTCATTTTAAGATTGTTTACTGCGGATTACTTTAAAATGCCGAGTTATGAAAAGTGGATTCAAAGATTTTGGAACATTCCAAATAATACCTATAAAGTTAATAAAGCTCTTAAGCCTTCTTCTCTGTCGGTCTATTTTGGAAGGCATTCCGACTGTGCCTGTAAGCATTCTTTCTCTGTAATGATTGGTAGACAGGGAGTAAACAACCACTGTAAATGGGCCCAATGCCAGCTGGCTCCAGGCAGCATCAAGCTTGTGACTTACAGTCAGGGTTAGGAAAATGCTTTTTAACTTGTTCATTTCCGTTTCTTTAAATTTGAGGGGGAGGCACAATTGCTCTAATTTATGAAGTTCCTCACAAGATCTTGTAATGCTGACAAAGTAGTCAGGAATGTCTTAGAAGTTATTAGTAATTTCATTGGAACTCAAACTCTCTAACTTTTTTTAAAGGCAATTTTAATATTTGAAAAGAATTTCTGAAATCAGCTTACCCTTTCCCTTGTTGAATGTACTTGGAGTCATACAGGGAGCTTCTCTGACCTGTTTTTTAATATATTCAACTTACTGCCTAGCACTGTTTGAGGGGGAAGGTATGATATTTAGGAACTGAAGATTTTTTTCATCTTTTTTTTTTTTGAGTGATAAAGTAAATAGATACCTTGAAAAAGAGGAAAATACTTCGTATTTGCCTGCAAAGATACATCCCACCTAAAGCTTAGTTTGGAGCTGATGAACCACTTTAACTACCTACACTAGCTGAGTGTCATTCCCACATAAAAAGTGGAAGCCAGGATTCTAGGTAGTTTTGTTGTTGTTTGTTTGAAAAACCAGTTAAAAGATAATGATCTTCCTGAATAATCTACCAATTATTTTGCAACTCAGGAAACACTATACTCCGAGAATTTCATGGAACCAAATTATTGACTCGAAAATTTCTGAAGATTGCTGTAGAATAGGAAGTAAGGTCATAGACATACCTGTTTTACTGGTAAAATGGAGACTGGAATTTTACCACATTGAAATTTACAAATGTATAAAACCTGAAATCTAAGAAAAGCACTTGTTTTTCACAATAAGATTTTTAACATGATGTAATATAGTAATTTACATTATAGCTCTTTTACTTTTAAATGCTCTGTTTCATGCAGTGATACTCTGGAAGACCAGGTTCGATTATTAGAACAAATTAAAGCACCATGAGTTGGTATACTTTTCAGTGAATACAAACTTATATAGTTTCTAGATACACACGAAGGACACTGCAGTTTAGATAGTCATTTTATCTGTTGTACTGGCTGGTTTTGTGTGTCAACTTGACACCAGCTAGAATCATCAGAGAAAGGAGCCTTAGCTGAGGAAACGCCAAGATGTCTCCATTTAGTGATCAATGAGGGAGGGCCAGAACATGGTGGGTGCTGCCATCCCTGATCTGCTGGTCCTAGGTTAATCTGTAAGAAAGTGGGCTGAGCAAGCCAGGAGAAGCAAGCCTGACTCTCCATGGCCTCTGCATCAGCTCCTGCCTCCAGGATCCTGCCCTGTTTGAGTTCCTGTCCTGACTTCCTTCAGTGATGAACAGCAATGTGGAAGTGTAAGCCAAATAAACCCTTTCCTCCCCAACTTGCCTTTTGGTCATGGTGTTTCGTCACAGCAATAGAAATCCTAAGACATCTGCTCAGTGTTAAAACATGAAAATAATTTTTAGAGGCTATAGTATATTTTAGCGAGCTTTTTATTGTTGTTATCTGTACCAATATTTGCAGGCTTTCTTGGGTTGTAGAACTCTCGTTTCACCCAGGTGGGGGAATGCATCACATGTAGGTCAAAGTTTGATTAGCTGTGTCATTGCTTATGCTAATACCTTATTAGCATAATGAGCATAGGTGATTATGTAAATTATTCTAAAAAATAGTTGTTAGACCTCCAGATTTGTCCACAGGAGTTGACAGTGTAAGGACATAAATCAAGGTACTGAGCTTGACTGGACTTTAAGTAATTCCGACAGAGACACAAAATAGAAATTATTTTGATAGTCTGTTCCCACATACTTAGCATATTGAGTGCATGTTCCATCACTAAGTGTGTGAAAGACTATGGTGAGTGCAAAGTGGATCTCACAGCTAGTCACCAACTCAGAATTCCTCACTAAATACAGGACGTCCCAAAGCAGAGTCTGGGAGATGGCCTCCAGGAAAGCCTCAGAATGTTCTGAGACTGACAAGTTATTAAGCACTATGATAACAGTCCTCTATACTGTTTGTTCTGTGGTTCAAAGAACATCTTGCTAAAATCAAGAAAACATTAGATTTCTAAAATATGAATGAAAGTAACTTTTCTCTAATTGAAAACATGAAAAATTCTAATTAAAATAGAACAAGTCTTTTGGCATTCCTTTATAAGCCAACAAAATACATCTGGGATAGTTCATTCTTGCTGTTTTATGAAGTTCTGGGTTCACCATGGTAAAATTTCAAAGTATCAGTTCTGGCAAGGTGATCTTTTGTTTCTAATAGTTGTTACAAGTGCAGAATCACCTTCTGAGGACTGATCCTAGGATTGATTCCTTTGCAACCATATATTATAGGGCAGTCCCAAGGCACAGAGTAAGTATAGATGGGAAGCATCTTTGTAAAGTATAGTCTAGAACCACTGCACTATATGAGGTTTATGTAACACACATGTGATTATGCAAAGTACTGGAAAGCAATAGCAAACAGTAACAAAGACAAGGAATATGGTATATGATTATGTAACGTATCCTTCTTTGCCTGTGACATCATCTTTATCACCTCTAAGAGTTGTTAGAGGCCTCTGATCTATCTGGAGTTCAATTGTCTTATGTATGATAATTCTACAGCTGGGAAGTCATGGCACTAGTTAGTTCAGTGTAGTCCGTTAGACTACCAGCTTCCAGTTGGGAAGCACCACACACAAGATGATTGTTTCTTTAAAATAGAAAGTTTGTGTGTGCCTTTTTTCTTTTTCTTGTCATTCTACTGAGCTGAAAATAGACAGTGATAACAGGATAGAAATGTTTTCTGTAACAGATTAATATTATGAAATCCATTATTAAATGCTTATACACCACCCTTTGTTAGCCATGTGTTTCATAATACAACAAGGAATATATTTCATGACAAGTTTTCTGTTAGACGCTGTTTATCCAGTCTGTCAGACTTATTAGAGACCCAAACCCATACCTTAAGAAAGTTATTCTCATCTGCATGACCATAATTTACATTTTGACTCTTTAAATGTAGATAATTTTTTAGAGCTAGAATTTTAAGGCAGATTTTTGAATTGTAGGCAATATGAATGGACTTGAAGATTGAGACAAGTAATGGGGTGGGGGCTGAGTATCATGTAAAGGTGTTTAGGTTTTACCAATATCGTGAGACCTTATGAGCCACATAAAATCGGGTAGTGAGGACTGTTAAGGTGTTACTAACAGCAATGATCCAATCATATGTGTATGTGTGGATAGTAAGGATGCAGAATACAGCGCCCACTGAAGCCGAGAGGGATGCTGTACAACTTTATAAAGGCAGCAGGGAACGATTATGTTTCTGAGCCAGACTGTTCTGCTCCATGCTGTACCTGAGAAATACTACTCTGGCAGTTGGAGTTGGCTGTAGGATAAACTATATATATTGGGGGTGGGGCTTAGAAAGAGACTATACAGCAAGGTAACTGTAAGAGTGACTGCCAAAGGTCCGATAAGGAATAATGAGTATGAGCTGGAGTGGCAGCAAAGGGGTGGAGAGCAGTGTTTGGAAGGCTTTAGGAGGGAGGCGGTCGGTTGACCTTGGAGGACCATTGGTTTCTATCGCTGTTCATCGACACTGGCTTTTCTAAGGCTACCAATCATCTTCTTGTCACTAAGTTCAGTGGACACTATCCGGTGACCTACTGTACAGTAGCTCCATGCTATCTATCAGCGACCTGTTTGGGAAGATTTCTTCCTAAGACTTCTGGGGTCCAGTTTTCTGGTTCTCTGCCTGTTTTCTATAAGCTCCTCTACTTTAAGTGTTTGCAGAGCTCTGTCCTAGCCCTCCTCCTGTCACCTCATTCCTCTCCCTGACAAATGATCAGTTGACAAATGATCAGAAATGACCCCTTCATCTTGACTGTCTCCAGCTCCAATGTGGTCTTTTCACCTCTTGACCTGTATGGAAAACTACCTACTGAGTAGCTTATCTTACTAACAGGCCTCTCAAGCTCATCATGTCCAAAATGCTTTTCCTGCTTATCAGAAGCTCGACTTCCTCTTGCTGATATAGCCAGTACCTGGGCAGGTACATTATGTGCTGTCATCCCCTTCCCAAAGCTGCAATCTGGACAGTCCTCAATTGTCCTTTTCTCCTTTGCCCATAGTGTTGAAGATATGAATAATTCCCTCATAGTGTGTGGAGGGGGGTGAGGATCAACCCCAATAAAGGAAAGGCAAATTTTCTACAACTGAGATACACTCAGCTCCCCAATTACTACCTGCCATTTCAATTGATCCTACCTTAAGGAAGGCTACAATGATTTTTTTTTTTTTGAGACAGGGTTTCTTGGTGTAGCCTTGGGTGTCCTGGAACTCACTCTGTAGACCAGGCTGGCCTCAAACTAAGAGATCCACCTGCCTCTGCCTCCCGAGTGCTCGGATTAAAGGTGTGCGCCCCCACTGCCCAGCTACAATGATTTTTTAAGTGGATTACCGAAACATCTTGACTGGCATCCTTCTCATCTCCAGTGCTTTCTGTTCTGTACCTGTAGCTTTCATGCATACAGATAAGATCAGATCACTACTGTTTATAAGAAAGAGCGGAACAGTCCTCACTGCCTCTCAGGTCAGTTAGGCATTCTATGTGGCTTATGTTGTGGTTTCTGTTGCTGAGATAAAGACCATGATCACAGGCAACTTGGGGAGAAAAGGTTTATTTCACTTAAGGTTGTAGTTCATCATAAAGAGAAGTCAAGGCAGGAACTCAAGGCAGGAGCCTGGAGGCAGGAACTCAAGGCAGGAGCCTGGAGGCAGGAACTGGAGCAGAAGCCACGAGGGAGTGCTGCTTATTGGCTTGCTCCCCCTGGCCTGCTCAATTTGCTTTCTTGTATACCCCAAGACCGTTTATCTGCTTGGGTGGTGCCACTCATAGTGTGCTGGGCTCTTCCACATCAAATCCTACAAGCAGTCTGATGGAGGCATTGTCTCAATTGAGGTTCCTTCTTCCCAGGTAACTCTCTTTATGTCAAGTTGAAAAGAAAAATAAATCAAAGGGAGGGGAGACACCTCCAAAAAACAGAACAGATTTGATAAGCTTTTTATTGAATATGTTTTTTCTTTTTTTAAATTGGTTTTACTCTAGCTCCCCGGGCTATCTAGAGTATGGTTCTTGGTCACCCAAGCAGTGTCAGGTATAGGTTCCATCTCATGGAGTAGGCCTTAAGTCAAATCAGACATTGGTTGGTTACTCCCACAGGTTTGTGACACCATTGTCCTAGATATTGGATACAGTTTCTAAACTGCTTTTTAATTCTTTCTTTCCTGCTGCAGTGCCTTTCCATAATCCAGACCCTTAGCCTTCACTCTGCCTCTAACCTACTCTCTTACCATCCCTTCTTCATTCTCCAAAACCTAATTAAATAGCACATCTTCAAGCAAGACTATCCCTGATGCTCCTGTCTGTACCATCACAACACAAGGCATTTCCCTAGCCTAGTATTTATCTCATGGTATTTCAACTAAAGAAAAAATAGTATAGGAGGCTTTTTCTCTCACACCTCTGATTGTGCAATGATTAGGAATCTGCATAAAATGTCACTAAGGGTGGAATACATAGGGAGGAAATGCATGGGGATACAATTTTCTGTCATCCATCCACTGAATATTAATACAGAAATATTAATACAGAAAGCCTTTTTCTGTACTTATAACACAATTTTAAATTGTGCTCTCCAAGTTTTTTTTGCTTATATGTTTGCAGTAGTAGAGATGGAACTTGGGACCTTCTACATGCAAGGCAAGTACTCTGACCAGTAAACTACAGCTACAACCCTGTCAGTGTTTAGTATATTATTTGTGCTATCAATATTATAACAAAAAATACATGTTCACAAAATCTTTATTAGATGAAGAGCTAGTTAAATAGATGAACACACGAAAATGTGAGTGGGTAGATAGGAGGATGTACAGTAAAGTTGTCTTTTAGAGTTAAACCAACTACCTTCTTTTAAAGAATAAGGTTTAATGTAAAACTCACAAAGGAGGAGCTGGGGGGTGACTCAGTGCTAAGACCGCTTGCTGCACAAGCATGAGGAGCTGAGTCTGAATCCCAGCTGGGTGTGGTCCTGCATGAACCCACCCATCACCCCAGCTGTGGTAGGTAGAGGAAGGAGAATCACTAGAGTTTGGCGGCCAGCAGCCTAGCTCAGGTTCAGTGAGAGACCCTGTCTCAAGGGAATAAGACAGATAGGACACCTGACATCTTCCTTTTGTCTCAACACAAGCATGGGCCTGCTTAGCCCTCCACATACACGTACATATACCATGCATACACAAATTAAAAAAAAAATAGCAACAAAGTCAAATACCAGTCTTCATTAGGTTTCTATTTCAGTAATGAAACACCATGACCCAAAGCAACTTAGGAAGGAAAGGGTTTATTTCATCTTACACTTCCAGTCCATCACCAAGAGCAGTCAGGGCAGGACAGGGCAGGAACCTGGAGTCAGGAGTTAATGCAGACACCTTGGAGGCATGCTGCTCAATTGCTTGCCTCTCATGGCTTGCTAAGCCTGCTTTCTTGTAGAACCTAGGACCACCAGAGGTAGCCCCCACTATATAGTGAGCTGGGCCCTCTCACATCAATCAGCAATCAAGAAAAGGCCCCCAGAGTTGCCCACAGGCCAGTCTGGTGAGGGGATTTTCTTAACTGAGATCCTTTTTCCCAAATGACATAAATTGTGCCGAGTTGACATAAAACTAGCTAGTACAACTTTTTATTTCACTAATATTCTTGTATTTTTGTGTAATCACCATAGATATTTTTATTTCTATACAGTCACACTTTTCTAATGTGTCTACCTGCAAATGTAGGACTTATTCTATCTACATCTTTTATTTATTAAGCTCTTTAATTTCTTTATATTCATGTAGTGTTCTGTGGTGATTCCTCATGGTAATGCAACTATGCATCAGGAGTTAGCAAACTATCTGGCCCTTCAATCGCCATGAACTAAGTATGATTTTTTTAAAGGATTATAAAATACAAGAGGGAATGGCAAAAGACTCCAAAACCTACTGTGTAGTCCTTTGCTGACAGATGTGGATTGATTGAGAGCTATACAATCTTTTAAGTAAGTGTTTAACACTGTATCATATTAGCTATGTAGGTAATTTTCATTATCCATGGTAATTAAATTCTAAATGTGGTACTAAGTACATGAGACAGACATTTATAGTATGAGAGCCTGAAAACACGAAAGCAGTGTGTCTCTTATCTCTCTGTTTGGAATGTGTTCTTCAGTCAAGTCAAAATTTTCAACACTCTGTGCTTATATGCATATAGCCTGGATGACACTGCATTTTGGGTGTTACAAATAAATTTTAGTTTATAGGCCAACTTGCAAATATGATGTCAAGGTATAATTAAAATAAATTGTGATCATTATATCAGTGTCTAAAAGTAGGATTGCCACAGTTTGTGAACTTGTTCTGTATATGTGTGTGTGTGTATATGTATGTATGTATGTGTTGTGTTTTTTGGGGGTTTTTGTTTGTTTTTCTGAGACAGGGTCTCGTTTAGCTCAGACTAATTTCAAACTCACTATGTAGGTGAGGTTGAACTTGAAATCCTTATGTTCCTGCCTTCAGCTCCCAAGTGCTGGAACTGAATAAACTTACCAATTGCCCGGCTTTAACCTTATCCTGCTTTTTAATAATTGAGTGTTGTAGTTTATACTGTCAGTGGGCATTTTCAAAACTTTTATCAGAAGTCACATTCAAATCTTATTAGAGTTCCAAACTGTGTTAGCTGAGAAGTTAGCTGATAGAGGAAAAGCCAACAGGCAACCTGGCAGCCAGGCACCGTGTTACACACATGTAAACCCAGGATTTAAGAGGCTGAAAAGGAGACACTTTGCGAGTTCAAGGCCTGCCTGGGCTAGTGAGAGACCATCTCAAAAACACCATTAAAAGAAAAAGTTGTTACCTAGAATGGTTAAGAACCTCTTTGAAAGCCCAGACTGAGGTGAACACTAAAGGACCACACAGTGAATACTGGTCATGTTACCCAAGGTAGGATGTGGGGTTTCAGATAGACAGTCTCCAATGGGCAAGAGTTCAAAAACCTCACCTTGCTGTGTGTATAAAGGAAGGCTCTTCTAGAAAGGCAGACAGGACAGACAGTGGAGCTGTACAGCAAACTGAAGGACTTTATTCTCTACCAAACAAAAGAAAATTTAGAGAAAAAAAAACAGTTTGAGGGATTGCATGTGAGCAGCATGTTATCCCTATCAGATATACACTGCTGCCTTCCTGAATTTATTAACGTCTTTTCACATTAACAATTTGTAGTCTTTGAGGTTAGTTTAACCTTAGTTTCTAAATGGGAATGTAATTTGAGAGAACAGCTTTTTCAAGCTGTTCCTTGAGTACCAAAAGATGTACAACAACTATATTGGTTATTATTTGTTTGTATAATAAAATTAATTGCCCAAAGAGTCACTGTGTATCCTCTAGTAGATATTAGAAATGCACTTAGTATAATGGCATTTAAAAGTAAAGAACATTATTAGCCCTTTGACATTGTGATACCGTTCAAGTAATTATCAGAGTTGGGCTTCAGACTTAGGGCACTAGTTAAAGGTGTGAGTTGCAGGTGCAAATTTTATGTGTTTTTAAAATAAAAGAAAAGAGGAGACGACACTGCTTCTAGTTTTCTTTGAAATCTTCAAGGTGAGCCTGCAAAGAGGGGAGTCCTCTGCTAGGGCACCCCTGCAGAGTGCTTACTCCCATCCTCTATCTACCCTCTATCTATCTATCTATCTATCTATCTATCTATCTATCTATCTATCTATCTATCTATCTATCTTACACCCAGGTACCAGTTTCCCCTCCCTCCCTCCCCTTCTCCCAGCCCCCCCAACTGTTTTCAACACCCCCCCAATCCACTCCTCCTCCTTTTCTGTTTAGGAAAGAACAGGTCTCCCATGAGTGTCAACAAAACATGGCATATCAAGTTGCAGTAAGACTAAGTACCAAGCCTTGTATTAAGGCTGGGCAAGGCAACCCAGTATGGGGAATAGAGTCCCAAAAGCCAGCAAAGGAGTTAGAGACAGCACTTGATCCCACTGATAGAGTCCCACAATACAACTGTCACATATATGCAGAGAGCCTAGGTCAGTCCCAGGTAGGCTGGCTGGTTGTCAGTTCAGTCTCTGTGAGCCCCTATGATTCCAGGTTAGTTGATTCTGTGAGTTTTCTTGTGGTGTCTTTGACCCCTCTGGCTCCCACAATCCTTTCCCCCACTTTTGCAGGATTTCTCAATCTCCACCATTGACATTTTTTTCTTCCAGTAATGTTTGGTTCTATCCTAGGTCTCTGGGTCATCCAGCCTGTGGGTCCTGGTGCTTGAGGCTATGTCAGGGGTGGGCTTACTGTCCTGGCATGGGTTTTAGGCTAGACTGTTCATTGGTTGGCCTCTACCTCAGTCTCTGGGCCACCCTTACCCCAGCACATCCCATAGGCAGGACAGACTGTGGGTCAAACCTGGGTCGGTTTCTATTTAAAGTTTTGCCTGGTCATAGGAGGTGGCCAGTTCAGGCTACATATCCTCTATTCCTAAGAGTCTTAGCTGGTGTTGTCCTTGTAGATTCCTGGGAGATTCCCTTATACCAGATTTTTACTTAACCCTGAAATGCCTCCCCTCTTTTTAGTACTCTCTCATAAACACCCCCACTCCAACCTGATCACTCATGTTCCCATCCCCACCTACCCACAGTCCACTCATGAAATTCCTTCTATTTCCCCTTCCCAGGGAGATCCAGGTGTCCTCCCCATAAACCCTCCTTGCTACCTACTCTCTCTGGGTCTGTGGATTGTAGCATAGTTATCCTTTGTTTTACAGCTAATATCCACTTATGAGTGAGTACATACCATTTTTGACCTTCTGGTTTAGGTTACCTCACACAGGATAATTTTCCTAGTTCCATCCATTTGCCTTCAAATTTCCTGGTATCCTTGTTTTTAACAGCCGAGTAATACCCCTTTTTGTAAATGTATCACATTTTCTTTATTCATTCCTCGGTTGAGGGACATCTAGGTTATTTCCACGTTCTGGCTATTAAAAATAAAGCTGTTGTGAACATTTATGAACATAGTTGAGAAAGTGTCCTTGTGGTATGATTGATCATCCTTTGGGTAAATGCCCAAGAGTGGTATAGCTGGGTCTTGTGATAGATTAAGGCCCAGTTTTCTGAGAAACTGCCACACTGACTTCCAAAGTAGTTGTACAAGTTTGCACTCCCACCAGCAATGGAGGAGTGTTCCCCTTGTTCCACATCCTCTCCAGCATGAGCTGTCTTTGTGTTTGATCTTAGCCATTCTGACAGGTTTAAGATAAAATCTCAGAATAATTTGCATTTCCCTAATAGCTAAGGATGTTGAACATCTCTTTAAGTGATTTTCGGCCATTTGAGATTTTTCTGTTGAAAATTCTCTATTTATCTCTACCCTATTTTTAAATTGGATTATTTGGCTTGTTGATATCAGCCCTTTGTTGGATAGGATGTGGGGTTTGTGAAGTCTTCTCCCATTCTGTAGGCAGCCGTTTTGTCCTACTGATAGTGTCTTTTGCCTTACAGAAACCTTTTAGTTTATTAAGTGTTGAACTTAGTGCCTTTGCTATTGGTGTCCTGTTCAGGAAGTTGTCTCCTGTGCCAATGCCCTCAAGGCTATTCTCCCCTTTCTCTTCTGTCAGGTTCAGTGTATCTGGGTTTATGTTGAGGTCTTTGATCCACTTGAACTTGAGTATTGTGCAGGGTGATAGATATGGATCTATTTGTACTTACACATGCTGACATCCAGTTATGCCAGCATCATTTGCTGAAGATGCTTTCTTCTTCCGTTATGTAATTTTGGTTTATTTGTCAAAAACCTGGTGTCCATAGGTGTTCAGATTTATGTCTGGGTCTTCAATTTGATTCCATTAATCCACCTGTTTTTATGCCAAACCATGCAGTTTTTATTACTATAGTTCTGTAGTAGAGCTTAAAGTCAGGGATGGTCATACCTCTGGAAATTCTGGAAATTCTTTTATTGTACAGGATTGTTTTAGCTATCCTGGATTATTTTGGTTTTCCATATGAAGTTGAGTAGTCTCTCAAGATCTGTAAAAGAATTGTGTTGGGATTTTAATGAGGATTGCATTGAATATGTAGATTGCATTGAGTATGTAGATTGCTTTTGGTAAGATGGCCATTATTATTATGTTAATCCTACCAATCCATGAACATGGAGAGCTTTCCATTTTCTGGTATCTACAGCAATTTCTTTCTTCAAAGACTTGAAGTTTTTGTCATACAGGTCTTTCACTTGCTTGGTTAGAGTTACACTAAGATATTTTATATTATTTGAAGGGTGTTGTTTCCCTGATTCTTTCTCAGCCCATTTATCATTTGTATAATGGAGGGATACTGATTTGGGGGTGGGGGTATTTTTGTATCTAGCCACTTGACTAAAGGTGTTTATTAGCTGTCAGAGTTTTTGGGGTCACTTATGTATACTATCATATCATCTGTGAATAATGATACTTTGACTTTGTCCTTTCCAATTTGTATTCCCTTGGTTTCCTTATTGCTGTAGCTAAAACTTCAAGTTCTATATTGAACAGGTATGGAGAGAGTGGACAACCTTGTCTCATTCCTGATTTTTGTGGAATTGCTTTGAGTTTCTCTCCATCTAGTTGATGTTGGCAATCAGCTTGCTGTCTTTTGCTTTTATTATATTTAGGTATGTTCCTTGTATCCTACTCTTGTCTTCTTTTGCTCAAGATGGCAGCCACATGCAGCTCCAACCCCATCATTTCATTGCCTTAGGATCCCCCAACTCTATAGGGGCTCCTGCTTTGCTGACCAGACTCATGTTAACCATGGAACAAAAGGGGCTGTGACAGATGAGCAAATTAATTCACCAAATGCAATCAGAAATGCAAGAAATAATGAATGAAATAACATGATTGTATTATTGAAGTCATCTACAGATTTGATGCAGTTAAGCCCCATCAAACCCCTATGACATTATTCCCACAACTAGGACCAAAGTAATCTTAAAGGAAAAGGGGACAGTACTAAGGGACAACAAAGTACCTCACTTCAAATTATAATACAGGGCCAAAGTAACAAAACCACCATGATAGTGGTGTGAAAATAAAACCTGTGGACCAATGAACCAGAACAGAGGACCCAGAAATAAACTGACGGTAACATAGCTAGCAGTAGTCATCTGATCCACATGGGGGCCAAAACACACACTGAAGAAAAATGCTCTTTAACAAGTTATTAGGAAAATTGAATATCCACATGTAAAAGACTCAAACTTGATTTTTACTTCTTACCCTGTACAAAACTCAAAATGGATCAAAGACCTAGTTGAAGTTTGATACCACTACAGGAAAACACAGAGGGAAACATTGAAGGATAGATGCACAGGCAAGGACTTTTTGAAAAGGACTGTAATAGTCTAATGTTTCAGTTAAGATTTCTATTTCTATGATGAGACACCATGACCGGAAGCAGCTTGGGGAGGAAAAGGTTTATTTCATCTCAGAACTTGTAGTTCATCATCCAGGGAACTCAGGACAAGAATCTGAAGGCAGAAACTGGAGCAGAAGCCATGGAGGAGTCCTGCTTACCGGCTTGCTTCCCCTCACCCCCACCGTAGCTTGCTCAGCCTGTTCACCCAGAACCAAGTGCCAATGCCTATCACTGCCTGCAATGAGCTAGGACCTTCCACATCAACCATCAGTGAAGACAATGTCTCTACAGGCTTGCCCACAGGCCAGTTTTGTGGGGATATTTTCTCAATTGAGGTACCCTGTTCCCAAATGACTCTAGATTGTGTCAAGTTAATATAAAACTAACCAGCACATCCAAGAAGTGATAGAAAACTGCTGTTGCATTGCATGAAATCAGGAGGCAGAATAGGAAAGGGATCAATTTTCAACATAAAGAGACAGCCTACAGAGTGGAAGGAAGTCTTCACCAGCTAGTCACCAAAGAGTAAAATCCAAAATATTAGAAGAATTCAAAAAGTTAAACATCAGGAACAAATACTTTTAAAATAATTATAACAGTACAAGTGACCAATAAATCTGTGGGAAAAAATGTACAGTGTCTTTAGACATTAAGGAACGGCAAATTACCCTAGTCAGGATGAGTACCATCAAGAAAACAAGCACTTTTTTGTGGTGCCTCCTAGGATTGGCTGTGACAAGATGAAGCTGAATAGCTCCTTTCCAGCCACTGGCTGTCAGAAACCCATTAAAATGATGATGAATGCAAACCTCATACTTTCTATGAGAAACACATGGCCACAGAAGTAGGTGCTTGAGATCCTGGGTGAAGAGTGGAAAGGTCATGAGGTCAGAATCAGTGGCAGGAATAACAAACAAGATTTTCCCATGAAGCAAGGCATCTTGACCCAGAGCACAGTGTGCCTGATGTTGAGTAAGAAGTATCCTTGCTACAGACCAAGGAGAACTAGAGAGGAAGCACAAGTCTGTTCATAGATGCCAATCTGAGTGTTCTCAATGTGGTTATTGAAAGGGGGGGGGAGCATAGGGGAAAGAAGGATATTCCTGAACTGACAGATGCTATTTGGGCTCAGCAGTCTCAAAAGAACTAGCAGAATCTAAAAGCATTTCTAACCTCTCTAAAGAAGGTGATGTCCAACAACATGCTGTGAGAAAGCTCTTAAGAAAGAAGTTAAGAATCCCAAGACCAAAGCACCAAAGAATCAGTGTCTTTGTTACTCCACATGTCCTGTAACACAAACATACTGCTCTGAAGAAACAGTGCACTACGAAAACTGAGGAGGAGGCTGTGGGGCACGCTAAACTTTTAGCCAAGAGAATGAAAGAAGCCAAAGAACACCTGGAACAGACTGCCAAGAGACATAGGCTGTCCTCACTTCGAGTTTCTACTCTTGAGTCTGAGTCCAGTCAAAAATAAGTCTTTAAAATAAGAAACGATTGGGCCTTGAAAAATAAAAGAAAACAAGGAACGTGTCTCAATACTTGCCTTGCAATAGTGAAGACTGAGTCCCTCTTTGGCACCCATGGGGAAAAAGGCAAGTGTGGAGATGTGTCTACAATCTCAGGGATGCACAGGCAGATACAGGGATCCCTGCTGCTTGCTGGTCATGTAATCTAGCCAAATTGGTGAGTTTCAAATCCATTGAGAGAGCCTGTCTCAAAGAATAAGGTGAGGAGTGATTGAGGAAGATGCCCAACATCAGTACATGTGTATCTGTGTACACACGTGCACATGCTGTTTTCGAGACAAATGCTAGCAAGGAGAGCAGGTGGAGTGCCCCTTACATATTGTTATATGGTGGAGATTATTCTGAGTTGCAGTAATATTTATTTCTTTTAAAATACTTTATTAATTCTTTGAGACTCGCATACAATGTATTTTGATCATACTTACCACACACTCCTTCCTCTAAGTCCTCTCAGATCCAAAGCTTCTCAATTAGGTCAAATACTGCAGAAATTAGTATGGAGATTCTAATCTAACAACAAAAAGATCTAGAACTACTGTGTGATCGAGCTATATCACTCTTCAGTACCTATCACCAGGAATTAAAGGCAGAATACAACAAAGGTGCCTACAAACTCATGTTTATTTTGTTACAACTCAAAATAGCCAAGTCACAGAATCAGCTTAACCACCCACCAGTGGAGAGATAAAGAGTGTGTGTTTGTGTGTGTGTGTGTATTTTGAGTATTATGCAGCCACTAAAAAATGAAATTGTGTTGCTTATATAGAAATGGGCAGAAATCATCATGCTAAGCAAAATAAACCAGACTTAGAAAGACAAATGTCATGATGAAACCCATTATTTTGTGCTGTTAATACATGTCAATAAAATTTTATAAAAAAATATCTTAAAGCCTACAACTTGAAAGATAATACAAATCACATCCCTTTTGTTACATGGGAAGATTTTGAACTTCCTACTTTTTACCTTGGTAAAACAATTCAAATAAACTGTAATTACTACAAAATATTTTTGCATATCTTTGAACATGTAAGTTTCTGCATTTTAAGTAATGTCACATTTGAGGGAGGAAACTGCTCATAAAGAACTTCACTCTCCCTAGAAAGGCCTCTGCAAAGTTAATTAATCACAGCTTCTATTGTAACTCATGGAGACCAACCATATACAAGCCACCCTCTTAACACTGCTTTAGAAATGCCAGAAGTCAGTTTCCCACAACCAGGTAACATGTCCCTAGCAAACAATCTTACTTGATTATCAGAGTCTAAATGCTTTCTATTCGTGAAGAAAATGTCACTCCTTATACTACAGAGTGACTACAATGTTTCTCTTTTTCACAACTGTTTTCCTGTCAATCTCATTATTTTATCTTGATATATGCACATATGCTAACTCTCACTGTGTGTAGGGGGGGCAGGCAGGGCATACATGCTCTGTATCAATGATTTTTCTTTTCATTATTTTGATTTTGACATATTTTAAGACTATTTCATCTTAGCCTGGTGTGGTAGTGCCTGCCTTTAATACCAGCACTTGAGACGCAGATGCAGGAAGATTTCCTGTGAGTTTGAGGCCAGCCTGGTCTGTAGAGAGACCCTGGCACCAAAATTTAAAAAAAAACAAAAAAACATTTTGACCACAACTGGGATCTGACAGTTGTATTTTATCCTCTCTTAATCCAGAAAATGTCCCAAATTTAAATTTGGGAAACTTTAATTTGCTCGGTTTATAGACTGTGCTAGTGTCTGGTTGTTAAGGCCCCCTCTACCTTTCATAATATATATAACTTATATTTCCTTACATCTTCCACAGTGAACTACTGATGCTTTATAAAGACAAACTCTTGTCTTACTAGTTGCACGCATGGTCCGAAGCACACAGCATGTTTCCTGACTTCTGATACAGAACCTTGTTTCCCTTGTTCCTTTGCTCAGGACTTTCTGATTCAGTCCTCCAACAGCTTGAGGGATCTTTTTGTTGTTAATGTTTTGGTAGTTTACTGCCATAAAACCTTTACTTGAGATGTTCAACTTCTTTTCAAAGATGACTATCAGTATATGTCCATGGTAACCTTTGTATCCGTATGGCATCAACATGCAGAACACCAATAGAAAGCAATAAACTCCTGGACTGTAAGTTTGAAAATAGCTTCTTGTTGCCAGGAAGATACCAAGGTGGTGACCTTGGCTCCTGGAACTTGTTTACTAGTCTTGCCTTTATCCTCAAAATGGAGATGTTAAAACAATCATTCTCAGAGATGATGTCAAGATAAAATAATGAGGTCATTGATACAGAGCATGTATGCCCTGCCAGCCCCCCCCCACACACACAGTGAGAGTTAGCATATGTGCATATGTCAAGATAAAATAATGAGATTATTGATATAGAGCATGTATGCCCTGCCAGCCCCCACACACGGTGAGATTAGCATCAATTCATTAACGGGTCAAGTGAAATCACTAAAAGGAAAGTTATTAAAAATTCTTAAAGCATAATATAGTTCTACCTACCTGATATTTCTGTTATTCCTACTGTTTGGATTGTGGCTGTACTTTTGAACATGGCATCAGTGAGCTACTTATGACTCAACCATTGCATCATCTTAGACAAACATCAGCTGGGTGTGTGCCAGAATACAGTGTGATAAAATATATTTTACCCTCTTCTCCATTTTGTTTACTATGAACCTCTACTGAAGTTAAGCCCATAGCACTAACATTTCAGTTGACTTTAAACATTGAGGACATTTGCACATATTTATTCATTGTAAATTATATAAGTCTATATTCTACAGTAACTTGTTTGAAATAGTTTTTGTCTTTCCTAACAATTCTACTTTTTGAATACTACTTAAGAATATTTAATAACAAGTTAATATTGAATAATGTCATTGTAATTGCAACTCTGGTTATAAATATACAGTACAGGATACATATTCTGTTAGAACAGTTTGCAATTGAAGACTTACCTTTTTGTATTTGAAAGAGATGAGACTTGGGGTGTTTATGATCCTTGTATACAGATGTCTCTTAAAAGACTAGTGGTGAATAGTTATTTTTATATTATTATTGGCATGCATGTTTTTAAAAGTAGTCAAAGGAAAACGTCATAAGTCAAAGAACACTTCTAATTATTGAGTTGACAGATTCAGCTAAGTCTTATGTAAAGGGAAGTTGAAATTAACTTAGTCTGCTTCCTTTAACACTGCATTATCATCCCCTTGCTCCTCTTCATTTGGAGCTGTAACGTGCTTAATACATACCAAGCTTCTGCCTTCAGCAAGGAGTAGAACGAGAACTTCCAATGTTAGGGTCCCCACCTTTAACTGTGGAGAATCTTGTCTTTGTCCACTGTTGCCATTTGTATCTTCATAGAGAAAGCCCTTGAATTTTCCTGCCTACACAGGGCTGGGGATGGGTGAGGTAACAAAAGGAGAGCTTCCAGGTTTGCAACAGAGATCAAACAGAAAGAAAAATCCCTCTAGGAGAAAATAGAAAGCATTCAGGGAAAAGGAAACTTCCCTCAAACTATCATTTTTATGTTCAGACATAAGAATAGTATTCATCAAATAACAGTGTGGTGCTTTTTAAAGAAACCTGCTGAGACTGCAACTGAGACCTTGGAGACTAAGACAGTGACAGATGAAAAGTCAATAGAACAAGAGAAACAGAAAAATAAGATGACCCAGAAATAAAAGACATAGAAAATGGGAAAGAATATAGGAAAGTAAGACCAGGCTAGGAACTCAAGAAAAAAAATACAAAAAATGACTAAGACGTAAAAGGAAGGAAGTCATCAAAACTAGGATAGAGGAGATAATGTAGAGATCTCCCACTTATTTATTTGGAATTGTAAAAGTTCAGTGGATTCCAGCATGGTGGTAAGAAATCTCAGTACTTGGGAGGCAGGCAAATCTCTCAAGAGTTCCAGGCCAACTAGGGCAACACAGTGAAGCCTAGTCTCAGATCAATAAACACCCCCAAACAAAACAAAAAACTACTACTAATAAAATTCTGTGACTCAAACATTTATATATAAGAATAGTTATGAAGCTTGCAGTCTTGTAATTCCTAGTCAGGGTAAGAAACAAAAACAAGAAATCCTAGCAATACCCTGGAGGGTTCAAGAGGGACTCTACAAGATTATCATCATGGAAATAACTGTTGTTTGTTTTTTACTCTTTTGACTCTTTACTCCTTTTTTGTGGGCCTGTCACCCAGCTCCCAAATAAATCACACATGGAGGCTTATTCTTTCTTATGAATGCCTGGCCTTAGCTTGGCTTGTTTCTTGCCAGCTTTTCTTAGCTTAAATTATCCCATCTACCTTTTGCCTCTGGGCTTCTACTTTTTCTTACTTACTTTCACTCTTACAATGTAGCTGGCTGTGTGGCTAGGTGGATGGCCCCTAGTGTCCTCTCCTTGTTCTCTTTCTCCTTGATCTCTTTTTTGCTTCTTTCTTTTTCCTCCTATTTATTCTCTCTGTCTGCCAGCCCCGCCTATCCTTTCTCCTGCCTTGCTATTGGCCAGTCAGCTCTTTATTAGACGGATCAGGTGTTTTAGACAGGCACAGTAACACAGCTTCACAAAGTTAAACAAATGCAACATAAAAGAATACAACACATCTTTGCATCATTAAACAAATGTTTCACAGGTTAAACAAATGTAACACATCTTAAAATAATATTCTACAACAAATCACCACCACCCTAACAAATAGGATACTTATTTTTCTTGCTTTTTAGCTACTGTATATGTTATACTTAAACCTTTGTTTGGAGATTTCCTATCAATAGAAGAGTTGTGTGTGAATTCTTAGGAATACAATGTCATTTTGTATTGTTTCTTTGTCTCAACACTGAAGATTGTTGTGGTTTGTTCATATGAGAGAACTATATCCTTAGAGGCAGGACATCTATTCCATAGTTGTGAGCATTTGATTAGTTTCCAGTTTGAATTTACAGTGAAAAATGCAACTACCAACATCTTTACATGGTTTGTTGTATACAATTTTTTTTGTGGCTACTCGTCCATTGTTGGAGTTGCTGGATCACCAGACTTGACAAGATAATGCCAAACTGTCTTCCAAACTAATTGTACCCCTAAACTTCATTCCCTCTTATTGTCAAATGTCTCATTTCTCCCAGGGTGCTAGGTATGTAATGGACTTTCAGTGTGGCTTAAATTTGAAACTTCAGAATTACTAATGAAGCTGAATGACTTTTCACTTGTTTACTAGCTATTTAGAGTTTCTGGTTTCTTAAGTATATGTGTGTTATGCTGTTTATTTGGGGTAGGGGAAAGAGTGTCCATTTTTCAAGTGAGTTTCCAGTTCTTTAATTTGAAACTCCGATTTGACTAAGCCTAAAATTTCTGTGTGTTTGGAGTGCTTTCTTTTTCTTAGACATAGTTTAATTCATTGTCTGCTCACAAGTACTTTTAAGGATAAATAGATGTATTTTATTCAACATTCTGATTTTCGCGTAAGAGTTGGACACCTGTAACCTAGCCTACTATTTCTATAAAAAAGAAACCTACAAATGTTCTAACCAAACTCTTGATCAGTCTTTTGACTTTGATAGTTAGGTTTCTCTGACAGATGAATGGAGGTGTCTTTATTTTCTAAATGTTCTTACTATTATCTAATCCAGCTTAATTTAGTAGATTTTTTTTTCATTATTTCTCAATGTACGTTTCTAAATGGATTTGAAACAATATTCTTGGCATAGATTGTGGATTGAATATAAAGAAATAAGAAAAATATTTTAGGCTTTCTGAATGAAGATGGTAGTTATATAGAGTTCATTCCATTTTTTTCTTCCTACCTGGCTGAAAAAAAATGCAATTGCTTTGGCATGTATCATTCTAATGGTATATGATACTATTTCTTGTTGCTAGCAAGAAGAAAATTAAATCATCTACTATTCCGAATGTGATCCTGTAACCCATAAATACAGTTACCCAGCAGATTTCAACTTTCCACCGCAGTGGCAAGATGTGAGCCCATTGTTTCCTCTCCTGTTGAATTCCCCTAAGTTACCATTCCTCATTATTTTTGGCTTTAGAGTTGTGTCCATTTCAGTAATTACAGAAACTTTTCCTTGCATTGGTCACATTCTTGAGCACTCTGAGGAAAACCAACACTCAAATAAGGATGGTCCTCAGGGAATATTCCTACCCTCTTCCCTGTTCATAGAAGACGAGTGGACAGATTCCTTCCTAATGTTTATCAGGAACCTTCCCTAACCACTCCATTGTAATTTTAAAATACTTTCTTTTCATTACTCTCTGTACTCTTAATTTTAAAGGTTCAAATGTTATGATACACTGTGATTCTATAGCCAACATTAGCCTCAAATCAGGGCAGTCCCCCGTCTCAGCCTCTCAAGTACTGGCGTTACAGTTATATGCCACCAAGTGTAGTTTAGTCTTTGATTCTTACAGAAAGTCTTGGGAAAGTTCAAAACACACAAGGCAATAAATACTCAGACTGAATAATAGTCTCGGTACAGCCAAACTCCTGCAGTAATGTCCATCCAACAGTTTACAGTGCACCTGGTAATGCTTTTCATGTTATAGACGGTGGTTGTCAGTTTCCAATATTAAAGATATTAGAGAATCACTTACCAACAGTAAAATGTTTGGTGTGCAGTTGTCAAAGATGTAAGTGCTAAATCAATGACCTGTCCTCCAGTTGTGTGATCCAGGTTTTAGCAAGTGGTTTTGTATTCTGTTTTAAACCTTGAATAAAATTTTTGGAACAGTCATTGTCTTTTGGTTCCTTCTCACCTCTCCCCTCCCCTGCCAAGACAACTTCTGCAATGTTTTTTTACTTTATTATGGCCTACTGCAGGACTTTATACATTCACTCATTTCAATGTGGAAACAGTTTATGTACAACTGCAAAGCAACGGCTACACAGATAGCTCAACCTGCCCCAGACCAGAAGGGCTGCAATACCAAAGTTCGCTGAGTTATTTGATAAATCCGAGAATGTTTTCTCTGTAGAAAATAGTAAACATGGTAACATTGCCCAGTAAGCTCATTCCACATATATTGTTTTAAATTCAGGAACTCAGAAGAAACCGTACCTTCATTTCTTCAAAGAGCCATGTTTTACTGAAGTCGTGGAGATGAATTCCTAATACCCTTCCTCCTTACTGTTTCATTAATGGCAGCTATTTTTCTATGAGCTATCCATAGTCCACAAGGGGTTTTAAACATTTCTTCTCAAAGTGCAACCAGCATGCCATTTCATCTGCTTGCTATAACACGAATCTCTAAATAGTGAAATGTTCATTGCTATTAAAGTATATTACTTGTAATTTCAAATTGTGACTTTAAGTGATTTTTTTTAAGCTGCAGTTTTAAACACTGCTTTGGCTGTTTTTAAATAGTGAACTGTACTTTCGGAATGTCTCAGGTTTGGGTATTGACAAAACTGTCCTATCAACAGTGTAGTGTTCAGTAGCTTTGTTTCCTGTGCACAGAACCAACCACTCACATAAGAAGGCATTCTGATGACACTTTTCAGGACAGGATTTAGTTAAAAAAGGATTTTTTAGCCGGGCTGTGATGGCGCACACCTTTAATCCCAGCACTTGGGAGGCAGAGGCAGGCAGATCTTTGTGAGTTCGAGGCCAGCCTGGTCTACAGAGCGAGATCCAGGAAAGGCGCAAAGCTACACAGAGAAACCCTGTCTCGAAAAATCAAAAAAAAAAAAAGGATTTTTAATACATCTATGAAGATATAAACTTTGAGCTTTAAGTTTGTTTCAGACAATATAGTATTTCATTTGCTTCCCCCACCCCTTGATTTGTCGAAACAGGGTTTCTCTGTGTAGTTTTGGTACCTTTCCTGAAACTCACTCTGTAGCCCAGGCTGGCCTCAAACTCACAGAGATCCGCCTGCCTCTGCCTCCCAAGTGTTGGGATTAAAGGTGTGTGCCACCACTGCCCAGCTTTCATTTGCTTTTGAAAAAGAATTAATTTGTATATGGGTGTTTTGACTGCATGTATGTATATGTACCATGTGCATACCTAGTGCCCATGGAGGTCATGAGAGGGTCAGAACCCCTGGAACCAGAGTTACCGATGATTGTGAGCCACCATGTAGGTGCAAGGAACTGAACCTGGGTCCTCTGGAAAAGCACCTAGTAGTCTTAATCCTTGAGCCAACCTTCCAGCGCCTGGGTTTACTCTTAAGTATTCAGGATAGTTTTGGGGGGGATAGTGAAAAGCCAGCAGAATTGCTGTTCTTTGGTTATAAATGCTTACCACTTTCAAAGCTGCAGACAGCACATTCCCAAAGCATCATCTGTGCCCATGGAGCTTTACATTCAGAAAAACGCTCCAACAAAAATCACACCTATTTTTAAATTTTTATCTAGTCCCATGTTGTTTCTAATGTTAGTGAATTCAGATTTAGAAGAAACACAAGTTACTGTCATAGGAATACTCTAATTTGAACAATAGTAATCTAAACTTTTTTGGACTCAAAACAAAAAATTTGTTTTTGATTGCACAATTTATAGAAGTAAAACTACATGATAGCTTATATTGCATATCTTCTGAATTATTGAGAATATATATGTGGGTGAGTATATAAATCAGAATATGTATAAACATGCAACATGTGCATGCTGCACTATTTTCCTCTATATAATTTGACATTCACATAACTTACCAAGAGGACTTTAGTACAGTTTTGTAGAATAGGAGACCTCCATCCTGCAGTTATTACCATTACTCTACCATAGTCACCTAAAAGTGGATACAATATTCTATGTTACTCTGCTGTAGTTAGCCAAACATTTGTTTTTGATATGTGCTAAAAGTGAAACGGCCGTCAACCTCAAATCTTGAGTTCAGATTCAGATATTCCCTCCTACTGGTGTATTACATGGAGAGTGCCCTGGGACTGGTGTTCTTTAAAAACATCCCTGTGTCTTAGTTTCCACACTTTTACATGTCAACAGTGACATTGTCTCTGGGGTTGCTTACTGGGATCACAGAGTCTGTGTATCAAGTATCTAGCAGAAAACTTCTAAATAAATGGTACCCATTACCTTACAGATGAGTCGGATATATAAATTCTGGTACTTTAATGACCTTTAAACTGAAGCATCAGAATTTTTGGTTTTGTCAGTCTGTTCAACATCAGTTAACAAATTAACATACCGCTAATGCTTTTCTGATAGTAGGTGTGTTTTCCACTCACAGATCTGGCAGTGTGATTAGCCATTCCCCTCCAGCTCAGGCTGTGTAACACTGACTTCATTTTACTTCAATTAACTATTTAGTATTTCTGCTCTAGCTTAGAAATGACTTCCCTGTAACTGCTCATATCCAACTTAATACCTTAGCAGAGTAGTTTATTTTATTTAAAGATGTATTCTGAAAAACTCCAGGGCCCAATACGTGAGTCCAGTGTACAGTGTACTTGAGAGCTTCTCTGAGAGCAAGGATGGTACTGAGTGCATAAGACATGTCTCTGATCGTTGATACTGCTCACCATGGCTACAGTAATTCAACACAATAAGGATCTAAGGAAAATGTAAACACCCTACATGTTTGTGGACCTGTAAGTTACAAGTGTACTTTTATAAATAATTTGTACTTTATTCACAGACAGGAGAGGATGCATTAGAACTGAATTTTTATGTTTACCTCAGTAGTATCTTCTTGGTGCCCACATCATTTTAAAAAAGTTACTAACTTTAAAGGCTACTATCTTCCGAATCCTTACTAAGCAACTATCAGGCATAGCTGGATTCAAATCCAGGTGGTATTTTATGATTCAACTCAGTGAACAAAGCTTAATTTCTTTATTCTCAGTCTGTAAATTAAATTTAGTACTGTGTATGTAAGTTCCTAGTTAGGAATGTAATATGGAATTAAAATCTGTAATTTGCAATATGGTTATTGCTGTGACTGCAGAATTGGGTTGAGGTTTGACTGAAAATCCTTTCAGCCTTTAAGTAGCTTTTTCATCCATTCAAGAGACTACCTGTGTATTTCTTGAACTACTAGTGGGAATTCTAATAAATGTGTCTCTCCCTAGTTATCAGATATGCATATTATTATCACAGTCACTACTGTGAATATTGAGGGACTAAGGGGAGGGTCAAAAGAGACTCATTTGTTAGTAGATTGGCATCTCAGAAATGAGCACCTCACACTAACGTGAGAATTAAGCTTTAGCCTTTGGTGGGATAGAATGAATGTGGTCTTAAATGAAGTTGAAGCTTGTTCTGAGGGATTCTTTCCTTCTTTTGTGCTAAATATAGATATATTATTCCATTCCTTTTGTTAGAAATACCTCTGGAAATTTTAGGAGCTAACTGGATAGGCATTCGTTTGGAGAATATTTGAAAATTTAACACAGTTATAAAACAACTCTTTGCCTTAAAAAAATCAAATTAGGATTAGAAGTGAACACAGGGAAATTCCTGCTTTTACTCTGTGTTACTGAGACATGAAGTAGAAGGCATTGCTCCTCAATCTCAAGATCACAGTTCCGTCACCTTATCATAGTGGAAGTAGAAGACTGGTTCACAACGTTAATTTAGTGTAGGAAAGACCATACAAGTGTGTAGGGGAGCAGGAAGACATGATTGGACTTTCCTAATTAATTCAATGTATCTAAATCTGTAATGTTGACAACAGTGTCCACATCATAAGATTATGTATGCTGTTCTACTCAGTCCTTTTCATAAAGAATGCTGTGCAGTACTTAGCTGCAGGGTTACACCTTTATTGGGCATAATTATATAAACACCTACACTTCAAATTCTTCCCCAGGTAAGACAGGGTATTTTATTTAGCATATTTATACTTCACATATTTATTAGAACCAGGTAGAAGAGGCTCATTGTATGAAGAGGCTCAAGGCATGGGTTCTGTATCTCTTCAAAGGAATTACTAGTAGGAAGAGCATACACATACACATCACAAAGTACCAAGGCCACCTCTGTAAAATCTTTATGGCAATGTTTGAGTCCCAAAATCTTGTGATTCAGAAATGCCACACTACATGCTTCAGGATAGGGGAACAGGTCTCAGCAAAGACTCCCAGGAAAAAGTTGGTATGCACGAGGCACTTTGTAAATATTTATACAACACAGGTTCTCTGAAATGACACACCAAATGGTTTGTGTTTGTAGAAAGACATACGATTGGAAAAAAGAAAGAGGCCAGACTGTGAGCCATATTGTGCTTGTACTGTACACATTGGAAAAGCCCCTAGACTTTTAATTAGGACAGGAATGGATGTTTTGGCAGCACAGAGATTGGTTGGAATGGAAAGAGATGAGGCTAAGAATAGGACAACTTAGGACAAATCACTGCAGAGGTGAAAGCATATATTTAAGGTGACCATAGAGAGGACAGGAAAGAGAAACTGGCATAGTATATAAGAATAAAAAATAGAGCCTAGGCTATGAGACTGTGTCCAAGACAACAATGACAAAATTATAGGTAAGATATGAGAAATGGCTAAAATTGGCAAAAATCTCTTTATTTCTGTGTGGGCTACTAAGCATAGTAAGTGAATCAGATCTCTAAGAATCAGACAAGAAAGCTGAATGTGATGGTATACACCTATATTCTCATCTCTCAGGAGGAAGCTGGGGCAGGATTGCAAGTTCATAGGCAGCCTTGGCTACTAAGTGTTAGTTGCAAGATTATAATATTGGTATGATTTCAGACATGTACACTGTTGGCTGTTTGAAATTATTTTACAGATTAAAAAGGGTGAAACCAAGTTCCCACCCTATTTCAAGTAGAAATACAAACACTTCAAAGATGTGAGGGTATTATGTTTGAAGTCAGTAATAATTTATCATTGTCTCCATCATATTCTTGCCTTCTCTGAAGATGTCATGCTCAAAATTCTGTATGAAGCCATTTACAGTTCAGGTCCTAGTAAACCATTTATTATTCTGTGTGTTCCGAATAGGAAAGAAACATCAAAGAGAAAGAAAAGAAAATCTTCATTCTAGAAATACCCATGTAATGAAAAGTGTCCTTACCAATCTTCTTCCTTACCAAAACTGTCCTTAACCAATCTTCATCTTGACGTACTATTTAAAACATCTTTGCTCCTCCCTAAAACTCAAGTTTCGTAATGCAAATTAAGCTAACAGAACTGAGAACATAGCCTGAGAAAGGGGGGGTGTGGAGTTTACAAAGTTTGTAATATTTTCTCCTCTATGAATGGTGACACAGTTGTTAATAGCTAAATTACTTAGCATAATGGCTAAGGACTCGGGATGGACTGTTCATGAGGAAAAAAGTACATTGTTTTTCTATGAAGTAGAGTTTGGGTGACCATTTATTCTCAAATAAATATACAGGATCCCAAAAGTCATTTACAGATCAAAGTGTATCCCTTACTACTCAAAACCACTTGGAAAATGTGTCCTGCATAATTGGTGTGTATTAGCTAAAGACTTTGATTTTTATGGTCAAGCAGATTAAACCCAGAGAACTGCCATGACAAGCCCTTGGTGTGTCCAAAGTCAGAGAGGAACTCTCCACTTTTGCCCCTCCTCACTGAAAATCCTTGGGGCTATTACTGTCCATAGGTTGGTTACTGTAGCTTCTGACATGCATAAATGGGTGTAAATGATAAACAGTGTGGAGATAGGATCTTTATTTCATATTTTACATAAAAATGGACAACATCCAAACAGCTCATCTGATAAATGAACATAATATATCACAGATGATTTCATTCCACATTAACCTATAATTTCTTAGCTTAAACTGAAAGATTAGGGGAGAAAATTGGATCTCATCCCACCTTTAATCATGGATGCAAATCATTTGGTTTTCAGAATTCTCACCAAATAACTTTCTGATCCATGCAGCAAGTGAGAAATTAAGTATTTTCAAAAGAAACATGTTTTTTCCCTCCTACCTTATCAAAACCTTAGAGAAAGTTTCTTTATGTACACCTAAAGTTGAAACCTCTCTCCATAAACGCAAAGCAGAGAACAAATAACCAGTCTTTCTTGCCTTGCTAAAATAAGATAAAATGTGTCCTACTGAAACCATAGAACAGAAATGTGGTGAAAATCTCCCCTTAGAGTACTTTTACATTTGGTTGAAAGCTATTACATAGCATATTCTTAAACAAATCAGTAATCTTTGGGGTAAAGCAAAGATAAACAGAGACAGAAAACACAGTCACCTGGTGTATGCAGCTGAGTATTTACATTTGTCCTAGTGCAAAAAGATAAGAAAAGTGCAGGTGACTTGAATGTGTAAAATCTACCTTTTACTGCTGGCCCTAGAGGGAAAAATTAAATTACTGACCCAAGCTAATTCTATCATTGATAGCCAGGCCTGTGTATTCTCTGGCTTCAACTCCATTTTGAACCTTTCTTTGGATTTGTCTGGACTAAAAGACTACAGTGGCTACCTCAATAAAGCAATCATTCTTTAAAAAATTTTACTACTGTTTGAGAATTTCATATGACTACCGTGTTTATAATATTTCTCTCCTCCCTCCACTCCACCATGTCAGCCCTCTGCTCTCTCAAATTCATGGTCTGTTTTCCTTCAGTTATTGGTGCGTGGGTGAGTGCGGGCAGGTGTGTGTGTGTGTATAAAATATAACCTGAGTACATTACTGTTGCTCAGATGTATACTTTTTAGGGCTGACTACTTGGTGTTAGCTAATAAGAGGGCACATCACTGAGGAAGACTGATTGTCTCTAGGGGTAGGACCTTGTGAGATACCCTCCTTCCACATTGGCATGTCAACTGGTATTGTCATCATTCATGTCTCATTTAGGAAACCATATCCTTGAGATTTCATGGGTACAGCTCTCCTGTCCGTATGGAAGACACTACCTCACAGTAGATGCCATGTCCTCTGGTTGTTACAATCTTCCTCTTCCCTCTCCCAAGATATTCTGAGTCTTAGCTGTAAGAATTGTGTTCTAGATTTCATCAATTGAGAATGAGCACCACACACTTTAATGTTTCTGGTTCCTGTTAGATTTTATTTATTTACCCATACCAATTTATGTGCTGCAAGCTTTTAGCCAAGCTTCCTCAACCTCAGCATTGCTGACATCTGAAGCTAGGTAATTCTGTTATTGGGAGTTTTTGTACACTGGAGGGTGTTTATCGCATCTTGGACCTTTATCTCTTACAAAAGTAGCTTTCCCCCATTTTGTGAGAAATAAAAATGTCTTCAGACATTGCCAGATATCCCCTAGGAACAAAAAATTGTCCCCTGTTGAGAACTACTGCCTTGTGGCATTTGAACAAATCTGACAAGCTGATGAGAATACACCTATTCCATTAGTAGTTGTTAAAAATTAAACCAGTGAGGCAGCTGTATTTCCAAGATTTTCCCATGGTAGTTAATACTTGTTTTCTGAGGTGGATATCTTGCACTACATTGAAAAATTATTGATTAAATTCACTTAAATTGAAGGCTAAGCCAACCACCACACTTGAGTTTGTAAAAGTTTAATATCTCCTTATCCTTTAGAGAAAAGCCTCAGGTTTAGTACATAATACCATTTTCTTTTGTTCAGTTCATTAATTTCCCATTTAGAAACAGAACAATTGAGAATTTAAAGATCACCCCATGTTCTCCATGACAGCAAATTCTCACAGTGTATTCTAAGCATTCATGGGAGTCCCGAAGACCCTATCAGAATATTTTTGTGATGATATTTGCGCTTATGAACTTAACATATCTTCATCATTATATTCACTATTACCTCATAGTTAAAAAATGTCAAGTCTACTGAGCATCTTTGATAAAGCAAAAAATGGTTAATTATGTAAATATCAACACATGTATCTTTTAATATGTGACAAAATAGGAAAAGATATAAATACTTGTGTAGGTGGACTTTTCTGTCCCTACAGCCACTCCACAAATAACCACACAGAAACTTATTAATTATAAATGCTTGGCCAATAGCATGGGCTTGTTTTTAGCTAGCTCTTATAACTTAAATTAACCCATTTCTATTAATCTATGTGCTACCCCAAGGCTTGTTTACCTCATCTATGAACTTCCCATGTTGCTTCTTTCACATCTGGCTTGCGACTCTCAGACTCCGCCCTTCTTCCCAGCATCCTCCTAGTTTGACTCTCCTGCCCCAATCTCTTCCTGCCTACTTATAAGTCAATCAGCTCTTTATTAACCAATGAGAGTAATAAATATTTACAGTGTACAAAGATTCCACAGCACGCTTATGCTATTAGCATTTGATAGTAGCCATAAGAAAAAGCAGGTGAAATACACAGTTACTACAATATAACTTTAGTTTCTGCCATAGCTTTTTATTAGAAGATATTTGTTATCTTCCTTGAGGATCTAGTCATTTTGTTGACCCCTAGCCCTTTCAGCAGTATCATACAAGTAACATTTCCAGCTGTATTCATCTGTTTGGGCTTCAGTTTCCTTCTGTGTAATAAAAGCTGACTTTTTTCCCACACTAATGTCTATGACTTGCAGCTTTCCATGTCCTGAGTTCTTATCTGATGTAGTCCAGATGATTCCCCAAGCCTGAGTTGGGTTCTAGATTCTTCACTCCATTTTCCCATCTATTAATCATATTTGAGTAGTCTGAACATGTTTTTCATATATTCTAAATTCTGTGTGATAATTTGGAGACACTGTACTAGACTTTAGACTTAAGTCTTCTGTTTTTCTTAAGAAAGTAATGAACATGTATGCTTCAATTCCTTGCTGCAAGGATGAACTATACGCTAGAGTTATTTTGGTTTCAGAACATATTCACGGGTGATGCTTCTCAGCTTACAGATGAGAAAACTAAAGCTCAAAGTAGTAGACACTTTCCAAAAGCTTTACGGGCTGTCAAATAGGACTGCTGAGATCTGAAACAAACCAGTATTCTCCCTCATCAGCTACATGCCACTTTTTCATGACCTCACCTAGGGATGGTGACATCTTATCACAAGGTTATTGAGAGGCTAAATGAGATTCTCTTCATGGCAGTGTTCTTATACCATGATGTACTACAAAATATGTGAATACCATATATAAAACTGGTAAAGGCAACTCTGTAGAATTGACCTTAAAAATCTTTAAACAATGTGCTCATTTTTCATAAACTAAATATACAAGCAACTTGCTGCTCCCTAAAAATAGATGTCAGTTGAGAAGAGATTGGCTGAGCAGGAATAGGAGCATCTTCAGAACAGAAGCTAGGGAGTTTTGCTCCCTTAGCACATTGCTACACTCTGTGCTCATCCCAGGACCTTCCTACTCCAATGGAGAACTCTGGCCCAGAGCAACAGCTTTACAAGTCTGCATTAACCAGAGGGTATGCCCAACCACATCAGTCATTTCAGGAGCTTCTCTTCTCTTAGAGGCTCTCAGTAGTATGCAGTCAGTCCACTTGCCCAAATCTAGCAAGGAATCAATACCTTGTGATATGGAAACAAGCAGAAAGTCTATTGACAGTGCTCAGAGAACAATGTGAAACCCTTGAGCCTATTCCCAGAACTGAGTGGTGGGAATGCTGCCCTATTGATTAAGCCGCTAGGTAAACAGACAGTTGGCTAAATGCAGGAAGCTTCATTTGAGGATTAAATTTAGGGTGAACCTTGGGTTAATGACTGACTTACTAGAATTACAGTACATTTTTTGTTTGTTTGTTTGTTTCTTGAGACAGGGTCTCACAGGGTTTCCCAGAACTGGAAGATCCCTGACTGGGCTCAAATTTATAGCAGTCTTTCTGTTTCAGCCTCTTGAGTATTAGGATTAGAGGGCTAAGTAACAGCTCCCAGCTACAGTTACTACTTTTTAATTTTTATTCCTAAGTAAATTTAGCAACAGAAAGATATTTACTTGTTATTTCTAACTAACAGAGCAAACTAAAGAAATTATTGTAGTTGCCAATGTATTAATCTTTTTTTTTTTTTTTTTTTTTTTTTTTGCATTTGAGATTTAGTACTGTCCTGGGCTGAAATAAAAGCATGCATAAAGGATATAAAGGATGAAGAGACAATCCACATCCACTCCAGCTTATTCCAAAATGCTATCTCTTAGGGAATAAAGTGAGCAAAGTTCAGAGAGAGTGTGTTTATGTTTGTGAACTGTCTTATGAAAGTGATAAACAACATATTTTAACATGAAGAGTTCTACACCCAACAAGTTGATACTGCCCATATTTTTGAAAGCCTGTTTGAGAGCACATAAGAAGATAAGGAACAGGCAGTGTAATTTGAAGCAGGAAGCTGGAGATTCTTTTTAGTTAGCTACATACATACGTACATACATACATGTATGTGTGTGTGTGTGTGTGTGTGTGTGTGTGTGTGTGTGTGTGTGTGTGTAATTTTAGTTTCAGAGTCAGCATGTGTGATAAGAGTTCCTTAGGACAATTCAACATCACTGCTTGATATGAAATAAGATAAACATCCATTATTCTTATTGAAAGTTTAACAACTTTAAACTAATAAGCACTACACCTTATACATTCTGTGGTGGTAAGAAGTTTGCAAGATGGAAAGTGGGGTCTAGTCAGAGCATCAGACTCACACTTGACATTGCTTGCCTAAGGGTATTTTGATTGAGAGAGAGCAGGATGGTCCTTCTCCAAGTTGAAAATTAGAGGTTTTTTCCAGTATATACAGTAATGTTTCTGGAATAATCTTTTCCAAGGCATAAGAAACTGTTATTTCAGCTAGGATCAATTTATGAGCTGGTATGTAACTTTTTTCTATACTAGAGAGCATGGATAGAATGATAATGATTCTTAATTAATGTGAGATCTTAAAATTATGAGGAAAAAAGATTGGTGTCCTAAGCAATTAAAGAGAAGGAATTTGGGGGGAGGGGTGTGGTAGAAATAGTCTTTCTTGATTTTTAATGGTAGTTACAGGTCTAATCCATTTTTTAAAAATATCTTGCTAATTGCACACTTAGAATATAACTGCTATTTAAATATAATAATATGCATTATTTTCTAAGTGAACTACAACATCATTCTGTTTAGGAGCCACAAAAAGATTTTGCTATTGCACTTCATATTTTATTTTTTGATTATCATTGTATGTTTATGTTTTACATGCATGGGAGTATGCAGGTATGTAGAGACCAAAGCAGTTCCTAGGGTCTGTATCTTCTGTGACTCTCCACCTTTCTGCCCTGAGACAGGGTCTCTCATTGACTGGGAACCTTACTGTTTCTGTTAGGCTGGCTGTCTCGGGAGCCCTTCATAGCCACCCATCTCTGTTCCCCAGTGCTGGGATTATAGGCATGCACAGTTATGCCCTGCTTTGCATAAGGTGGTAGGGATTTGAACTCAGGTCCTTATGTTTGCTGGGAAGGTGGATCTTAACCACTGAGCAATTTTGCCAGCTCCAGCATTTCATACTTTATATAGAAAAATAGTATGTTTAAATATATTTAGATAGGGTATTCTGGTGCTTCTTAGATTCATTGTAAACATACTAACATGGAATGAAAAGGGAAAACAAATACATTCTGACATTCCTTTCATCGTGGTGACAATCCTAACACTGTTTCTCCTCTTCCTAATTTAGCCCTGGAATGAGACCAGATGTAAGCTCTCCTCCGTCCAGCTCCTCGACAGCAGCGGGACCACCTCCCAAACTCTGCCTGGTGTGCTCTGATGAAGCTTCCGGATGTCATTATGGGGTGTTAACCTGTGGGAGTTGTAAAGTATTCTTCAAAAGAGCAGTGGAAGGTAGTGTGTGTTTTGAAGAGTTTCATTTTGTTTCATTTTTGCTTTCCTTTGTTTCTATTTCTCACAGTAAATTTTGAACTGCTCATTGTATGCAAAGTCCACCAAGGCTAGACATCAATTTAGGGGCAAGCATGGCAGCTCTTAAGGCTCATTGGGAAGAGGAAGGGAAAGGAGGAAGGAGCAGAACTAGACTAAATTGATCAAGTCCAGTCTGAGACAGAACTAAAGGAGACATTGTAAGGAATACTGCTGTGTGGACCGACAGTTTGCTGAGTCTGGACAGTTTGAGAACGGTGGGTGCTCATTCCCTATAACCACGCTGGTTTCAAAGCTACCAGCTGTACCAGTCAGACGAAAACGAGTGACACTAGAACTGGGAGGAACAGCATTCTTCTTTCATTTTCCCTGCTGAATAGGAGGTCATGCTGAGTACCACAAAAACCATTAAGACCTGATCTGCCCCCAGAGAGGTCACAGTCCACTTGAGTAAAGGCTGAATTAACAATTCCAAGTACAGAGGCTATCATTCAGAGGTAATCTTGAAGGTGATTGTACTGTAAAAATGATTCAGGGTGACCATGTGCTGGTGGGTGCACACCCCAGGGGAAAAGATTAGTATTAGAGATATTTTATATACCTTACCAAAAAGCATCTTAATGGAAGTCAACCAGAAAATAAAGCCAAATTTATCTCTGAAATATAATACCATTACCTCCACTGTTCTAATTCTTATTTAAAATTAACTCTTTCACTTATTTTTAGGTAAAAATTAGTATTGGCTACACTATTTTAAAAAACTGTTTATCATTTAATGATTTCAGCAGAGCATGGTGGCTAGATGCCACGATTAGTAAGAAAAGGCACTTCCCGCCTCTAAAATTCCATCCATTTTGGTACTCTAACTCAAATTTTTATCTAGACTTGTAAAATCCCTACACATAGTTTGTAGCATTTCTTTTTTAAAAGACAGGTATATTATATATTTAACATCACATTTTTAACACATACTAGAAATTATACTTAGCCCCCATATTGGCATTATAAATACCCAAACATAAATTTGAGTAAGTTTTAAACATTTGTTATTTATGTAAGATGTACAGAGAATAGATATTTTTTTTATTTTTTTTATTTAAGATCCTGAGAGTATTCCATTTCCTTCTTCTTGGGTTCATTTTACCCCCGGTGTCTATAATATAAGGTGGACAGTTACCAATGACTCCATTTTCCATGTGTGAAGTACACACATAGCAAACCAGTTATGGCCCTGTGAGCACTTAGATTCCTCTTAGGATGAGAAGTCAGGTTGGAAGATTTGAAGTGGCAAAGCTGGGATTCCAACAAAGCAGTCTCCAAGGAAGGTCTTTGTCTCAGGACACTGACTCTCAAAGATGCACATGACAAGCCCTTGACACTGCCACTTTATAATATAGGTAGATGCTGAAATAAAAGTAATCACAAGACATTTAACTAATCACTACCATGCACTGAGTAACTTCTGGGGTGTTGAACACTGCATCATCGACACAATTATCTCTAAGATTTACATATTTTTCAACCCTTCATAAGAGAACAAACTCCAAAAAGATAATGTTTTCACAGACAGTTTTTTGGGCATCCCACTAATACACGCCCCACTATACTACAGTGCTGCTGAGAAACGCTATAGAAGTTTAAGCTGACTGTATTACTTCATGTCTATCCCAGGACAGTTTGTAGTCTGTGTGTTCTACATGCTCTTTGTTGTGTTCCCACTTCCCATTCCAGTTGGGTCTATGAAATATTTTACTGGTCCCAGAAGCCATCCCTGGTATGATACAGGAAGGGACAGCACTACTCTGTACCAGGAGACAGATACACTGGCTATCTGTTAGTCTGACTGCTCCACCTATCATTAATGGCAAGCCACAGTCACATGCTAAAAGTAGATTTTAGCTCAAAGTACCAGTACCAGCAGTAATAAGAGGCTTTGGGTGATCTGAAGGTTCCTTACTTAACATTGAGAAGTTCAAAGGAAATGTACCAGATGGCAGGAAACAGGAACTCCAGATACCTCTCTTAAAAGGATGGTTGTTAAATTACTATTAGTAGTGCATGGCCATTCCTTGTGAAATATTAACACTAACTCCAATCTCTTGTTTTATAATAAGGGAGGAATCAACTAGTTGAACATCATACTATTATGATAACCTGAGACTATAGTGAAGATTCTCAGTTACACTCCACCCTGGGCAAAGAAATCAGTATCAGCATAATATGAATAGCTGAATCCTTTAGTTGGACATCGAACAAACACTGAATTTCTTCTACTTTAGAAGTAATTTTTTCCCCAGTAACTACAGGACACTAATGTGGGGATATTCTGTGAGACAGTGATGTGAGGATGTTCCTAGGGGGTGAAATTTTAGCACTTTAGCTGTGGATGCAATCTGTTGTTTCTCCTTTTGCTGCATGATGGGATTTTTAAAAAGGATTTAGCTTTATTTTATGTGTATGAGTGTTTGCCTGCATGAACACCATATACATGCCTGATACCTGCAGAGGCCAGAAGGCATCTGATTCCCAGGAACTGGAGTTACAGACAGTTGTGAGCTGCTGCCATGTGGATGCTGGGAAATGAACAGCAGCAAGTGCTTTTAACTGTGGAGCCTTCTCTTCAGTCCCATATAATAGGATTTTATTGGGTTAGTTCTTCCATTTTGTGTCCAAGAAGCCAGGAAGCTTACAGAATACAGAAAGGATTTGAAGGAGCCCAGATATTTGGCATGGAAGTGTAGCCCTGAAATAAAGCTAAGTGTGTAACTATTAGTCAACCTTGTAGCCTCAGCTTCCCAAAAGATTGAACTGATACAGTTAACCTTGTACTCATTTTTAAAAGAGCATCATGATTTATCATATCAGGAAAAATAAATATTTTTTAATCCAAGTCTTAGGTTGCCCTAGGCATCAAAGAAAAAGAAGTCTTTTCTTAGAAACCAGGGCTAGCTATATTCAGCCTGGTAAGCTGATCATTATATTTCTTTCTCATTTCTTTAAATATGATTTATTCTTGAGAAACGACCTTCATTTCTCAATGCCTTGCCATCTCATCTAGTATAAGTAACACGGAATGTTAATTATTGATATATCTATATAAACAATCAAGTCTTGTGTAGGAAACTTCTACTTTTTCCCCAGGCAAATGGATCTTTCAATTGTTTTCATCAACATTGAATACTCAGATTAAAAGAAGACAAGGAGAATGTGCATGTGAGAGATGGAAAACACTTTTAGTCTTTTCCTTTTTAATGTCTTTAAAATTTTTTGACAGGAGAGAACGGCAGTTCTTTAATACTGGGTACCAGAAAACTTAGATACTAGCACTCTTTAAGTCAGTATTTGAGGCCACAAGTGACTCTAAACATCCTTATGTTCTAAAAGCTTATTAAATAGTCTTTGTAAGTTTGTCAAGTTTGTGATTTATGTGGCCAGTTACTGGCAATCTGTAACGTTTCACTTTGTCTAAAATTGGGATGAACACATTATACCTACATGTGAAGGTATAATGTTGACTGTTGAATTAAAGTCATTTTTTTCCTTAGGAATTCCCAAATATTTTTAAGCCTTTCTCTCTAGTCGCTTCAACAATAGGTCAGAATTAATAATAAAATAACTATTACAGACACCATCTATAACTGTTGAAAGAACTATACAAAGCAGTTTTTTAAAGTGCTGACTTTGTGCATAAGGGGGTTTATAGGATACAGTTCTGTCTCTTAATCTTAAAGTATATTTACGATTTGTACACATCTATATATGAAACACTGTAGTAAACCTTGTTTGAATTAACTTTTAAATTTGTTGACCAGACCAAGTCCTCTCAACACTGTAATTCATGTAGACAAGCATACTGTTACCTTCCTATTTCAATGCTTTCCTTAATCGGTGACTTTGTATCTTGTTCATATTCTGCTCAAAATAAAAACATAAAGAAACTAGGCTACTCATAAAAAATATCCTTAAAGATCTGTGGAATTTTAACAGTGCCCCTTTTTATCTCTCTTAGGACAGCACAATTATCTTTGTGCTGGAAGAAATGATTGCATCATTGATAAAATTCGAAGAAAAAACTGCCCAGCATGTCGCTATCGAAAATGTCTTCAAGCAGGAATGAACCTTGAAGGTAATGGAAATATTTAGAAGGAACTATCTAGCTGTCACATGAAAACTGATCTCTTTCCTTTTTATATAAGCAAGCAGATGGAATCATTCAGTGAACTCAGTTTATATATGCTTAATTAGCATCATGTTATATTATTGTCCAGTGGAATATATTGTAAAACATTTTGGATTTTTTTCATGATCCTATCATTTATGTGTTAATTTATCACATAAATTGTGTTATATACATTGAATTTAGGACAGCTAAAGTGTATATTAAATAAATTACATAATACTGAAAATTACATAACTCGAAGCAACTTTGTTTTCATCCATCTTACTCCTTTTTTTTAAAACTCAAAACCATTCCCTAAGTTTGGAAAAGTATTGTGTATGAGATCTGTTTCATGTTTCTCTCTTTCTTTTGCATTTTAAAAAACCACACCTTTTACTTGAAAAATATGTTTTATTACAACTCTGCCAAAAAAAAAAAGGAATTAGGGGATGGCTTTGTGGTTTAAGTACAAAAGAAAACTAAAACTACGTGTAAGTTAGAATTTGATATCACTGTTTATATAACAAGTTATATAATCAACACTTAATCTCATTTAAAAACTTTCCTCTGGAAAAGTTTGGGATTATGCTGTAGTTGAAATAGCAAGCTCTCTGAAATCAGCATTCTTACTAACTCATTTTAGTGTTTATTGTTATTATGGTACTTCATTTAGCAAGTACTCAACAAGTATAAAGAGAATACAAATTCAGTGCCTGAGTTTGAGTAGCTTACTTTCTATTTAGACACAAAATCAATCACAAAATTGAGTGGCATGCCACAAAAGGAATAATGCTATAGGATTAATAGGGAAGGTCATCTTCCTGAAGGTCAGAAGTCATTCAGGAAGAAGTAGCACTGAATTGTAAATATAGACAATGAGTAGGAATTAAAGAAATAATAAGGACAGTGACATGGTCATATTTGTATTAGTCTTCGGACTGGAGAAATGGATCAATGGCAGAGGAACCAAGTTCACTTCCCAGTACCCACATTTGACAACTCACAACTGCCTATAACTCAGTTCCAGGGTATCTGACATGCAGTCAAGTATGCATACCCCACACAGAGATAAATGCATATACATAATTAAAAATAAAAAACCTTTTTAAAAGGATAAAATTTGAATAAAAGATGCTGATATTGAGAGAATGGTATTCATTTCATTCTTTTGATAGAAGAGACTCTCAGTGCTGCCTTCCATAGAGTGTTGCTAAATATAGAGTCCAAATTCCCCAGTCCATCTAGATTGTTCAAATTGACAGCCAATTTTAAACAGCTAACACATTAAACATTTCTTTAAATAAAATAACGGTTGTCTACTTTCTTGAAACTACAAAGGTTACAAAAGAGAATTCAAATGTATGCAGTTTGTATTCAATGCAAAATCCTCAGTCTTAGATGGGACATCTATAGCAAACCTCCTCCTCCTCCGAAGGCTCAGGGATCATTGTAGAAAGAGGGTGGAAAGACTATAAGAGTCCGAGGCAGTGGACGACTATAGAAAACAGTGGTTCAGCCATGGCATTAGGACAGCTGCACAAGAAGACCTGGGCAAGCTCAAGCCAGCCCAGAGCCCAGCATGGAGATGGGGAATAGACACAGAGTCCTGCACCCTAGCTAAACAGCTGGTGAGTGTGGCCCTGATAGGTCACCCCACTCCAGTGGAAGGCCGCACATTCAAGAACAAATGGGCAACACAAATTGTACCTTACAGTTTTAAAAAAAAAAATAGGTGAGAACAGAGTTGGGAAGAGGGTATAGATCTGGGAGGAGTTAGAAAAAGGAGTAAATATGATCAAAATATTTTAATATTTAATTCTGAAAGAATTAAAAAATGAGAGGGAAAACAATACAATCTAGCACTTAGGAGGCAGGAGGATCAGAAGTTTAAGGCAAACAGTAAACTGCTGGGTTACTTTTAAGGGAAACAAATGATGGGAGTGAACTTCAATGGATCTTTCCCTTCTACAAACAAATTCTCCCTTTCCATGCCATGTCACCATAATTACTAATAAAAGAATTCTGAAGCTGGAGAGAGGGCTCAGTGGGTAAGATCACTTGCTAGGCAAGCATGAAGACCCAGGTGTGGGTCCCAGTGCCCACATAAATTAACCCCAGCACTTTGAGAGATAGGGTGGCTACCAGAGGGTAGCTGGGCTTACTGGCTGCTAGCCTAGCTCCAAGTTCAATGAGAGAGCCTACCTCCAAAAGAATAAGGTGGGGAGTAAGAGGGTTGGACACCCAACTTCTTCCCCTGGCCTTGAGCAACCCTGAGCAAATACACAGGTGTATGCTCCCACACGTGCATGCACAAACATTCATTCACATATACATACTGTTTTAAGGTTTCTATTGCTGTGAAGAGACACCATGACCATGGCAGCTCTTATAAAGAAAACATTTTATTTTATTGGCTAGCTTACAGTTTCAGAGGTTCAGTCCATTGTCATTATGACAGCAGACACAGTGCTGGAGTAGTAGCTGAGAGTTGGACACCTTGCAGGCAAGTTGACTGTGACACTGAGCCACTGAACGAAGCTTAAGCAAAAGACCTCAAAGCCACACCTCCTAAGAGTGCTACTCCCTATGAGATTATGGGGCCAATTACATTCAAACTACCACACATACCAAAAAATTTAAAATAGGTTACTTCTTTCAATAATAATTTCAGAAATTAAACACCTCTTGTAATTAGAAGGTTTGGGCTACAGAGTTAATTCAGTACATTTCTATTTTTTTTTTCTCAATATCCACAGCCCGAAAAACAAAGAAAAAAATAAAAGGGATTCAGCAGGCCACTACAGGAGTTTCACAAGACACTTCTGAAAATCCTAACAAAACAGTAGTTCCTGCAACATTGCCACAACTTACCCCAACCCTGATATCACTGCTGGAGGTGATTGAACCTGAGGTGTTATATGCAGGCTATGACAGCTCTCTTCCAGACTCAGCTTGGAGAATCATGTCCACACTCAACATGTTAGGTGGGCGCCAGGTGATTGCAGCGGTGAAATGGGCAAAGGCAATACCAGGTGAGACACAAAGAACGAACTGGCGGCGGCGGGGCTAGGGCGGCGGGGCTGGGGCGGCGGGGCTAGAGCGTGAACGTTTGTGTTTTCCTGTAAACAAAAGCCACATTCTGGGTTGGGCTTGATATATAACTAACTCAGTGGTATGCCATTTGCTCACCATGCACAAGACCCTGGGGTCAATCTGCAGCACCCCCCAAAACTAAAGCTGCTCTAGGGCTCTCTAGGTTGTATAGCATCCTAATCTCACAGCAAATCTTGCTTCTCTTGCTCATAAGGACAAATGAGAGATCCAGAGTCAACCATAGACACTATTCCTTGATTTTCAGGTCGCCCATAGCATTTCATTTTAGATAGGATCATCTATTACCAGAATGAACTCAAATTCCATTCACTCTGACACCTGGAAGAGAACATTTAGGAATTCATTTGTTTTGTTTGTTTTTGAAATTGATAAATAGTGGGTGTGTTGAATTTGTCAAAATTTACTAACACAAAATCATTTTTGCTTTTCATTAAATGAAATGCCACATGTAATATAAATTTTCATCTAATTCTAAGGCATTTTTAAACAAAAGTTTCATGTTGGAATTTTAGTGTAGTAGAAATCAATGTTAAGCGTCAGTCAGTCCTGATTTTACAGATAGAGGGGATTGGCAAGCTTATGGCTACACACATGGCAGAGTAAGAATAAGTAAGCTAAGCTCCCACCATTTTAGCAAAGGAAAGGAGATGGATATCAGGAAAATTTAAAATCTAATTCCATTAAGAAATTATCCTAAACCAAGACCCTTGGCTTTCTCTTTTACTATATTACTTTGTGTATACTTAAATAGGCAAAAGGGACAAAAAAAAAAAAAAAAAAAAAACCAACAGCTATTTATACATTTTGTTAAACTGTTAAAAAGTTCTGAGTACCTAGGTGTTGATGTGAAAGATGCTATCTATTAACGGCCACCCCCAAACAAGGCCAACTGATCAACTGGAGTATTGCCTTACACCTTTCTTTTCAATTAGGATTCCGAAACTTACACCTGGACGACCAAATGACCCTCCTGCAGTACTCATGGATGTTCCTCATGGCATTTGCCCTGGGTTGGAGATCATACAGACAAGCAAATGCAAACCTGCTGTGTTTTGCTCCTGATCTGATCATTAATGAGTAAGTTAGATTCACACAGTATTTCAACCAGCCGATGTCTTCCCAGTGGGCTATCATAATAATGTGGTACTGAATCAATCCTACCAGCTATCTAGGATCTAAACAAACTTGAAGCAAAGTTGTTCATTAGTGCTTGAGGTAGAGTAATTGTAAGATGAAGAATATGCATATGTACCATTATTACTGTCTCGAGGTAACTTTAAAAATACCTTTACTCCAGCTGGATGTGGTGGTACACACCTTTAATCCCAGATCTCCAGTGGCAGAGGCAAGTGGATCTCTTTGAGTTCCAGGCTAGCCTGTGCTACATAATAGAAGACCATGTTTAAAAAATAAAAAACAAAAACCCTTTACGCTTTGGGCATCTCTGGAGTATTGAGATCAATACAGTGTGGCAAGAAACAATAATAACAATAATCTTATTGTACTATTGTTTGAATTATGTAACCCTAATCAAGAAAACAAAATAAGTATGAGAAAACTCATGTACGGTCAATAAAAGCAATGAGGCTGTCCCCACTGAGTGGATGTGAGGCGGTACAGATGCAGAGACAAGAGGTATCTGTTTGCATGGCAAGGCTATAACATCCAGGCCCTGGAAAGACTGAGACCTGCGCTAGGGATGTATGTAGCTCAGTTGGTAGAGTGTTTGTCTAGCATGTATAAAACCTTCCATTTGATTCCTAGCACAGCAGAAACTGGATGCAGTGTGGATACCTGTAACCTTAGCACTGAAGAAGTAGACATAGGAAGATCAGAACTTCTTGATTATCCATAGTTACATAGCAAGTCTGAGGCCAGCCTGGGCCACATGAGACCCTGTCTAAAAAAAGAGAAGAATGTATATGAGGAAACAGTGATTTTTTTAACTGAAGAACCATCACAACTCACAGTTTTATAAGTCAGCCACTGTCTTACCCTGTAGGCCTATGCTAGTTTTCGTGAATAATGGCAGCTCTTCACCCTCTGGTCTCATGCAGCGGTTCTGTTCACTCGTTTTCTACCTCCATTGTCACTGTCTTTGTGTTGACTAATGTTCTCTTCCTGAAGTGCAGTTCTGATCCACGGGCCATCCAATGCATCCTTACTTTCTGTTTGTTCCTTTTGAATGTTCTTTGTCGACACTTAAACTGGTCATTCTTCAAACCATACCCTCTTAGTTCACAGTGAGACTAAATATAACCTCTTCCATATAGCCCTGGTTGTTCTTACTTTCTATTTTTCAGCACTAGCCTTTGGGCCAGTAGCTTATCCTTTCCTAGAATGTGCATAAGTTCATACACAGAGTCCAAGGAGTATTCTCTGAAGAAAATAGATTATCCTTTATTGTACATTTATAGATTCTGTTAAGAGTTCCTCCAAAAGTAATGAACCCATAAAGCCCCATTAGCATAAGAGCATTCAGTTACACTTCATGTGAGTAAGAGTGACTGCCTGAAATGTGTCCAGAATGGCAATAAGTTTGGAAATTAATGCTGATTAATGAATGGAATGTTTAGAGAAAAGGGAATTAGAGAGCATTTGGGACAGCCTAAAGAGGTTGTACGAGAATGTAGCAAGCATTCCTTACTGTATGTACCAGATTTAAAAAAAAAAATGTGTAGAGTTACAGAAAAGCATCTATTTGAGCTAAAAGTTCATGGGAGAGGCTGGAGCAATGATATCCATAAGCTCCTTTTATCGGAGATGTTTTAGTGGGCCCGGATGAGATAGCCCAGGTACTTCTAAGGAGAGGTTCTTAGGGAGTATGCCAGAGCCATTGTTACCAGGTGACCCTAGAATCCAGACATCTCTTCTGTGAGCTACTACTGGGTAATTTCTGGGACATACATCTCAGGATACAGCAGAGATTTTCTGATAGCTGGGAAAGTAGTAGAGAAAGTCTAAGCTGAAGCAGTTAATCATCCCAGTTAAAGTTAATATTGTTTGATTCTTTACTAATGGTACTTGTAATTTTCTCCTGCCATATTTTAAGTGGTATTTACATACTTATCAAGAGCCAAGCACTATTATGAAAACTTGGAGTAAAATAGTAGACAAACAAGGTCCCTTAGAACAATCTGATGAGGGGATTCATGGAGCTATAATAAAATAGTGTGAAGGGGTGTGTGTGGAGATAACAAAGGTCTTGGAGCCCAGAGGGCTTGAGTAGCTCTAATCATTCACTGTGGAAGTGTAGTGCATTCAAGGCAGAAGAAACAAGTGTGAAGAACTGGAGCAAGCTTGGCCCAGGTGAGGGATTGAAAGAAGACCCTCAAGGGTATGGCAGAGTTGAAAGGAGTGCATAATGACTAAACAAAATCACGCAGTCCATGAAACAGACTTTAGATTTTGTTCTAGGGCCAAGAAATAAGCATCCTGGATTAGAGGTAAATAACAACATATAACAACATTCTTAGTCTTGGTAGAGGGAAGGGAATAAGGATTGAACCTGAGCCCAGTGCTAGGCAAAGCAGTCTACAGACTGAGCTCCACCCTAACTCCATCAGAATGCAGAAATGGTCCCTGCTCTTTAGCTGCTTCTTTGTTACTAGTGGAGACACACTAGGGACTTACAGACAGGAGGATCCCTGGGGCTTTCTGGACAGACAGTGTGGCCTATAAGTAAGCTCCAGGTTCAGTAAGAAACTCTATCTCAAAAAATATGATGAAGACTGAGAAGATGTCAAGTGCTAATGCTGCCCCTTCAGCATAACTTTCACACACAACTGTTTTTAGGATGAGATACTATTTAACAGAGGAGGGCTTCTGATTTTTAAATGGTAAGATCAAAAAACAATGTTGTAGATCTGACTCTAGTCAAATGCCAAATGTTGATTTAAATAAGTAACTGGTAATAACCCTTAAATGCTAAAGGAAATAATATCTGCCATGTATGAAGACAACTAGTGTCCCTGCCTAAAAAGGAGCTACACAAAAGACATGCTCACATAGATGAAGAAAAGCTAACAAGACCTCAACCCTACACAAAAAACTACAGGCAACTAAGGAATGCTGAGAGCAGGAGCCATAGTCTTGCCCAGGAAGAGCACACCAGTTGCTTATCCAATACTACTAATCAGCCCCAGAAACATACACACAAGTTACAGTATGCATACTGAACAGGTTGTACTTATGTATTTAGGAATATAAATAAATATACATATATGTAACAACTATTAATGCAAAAATAAGCCATCAATTTGAAGGGGAATATGAGAGAGTCTGGAGGGAGGGAAGGGAAGGGAGAAATGATGTAATTATATTATAATCTCAAAAAATAAAATAATTTAAAAGGGAATAAGGAGACTAGAAGATCTATAAAAATAACTGAATCCTAATAATTCCATTAAAGCATGCCTGTGGGCACTCCAGAATTATATAGCTTAATGAGTTCTGAGTATAGCAAAGCATTCACAGTTCTGAAACAAGAACCTAGTGTCTCTAAAGGGGTATTATTGACTAGTCTCTCCCGTTCTCCAACATTCTAGTTCCATAAGGGATTAGTGACAGCAATAGGTACGCTTTCACTTAGGAGCTCACAAATTTGAAAACCAAAATTTAGCTATTATTTTAGACTAGCCCAATTTCTTTCTAACTCACACTTGTATTTGTGTCTCACAGGCAAAGAATGACTCTACCCTGCATGTATGACCAATGTAAACACATGCTGTATATCTCCTCTGAATTACAAAGACTGCAGGTATCCTATGAAGAGTATCTCTGTATGAAAACCTTACTGCTGCTCTCCTCAGGTTGGTGGACCATCTACTCACTTCTAAGTTTCATATCTAAATATGGCAAATGCATGGGGTGTGGAAGTTTTAAAACTATTGTTCTGTGTATATATTGTAGTAATTATACCAATTATACACAATTCCACTGTGTTTGGCTGGCAGAATGATTTTCAGAAAGGTAAAATGTCAAATGTATATGTTAAGTGTTGCCAATATTAGTAAAATAAGTAGGTATTGTAGAAATAGATATGAGATCTGCCTCGGGATCCATGTCTATCATCTGTCTTTCCTTCTACCCATCCATCTTCTGTACATCACTGTGTAAGACGAGAAAGGGTGCTAACACTAATAATTCTGTTTCTCTACTGCATTATTTTTGTCTTTAGTGAGTACTACCATGTATGGAATAAAGCCTAGAAAACTAACAGTTTATCAAAGCAATCAAAAGTTTAAACAAGACTAATGACATTTAGACTTTAATGAAATTGCTTTCATCTAGCAAAAATAATCAAACTAGAAAAATTCAAAAAAATATAAAGACTCTTATCTATATTAGTTATTTGACATCTTGAATAAGTAATAAAAGGACAGTCTTACCTGACACTCTCTAAAATATACAAGGAACTCTTCAAAGTCAACAACTAAAACAGCAACCTGGTTTTTATGGACTGAGAATATGCAAAGATGCCTTACTAAAGGAGATAAAGACAGAAAGTCAGCATGACATGGTGCTGCCTGTCACACACCGCAGGAACCTATCTAGAATGAGCCAATCCAGAGTACTGAGCACACCAAATACTGGTAAGGACACACAGCACAGAACTCTCCTTCATTGCTAAAAGAACTGCAAAGTAGAATGACCATTTCAGAAAACAGTTTGATAGTTTCCTATAAAATCCAAACATAGTCTCACCATTTGATGTAGCAATTGCTTGATCAAATACAAAGTAACTGAAAACTTATGTCAATAAGGATATTTATATCTAAGCTATTTATATTTGACAAAACGTGGGAGCAATGAGATGTCCTCCAGTAGGTGAATGGATAAATTGATACATCCAAATAATAGTATATTATTCAAGACTGAAAAGAGATACTCTATTGTGCCAAGGAAAGACATCAATGAACCTTAAATATACATTATTAAGAGAAAAGAAGCTAATCTCTTAAGAGGGATTCCATCAACAAATTAAATGGAGAGAAACTTAAAGCAATTCTACTAAAATCAGGAACAAGATAAAGCTATCCACTCTCTCAATACCTATTCAATATAGTACTTGAAAGTCTAGCTAGAGCAATAAGAAAACTAAAGGAGATCAAGGTGATATAAAAAGTATTATTTGCAGATGATATGATAGTATACATAAGCGACCCCCAAAACTCTACCAGGGAACTCTTACAGCTGATAAACACCTTTAGTCAAGTGGCTGGATACAAGATTAACTCAAAAAAAAAATCAGTAGCCCACCTATATACAAATAATAAATGGGGTGAGAAAGAAATCAGGGAATCAACACCCTTTACAATAGTCTCAAATAATATAAAAATATCTTGGTGTAACTCTAATCAAGCAATTGAAAGACCTCTATGACAAGAATTTCAAGTCTTTGAAGAAAGAAATTGGAGAAGATATCAGAAGATGGAAACCTCTCCATGTTCATGGATAGGTAGGATTAACATATTAATAAAGGCCATCTTACCAAAAGCAATCTACATATTCAATGCAATCCCCATTAAAATCCCAACACAATTCTTTACAGATCTTGAAAGAACAAAACTCAACTTGATATGGAAAATCAAAAACCCAGGATAACTAAAATAATCCTGTACAATAAAAGAACTTCCAGAGGTATCACCATCCCTGATTTCAAGCTCTACGACAGAGTTATAGTGATTTAAAAACAAAAACAAAAACCTGCATGGTATTGGCACTAAAAACAGACAGGTGGATTAATGGAATCAAAGACCCAGACATAAATCTACACATCTATGGACACCTGATTTTTTGACAAAGAAGCAAAAATTACATAATGGAAAAAAGAATGCATCTTCAGCAAATGGTGCTAGTCCAACTGGACGTCAGCATGTGTAAGTGCAAACAGATCCATATCTATCACCCTACACAATACTCAAATCCAAGTGGATCAAATACCTCAACATAAATCCAGATACACTGAACCTGAGAGAAGAGAATATCCTTGAATGCATTAGCAGAGGAGACACTTCCTGAAGAGAACACCAATATAGCAGGCACTAAGATCAACAATTAATAATTGGAACCTCATGAAACTGAAAAGCTTCTCTAAGGCAAAAGACACCATCAATAGGACAAAACGGGAGCACTCAAAATAGAAAAAGTATTTCCACCAACTTCACATCTGACAGAGGGCTGATATCCAAAATATATAAAGAACTCAAGAAACTAGACACCAACAAGCTAAATAATCCAATTAAAAAATGGCATACAGATCTAAACAGAATTCTCAACAGAGGAATCTCAATTGGCTGAGAAGAAACATTTAAAGAAATGTTCAACATTCTTAGCCATCAAGGAAATGCAAATCAAAATGACTGAGATTTCATCTTATACATGTCAGAATGGTTAAGATCAAAATCACAAGTGACAGCTCATCCTATCAAGGGCATGGAGTAAGGGGAACACTCCTCCACTTCTGATGGAAGTGTAAACTTATACAGCCACTTTGGAAATTAGTATGGCAGTTTCTCAGAAAATTGGGAATCAGTCTACCACAAGACCCAGCTATAACACTCTTGGGCATATACCCAAAGTATACTCAATTTTTCCACAAAAACACTTGCTCAGCTATGTTCATAGCAGCTTTATTTGTAATAGCCAGAACTGGGAAACAACCTAGATGTCCCTCAAACTGAGGAATGGATAAAGAAAATGTGATACATTTACATAATGGAGTATTACTACACTGTTAAAAACAAGGACATCAGGAAATTTCAAGGCAAGTAGATGTAACTAGAAAAATTCATTCTCAGTGAGGTAATCCAGACCTACAAAGACAATATGGTATGTACTCACTCATAAGTGGATATTAGCTGTAAAACAATCCACAGACACACAAAAGACTAGGTAACAAGGAGGGTTCTTGGGGGCGGGGGACACTGGATCTCCCTGGAAAGGGGAAATAGAAGAAATTTCCCAAGTGGACTGTGGGAGGATGGGGATGGGAACATGAGTGATCAGGTTGGGGTTGGGGCAGGGGTGTATGGGGAGAGTACTGAAAGAGAATACTGAAGAGGGATGGGGAGTGGCATCTCAAAGTCAGGTAACAATGAATCTCTCAAGAATCTACAAGGACAACACCAGCTAAGACTCCTAGGAACTGGCCATCTGTAACCAAATTGGTGCCTAGCCCAATTCTCATCAGAGAGGTGTCATCTAGCAACTAATGGAAACAGATGCAGACCTACAACCAAACATAAGGCGGAGTTCTGAAAATCCTGCAGAAAAGGAGAAGAAAGGATTGTAGGAGCAAGAGAGGTTAAGGACACCACAAGAAAACTCACAGAATCAACTAACCTGGGCTTATAGGGGTTCATAGACACTGAACCTACAACCAAGGAGCCTGCATGGGACTGACCTAGACACTCGGTATATATGTTACAGTTGTGTAGCTGGTCCTCTTGTGGAACTCCTAACAGCAGGAACATGCCTTTCTCCAACTTTTTTACTGGTTTTTGTGACCCTACTCTTCAGTCTGGGTCACCTTGCCCAGCCTTTATATGGGGAGGTTCTTAGTCTTACTGCAACTTGATGTGCCATGTTTTGTTGATACTTAAGGGAGACCTGTTCTTTCCTAAACAGAAGAGGAGGAGTGAACTGGGGGTGGGAAGGGGGTTGGGGGAACAGGGAGGAGGGAGGGGAAACTGCAGGAGGGATGTAAAATAAATACTACAAGGTCCTAAGTATCCATCCTTTCTCTAGATCACCAAGTCTACAACATAACATGGAGGGTGTACGCAATGAAATATTGGTTGTTTGAATAAATGAAAAAAAAGAATCTAAGTGTTGATAAGAAAGAATTCAGAAAAAGCTTTTGTCACCTTAATAGAGCTGAGTCAAATATGTCTTTATATGTAAGGGACCATTATATTTTAGATGAACTTCTTAAAGCCAGTTTTATTAATGTTATGGAAAAGGTTCATATTCATACATACATAGTCACATGAACCTGAATGACTGAGTCTGTTGGAAGAAGAAAAATGTATTGGATTTTGAAGTTGAGTCATTTCCTGAAGTGTAGTTCTAATTCTACTACCACCTTTGGGAATTTCTTTTTGTCTCAGGTATATTACTTAATCTTTGATTAAAAGATGACAATATCAAAATAGTGATAGCATTGACTTTCAGTTATCTTTCTGGTCTGAAGACATATCATTTTTTTAAAAATTTACAAATGCCTTGATTCACTCATTGATATACTGCACATGATGTATTTTCTTATAACTATATGTTACTTGCTATTAAAAGGAACTTTTGCATGTCCGAAGAATAATTCATGACCCATAAAGGGAAAATGAGCAAAGAACATAAATGGCCAAATCAAGGATGAGGGAGAGTCGATGTTTCACCAGGACATGGCTCGTTACACAGAAATGAAAATGGAAACTGATTTGTTTTTCTTACAAGGAAAGTGAGGACAGGGGCCAGAGATGATTATGATTCTGCCCCACATGAATCTTTTCAGACAGAATTTTATTGTTAAATCTGTCAATTAAATTATTGTACTCTACAAGTAGAATATTGAAAATTCATTTTGGTATTATGTGTTCTACCTTGTTTGTTGTTTTAATTTTGGTTCCATGTTAATAAACTTGAATTCAGGAGTAATTTTTAAAAGAAAGAATCTAAGAATCTGAGACAGCAGGGCAGGGCAGAACACCAGAACCTCTCCCAGAGCCTCTCTCAGGACCCCTCTGACTTCCTTGATTTTTCTCACTAGCCCCGAATGTCATTCACAGTGGTCCCACTGCTAGCTTAGAGGCAAACTTGGTAGCAGTCTGTCCTATGGTAAAACAGTTAGTTCTCAGTCCCGGCACAAACAGCTGAACTGAACCATACCCCGTGCTCAGTGACTTTTCACTCAATACTTCATCTGTATTTCACACTTGTAGGGAATAGAGAAGAAGTACATACACTTCTCTTTGTTGAAGACCTTCCAACTCAATAGGCATACAGAATAGTGAGGTAAAAGTGAGCAACTGTACAAAAAGGTATAAAATCAAGGGTAAGGACAGAATAGTTATTTGCCAAAATGTGTAAACCAAATCAGTATTCTTAAAGGAATGAAAAGAAGGATGGAATTAGAAATTGGGAGCTGTTTGGAGATTTTGTTTTCTAATAAATTGTGAACAATTAACAAAATCAAAAGGGAGGTTTATCAATGCCAAGGAACTGAGGGAGGCTATGAGGAATAGTTTGATGTTCAGCATGTCCAGCAGTCCAGACTTTCTTCAGAAATTCTACCAGGTACTTGTGGTGAAGAGGAGAGGAAAACTCACTTTTCTTCCAGTAAGAAAGGGGGATGAAAGCATTGGAAGTAAATACAGTGTTTTTCCAAACAAAAGCAAAGCCTACCCTATAGGAGAAACCGCTCATCAGGACCATATCTGACCTGGAAAAAAGCAAATAGAGGATACTAGACCCCTTATAAGAGCCCTCCTGACTCACAGGGAAGAAAAGAGGGAAATAGTTTTCTAGAGTCAGTAAAGCTGAAACGTAATCGTAAGAGAAAGCATTTAATTGGGGCCTGGCTTACAGCTTCAAAGGCTTAGTCCATTATGATGGGGGGGGGCAGGCGTGGTGCTGGAGAAGTAGCTGAGAGCTACATCCTGATCTGCAGCAGAGAGAGACAGACAGAGAAAGACTGGGCCTGTTGTGGACTTTGGAGACCTTACCCCACAGTGGCACACTTCTAACAAGGTCACACCCACTCCAACACGGCTTCACCTCCTAGTCCTCCTAATCCTTTCACAGTTCCACTGCTAACTAAAGTCAAAATTATGAGCCTATAGGGGCCATTTGTATTCAAGCCACCACAGTACCATAAACAACATTAAATATAACCCAGAGCCTAGCCAGATTAACATACTGTCTCCCACAAAATGTCTAATTTCATCAGTCCTGATAATTTTTGTCTAGCTTTCAACAAAAAGCAAAGGCCATGCTAAAAGGCAATAAAAAGCCACAAATCTCAAGAAACAAAGCAAGCATTAAATCTGATCCCAAGCCATTGGTGTTATCAGGTAGAAATTAAAATAACTACAGTTTATGCTAAGGACACTACATAGAAATAGATTCATAGACTGCTAAGGAATCATTCCTCTAAGGAAATGCTACAAACAAAAGATGCTGGCATGCAGATTCAGAATGCTCCAACAGGCATTATCATTAGTTGTAGTGCAACCAGGAAACAGTGAACAGAGGTCAACAGAAACTTCTAGACTCAAATATAAAGAGAAAAAAAATAATTAAAAGGGTTGGAAGAGACCATCAGATGTGGGAAGGGAAAAAGGGAGAAATCCCAAAAGCTCAGAAATTTCTAAAATTAGAGACAGGCACCAAAATGTGGATCTTGGAAGCTCAGAGAACACCAGGCCAAAAAAAAAAAAAATCTTCATTTTGGCATGTCCTCTTCAAATTACAGAAAACCAAAGACAAAGGGAAAAAATCTTTAAAGAGTCATAGTTTAAAAAAAAAAAACTCTATAACATACATCAGAAACCATGCAAATAAGAATTTGAAGTAAAATATTTACAGTGTTGAAAAACAAAAACAAATACACAAATAGACCCCACCAACCTCAGACAACAGAGCCAACAGAATTACCCCTCAGAAATGAAGATGGGCCCAGGCATGGTAGCAGACACCTGGAATACTAGCACTCCAGAGGCCAAGGGCTGGAATTCAAGCCAGCCATGGCTACCTATCAAGACTATCTGAAGAAAGAAAATAATAAGTAAAATAAAAACTTTCTCAAACAAACAAACAAAAAAGGTAGGGAATTTGTGAACACCTTTACATCTATCTTACATGAGCTATTTTAAAATGTTTTTCAGAGGAAAGGAAAATATATGTCAGAATTATGGATGTGCTACATAAGAAAGAAAGCATATTAGAAAAGGGATGCATGAAGTAAAATGTCACTTTTGTATTAATATTAAATAACTATGAGAGTAACAATAATCAGGTACCAGGGGTCTGGAGAGATGGCTCACTGGTACCCAGCAGCACATGGCAGATCAGAACTGTCTGTAACCCCAGTCCCAGGGATCCTATGCCCTCTTCTGACTTCTGTCATATAGACTTGTGGGGCACACACATATCAGGCAAAGCACCCATACACACACAAAACAATGTGTTTTTAATTAATAATCAAGTACTGGATGACTGAAATGCATGGATATGTACAGTGAACGACAGCAGTTACAAGGGAAGATTTGGGAATACTCTGGCATTGACATTGCCTGTTAAAGTGGTATAGTGTATTGTGGAAGGGTAAATAGGTTAGTTGAAAGTGTATACTGTGGATGATACAGTAGTCACTTAAAAGAGTTCAAACTGTCAAAGGAAACACAGAATCATGAAGTATTTCATGAAAACTGAAGGCTGATGTGACAGCCTGCAGCAAGCCTTAGGCCAAATTCTAGGGGTTGGAAGTCTGTCTCACATGCAAGATACCCCAACTTTCCCAAACCTAAAACCCACACCCTTCCTCTCAAGGGGCAGGGCAGGGCTGCTGGGTCTCCCATCTTTGTTGACTTGAATAAACTCCAAACCTGATGTACTTCATCAGAACAGGAGTACATCTCGGGGCAAGGGCTGGAACTCAAGGCTTCTCTTTGCTCCCACCTTGTTTATGCAAAGAGGAGAAATTACTACATATGAGCAAAGGCAATCCTCAGAAACAAAAAAGAAAACTGCATTCTTAGTACAAAACTGCCAGCTTCAGTCAGTTCCTCCGGCTGTTTGTAAAATGTGTTCATGGGAGGCATGTCAGCTAAGAAATGAAAAACTACAGACAGGACAAAGGTGGACAAGAAAGAGAAATGAAAACCTGCATCCCTCCTAAAAGGGAAATAAAAAAGTCCAGTGTAAAAGAGAAAAAAAAAAAAAAAAAAAGGAGAATGTCTGGGCTGAATTCCCTGGTGGCACTGCAGAGAAGCTGTGGGATGAGGGACAGCCCACTGGAGTGAAGGAAAAATAGGAAAAGAATATTGCCTGCAGGCATGGGGGGGGGGTGGAGATGCAGTCAAAAAGAGAGTAGTGAAGCTTAGAAAAACGGAGGAAGAGGAAGATGATGATTAATAATAAACTGGGTCTACTTTGGTTTTTTTCTTGTCAATAAAGTATTAAACAGCTCCTTTAAGGGAAACAAAACCTGCAATGGAAGGCTGTGTGAGGTTTGTTTTGAACTCTCCAGCTCGGGGATAGTTGACACACCACCTAATGCCTGTAGACACCCCTGTCCTGGTGGTATTTTCAGCAGCTCCTGCCTCAGCTGGTACAGTATGGAGGTTGTAAACAGAGTGTTTGCGTCCTCAGGAGTCTCCGACGTGACTTACACAAAATAATTATCCTGGTAGCCAAATACGACTGTGTGACTGAAAAGCGGAATGCTGTCTGACATCCTCTGTGCCTTTAAGTAAATACAATTTTTTAAATTAAAAAACATCAAAGGTGCAAAAAGAGGCCAATATAGAAAGGAAGCAAAGCACAAGCATGCTGAGGAGAGGAAGTTAGAGACAAGGCAGGTTCTAACCAGTTTTGTCAACAAGCATTGTAAATACAGACAGCCAGAACACGGCCGGCTTCTTAGAAACCAGGATGAAAGTGCTCGCCACCATGGACTCTGACCAAGACACTATTACAGGATAAACTTAGGTCGAAGCAAAGTAGCAACTCACGTTTATTAAGGAATAAAGGATTAAGGGAGTGGGAAATAGATACATTTAAACTGACATTTGCCTATATAGAAAATAACAGAAATATCTTTGTGGGCTAAAAACAACTAAAATGCAAAATAATAATAATAATAATAATAATAATAATAATAAACCCAAAGGGGAATCTGGTAAAAACAGATGCTTAATTTCAAGGATGACAACTAGAGTATGCAGATTACCAATTTTTGTGGGCACAGTGGAGGGTGCAACAAGACACAATGAGAAGTGGAAGGTAGGAGCTGGGAGGCAAGAGGACAAGAGGGGTCACGGTAAGAGATGCCAGATAAGGGAGTCCAAATAAATTCAAATATACCCGTAATGTCAGGAAAAGTGGAGATGAACTGAATGCTGGAAGCATAATTTTAAAGTGGATTTTTAAACATCTCCCAGCTTTATGGTGTTTACAAAAAATACGAAATGAAGACACTGAATAGCTGTAGTAAAAGGATACTTCGCAATATACAGGATAGCAAACTTCTGCAAAGAGCCATCAGCGAATTTACAACTTTATAACTTCTGTCACAGCTCCTCAGTCTGCCCTCTGGCATCAACAGTCATGGATTACAGAGTACCTAACCCTAAATCTGGAGAATGCAGATTAGGGTCTCTGAAAAGTACTGGCATTCAGAGATCTTTGTATTAAACTACCCAACTCTTCCTGCCCCTAACCATTGTTACCACAGCAGTATTAGTAGGAGCACACTTTGAGAAATGTAGCCATCTACAGAAATTGTAACACCACGAGAGCAAGTGACTATGATCAGCCCTTAGTACCACTGAGTATTGGAGAGTAATATGAAAATAATAATGTTACCCCAATATTACAATCCAGATTTCATGAGGTATGGCTAGTTCTTAAAAGGGCACAGAAACAGATATTTGCTCCCTAGAAAGGCCTGTATGTAGGGGATGACAAAGTAAAGATCATCTTTCCTCTTATTCTGTAATCATAAAATTTTAGTATGCTAACATGTTTTTAATGGTGCATGCTAAGTTTAAGTTTCTAATTAACTAGCAATATGATACATATGCTTACTATGTAGCTGGTGGGATAGAAGTTGTTGCTAAAGCCTTCTACCTGGAAACAGAACTAATTGAAAGTGAAGAATACCAGCCAAAGTTAACTAAATCATCAGTTATTATTTAATCTTCAAAAGAGGTTTGTCATCACCAACTCCCCTTTTTTTCCAACTCCCATTTTATAAGATAAAAAACAATTGGCTTGCCCATGGTTATGACCCCCAGTTCTCAATTACCCTATACTTCCACTTTGCTGTCCTTTGAAAATGCATGGATTTTAGAATGCATTAAAAGTCCATTGTAACAATGAAGTATGCATGAAATGTCCTACTTGGTGCATGACAAGTTACAGCAAGGAAATTCTTTAACCAACTTCATCTTACCTTTTAGTTCCTAAGGAAGGTCTGAAGAGCCAGGAGTTATTTGATGAGATTCGAATGACCTATATCAAAGAGCTTGGAAAAGCCATTGTCAAAAGGGAAGGAAACTCCAGTCAGAATTGGCAGCGGTTTTATCAACTGACAAAACTTTTGGACTCCATGCATGATGTAAGTATCAAACACAAAGCCAAAACAACAACAAAAAGAAAAACATAGGCTGGGTGTGGTGCCCATGCCTTTAATCATAGTACAGGCTGAGGTAGAGGCAAGTGGCTCTCTATGAGCTCCAGGACAGTCAGAGCTGTATAAGAGAGATCCTCTCTCAAAAACACAGAGACAGAGACAGAGAGAAACATAAGAATCTTGTGGGACATAAGATATGTTTTAATTAGTACATATTATATATATATATATGTATATATATACACACACATACACACACACACATATATATACACACATATACATATATTATGTAATTATATACCAATAAGTCATTCCACCTCCCTCAGTTATATATTTTAGTGATCATTCAAGTTAAATTTGTAGACTTCAATTTTGTACACATTCCTCTTAAGTCTTACTATTCCTTACTATTCTAGTCATTTCCATGAAAATACCATGTTATCAATGAGTTTAATAGTCCTATTTTTTTTTTTAGTAGATTTCCCTGTTCTACACAAAAGAGCTGTTAAATTACACTAGTTTCATTTCCTGTATTTCAGTACTAGTCCAGGCTGGCCTCAAACTCACAGCTTCCCCTGCTCCTGCTCCTCAGTCTGCTAAGTGCTAGGATTCCAGAAGTGCCAGGCTTTCATTCTGCACACGGTCAAAGAAATTTAAAATGCCTTTGTACTTAAGTGCTCATTTTATTTCAATAAGTTTTCTTCTCTGGGAATTCCAATAAATACTGATATATTTTAGATCAAATTTTTAAAAAGGCCAACAGAGCATGAACAGTCTGCACCAGGTCTTCTGCATATGTATTATGATTTTCAGTTTAGTGTTTTTTATGGGATTCCTGAGTGTGTGAACAAATGGGTCCCTGAATCTTATTCCTTCTCTTGGGCTCTTTGTCTTGTTCAACTCCAATGTGCTAACTTTTGTTTTATCTTATTATATTTTAGTCTGTCATGTTTGGTTGTTATCTCTTAGAAGCCTGTTCTTTTCTAATGAGAGACAGAAAGGGAGTAGATCCAGGGAGGAGGGGAGGAGAGGAAGAACTAGGAGGAATAGAGGAAGGGGAAACTGTAGTCAGGATATACTGTATGACAAAAGAATCGACTTTCGATAAAAGGGGGGAAGGAGGGGCTACAGATACAAGCCACTCACACTGCTGTGCTTTGAAGCCTCATCGGACTGTGTCTTCTCTTGCAGGTGGTTGAGAACCTCCTTAGCTACTGCTTCCAAACATTTTTGGATAAGTCCATGAGTATTGAATTCCCAGAGATGTTAGCTGAAATCATCACTAATCAGATACCAAAATATACGAATGGAAACATCAAAAAGCTTCTGTTTCATCAAAAATGACTGCCTTACTAAGAAAGGTTGCCTTAAAGAAAGTTGAATTTATAGCTTTTACTGTACAAACTTATCAACTGGTCTTGTAGATGTTTTGTTGTTCTTTTTGGTTTTGTCTTGTTTTGTTTTAAATACGCACTACATGTGGTTTCTAGAGGGCCAAGACTTGGCAACAGAAGCAGTTGAGCCATCACTTGGAGGTGATGGGGAAGCAGACAGTGAAGTGTATTGGTTGGTGTATCACAGAAACTAAAAACAGTTGCGTGGAGGCATGGCCACTATCTCCACTATCGGTGAAGGACCGCACCTAAACCACCAGTGCCCAAAGTCCATGTGATCAGCTTTCTGCTCATACTTTCAGTTGGCTGGATAAAACTTCTAGACTTTCTGTTGGTGTATTTTTCCCATGTATAGTTAAGATAGCATTTTTGATTTATGCATGGAAACCTGAAAAAAGTTTACAAGTGTATATCAGAAAAGGGAAGTTGTGCCTTTTATAGCTATTACTGTCTGGTTTTAACAATTTCCTTTATATTCAGTGAACTATGCTTGCTCATTTTTTTCTTAAATAATTTTTGTATTCAAGTTATTGTACAGCTGTTTAAGATGGGCAGCTAGTTCATAGCTTTCCTAAACTCTAAACATTAATCTTCTGTGTGAAAATGGGTTGGTGCTTCTACCCTGATGGCACTTAGCTATCAGAAGACCACAAAAATTGACTCAGATCTCCAGTATTCCTGTCAAAAGCTATTATTTTGTATATATCTGCTTCCATGGAGAATTAGATAGGTTGTGCAGATTACCGTCCTAACTGGTGTAGAGCACCTACCTAGTCAGTGACCCTCTGGGTAAACTGTGGATGAGGGTCACAAGAGATTGATTGTAAGACAGTAACTACCAAAAGGCCCAGTTTGCACCTAATGCTCCATCTCTACAACGGTGAGATGGCAACCAAGTTTATAACCAACTCTTTCAGGACCTTCTGGAGTGGTTTGTGTAACAGCTTCAAATTTATGATTCCAGATCATGTGACAAAGCGGAGCGATTGTTTTAAATCAGCCCAAGTTACTTCTCTCATTAAACTTTACCCCCAAGCTAATCTCTAATACATCAAGAATGGCTAGACACCCATTTTCACATCCCCACCTGTCACCAATTGGTCTAGCTTTCCTGGTGGTACAGGAAATCAGCTACTGATTTTTGTTATTTAGAACTGAATGTCAGGCATCCATGTTTGTCCAACTACACATCCCTCCATGTGCCATAGCATTTAACAGAGGTCTTGTGAACTTCTTCACATTGAGAATTCTCATTTTAAACAACAGAAGCTGTAGTAGCCTTTTCTGTGTGCACCTTACCAACTTTCTGTAAACTCAAAGCTTAACACACTTACTAAGCCACAAACAATTTGATTTCTACTTAAGGTGGCCAAATTATTTGTGTAATAGAAAACTGAAAATCTAATATTAAAAATATGAAACTTCTAATATATTTTTATATTTAGTTATAGTTTCAGATATATATCATATTGGTATTCACTAATCTGGGAAGGGAAGGGCTACTGCAGCTTTACATGCAATTTATTAAAATGATTGTAAAATAGCTGTATAGTGTAAAATAAGAATGATTTTTAGATGAGATTGTTTTATCATGACATGTTATATATTTTTTGTAGGGGTCAAAGAAATGTTGATGGATATCCTATATGATTTATAGTGTGTGAGAGCATCCATACAGGCTTCAGTGGTCTTGGAAGTCAAAACCGGTTTGCTCTAAGCTAGGAAGAGGGAGATGGAAACTGGCCCTGTGTGCAGTGGGGGTTGTTGAGGCTTTGACCCAATCAGATCCCAGGGGACTAATTCCCCACCTCCCATTCTAACCATTTTTATCCACCATGACCCTGCCAGTGCAGGGTTAGTTTATTAAATCCCCCCTTGCGCTAACATACATAAAGAGGACAGAAAGATGGCGCTTATGTAGTGGTAGGCACCATCTAGTAACAGGGTTATTGCAGCCTCCCCACAGGTTAACAGAAACAGAGGCTTTAGAAGTTTGGCAATAATATGAATAGAGGTACCAGCAATATGTAAATACTACAGAATCCCATAGGTCACCAATAATACACTAATCCTTTCCATCCTACAATAGTTTATTTCCAAGTAAAATGAGGACATGTTTGTTTTCTTTGAATGCTTTTTGAATGTTGTTATTTTCAGTATTTTGCAGAAATTATTTAATAAAAAAATGTAATCCTTTGCTTTTTTAATTCTCTCTAAAAGGGAATGTTCACTTTGTAATGGTTTAAATTGGTCTCAAAGTACTTTAAGATAATTGTAACCCAGCTGGATGTGAAATTTATGGTGCCTAAGAAATACCACTTGAATATTATCAATGACAGTGTTAAGTTTCAAAATGAGCTTCTCAAAAATAGATTATTGTACATTTATGGAATGTTATATGGTTAAAACCAAATAGCACATCACACAAAAAAATCTGCTTTCAGTCCCAACCAGCTTGGCTCTCAAAAAAATTACAGCTCCAAAAAAGAAAAAAGGAAAAGAAAAAGATATATATGCTTTGTTATTAACAGAAGGCAACAGACATTCATAAAACTACAATAGGAAGCTTTCTATTAAATGGATAAAGTGAGCGTTTGCTATGTAGGAAAGAAGAAAGCGATCCTCATTTTGATTGAGTAGATGTGAGAAAGCTTTGGTACTGTTTGAGAGCAGCTTTGATTTCTGTGTGTGGTTTCATACCATTCCAAACTATTTAGATTTATAATAACTTCAGTGAGAGTTGGTGAAATGTCTACACGACTTACAGCAGACCTTGAAAACTATCTTTAATTACTGGTAGGACAAAAAGGGACATTGTGGGTATTTTAGGCATTGACTTGGGATACTGTAGAAGCAGAAGTTAGAAGACAGGAAGCTTGGGGAAGGGAAGGGATTGTAAGCCTTCTCTTAGGAAAGACAAAACAACAAGTGAGACCACCCCAAAGGGACAAGGGACATGTTTAGTGTGTGCAGTCCTTGACGATGAGCGCAGGGTGAACTCTGGTGAGCATGTTAAGAAGCCAGCCTCCCCAGCACTGCAGAGTAGGGCCAGAGCAGGGATGGGACAGGACAAGCAATTCCAGTTGGCCACTGGTCTCAGTATTTGCCCCCTCTTCTGTACTGAGACCGTATCACCATGGGATGGACCGTGGTATTATGCTTGCTTCTGTCAACATTCAAGGATCATGGTAGCCTTCAGTGAGCTTTACATCTTGGTTGGTCACCCAACAATAAGCTGTAGTTGAATGTGTTTCTTATGTGCCTGGTTTCAGTGTTAGAAGGTGAAATAAAAGTGTGCAGGAGACACTGCAAACCACTTCAGATGGAAGTTTCCTCACTTTCCAGACTTTCAGTCAGCCTGGTCCATCAGAACTGATAACCAGGTTTTCAGGAAAGGGTTGGCTTCTGTCTAGAACATGCCTGAAAGGATTTTATTTTCTGATAAATGGCTGTATGAAAATACCCTTCTAAATAACCTGCTTAACTACATATAGATTTCAGTGTGTCAATATTCTATTTTGTATATTAAACAAATGCTATATAATGGGGACAAATCTATATTATACTGTGTATGGCATTATTAAGAAGCTTTTTCATTATTTTTTATCACAGTAATTTTTAAATGTGTAAAAATTAAAAACCAGTGACTCCTGTTTAAAAATAAAAGTTGTAGTTTTTTATTCATGCTGAATAACCTGTAGTTTAAAAACTGTCTTTTTACCTACACAGTGAAATGTCAGACTGTAAAATTTTGTGTGGAAATGTTTAACTTTTATTTTTCATTTAAATTTGCTGTTCTGGTATTCCCAAACCACACATTTGTACTGAATTGGCAGTAAATGTTAGTCAGCCATTTACAGCAATGCCAAATATGGATAAACATCATAATAAAAATATCTGCTTTTTCATTATGTGACTCCCACCATGCTTTCATAGAACTTATGTAGTTACAACTTTTTTTTTCTCCTCATTCCATTTAGAACTCGATAAGGTGGACATTTAAACGCCAATGTGACAGCTAGTGTGTGCATAGGAAAATGACATTTGTTCAAAATGAGCTTAACCCTCATGCCCACAACTCTAAAAGATTATCTCACCCATGTCTTCAGTGCTCATGTGCTTACGATTTCCCAGGATATTAAATGCAGGAGAAACTGACTCCTGTAACTGCTTCAAATGTAACAGCCTTTATTCCAAAAGATGACATTTTTATGTAAACAAGTGTTATCTAAGAGAAAGATTAATAGCTTTCTCTTAGAAATGCAAATAAGTAAGCACAGCAAATGTACAATACAGAAAATCAAGGCTGTGGAAGTGGAAAGCCATGTATCTATCAGTATCTTCTAAAACATGCTCATGTTTCCCATACCTTTCCACGGGATACTGCTATCATTATGATAAAAAAGCATTCTAACTTAAAAAGTACATTTTCTGTATCTATCTTATGTAGTCCAGCTATTGGCTGCAGGCCTACTATATAAATACAAGGACAATGGCAATGCTTAAGACACTTAAGACTTGGAGCTTGGGCAGTCCAGAACCGCCTTTCTTGGTATCTCAAGGTGCAATACAGATAGCCTTGATATGGCACCAGTGTCTACACTTTTGCATGCACATGCAGAAGCCAGAAGGGAACACCGCTGTCTTCCTCTATCGCTCTCTGCCTTATTCCCTAAGACAAGGTCTGTCAGTGACTCTGAAGCTCACTGGTTCAGCTAGACTGGCTGGCTAGTGAGCTCTCAGGACCTGCCTGACTGCCCTGCAGGGCTGGGGTTACAGGCATGTATGTCCACATCAGCTTGTTTACATGGATTTTGGGTATTCAAACTCAGATATGTGTTTGTGTCAGAGCAAGAGTTCTTACTAAGCCAAACCAACCACCCATACCCATTCTTGTTATACCATTTACTTTCAAGTATTAACCTGCTTTTGTAAAGTACCTTTACACGTACTATACCAGTTAATTTTCACTCAATGAATAAATGAAGACAAGTAATGCTAGTAACTCAATTTCTAAAATTACAATGGAAACCTCTGTAATGAAGCCCTTTAGTTACCAGGTATCAGATAGCAAGTCTCTGGCATCCTCACAGACAACTGATATTTTCTGCTTTTCATTTGTCTACTGCTTCATTGAGCACTTACTATGTGTCAGATAACATGCTACAATATGTTATCTTACTTCATCTTTGCAGCCCTATAAAGCAGTACTCTTATTCTCACATATATGAGGGAAGAATGGCTTGAAAATATGAGTAATCTTCTGAGGCTTACAAAGCTTGGAAATGGCTGAGGAGAACTTGACTTAGACACCTGGCTCTGGAGTTCATGTTCTTAACCACTTCTGGGGACAGAGGAATGAGAAGCTCCTAAGTACAGCAGCTGAGCCTTTGAGTCCTTTGAGTCTCAATCCCATCGTCAGTTTCTTAATTCTTTTCTTTTTTGAGACTGTAGTTTCATCATTTCCCATTCTTCTTCCTCCCTCAAACTCTCCCATGTAACACTCTTTGCTCTTCTTCAAATTCATGGCCTCTTTTCTTCATTAACTATTGTTATATGCGTGTGTGTGTGTGTGTGTGTGTGTGTGTGTGTGTGTGTGTGTGTGTGTATGCGTACGAGCATGCGTGTGTGAGCATTCCTAAATATATATAAGGACAACCTGCTCAGTCTATATAATGGGACTTGTATGTATGTTTCCAGGGCTAATTATTTTTGGACTCCTGAGGAGACTGAGGGTGAAAAACTAACTCCAGAGAGATTTTAGCAAACCCTTTGGTTTTTCAAACATATAAGGAATCAAATCAACAAACCTTCAGGCGAAAAGATGCAAAGTAACAGTTTAGCTGAGGAGGAAAGTTGTTTACAAATGGAAACTGTGATACAAGTCAAATCTGGTCCTACTTTAGCAACAACAAAAACACTATCTAAACCTTGGGTATAAAAAGATTAACTTGAAAATGGAGAGCCGTTTTGTACCAGCTAAACAGTTTGTAGACTTTGGTTCATCTTGTGAGTGGCTCCCAACAGTTTTTATACTACCTTCTCTATGCTAAAAGTCTCTTGCCTCCAGGCTTCATCAAGCTTCCTGTTTCTTAGTTAAAATGAGGTAGTGCTTGGTAAGGGAAACATGCTACTCTGCTTGTTTCCAGACCTGAATCTCTAAACAAAGGAGTTCATCTAGACCACATCAGATGCCTAAACAGTTGTATACTGTATCCAGCCCATTGGAGTAGGGCTATTTACACAATGTTCATCCCATAGGCTATCATCAGGGTAATACAGTGGCAGAAGCACTAGGCAATAGCAGTCCCAGGGTTTTAATGGCAGTGTCAGGACCAGAAGCCTCAAGAACTACAAAGAGAATCAGAACTTCAAGTTTTAAGTCAATTATCTGTTTCCTTCCCTTTGTTTACTGGGACATGTTTCTGTTTGGTTTTGGCTTCTTCCGTAGCCTTGTGTTCATAGCAAATTGTACACACTCCATAAGTAACAGTGACAAAAGAAGAACACACCCAGCCACTAATGCACCACCGTGTGCTGCTGTGTGCCATGTATCACCCTGGATCTGATTTTTGTATTCTATCATTCTTTGGGAGAGGTGGGTGTGCACATGCCATGGTGCACCTGTAGAAGTCAGAGGACACCTTTCAGGAGTTGATGCTCTCTTTCCACCGTGTGGGTCCCAGGGACCGAACTCGGGTTGTCCAGCTTGGCAGCCAGCGACTTTACCTGTTAAACCATCATAGTGGCCTGGATTTTTTGTTTTTGTTTCTGTTGCTCAAGCTGTTTTCATCTGTCCCTGTCACTTGTTCCTACATGTAAACACAAAAGAACTAAAACTGGGTGCTCCTCCAAAGCTTGTGGATACACATTCACAGCAGCACTGCTAACTGGAGCCAAGGGAAACAAGGCTCTGCCTCTTTTATTCTGCTAATGTGGCTTTTCTCATAAAGTACTTCTGAATATATCTATGGGGTTCTGATGGAGACACAAATGGAGGGCATGTAAAATCTGCAGGGTTATTTGAGAAGATTGCAAGGAATCAAGAAACAATTCCTTAAAGAGGGAAGGACCGTATTCATAAAAACTAGAGGCTCACATGAGAACATGTTACAAATAACTTCTGATCAGTTTCATGACCTATTCATTATGTTGGCAAGTATATAGCTGTTCCCACTCAGAGACCACCAAGGCATTACTAAAAATCCATGAACACATGTCTGTCCTCAAGGAATTAATGGTGAAGGCCCAATGACTTGGCATTTCCACTTGTTTGTCTACTCCAATAAAAACATGTAACCATTCAATGACTTGTATGCAAACGTGCATAGGAACAAAACAGCAAAAAATGAAAAAAACCTAATGTCTGTCAGTTGAGGAACAGGTAAGCATACAATGGAATTATTATATGTGGCCACTAAAACTAAAATACAGATGCACTTTGTAAATACACATAAACCTCAAGAACTTGGTGCCCAGAAAAAGCAAATGTATACAACCAAAAAGTTATTCCATCGTTGCCTATTTCTGGGGATAGCATCAGGGCCATGAATGTGAATACTTGAAGAAACTTAGTGGTGATGGGGTGTTCTAAAACTTATTACAGTAATGACTACATAGCTTGGTGGATGCAAATTAATCCTGAAACTCTGCAGGCCACTTTATCAATCTCCTGATAAGTTATATTCAACAGACAAAAAATTAAAAGTCACACAAAACTACAGGCTAGTATCCCTTATGAACACAGATGGCAAAAATTCTAAACAAAGTCTTTGCAATAAAATCTAATATAATTGAAAGGAGAGTACACCATGTCCAATAGGTTATCCCACAAATGCAGGGTTATATTAACATTAAAAATCAGTCCAGGCTGGAAAAATAGCTCAGCAGGTAAAGGCACTTGGCACCAACCCTGCCCATCTGAGTTCCATGCCCAGGATCTATAGTAGGAGAGAATCAATTCCAGCCAGTTCTCCTCCAACCTCCACACATGCTAGCAGCAACATGCACATATTCACATACACAAAGTATAATTCACAATGGTAAAAAAAATCAAATGAGAAAACTGGTTAAATGGATATAAATATTTTATGAAATGCAACATTTATTTTTTTAAAGGCATTGGGTGAATATAAAGACCTCCTCAACCTTCTGAAAAGGCACCTACCAAAAGATATCTCTCAGCATCATGCTCAATGGAAAAAGATACGATTTTCCTCTTAAGATTAGTAACAAAATATGTACTCTTTCCACTTCCATTCAAATATTACATGTGAGGACTGTAGACTATATAATAAGGTAAGAAATAGGAATAAAAAGACATCTAAATCACAAAGGAAAAACCAAGGCTCATTATTTGTAAGTATAATCATTTAAGTAGAAATTCTTATGACATCTTAAAGGATACTATTAAATTTCAAAAGGTAGAAGAGAATGACCATTTGTAGATAGATATCCAAAAGAACTGAAAACATCTGTCCAAGCAAGCATGTGCATATTTATTCATGGCAGCATTCCTAACAATAGTCAAAAGGGAGAAACAACCCAAATGTCCCTCAAGGGGATGAATGGATAAAGAAGTCACAGCACATACAAGCAATACACTGTTACTCAGCCTGGGAAAGAATGAAGTCCAGACCTGTACTTAAGATGGAACAACATCTAAAACATGATTAAAATGCCAGACATAGTGACATGTAGATTGACTCCATTGACCAGATAAATGTAGAATGATTAAATCTATAGATGGAATATAGAATGATGATTGTCAGGGTCTTGGAGTAAGAGGAAAATGAGGAGTTACTGCTTAATGTGTAAGGATTTTACATTTACAGAAATATCCTGGAATGAGGCATAAATGGTTGTTATATAACATGTATCAGATTACCTTTATTTTTTGAGTAGTTGACTTTGTTATATGTTTACCTTAATAAACATTACTTTTTTAAAATTTACTAGAACTAATGACTGAGTTGAGCAGGGCTACAGGATACAACAGGGATCAACAAAACAACTTTCCTTCAACTGAAAAATGAAGTCATTCCAACAGAGACCATATGGTCTGCAAAGTCAAAAATATTACCATCTTTACTGATTCTTAGAGTATCAGATCAATGTAAAAACTAATTATATAACTATGCTATGGTAATCAAGGTAGAGTAGTACTGGCACTAAATATGTAAAATTGTCTTTTAAATTATTATTTTTAATAGTCATCTAAACTAAACAGAGAGCTAAGAACTGGACCCACATAAATACAGTCCACTGATGTTTGACCAAGGGACAAAGGCTACACGGCAAAGGAAAGACTTCAATAAGTGATGTTGGAAATAATGGGGCATCACATGCCAAAGAGGAATCTAGTCTCAAACTTTACATTTTTAACAAATACAAACTCAAAATGGACCCCAGACTAAATGTGAAATACAAATTACAAAACTAAAAAACAGGATAGTCTACATGATATGATACCAAAGGCAAAATCCATGAAAGAGAATAAGCTAGACACCATTAAAATTTAAATTTCTCCTGTGCTAGAGACAATATGAAAAGACAATCTATATACTGGGGGAAAATATGTGCAAGACATTTCTTAATTGAATATTTAAAACACAAAGGCTCCTAAAACTCAAAAATAAGCTAGACAACCAGTGTAAAAGTTGACCAGGCACCCAAGAAAGCATAAAGGTGGTGAGGAAATGAAAAATGCCCTCATCATAGGTTACCCACGAAATGTTAAAGCAAAAAAAATGAAATAGCACTCCATACTTTTAGAATGGTCCAAATCCAGAACAATTACACCACTGAATGCTAGAGAGAGTGGAGCAACATAAACTCCTGCTGGCTGCTAATCAAATGCTATGGCATGATGGAAGACAATTGGGTAGTTTCTTACAAAATGCAGCATACTCTTACCATTTAATCAATGGGTTGGTGTGTATTTAGATGGGAATTCAAAACATATACACACAAAAACATCTATTACAGCAACTTTAGTCATAGTCATCAATACACAGAGAAGCATTGAGATGGCTTCCGTGGGTGAGATAATCTGCACACAGTGGGGTATCATGGTGGTTTGAATAGGTATGGCCCTCATAGACTCATGTGTTTGAATGCTTTGCCCATAAAAATTGGCCCTATTAGGAGGTGTGGCTTTGTGGAGTGGGTATGGCCTTACTTGAGGAAGTATGTCACTATGGAGGTGGGCTTTGAGGTCTTATAAGCTCAAGTCTGGCCAGTGGAACACAGACTCCACCTGCTACCCGCAGTCAAGATGTAGAACTCTCAGCTTCTTCTCCAGCACCATTTCTGCCTGCATGCCACCATGTTCTATCATAATGATAATGGACTAAACCTCTGAAACTGTAAGCTAGCCCCAATTAAATGTTTTCCTTTATAAGAGTTATTGTGGTCATGGTGTCTCTTCACAGCAATAGAAACCCTAAGACAGTCATTCAAAACAAAAAGAAATGGGCTACCAGCCATGAAAAGACAGAGAAGTCTTAAATATACATTACAAAAGGGGAAAAACTGATCTGAAAGGACTGCCTTCTGTATGATTCCCAATGCAGGATACTCTGCAAAAGGCAAAACTAGAAAGAAAGATGTTTAATGCTTTTAGAAGCAGGGCTTACAAGTAGAGAGGAACACAAAGTATTGAGAATTTGCAGGACAGTAAATGTGTCTACACCATATGATGGATACATTCTATATTTGTCCAAATATACAGCACCAAGAGAGATCCTAGTATAACCTATAAACTATTGGCAATGATGGTGTCAACATGATTATTATATAAGGATGGGGTCCTTAAGTGTAATACATATATTTTTAAGAAGGAGGGGTGTTGATTCTGGGAGTACTATTCATGAGTGGGCTTAAGGAATATAGAGAATTCTGTAGATGGTTCCTACAGAAACCTCTAGAAAGAACTTTCTCACAGTTTTGTGTCAATCTTAAATTGTAACACTGGGTAACTTGGTAATGCACACCTTTAATCCTAACACTTGGAAGGCAGAGGTAGGCAGACCTCTGTAAGTTCACCAGGCCAGCCAAGGCTACACAGCAAGACCCTGGTTCAAAAACAAACAAGAAAGCAACATCAAGGTTGGGGAAGATCGCTCAATCATCAAAGTGCTTCTCACATAAGCAGAAGGACCCGAAACAAGTGGAATGTGGTAGTATAGACTTGAAATCCTGGTGCTGGGGAGGCAGAGCAGAAGGATCACTAATGCTAGCTGACCACCCAGCCTAACTTCATCAATGAGCTCAAGGTCACAGAAAACAAGTTGGATGACATGCAAAGTTGACCTCTGATCTCCACATTCTTATTCAACTACACACACACACACACACACACACACACACACACACACACACACACACAGGAGGGGGGGGAGAGAGAGAGAGAGAGAGAGAGAGAGAGAGAGAGAGAGAGAGAGAGAGAGAGAGAGAGAGAGAGAAAGAGAGAAATGAGAATTACCAAGACCATACCCAGGGCACAAAATTTAAAAGAACAAAACTTCATCAAAGGTTTATAGAAGACCAAAAGAAACATCTCAAAAAACTTAAAGAGAATAAGCACCTGATAAATGCCCAAGAAAACACAAGCATAAGGCTGGATGAAATGACAAAGACAACCAAGACTGGAAAATCAAAGTTAACATGAAGATGGAATTGAAAAACTCAGTAACACAACTAGAAAACTCAGGGGAAAACCTTGCAAGTAGAAGACAGAATATCATGACCAAAGATAAAGCAGATGAATTAGACCACACAAACAAAACTGAAAAATTTAAAGATATACAAGAGGTACTGGAGAGAGGGCTCAGAGGTTAAGAGCACTGGAGTTCTCTTGCCGAGAACTCAGGTTCCATTCCCAACACCCACATTACTGCTTACAACCTGGAACAAACAGTTCTAGCGCATGTGACAAGCTCTTTTGGCTTCCAAGGACATCAATCATACACATAGTACCCAGACATGTATGCACGCAAACACTCATATACTTAAAAAGACCAAGTATTTAATTATAGGCACAGATGAAGGAGAAGAATCCCAGGTCAATGTCATCGGCCAGATCATCACCATTATAGAAGAAAACCCCAAACCAAGGAAACACACACACACATACAAGAAATGCACAGAATCTTGGAACTACAAAAGATGTCAAATAGCCAAAGAAATCCTGAACAAAACAAAACACAATGCTGGAGGGATTACCATTCCAGATTTTAAGACGTATTAAAAAGCCATAGTAATTAAAAACAGTATGGCACCAGCACAAAAACAGACTTGTAGACCAATGAACCAAAACATAAGACCAGAACATGCGTACACAATTATAGCTATCTGACAACTGACAAAGATGTCAAACGCATACACTAGAGAAAAGATGGCATCTTCAACAAACGGTGTTGAGAAAATTAGATGTTTACATGTAGAATATGGAAATTAGACCTTTATCTGTCATCTTGTACAAAATTAACTCCAAATAGATCAAAGACCTCAATGTGAAAGCTTAAACTGCTAGAAGAAACCAGGCAGAACACTACAAGATATAGGTGTAAGCAAGGACTTTCTTAATAAGGCTTAATTTTTCTAGGAATTAAGGTCAAAAATTGATGAATGGAATCTCATAAAACTAAAAGGCTTTTGTACAAATAAGAAAACTATCAATTGAGTGAAGAGGAATCCCAAAGTGGGACCAAATCTTTGCCAGCTATACAGTTGACAGAGGATTAATATTCAGAATATATAAAGCTAAAAAAACAAATCATGAAAACAAAAGATCTATTCAAAAAATGAGTTATGGTGCCTGGAGAGGTGGCTCAGTGGCTAAAAGCACTGGCAACTCTTTCTGAGGAGCTGGGTTCCATTTCCAGCACCATATTGTGACTCACAACCTACATTTCAAGGGGATTCAACACCCTGTTCTGGCTTTCCTCAGGCACTGTATACACATGGTACAGACATCTATGTAGGCAAAACATCCATACACATAAAATAATATATATTTTTTATGGTTTTGAACAGAGAGTTTTCAAAAGAAGAAATAAAGATTGCTAACATATAGCTCAAATGCTCATCATATTGAGGAATTAGAGAAATGCAAATAGAAACAACACTGAAATTTCATCTTACCCCACTCAGAATGCAAAGATCAACACAACTCCTGACAGTGTATGCTGGGGGGACAGGCGTGAGGAAAGGGAACTCAACCCTCATTCACCGTTGTTGGGATTGCAAACTGATCCTGCTACTCTGGAAATCTGTATAGAAAACCCTCAAGAGAGTAAAAATAAATCTACTATATGACCCAGCTATACCACTCCTCAGAATATGCCCAAAAGACTCAACATCCTACTGCACAGATACTTGCCCCTCTATTCACAATAGCTAGGAAATGGAAACAACCTAAATATCCTTCAACTGATAAATGGATGACAAAAATATGATATCTATATCTATACATACACAATGAGTACTATTCAGCTGTAAAGAACAATGAAGTCATGAAATGTGCAGATATAGAAAACTATAAAAAGATGGCAATTAGTCACTAGGAAAATGCAGGCTACATTAAATGATAAACCACTACCTATCTATTACAATTCCAAATTTGAAAGACTGACCTTACCAAGTGTTAACGAGCATGTGCAGGAATGGAAACTCTGATTGACCACTGACAGGAATGCACAATGGTACAATCACTATAGGGAAACATATGACAGGGTTTTATTTTTCATTGTTTTCTGGGTATAAAATAATGGGTTTCTTTATGACACTTCATGTGCAACACTTTACTTTTCTTACATTTGCCTTTTGTGATACCTATTCTTGGTTGTCAATGTGACCAGATGTGGAATTAACTAAAAATCAAGCAGCTGCATACACCTGGGAAGGATTTTTCTTGATAGAATCTTTTGAAATGGGCAGATCCACCCTAAATTAGGATCTTTTGAGGTGGGGAAACCCACCTTTCCTCTGGACCACACTTTGCGGTAACAGCCTCTCTAAAGCACAATGCAGAAGCAAGCACTTGCTCTTTGCCTGCTTGTCCTCACTCTCCCTGGCAAGTCCACTCCTTCACTGGCATTAGAGCCTACTTCTTCAAGGCTGTAGCGCACACTGAAGAGCAGCCGAGACAACCGGCCTGCTGGACTGAACAACTACTGGATTCTTTGACTTTCCGTTGGGACACAGGCATTGTGAAACAGTCAGGCCATAACCTGTAAGCCACTGTAATAAATCGTGTGTGTGTGTGTGTGTGTGTGTGTGTGTGTGTGTGTGTGTGTGTGTACGTTTTCATTCTATCAGTTCTGTTTCCCTAGAGTACCTTAACCAATAAATTTGGGAGAAGGTTTTTGTTGTTGTTGTATTTTAGGCCAAAAATATTTTAATTGATTAGTATGTGATGAAAACCAAAATCTGACCTACCCTCTGGCCCTGCGAAACTAGAATCCAAGAAAACCCGTTACCGATCTACCTTATACACCTGCCTATGAAAGATTTTTAAGGAAATTTGTCAAATTTCAGTCTTCAGGTCATTAGTTATGGGAACTTAAGTGGTCTAGGCGCCCGGATCTTTCACCTGTAAAATGGGACCTGTTCACTGTAGCTGTCTTTGGGGGATGTCAGAAGGAAGCGCGCATTTTTGCATGTGGTAAACACCTGCATACCGTGATGCAAATCCTCTCCCCAGGCTACCAAGGAAAACCACGGCCCTGTTACCGCGCTGCATCACCAGCAGCAGGGTTGGAGCACACAAAGGCCACCAGGGCCTTCACCCGGGCAGCAGCCTGGTCGTGGGCCCCGAGCGGCCGCGGGAGCTGGAAATCCCGCTCAGACCACACTCACAAACCATGAAAACGAGAAGCCAGCTGTACCTCACACAGCTGCAGCAGCAGAAGGCAGGACTCCGCGCGGGGCTCTCTCCATCCCGTGCAGCCCAGGGCCTTCGAACTGGCGTCTCCAAAGGTGGCAAGATGGCGGCCTCAACATGGCCCCCGCGTGAGGGGCGGCTCCCTCCCAGAAGGCCCTGCGGCCTCTCCATGCCCGCCCTGGCTCGCAGCTGCCGACTCTTCCTCCTAGGCTCGCATCACAGCCTCGCAGGGGCAGAAGGGGAGGCTTCCCGCAGTGTCCACCACAAAGCTCTCTGCAAATATTTGCTGAGGGCGGGATGAAGTCTCATGAGTGGCTGGGTCTATGATGCACTGGAAGCTGCTGCACCCTGGTAGGAAGATTTTCCTTTTTCTTTCTAAGGCAGGCCAGGGGACGGATGAAGACTTGCTTTTGATGAGTTCTATATAATTAAACACTGAATAGTCTGAGTGTACTCCCAAATAACCTCTGGAGAGCTTTCAACCATTAAACATGGGCTGCCATGAATCCTACCAGGTAAAAGGTGTGAGTCAGAATGCATAGCCTGCCTACTGGATTCCGAATGAACACGCCTGGGCCCAAGAGCTTTCAAACGCTAGCTCTACTGTTTACTAGGTTTGCCGTCTTAGGCAAGTTGCCTAACCGCTCCAGGCTTCTGCCAAATGGGGAAAAACAGTTCCTTCTTCATAGCGTTCAGCACCCTGAGTGTTTAATAAATCTTAACCATTATTCTCATTCATAATAAATCCATCCTGAATCAGCTTAGCTTCCTATAAACTGTGGGTGACCCTAGAAAAGACGACTTTTCTCTGACTCATACAACACAATAGATGGAATGACAGCCATTTAAAATAGTCCTTGTATTAGCTGAGAGGATCCGGGTGGGCAAGCCACTCTCAGATAAAGGCTGCCCACTAGGGGAGCTGCCCCGGTTCTACAAATCCCACCCTGGACTCCCTGAATTTGCCAACACCCTCCAACTCCTATGAGGCAAGGTGCTGCTAGATTTCTGTTTGAAATTTGTACATTTAGTCAAGAGAAATGGAAAAATAAGCCCTCACAATGGCTTTTACATGAAATGTTCATAGCAGCTTTGTTCACAGTAATAAAAATATTGCAAACAACCTAATGTTCATAAGCAGCAACCTACAGTTAATTCATAAAATGAATTCTAAGATGTGCATCCCAAAAATACATTCTGAAACAAGCAAGACACGAAGGCCACATACTGTTTGATTCCGTTTATTTATGATGCTAGATAAGACAAACTAATCTACAGTTGCAGAAAGCAGATCTGTGTTTGCTTGTGGTCAGAGCTTGGGGCAGGAATTAATGGGTACAAAGTAGGAGAGCATTTTGAGGCATACTAGAAAGGTGACATCCTGAGTGTGGTAGTGATAAGCTACAAGAAAGGAGTTTTGTTAAAACTCATTAAACTTTTTTAATGAAAATGAGTACATGAAATCACTTGTAAACTATACTTTAATAGAGTTGATTAAAGCCGGGAAGTGGTGGCACACACCTTTAATCCCAGCACTCGGGAAGCAGAAGCAAATGGATCTCTGCAAGTTCAAGGCCAGCCTGGTCTACAGAGCAAATTCCAGGACAGGCTCTAAAGCTACACAGAGAACAGAGAAACCCTGCCTCAAAACAACAACAACAACAAAAATAATAAAGTTGATTTTAAAAAAATTATGGTGAATGTTTATTTTTTCTTATGGTGAATGTTTATAACCCATGTCTTCAATAAAGCAAATTATCCCAGAAAATCTCAGAGTGCGTATGAGGGCTGTCAATAATTTGAAAGGCCTGGAGAGCAGAGAATTGGTTTATTTTATTTGGTAAAGAAAGCTCACCTGTGGGCTGCAGCATCCCCTTATGTCTGAGATTTCTAGTGTACCCTGTATATTACAGACTTCCCTAGCCAGCATCAAAGGCCTTATCCACAAAAGATTAATTTGCAGCAAAAAAGCAATCATTAACTAAATTATGGTAGTTCTTGATATAGGATCATGCAACAACTAAAAATATGCTTACAAAGAGCTTAGCAAAATAGAAAATTTTCATGTTCTAATTTTTAAAATAAAAAAACAGCCTTGGTTCATGATTTTTTTAAAAGTATTCATCTATGAAAATAGGGAAAAAAATTAATCTATCTATGGTGTTAAAAGTTGGGATAGTGCAGGTGTGATGATATGGGCCTTTATTTAATCCCAGTGCCTGAGAGGTAGGTGGATCTCTGTGAGTTCGAGACCAGCCTGGTTTACATTAAAACCTCCAGGTTGGCCAGAGTGACACTGTGAGACCCTGTCATAATAATAATAATAATAATAATAATAATAATAATAATAAATCAGGGTGGCAGCTCCTCTCAGGGAGAAGAAGTGGTTGGAAGAGACAGCAGGGGTGGATGTGGGAATTCCCAGGTCTTGACGAAGTTTGTTCCTTTGTCAACTCAGGTAAGAGCAGCATGTGTGACTGACCCACAGAGACACAGACTGCTAAAACAGAACCCAGTGGGCTGTGCATTTCTGCCCCCTTGGCAAGCCACCGAATCTGGGTTTAATGGTAGATTTTGTGGATCCCACACAGCACCAATGTGAAATGGAGGCCAGAGAGCTCATGCCTCCCTATACCCACCAACCATAACAACTCTTTTTCTTTCAAGATGGGGTCTCCATGTAGCTCTGGATGGCTTTGAACCCAAGATCTTCCTCCTTCGGCCTTCATGGTGCTGGAATTATAGGCCCAATTCAAATGATTTTTCACAAAGTTCCCCTTCCACATTTCACACTTGCTAGATCTAGTAACATAGGCCAGTCAGTGAGCACTTGCCGGGCCACTGACCCAGAAGCAAGTGCCAGACATTCTGGGTCCCAGACATGCATTAATGTCCTGAATGGCTCCAAGTTCCACTCTAGTGTATCAGGGACATATCAGCTGGTAATTGTGGTCAGTAGAAAGCAGACTCTGAGACACGTCCCAGGCCAGGGAGAGACCCCATCTCAAGTAAAAGGAACAAAACCCGAGGGTGTCCTCCAGCTCCACACATACTCAAGAAAGACGACAAACACCCAGCAGGGTCTAAGAAATGTCAGGCTGAATGCACGAAAGTCCTCTTTGCGGTTGTTTTTGTCCTGGCTGGAGCAGAGGCCAGCAGGGCTCCCTCAATGACTGGGAGAAAGCAGTGACTGCAGTGACTGTAAGTGAAGAGCTGCAGTCATCCTGTCTGGGTTTTTTGCTTTCTCTTTAAACAATGAAGTAGAGTGAAGGTATTTGGACCCCTCCCAGAGAGGAGGCAGAGAGCTGGAGCAGTCAGGGAACATTCCTTTAGTCACCTGAAGAATCTTCCAAACTGTCCCTCAAGTTCCTATGTCAGGCTTGAGTGGGAGACTGTCCCTCCCCAACCTCCGAGGCCTCTCTCTTCCTCCTTTGAGAGGAATGGCTTTTTGTCCTACCTGCCTCAGGCAGGGTGACCAGGTGAAAGGCCACCTCTGAAGTGGTGCTCCTTCTGGGTGGCGGCTTCTTCAGGGCACAGCCTAAAGTTAGGTCCTCTTGGAACAGCCTCTGGTCCAACACACTCAGCACCCCGCAGACGTCCCCTTCACAGCACTCACAGCTTCTGTTTTTTATAAGTTCCCTGTTTGTGTATATTTTACAAATGCAAATCATTCCCATCGTGACTGGCTAGTTTACCAGATTCTGTGCCTTCAGAGAGCAGGGGTAGGGTCTGTTGTAATCATCACTTTCAGGCATCCAACAGATGCTCGTGTGTTGTGTGGACAGTTCATGCCCAGTCTCTGTTGTTCCTCCTCATGCGAACTCGGGTCACCTCCCCACTTTGTGCCTCAGCTTCTCCAGTAACCAAAGACTGGACCTTGGATTCCCTTACCACAGGTGCTCACATGCTGAGCACTAGTGAGAATAGGGCTGGAAAGAGCCAGAAGCAAGGGTAAGTTACTGGTAAGTAACCTGAGAGTGAGTCTCTAACAACAGCCAAAGCCTGGGGGAGTTTTGCGAGTCTTCATCAGGGAGTTCTGTTGAACATGCCTCATTGGCCTCTGACTGGCTGACTTCGCATGTGTTCATGCCACACAGAGTCTCAGAGTCCTACAAGCCAAACTGAAACTTAGCATTTGCCAAGCCGAACAGGTATTCCCATAGGAAATGCACCTGGGAAAAAATCATAATGGCAAGTATGTCCACACCAGGCCCGTGTCGGCAGCTCTACTCCTCACCCTCCATGTCCCTCTCCTACCTAACATTTCTACACGCCAGTGTCATCCCGGCCCCTGGCCTCAGTTATGAAGAAGGTTCTAGAGTCTCTGGACCCAGATCCAGCATATTCAGAGATGAGGACATGGTCTCTGGTCAGCAGAGTCAGAAAGGCAGCTCTGTGTGGCATAGACGAAGAAGATCATTTAAAGAGTCTCATGAATATCTAAACCAAATATTCTTACCCTGGGAACCAGCAATTCTACTTAAGAAAGTATGCTGCAGGTATACTTCCCTTGAAAGTGTGAGGATGTGTGTTCAAGGACATCCACAGAAACTTTTATAGGGAGAGATGGGAAGGCCTTAATCATCAGCATAAAGATCCATTAACAGTGACGCTCCCAGGTGGTCAGCTGTAGTTTAGTGCAGGTCTAGAAAGGACCAGGCAGGCCTCCATACTAACACATGAGATGGTCAAAGTAGAGAGTCAGCCTGGGTCTCACCAATAGATGAGTAGATAAAGAAAAGATGGGCTGTGAGTACACAGACATACACACAAATACACATAGGCAGGTACACATACAGACATGCAAACACACCCAGACCCCCCCCACACACACACACGCAGGTATATACATTTGCACATACAGACACACACTATGCAGGCATCCATACAGACATTCAGACACACATGCACACACAGGCAGGCATACACACATGCATGTAAATACATACACATGCATGCATGTACAAACATACACACTTGCATACATGCATGCATGCATCAACAATAGAATTTTACTCACAACGGAGCATAAAATCCTGTCACTTGGAACTAAAGGAATAGAACTGGAGAACACTTCACTAAGTGAAATAGGCCAGACACACACACACACACACACACACACACAAAACAAGGACCACACTTTCTCACTTCCATGTGAGACTTACCAGGTCAATGTGACCTTAGGACAGTGATGACCAGGGACTGGGAAGGGTACAGGGCCTGGGAAGAGGGTGGTTGGGTACGATCAGTGCACACTGTGAGCATGGATGAAAATATCACAACAAACCCTACTGGAATGTATAACTAATATGTGTGACTAAAAAGGAGCCTTACAGGGAAAAGCTGGAGGCAGAACAGGGTTGAGATGAGGCCAGGAAAATCTAGTACAGACACAAAGCCTTGCCTCTCATAGGTTGGATTGTCACCTCCACTGTCACCTGGAGACAGAGTCTTTACAGAAGGAACCAAGTTCAAATGAAGGCGTTAAGACGGGCCCTAATGAAGTATGATCAGTCCTTACAGAGAGGGACGTTCCGACGCAGACGTGCACACAGAGACAAAGTCAAATGAAAACAAAATATTGAGGTCAAGGTGATGTTTCTACGAGTCAAGGGCCACCAAAGTCTGACAGCAAAACACCAGAATGTAGTGGAGAGGCCGGAAGCGAGCCTCCCTCACAGGCTGCAGCCTCAAGCCCAGCCTCCAGTCTCTAGAGACCGGCGACAGTAAATTTCCATTGTTGAAGTTCCTGGCACTTCATTATACTAAACCTAGAAAACTAATTTTCTTTCTCTCTCTTTCTCGAGCCCTGTCCTCAGAACTGAGGTGGGAACAGGGCTTCTCACTGTTTAGTTCTTGCTTATATCTTAAGTTTTATTTCCCGTGAGTGTATCCCCTCCGTATCCCTCATGCTTCTGCGTCAGGTAATCAACTGTCTGAGAACACCAATGCCGCCATCTTAGCACCACGGTCCTCAACCTGGAAACAGTCCTCTCCTCCCACTCTGGCCTCAGTGGATGACTAGCTGTTCCTTTCACGGGCCAAGTCTGAGGCTGAGTTGTGAGGGCTCATTGCTGGCATGCTCGGGCTCACGCTTGCCTCGTCAGCCAATCAGGGTGTCTGCAAGCGCAGAAGAGGATGCTCGAGGCCCTGCAGCCTTAGCCCGTCCCGCTGTGGGCTGGAGGTGGGAGTGTGGGTTGCTTTAGAGGTGGAGGGACAGTAGACACGTTCCATTCATCTTCATGTGGAAGGAAGCCCCACTATTAGTGAGCTCGGCTACTGTCTGAGTCAGGCAGGTTGGCTTGACTCATCTATTATAGGATGACTCATTGCGTGCAAAGGAGCCCTTTTCCCTTTCTGGAGTAAACGGGCAGATGGATAGCCACTGTGTGAGTCACAGGGCCTGGGGCCCAAATAGCTGTGCAGATGGAGAAAAAAATGAGATCCCGCGCAGGAGGTGCCTGCCTCATCAGAATGGGGGCCTGCCCCCTGCGTCTGCCGCACCTGGCAGACACTAGAATTCCCAGAGCCACCACAGCCCCTGAAGCAAAGGAGGCCTGGAGACTCGGCATGGTGGTGGCTGCCACCAGGGCGCTGGCCGCCTTTCAAAGGAGAAATGATCAGGAACTTGGAAGGAAACTCAGTGTGGAAGAAATGAGCTCGAAGACAGTTGAGTGTCAGGGTCAGTCTAACCCTGGTACTAAATATCATGCGAAGATGACCCGGCGTGGGAACGGCTGCCTCAGGTACCAGCATTTTAAGCTCCTGACCGTGTGTTCTTGTCAGTGGCTCCTCTGAAATAGAAGAGTTTCCGAAACCACGGGCAGTTAAGCCCATTCCCTGTTTCCCCTGGCCTGCAAATTCAGAATACATTGGTTTTTCTTCTTCTTCTTCTTCTTCTTCTTCTTCTTCTTCTTCTTCTTCTTCTTCTTCTTCTTCTTCTTCTTCTTCTTCTTCTTCTTCTTCTTCTTTATGGCAAAAAAGATATCCCTCAGAGATCTGCTGAGAGCATGCGAGGTCAGGAAAGACACCAGGGAAAAAGACTCCATGTTGGGCTAAAGAGGAAGGTGCCCCTTCACGGCCTGCTGCAGAATCAACCTCCTAGTCAGAGGAGCCACTGACAAGAACACACGGTCAGGAGCTTAAAATGCTGGTACCGGAGGCAGTCATTCCCATGCCGGGTCATCTTCTCATGATATTCAGTACCAGGGTTAGACTGACCCTGGCACTTAACTGTCTTCATGCTCATTTCTTCCACACTGAGTTTCCTTCCAAGTTCCTGATCATTTCTCCTTTGAAAGGAGGCCAGCACCCTGGTGGCAGCCACCACCATGCCGAGTCTCCAGGCCTCCTTTGCTTCAGGGGCTGTGGTGGCTCTGGGAATTCTAGTGTCTAGGAGGTGCCATGCTAACTGTTTGTGCTGCCCTCCGGTACCACAGATGTATGATACATAGGTCCCTTTCCCGAATAATACTCTGTTCTTTCCCGGAGTACGGGAGTCCATGGGGAATAACATACAGTCTTGGAATGCCACATAAGCATCCAGTGTAAATACATAAACAATCATCTGCAAACTAACAGCCAGTTATAATAAACAACATGCTGAAAACATGGGCAGAGAGGACTAAGGAGGCCCATGGCCTTCCTAAAATGGAGGCTTTCAATTTGGATTTGAAGGTAAGTAGAACTCTTCCAGGTTACATGATGGAGGAAAAGGGTCCATACGAGGGGAAGACCTTACTCAAAAGCTAGTAAGAAATGGGTATGAAGCAGTTGGGGGCCCGTTGAGAAGTCTGGGATGCTGGAGAGATGGGTGATCAGGGCCAGAGGAAGCCAGGGAGGTGGCCGAATGAACATGGCTATGGAAGACTCCACCCTCTCTTCCTGAGTTGCAAGGGAAGCAATGTACGGTTCGCCATGTTGGGTAATAGTTATGTTCTTCTTGTAGAGGAAGAGCTAACAGGGATGAAGTGGAGGCAGGAGACTCGTTCAGAGACACTGGGAGTTCAGCAAGGGATCCTGAGGCCCCAGTGGTCAACATGTGAGGCCCAAAGAGCGGGGAGGAAGACCTGCGTCACTGTGGATGCTCAATGGAGAGGACCTGCTAACTGAAGGGGCAGATGGGTGGAGGCGGCAGGATTCAGGGTTCTTCACTTTGGCTGGCACAGAGGGGATACAGAAGGGTCAGCTCTCACTGTGGACATGTTGTTTTGGTGAGGACATGACCGCGGGTCATCTAACTAGAGATGTCCAACAGGCTGGCAGAACTATGGGCGTGGAACTTGAGAGAGAGGACTTGGAGGGCATATTTTTCCTCTGACACATTTTTGTCCAGCTTCCATTGCTGAGGTTTGGCTCAGGCCACCGTGGATTGGTGGGGGAAGTGCTGCTCTGAGATCCTGGGTGTATTTACACAACCTCAGCAGCAAAGCCACTGCCTTCCCCACGCCTGCACAGGAGCAGAGTGTGTGGAGACTCAGGGGTCCCTGGGACGATGTCACACCGAGGACACAGCTCTGGGCTGGCACTAAAGGTCTGGCTCCAACTGCGTATCTGCCGGGTGAGCTTCCCAGGTGAGGTGTGTTCCCCTAGGATTGAAGAAGCCCCTTAGTTCCCAAGGTTCAGCTGGCAAGCAGGAACCTAAGATGGGGAAGAGGATCCGGATCTCTTCCCTGGCTCTTCCTTCTGGATCCCAGAAGGACTGAGTGCCAGGAGAAAATTCAACATTCAAAGTAATCAGCAATGTGTGTCTTGAGATGGTAGGCTGGCCCAGACAGGAAAAAGAAAGTGCCAGGATGATCACCAAATATCCTAGAGAAATTGTTCTGGTTTGGGGTCATCTTAGGATAGTATCACAGTGGAGACACTCAAGGATGCCTGGCCATAAAGCCTGTCACTTTGCAGGCAGCCTCTTCAGCTGCACCATCTGAGTTCAATTCCATATAATGGTTCTTACCCCCATTTTATAGATGAGGAAAGTAGAGGACAGAGGTGTCAAATGGCTCGCCCCAAATCACCTCTCTAGTCAAGTAGTGATTCTGGGATTTGGAAGCAGTCTGGCTGATTCTGGAGCCTGCCTTCTTAACCACAAAGTGACAGACTCCACCACAAGGCACACAGCAAATGGCTGATGTATTCACAGGGCACTTTGTGCTGCTAAAAGCACCCTCTTATACTTATATCCTCAAATTGACAGACAGAGCCAAGATTAAACCCTTAGCCTGGAATGGCTTTTTGCAGTCTTCTCTGGGGCTGGAAGCCAGACCCAGTGTCTGGTGCACTGAAGCTTTTCCAGACACAAGGAGCTAAGAAGAAGCATCAAGGGGAACACTCCATAAGGCCACACAGTCCACCTGGACCACACTCCTAGAACCGCAAGGAGGAACTAATCAAGATGAATGACAGTGGCTGATGCAGACTTACACTTCACGCTGAAAAACCTAAAAGTTCAAAGTGTCTCCTAGTGAGTTCCCATCCTGACTTTGTACTCATTTTGTTTTTAGCTTCCAAATTCTTGAGAACAGAGTCTGTGTCTGTGCCCAACATTAACTGATAGAACAACAAATGCTATTAGTTGTTTGGCATGGCTGCATACTTCCCTAAGCACGATATTAGGCTACAAAAAAAAGTGATAAACCTCAATAATTCCTAGACGCGCTTTGCCCAAATATGTCCAATGTTAGTATCTGATTACATGTGCTTCATGCACCGTCTATCTTTCTTTAATTTTTAAAAGATTTCTTTTATTTTTAACTATGTGTCTGTGTTGGGGTTTGTGCCCATGAGTGCAGGCACACCCAGAGGCTAGAAGCATTAGATCCCCTGGAGTTGGAGTCACAGGCAGTTGTGAGCTGCTGGACATGGGTTCTGGTAACCAAACTTCGAGCCTGATACAAGGGCAATACAGGCTCTTAACTGCTGTGCCATCCCTTAAGCACGCCTTAATTTTTTGTCTTGTTACTTAAGAGGAAATTGTAGATGAATGCCGTTTACCCTTAGTTACACATATTCTGTAACAGTCTGCCTAAAAATTCTACCCTTTCAAATTGTAATGCAATTACCTCTATCACAGGATGAACACTTATGCAGTGTAGTTATCTAGTCTATTATCCTTACTCAGATTTTTGCCAGTTTTCCCTATAATATCCTTTCTATCCGTGGAAATCAAGCGTATGTATTGCACCCATTTTTCATGTCCTGGGGCATTAGAATTGTTCTGAAATCTGACATTTTTAGAAGTGAACAACTCAGTTACTTTGTTAAATATCTCTGCACTGATTTGTCTTTATCAGGTGCTGTTTAGAATATACATTTTTGGAAGGGTTTTTTAAGTCCCCCTCAATGTCTCCTAGGAGGTACGTACTATTGGTCTGTCCCATTAAAAGTTAGTCCTAGGATCAATGAGATAGCTCAGAAGGTAAAGGCCTGAGTTTTATCCCTACAGCCCACATGGTGGAAGGAGAGAACTGATACCCCAAAGTGTACTCTGAGTCACATGTGTACATATATACAGAAAAAATAAATTTAGGACTTAGTCTTATCATGCAGTTCACAGACATAGTCCTGGGTGTTTGGAGGATTGAGGCAGGAGGATCTCTTGAGCCCAGGAGTACAAGGACAGACTGGAGATCACAATTCAAACAATAAAAAGTCTGTGTCTGCTAGATTCCAGTACAAAGTAACTACTTTATTGTAAATGGATATTTTCTGTCCTGATTGCCCAGTCCCAAATAACTTACTCAGAAGCTAAACATGAATTATAAATACTTGGCTGATAACTCAGGCTTGTTACTAGTTAACTCTTACATTTTAAGCTAACCAGGGTTCCTTATTTACACTCTGCCACATGGTGGTACCTTTATTAGCATGGCATGTTCATCTCCTGCTCCCTCTGTGTCTGGCTGGCGACTTCTGACTCTACCCTTCTCCTTCCCAGCATCCTTCGTTTTGTCACTCAGCCGATACTCCCTGCCTGGCTACTGGCCAATCGGTATTTTATTAAACCAGTTCAAGTGACAAATCTTTACAGTGTATAAGACGATTATTCCACAGCACTTTATTCTTTGGGATGGATGGGTATCTTGTAAAGAGATATTTTGAGATTATGCAAATATCTGATATGAATCACCCATTGATGATTCTGGATCCACTCAAGCGCTACTAGTACTGTGGTTGGGAATATTGAGATCCTGTCATTCCTTCTACACACAGGCTTTCAACTCCTGTATGAGAAAGAACTTCCTTGCATACCTTTACTATTAAGACTCAGAAATGTTTTATTCAGCTAGTTACTTTTTTTTTTTTTTTTACTATATTTGGTGGTCAACAGTTCTGGATGCGTGTGAATAGTTAAATCATTTCATCTAATTCTTGAAACAGTTCTGCTTCTGGGATTATGATTGTTCCTGCTTTGGAGACAAAAGGAAAGAAAGAAGTTCATCAAGATTAACTTTTCAAACAGTTAACTAGTGGTCTCTGAACTTTTTATGTCATATGCTTGAAGTTGTTTGTGTGTGTGTGTGCACGCGCGCGCGCGCATTGTTTTTCCTAATCCTCCCGATGTCTCTACACATAGGAATTATCTTCACATCTCTCCTTCTTGACTTTAAAATAATGGTTCAGAGAGGCTAAACAGTTACAAAAGCTATGTTGGGAGATGGAGGGACTCACTAAAATCTCGAATTATTGGCCAGCTGACCACATGGCCCTTCCTTTTGCAGATGGAGTATGTGAACATCTGGGCTTTACTGATGCTCAGGTGAGTCCATTCAGGACAGGTAAAAGCAGAATCAGTGATTTTCTTCGTGACAGCCTGTGTTTGTGACGGTTTCTGCTTTGACAAAAAATCACCTGGACTCCAATCAGCTGCAAAGTGAGAGAGCTGTGGCCATGCATATCCCGCCAGAGCCCTGGTGGACTTCAGCCACTTTATGGCAATTGGGTTACTGGAAAGTCGATTTCTTGCAGTGAGTAAATTCATGTCATCATGCAGAGGAAACTCTGGGGAGGTCTTTTGTCACATCATTACCCTCTGATTTATCATCCAGGTAAATATGGATTTTTCCATTCTTACTCGTGTGTGTAAATCACTATAAAGAAACTTCTCATTCATACATCTGTGAGCCAACGAAACTTCCTAATAATATTGTAAAACAAACCAGAAGATCTCAATGTTTAATCAAAGGAAAAACACATGTGTTAACACATCAATCATGTCTGGCTTTAATGGTCCCCCCACAATGACCTTAGAATTACTTTTGAGGACCACTAATACCCACCTCACATGCCTGCTGAAAACACAGAATCTAGGGCAGCATCCTGCACACACACACACACACACACACACACACACACACACACACACACACACACACAGCTGTTTGGTTTTAAGGAGGCCCTGAGAACTCTAATGCTTTCTATGGTGGCAGGGTGTGCTGGGGCCTCTGACAAAGCCTGGCTCCCATGGACACTGGACCATGCTGGCTTTATCACTTCATCCTTCTGCCTCCTGCCCACAGCAGTTACCAAAGGAAAGAATGGTTCCTCCACTCCCAAAGAAGCCTGGAATGGTCACTAAGAGTTGCGCTGGCCTTTGGGAAGGAGCTTGTGGCATTTCCCATCTGGCTGGGTTCCCAACCGACTCTCTGCTACAAAGAGGGAACCCTCTCTGCTGCGTGTTCTGATGTACAAGCTCTGCATGAAGTTCCTTGTAGCTCTCACGGAGTTCTAAGAAGTTTCCTTGGGGGAGGGGGAACAAATCCCTATTCTAGGTCCTGTTAAGACTGATTTAAATAAACACAAGCCAGCTGTTGATTCCAAGGGCTGCATGCTATCTTACTAGGAAAAGGGGTGTTTTTTTTTTTTTGGTTTTTAATCTCCATAGCAAGTCAGCTGTGGAGCTCTGTACTGCTCCAAATGAGGGATTTGCAGCTTCTTTCTATTTCTATGCACTGCCCTCAGTTCTTCCATCCCTTCCCCCTCTTACATTACAACCATCTAGACTGTAGACCAAGCCAAGTTCAAGGGTCGCCTAGCTGGTCAGCACCTAGGCAGACTCAGCAACAGTGTGCTGGTAGCATTGAGCAGCCAGCTCCTGGGGAGTTCTGGTCTGTAGCATTTGGTGGTCTTGGCTCTGCCAAAATGAAGTATCCCACTAACGCTGATTCCAAACTCCTAGCAGCCCAGCAAGCAACTCCAAGATTCCTGCACATTTACTGACTAGTTGTAGAGAGCCTGGATGAACAGGCCTCTGTGGATTCCAAGAATATGTTTCATCGGCTTTGTTTGGGGCCTGAGCAGGGATGGGCAGAGCTGACTCTGCGGTTCGGATGGATGGCCAGCTAGGCTTCTGTGGAATGACCTTTACTGCACCTCCTCTCCAGATACACCCTTCTCCCCAGGGTCCTGGAACCACGCTTGTGGCAGTGGGCTTGAGATTTTCCAGTGCTCAGATGCTCAGGTTCACCTTTCTTAGGAAGCCATTTCAGACATCACCAAAAGTAAGATCGTAAGGCCCCAGAGAGAGAAGGCAATGGGCCCTGCTCATCTAACACCATTGCATGTATGTTCAGCCTGAAAAATCCACATGACCTTGGGCCAATCATCCAGCTACTAGAAGCTCTCTGCTGCCAGTTGAGACTTCTCCAGGTTCTAGGAAACTCTCTTCTGGTCTTAAGAAACAGAAATCATTCAAATTCACCCAATACATGAACTTGTTAGTTTTAAGGTCATAATGATCATTTGGGATTCTAGATCCTAGGCTCAGTGCACAACTGGTCCCTCTAGGGAACTGCAAAGTGGGTCAGGACTTTTCTCTTCCCAAGGCTCTGACTGTTGTCTGCAAAGCCTCCTGCTCAGCACACAGGGCTCATTGTGTCTTCAGATGTGTACCTTACATGACACAGGCATCATTCCCAGCTCCATCCCAGGAGCTCTCTATCTTCTGTCCCCATTTCAAAGTACATCTTCCCTTTTTCAGGAGCCAAAGTCTGATTGGTCCATGTCCTGTGTTAGGCTAGATCACTGTCATTTTGATACCTTTCAGCACAGATGTCTGTTTACATCTAGTCCTTTTGAGATTGGCCAGGGAATCAAGTGGAGAAATAGATGATGGTGGCATGGTCCTCCAAGGAGTAATGGGCAGTACTCATGCAGCCCAGATGCCTCCTAACTCTGGTTGGCCTATCACAGTCATGGCCATGAATAATATAATCAGTATCTAGATATTCCCAACTCTTTGCAAGGCTTTGGGGAACTCCATACTGCAATACTGAAGTCTAAGGAAAAGGAACTTTATGCACAACATTAGTGCTACTTCATTGTAACCTCAGAATGTAAGCATCTTTATATTCAATTTAAAGCTGAGGAAGCTGATACTCAGAGAAGATACAGGTGTGCCTGAAGGTCTCATAGTTAGAAACAGCCATATGTTGTGCAATATTTTGATGGTTCTAACAAATAAAGCTTGCTTGGAGTCAGAGGGCAGAGCCAGCCACTAGCTGACCATAGAGGTTTGGAGAACTGTAGACAGAGAGGAGACAGGAAGTAGTAAGGCGGGGCTGAGAGAGGATCTTGGCCTTTTGGGATGGAGGAACTGTAGAGGTAGGAAGCAACTGTGGCTGCTCCCTGTTCTCTGATCTTTCAGGTTCTTATCTCAATATTTGACTCCCAATTTTTTATTGAAAAAGATTAAATAGATTAATGCTTCAACCACACCTCATTCCAGCAAAGCCAGTGTCCTGTCCTCATCACAGGGGAGCCATAGAGATGACTGCAGTATTTTTCCTAGAAATCTGGTCACAAGTGAAAGACCCTACAGCAATGCATGTTGAAGAAAATGAGAATTTACTGGCTGATGTGTTAGAAATGCTGGGGAGTATCTGTCCCAGTGATGAGGAGTGCTGTTCTTTGCTTTTCACAGCACTATACCCAGGCTGCTCAGTGTTCCCCTAGGCTTCCCCATCCAGGTGCCAAGATGACTGCCAATTGTCCTTATGATTCAATTAGTCAGACAAAGTCTATTATGACTGACCTTAAACCCCCAATTGATCTTCCTCACGCCCATGCCCATTCCTGAATCAACCAGTCAGTTTGACTAGATAGGTCTTATGATCTCAGAGGCCTGACCAACCACATGGTGACTGACCTTAGATCCAGGGTTGATGCTGTGTTGGCTAGTCTTGGTTGTCAACCTGACTACATCTGGAATGAACTAAAATCCAAAATGGGGGGGGCACACCAGTGAGGGAATTTTTGCTTAATTTGAAGTAGGAAGAATCATTCTATTCCAGATCTTGAGGCGGGAAGACACAGGTCTTGAATCTGGACCACACCTTCTGCTGGAGGCCTATATAAGGACATGGAAGAAGGAAGCTTTTGCTCTGTCTGCTCGCTCTTGTCTTGCTAGCAAGTCCATTCCTTCACTGGCATTAGAGCCTACTTCTTCAGGATTCCCATATCTACCAAAGACCAGCTGAGACATCCAGCCTCCTGAACTGAGCAACCACTGGGTTCTTGAACTTTCCATTTATAGCTAGCCATTGCTAGATTATCTGATCCACAACCTGTAAGTCATTATAATAAATCTCGTGTGTGTGTGTGTGTGTGTGTGTGTGTGTGTGTGTGTGTGTGTGTGTAGACAGAGAGAGTCATTCTATAAGTCTGTTATTCTAGAGAATCTTGACTAATACAGATGTCAACCCATGAAACCAATGGTCCCAAGGGCGGGAGGGGGCTTCCCAAAAGAAAACAATCTGCTCCAATCAGAAGGAACGTTAATGCCACAAAGAGGCAATGGCAGCTGACAGGCCCTTGGAGTGAAAGACATGAAGGACACTCAAGCCTAGTGCAGCCTCTGGTCCACAGGCGGGAAGACAGCACCTAGCACTTAGACATGGATACCACAGACGCCTCATAAAAGCTAAGCGAATAACAACACAAGCATTGGTCCATACCATGTGGAGAGGTGGAGAGTTGATGGCTCGGGAGCAATCTTTCAAAAAAAAGGTTGGGGCCGGTTTGGGAAGAATCCTAAGTGCTAAGGAGCTAGGGTTCATCCTTCCCTCCACAGGAGCTTCTGAAGTTTTAATCTCCTCTCTCTCTTCCTTTTAATCCCCCTTCTGTCTCCTTTCATCTTTCCATTCCCCTCTCTCCCTTTTCCTCCCTCCTTCAGGTGTGGGACTGAGTTTTGAAGTTTTGCTGAACACACACCACACCACACCACACACACACACACACACACCACACACCATACACACACACCACTCACACATAACACACATACATACACACACAACACACACAACACACCACACACACAGACACACACACACGGACACATACTCACACATACACACCACACACACACACACACATACACACACACCACACACACACACACACACACACACACACACACACACACACACACCACACACACAGCCTTGAGGGTGTTACAGTACTCTGTTAAGTAAAGCAGGCTCCTGGGTGGACCAGAAGCACTCCCAGCCTGTGGGCCTTCCTGTCAGGGCTGGCAATTTTACTTTTATTTGGCAGTCATGACACTGCGAGCATACCACAGCCACAGCAGGGCCTCCAAGGGAGGCTGAGGAGATACACCACCCAGTACCTCTAGAGGCCCAGCTATGCCGCCCCACCTAAGGAAAGGTGAAGGTCTGAACTGGGTGTCTGGAGTTTCTCAGGCCTGTGTTCCTGGGACTGCTGAGCAGGTCTGGGTGCGGCCTCAGGGTGTGCTCAGTTCTCTGAGATGAGCTCTGTGGCACCCAACTCCACCTCACGGTTGGCCATGATTTACTGCCATTCCTGCTTCGAGCTGCCCCGGGGATCCTCTGTGAGAACTCTGGGTGCAGCTGGCTCAACACTGAGGCACCCCTGCAGGGCCAATCAGTCAGTGACATGGGGAATCAGCTGGGGCTGGGAAAACCTTCCTGTCCAGGGCTCTGACAGACATCACGCCTCCCTGTCCTCAGAAGATGTGGTCACAGCTTCTCCTGGCTCGGAAAAGAGACCACGTGTCCGAACTGTAACACTAAGCTTCGCTTGCTGCACGGAGACAGGCGTTGCTCAAACCAGGACAGTGTTTGTCCACCTTCTACCACCACAAACACAGGTTTCTGTCTGCTATCTGAGGCAACTTCTCCAACAGATGCACTCTTCAGTGTCAACAAGCAGTTTACAGAAAGGAAGAGGCCTCATCCTGGGCCTTCAGATAACGAGCGTGACAGGAAGACGTGATACAGAGAAGCCACTTGAGGCTGCCTCGTGGCGCTTTGCTTCGTCACAGGTTTCATGCTGTCCAGTGCTGGCTTCTGTGTACCTTGCTCCAGGCCAAAGCTGTGGGACTGTAGACCCTGGATCCATTCCTGAAGCAATCAAACTCCAGAGCACATGGTCACCGCTGGGTGCTGAGTTGATGCCAGGCCACACAAACCTTTGGGACCAGAGGGTAAGGGGCATGTGGCTCTCTGAGGCCCAAGTGGGGTGCTCTTACCAGTAGGAAGGGTGCTGGCTGTCAGCAGAAAAGAACAGCTATTCTCTCAGGGTGGGGAAGTGAAGGGCCTGGCGGGGGCGGAGCCCTGGGCCTGCTCCAGTGTGACAGTTGTGGATGTTGTGAGTGTAAGTGCTGGGGTGAGCTGGGGTTAGCTCTGCTTTGTTACTTATTAACCGTGTGACTTTGAACGAGTTGCCTAATCTGGTATTTGACTTCCTCACGGGCATAATGGAATAACAGCAGGTACCTGTTTCACCGGGGCCGATTTGAGAATTAAATAAGTGGATTCGGGGAAGAGTCAGTGTGAAGCCTAGCAGTGCAAGTGTGCTCTGAACCCAGAACTGCTCTGTCCTCTTCAGGCCTCTCCGACACGGGAGGTCGGCCCCACACCTGAGGTCGGCCCCACACCTGAGGGCGGCCCCACACCTGAGGCCGGCCCCACACCTGAGGCCGGCCCCACACCTGAGGCCGGCCCCACACCTGAGGTCGGCCCCACACCTGAGGTATACCCCACACCTGAGGCCGGCCCCACACCTGAGGGCGGCCCCACACCTGAGATAGGCCCCACACCTGAGGTCGGCCCCACACCTGAGGCCGGCCCCACACCTGAGGTCGGCCCCACACCTGAGGTAGGCCCCACACCTGAGGTATACCCCACACCTGAGGCCGGCCCCACACCTGAGGCAGGCCCCACACCTGAGGTATACCCCACACCTGAGGTCGGCCCCACACCTGAGGCCGGCCCCACACCTGAGGCCGGCCCCACACCTGAGGCCGGCCCCACACCCGAGGTCGGCCTATTAGGGACTAGCTTTTCACTCTAGGAGAGGAACCCAGTACAAGTCAGGAGTTCTCTGTGCCCCAGGACCTTAGCTGTCGTCTCCTGTGGGTCCCCTTCTGCCTTTACTAGTTCTGACTTTTCCGCTCAAGGAGTTAGAACGCCACAGAATGCTCCCTTGTGGAACTGGCGGTGAGCCGGCTGGAAACACGTCTGTGGTTCTCCCACAAGAAGGCACAGGTCTGTGGGATTTCTCTGGCCTGACATTCTGTCCTCAGCAGCTGGGGCCAGGTTGCGGGGGTGGGTAGGGGGTCAGGGTTGGTGGGTGGGGGGAGAGGGAGAGTTTTCAGAATAAATCTAAAAAAAATTTCACATGCATATTTCCAGTCAGGCAAACACGGCTGGGCCTCTGTAGACGCTCCAAGTGCAGGTCCAACGATCGCAGCTGGAATCTTGGGGGGCTGACCTGAAAACCAAGAGTATGTGTAGAAAGCTCAATGACGGAGCCCAGGATGAGTGGATAAGAGGCTTCCAGAGGAAAGAATGCTGTCCCCGGACATGTCCGGCTCTCATCCTGCTGCAGAGCCAAAGCCGAGCATCCCCAGAGGCTGTGCTCTCTGAGAGGCTCTTGGTCCAGAAGGCCAAGAGGAGGCTGTCGACATCACTTACAGGGAAAATGAAGACAGAAATGGGGGCGGGGTGAGAGAGCCAAAGCAAAAACAGGGAAGGACAGCCCTCTACCGAACTTAGAAACAGTCCTGTGTGGGACATAATTACCGTGCATACACTGAGACAAGATCACGTATGAAGGGATTTCTAAAAAAGGTTTTCAAAGGACACAAGGATTATAGAACTAGACAAGCCTTACACTGGAATTGTCCGTTCACCTCATCCCAGCTTGTGTGGCCTCCATGAACATTTCTATTACATATTAGACAGTGCTTCGTATGTCTTGAGGATTTAGTGGGGGGATCTAGCAAGGTGCTAACTATGACCAGCAAGAAAGGATATTGTCAGCTTGGCAGTAAAAGAGAAACCCAATGGCAAGGTGGGAGGAGGTGAGGATGAGTCATTTGCAACCTCCGGAAAGCCCTGTCTCCTCATGGTCCAGTTTCACTGAGGTTACCTGACTCCTGACCATACCCTGTTGCTGTGGGATGTCCTGTGTGTTGTGAATATATGTTGCTATGATTTATTGATTAAATAAAGCACTGATTGGCCAGTAGCCAGGCAGGAAGTATAGGCGGGACTAATAGAGAGGAGAATTGGGGGGAATAGGAAGACAGAATGGAGGAGACGCTGCCAGCCGCCATGATGAGGAGTAGGATGTAAAGTACCAGTAAGCCATGAGCCACGTGGCAAAGTATAGATTAAAGAAATGGGTTAATTTAAGACATAAGAACGGCGGGCGGTGGTGGCTCACGCCTTTAATCCCAGCACTCGGGAGGCAGAGGCAGGAGGATCTCTGTGAGTTCAAGGCCATCCTGGTCTCCAAAGCAAGTTCCAGGAAAGGCACAAAGCTACACAGAGAAACCCTGTCTCAAAAAAAAAAAAGATGTAAGAACAGTTAGCAAGAAGCCTGCCACGGCCATACAGTTTGTAAGCAATATAAGTCTCTGTGTGTTTACTCGGTTGGGTCTGAGTGGCTGTGGGACTGACGGGTGAGAGAGATTTGTCCTGACCTTGGGCCAGGCAGGACTGGAGAAAACTTCAATAACACCCTGTCATGCTTTGGTCCTCATGCCTTCCCACTTGGGAGGACTGGGACACTTCTCCATGTATCAAGGTCCAACTTGAAGGCCACCTCCTCCAGGTTTCTCTGGTTCTTACTTCTATCTCTCATAGCCAAGACCCAGCCAGCTTCCTCGGTGAAGCCTGAGTTCCCTAAGGCCAGAGGCGTGCTCCTTTCCCAGCATTAGCGGCTCCTGACATGTGAGTGGGTCAAGAGGAAACGACTGGGTGGAAGCATAAAAATAGGGAGCTAAGCCAGCGCGGAAATGGACGCCAGCTGCACCATGGGAAACTTCAGTCAGACTCCAAGAATTCCCTTAGCGAGAGTGACAGATAGCAGACCAGGTCCCGTGGGACAGAGTGGAATTTCCTTGATGGGTCCTTAGGAAGGAGCGCTTTTAATGTTTGGGGTGATTCTGAGTTTTCTTGAACGGGCTTCTACTTTAGGATGAGTCACCAGCAACCCAGAGGACAGTAAAGGGGCTTTTTAGCTCCTGGTTATTGGGTTATCCAGAGGGTTCACTGTGGCGAGCACTAGTTGAGATCACCAGCTGGGGGGAGGGGGCACTGGGGAGAGGGGACACTGGGGGGAGAAGGGGGCACTGGGGGGAGGGGGCACTGGGGGGAGGGGGCCGCTATGGGCCTGAGTGGCAGGCAGAAAAGTCTTGGTCCTACAGCCTTTACTCTGAGCCTAGGAGCAAATGAGGAGTTTTGTCAGGGGTCACTTACCCTATATTTAAATTAATAAATGCACAAGGGACATCAGGCCATAGTGCCAGAACACACATTTGGACTTCAGGGTGGGCACAGGACATGGTAAGATAGGAGTTGATGTCTCCAGGAAGAACCCCATGAATTCAGATCTTCACTGGATTGCTAGATGGGCTCAGGAAGGCATATTCTAGGCCGCTGGGCCTCACTAGCAGAGGCCGTGGCCAGGCTCCCGGGGCTCAATTACATAGTAGACCGGATAGCTATGTAGTGTGACAGCCAACTGCTGTGAGATATGTTTTTGATCATTTCAATGGAAAGCCATCCTGGTTCTGGTCCCCAAATGGCTGAGCATCCCAAGGCTGAACTCCGGTACCTTGGTACGTGTACCCTTTCCCCTAGGACAGCTCTCCTAGGCTAGGAGCCTCGCCCACCAGAGAAGTTACTTACTGCCTTGGGTAGGGCATCCCTTGGCTGCTGAGCAGGCCAAAGGCAGCTTGACAGTGGCTAGTTCAGCACACAATTAGTTGCAGCGTAACTCAGTGCTATTAAAAGCAGTGAGAGACGTGTGGCATCTGAGTGAAGTCTGAGGAAGACCTGAGGAAAGAAGAAAGACATGGCATAATTCTCAAGAGTTGGCACTTATTTGGGGCCTGAGAAAATATTTCTTCTCACCCACAAACAGTCACCTAGTTTCAACTGTCAATCAAGTCTATATCTAACCACAGCGCTCCTACAACCAACCAGCCTCACTGCCAGAACTAACATGAGCACAGCCTCAGCAAGCCACTGGACGTGACACCATTCGAGTTCTGCTCCAGGTGGCTGCTAAAGGCAAACCAAACATGAAGACCTTTCACATTGTGAAGACATGCGAAAGTCAGAGTGACTGGGAAGCCTGTTGGAAAGGACAAGGTCAGATGGGACAGAAACAGAGACACACATTTCACTCTCTTGGTGACAGTATAAGACTGTGTGCTTGGGCTGGTTGCTTCTTGTCAACTTGACACAAAAGAGTCACTTTGGAAGAGGGAAGCTCAATGGAGGCATTGCCTTCAACGGACTGGCCTGTGGGGGCATTTCCTTAATTGCTAATTGATGCAGGAGAACCTAGCCCACTGTGGGTGGCGCCATCCCTAGCAGCTGGGCCTGAGCTGGATAAGTAGCTAAGAAAGCTAAAGAAAGTGAGCTAGTAAGCAGCTTATCTCCATAGTCTCTGCCTCACCGCCTGCTTGACTGAGTTCCTGACCTGGCTTCCCTTAATGACCTACTGTGTTGGGAACCTGTACCCCAAATAAATCTGTTCTTCCCCAAGCTGCTTTTGGACTCAGAAAGCCTCAGCTCAGAACCAAACATGTCACACGTGTAAGGCTTCAAGACTTCAGTGGCTCTAGAGGCCCTGCACACCCAGGGAGGACGACAGATGTGGGACATTTGTGCTGTTCCCAGAGCTCAACCAAGGCTAAGCTTGGCAGAAGAGGACGACGTGGAGTGCTCCCATGTGACCCATACATTCAAATAGCTTCCTCCGCAAATCCTGGCTCCAAAGGAGCATCCCCATCTCTCTCTCCTCCTCAATGTAGGGCAAGCATCTGGTGAGAAGCTTTGCCCTAGGCCCCCAGATCCCCTTCCTTCAGAGGCATCCATGAATCTTTGGAACTTGAACTAAGACTAGACGTTCACTGTAAACCCGGATCCCAAGCCACAACTCAGGACATCACTGGGAGGCCCGAGAAACAAGAACACTCAGTAGCACCGGCAGCCTGCTTGTGTTCTGTGTCAAGTTCTAGAAAAGGTTAACTACTCAGAGGATTGAAGTTTGGAAGGCTCAAACTTATTATGTGTTCCAAGAGATACAATTATTAGTTTTATATGGGATATGACAACGTGAGGCTTAACTGTGTGAGGGGCCTGAGTAGCCGACTCAAGGACAGCAGCATTTGACCTCTTGGCCAGTGGAACACAGAGCCACTCCCAGCTCATAAAAAGCCAGCCCTGTAGTTGACATTCAGAACTGCTAAGGGCCTAGACTTGTGACCTTTGATCAGTATGTAAGTGCGTATTAGAAGAAATTAAGATATGTTGTGTCAAAACTAACCAGAAATTCAAGAAATGAACACATTATCAAATGGAAAAATCATTTAATTCAAAAGTCATACTTCCACTCACTTTATAGAGATTACCACAGACACAAACCAAACATAAAAAAAGCCAAGTTTCAGAGGTGCTTAACAGGAATTGTATTTTCTTTATAGATACGCACAATGGCACAGAAACACATTTTTTTTTTTTTTTAAAGCCTGACCATGGCAAAATGTTGTTTTTTAACAACAGGAAAATGTTCTATCCTAGCTGCAGGTTACTTTTTAATTACAGAATTTGAGTCTATGCACCAGTCAATATTCAATACTGAAATTTACAACAGTGTGTTACTTATAATTTTTCAAAATATTAAAGTGCCATTTATAAGTACTTTATTGATATTATATCACACAGCACTGTACAGTATACTCAAAGGTAGCCTAAAAGATGAATTAAACATGCAAATAGTTTATTTCCCCAAATATGGACTAAATGTCTTTTAGAGTGCTTTTGAACACTAGCCTAGCATTAGCTATTGGGAATTTATGGTTTGAGTTTTTAACATGACTTTTAATAAGTCACCAAGGAACACAGCTGCAGATAACTACGTGATAAATATGAACATGGGGTTTAGATGGCACTTCATTTATATCTTTGATCTTTTGCATGGAAATCATCAGCCTCTCATTCCTCTGAGACCCTCCTTCCAAATCTCCAAGGCTGTAAAAGCTTTGGAAGTGCCAGCTCATGCATGTCTACACGTGAGGCTGTATCTTAACACATGTAGTTATATGCTACACATGACACATACACACGAACACATGCACACACAGCTTTTGGAATCACCAGATGTCTGTTTTCACAGCCACAACACTGGTCCTGGCATCTTGACCCCCCAGGAACGCTGTTTGTCTTGTTGATGTTAAGCCTATGGGAACTGTGGGTGTGGGATGACACAGAATGTCCCAGCCTGGCTGAAGCTACTCCAGGTTACTCAGAATTACCCATACTCTGGTCCGCACCAACTACACTAATTTTGACACAATAGTTCTTGACTCATCTTCCATGGTTTAGGACTATGCTCAGTTGCTCTCTAAAACATTCCACCATGAAGTGTATTTTCATTTTGTAATATCCTACAGACTTGTGAAAAATTATGAGTTGTGAAGTTTTTCCGGTGGTAGTCCAGTTCCACCCCTCACCCCCTCATAAGACATACTTACTGCTCACTCATAAGAGCAGTATCATAGCACTCTTTAAAGACCCGGGGCTCCTCAATGTGGTTCACTTTCCCTTTCCAGTCCTGGAGCTTTTGTATCTATGCTTTTCTTCCCATGAACACAGGGCTGCCTCTGAGTGACACCTGGAATCTCTGTCTGCTCTGGGAAACTCTTTAAGTTAGACACGTACCGTGGGCGGCAAAGGAAGAAAGCTAATTATTACTTGTTGGAGTCTCGTCTCAGGTGTGTTGGAGGAATGTGCAAGGCTCACTGCTCTCTTCTTGGCATTTTGATGCTATGCTCACAGACAACCACTAGATCAACATGGCTGCAGAAATATTTGAGTACAAAAGACATTTTTCAAACACCACTGTGGGGTGTGAGGGGCACCTGGCTGATTAAAGGGCCATGGGGCAGGGCTGTCAGCATAAGTGATCACTGTCAAGTTTGCCACAGGTGGCAGATAACTCCCCTCACAGACACCCAGATTCCTTTGAATGTTAGGTATCTAAGCAGATGCATGGTTCCCTCATCTACTAGAGGTGGTGAGTGACAGAGCAAATGTGGGGTGCCGGGGTGGTCACTGGTGCACCTGGGAGCTCCATGGCTATGAAGCTAGAAGAGCAGCCTCGTCTCTGGAAGCAGATGACAGAGGATGAAAGGTGTCAACAGCCAGCCATGAACAGACGATTACTCTGTTTCCCCATGCCTTAATAATGGATGCTTCGGAAACCAAAGGCTGAGAAACAGCTTTTGGTATAATTGGTACTACCATTTTCAGGAAGAAAATGCAGCTGACAAAGATTTCTCTCTGAGATCCAGGTATGGCACACTCATGTCTGGAGTTGTGGGCACGTGCCTGCAATTCCCAAGAAACCAGCATGGTTCAGTCCTACCAACCAGTGCCCGTCTGCAAGTATTTATGCTGTTTTTCTTTTGCTTCCCTGTAAAAAAGCACCCACAAGCCTTCACATATAGGTTTTAGAAATACTAAAAACTGGTTCCAAGACTTATAGACTACTGAGGGGGGTCCACTAAATGGAGTTTACTCTTATACATTGATCTTGAATTTCATCCATTTGAGCAAGTCCTGATTTTCCTTGCTTGGGGACAGGGGTCTGAAACCTGCTACCTTCTTGAGGCATGGCACTGTGCAGTTATGGAACTTTGTATCTCGAGGTGGAGTGAAGCCAATCATAATGCCCCCAAATTCAGGTCCCAACTGCCTAATCCCAGGGCCTTATAAGAGGAGCTCAATGCTCCAGGGAAACCTTTGTAAGTCCAGTCAATGGATTCCCATTCTTATAACTCACTCCCCACATTCTACCCCAGTTTTCCTTATTCATGGGAGCTGAGGGGGTGTTCAGCGAGCAGAAAGGGTACATTTCATTTGTAATCTTCCAGTTCACTTGGCTCATATTCATCTCCCCAGTTCTTTAGCTGATGAGGAGGAGGGAGGCCTAGCTGGACAGAGGGAAGCAGAGTGACCATCTGTCATAGGCCACACATGGCCTCAGGGAAACTGGAAGGAGGTCAGCCTCAGAGAGCAGCTTCAAAGCAAGGCCAGCTCAGGAGAGAGGGACATGTATCCAAGCCGTCATGCTGGGCCCTGACTACAAGAACACCTCACTCATGATGGGGCGGGTGACAATTTAAATCATCAGACATATTAAAAGTATCATGCTGGGCTCTCGCAATGCTACTTGAGCGTGCATGCCCTTCAGGCCCTACTTCCAACCTTGTTCTCAAGCTCACAGGGAATAAATAGGTTTGGAACCTGCCTGCGTCTGTTTCCTTTCCTCCTGTTTTCAATCCCTCTCCCCACCCCCGACCCCGGCTGGCTTAGGACTTCAGCAGTCCTCTTGCCTCTGCCTCGCAAGTGCTAAGACTACAAGGCATGAGCCATCACACCCAGCGTCAATGGCAGTTCTGAGTCCTCTATTGGCCTTGCTCTGCTTCAGCCTGGTTCCCTGACTGCAGGGCAGAGTCGCCCTTCCTCCTGGCTGAGTTCCTGGGGGACAACAGTACAATCCTGTAGCTGGTAAAGTCAATACCGAGTCACAACAGTGAACTCCTGTTAACATTACAGGCGCTCTAAAAACCGTGATGGTGCAGTCTCCATCCCTCATGGCAGACTCTTTTCCTCTGGGGCTGCAGGGAATCTGGAGGTGAGAGGGAAGTGCAGACCCAGCCACTGGAGGAGTAATGCGCACCGACACTAAGAAGCACAGCGCTGGCTTTCCTGTTCTGTTCTTAGCACTGAGAGACACATTTCCATACCAGCTAGGCTATAGTTATAAAAACCTTAGGGCGTGTGGAAGAAAAGGAGTAATTGTCTCATCTCCTTTTGTCTGGACATCCTGGAGTACCAAGAAATACACCTGAGAAGAACAAACAAAAACAAACACACACATCACCCCTTGCCCCACCTATTTAAATCCTGAGTGTCACTTTACTGTTAGATGGGAGTTCTTTGAAAATTCATTACCTGAAAACACTTTCTGAACTCTGAAGCCTGAAATCACACGTAGATAAAGAAAACTGAATACAATGGACTTTTCAGGCTTCCGACAGGAATCACAGGAAAACATTCTTTCACTGGGCCAGAGAGGGGACATGACCGTGACTCATCTACCTTGCCTCTCTTGCACCCTTTAAATACACTTGTTCAGCAATCAAAATACTAACTGTATGGAGCGACTAGCTTAAAGAATATCAAATATAAAACTTTACCATATAATATTTCAAATCATTCTATTTACAAGTTTATCTTTAAAAAAAAAAAAGCAAAAGATACAGTAATTCAACACAATTCAAGTTTTTCTTTTCTTCATTATAGAACCCTAAGGGAGTCCCCAGAGCCAAAGACACTCCAGAGCAACACTGCCATCCAAGGGGCTCCTGGAGAGTGGGGCAGTTTGTCTGTCCAGAGTCCCTCTAATAAGGGCATTCATCTGTGAAGATACCATGATTCTGTTCTTTGGAGGTCATGTGACGTTGAAATGTCCATGTGGTCTCCCATGCATAACAGTTAAAACCCAGAGCCTTTTAATTGGGAATTCCCTCTCCTAGAAGGCACCCAACCTAGCCCCCAGGCCTCAACATCTGGTGTCTTCCAGATTCTTAATGGTCTCTATTAGTCTCATGCCTGGACAACCTAGTTAATGATTCCCTCTTTTCCGGGTGGCAGTGAATACAAATGTCCTTTTAAAATTCAGGCTATAGGTTTGGCCCAAGAATCATCTCTAAACTCCATAGGACCTCAGTAGCAAAAGCATTCTCGGGAACTGTTTGGGGGTTATTGGCAAGGGCAAAGGCAGGCAGCAGAGAGGGGGTGGGGGGAGAACTGGGAGGGACCTGTTAGATGCTAGCCTAGGGAGAGGCAGCATCTTGCCCTCTGAAGCAAAAACTTATTACACGAAGAACAGAAGTATTGACTGTGTATGGGATTTAATCTCAACAGGTTCTTAAAGTTTGCTCCAAACCTATGCTGATGATGTTGATATTACCAGAAAAGGAACCGTCCCTAGTTGCTCTCCTGTTTGCCCCGGAGAGACCACCCTAATGGTCTAATCCTCTGCTTCAGATTGTTGGAAGACCATTAAAAAAAAAAAAAAAAAAAAAAAAACCACCAGAGCTGGTAGAGGGGGTTGTCATACAAAGAGGAGTATTATTTTTGGCTTAGTTTTAAAGTAGGTTGAGTTGCTATGGTTACTAGGTGATGGCAGTGATGGAAGCCTTCAGTGGCAGAGAACGTGAGGGGCATGTGCTTCTTTGCATGAGAGGACTGGACTGAAATCTGCTGAGTGTAGGCCAACAGCTGCTCAGGAGATGGTGAGAGATTGGACCTTCCGTAAACAGCGCGGCAACCCCTTCATCCTGTGTGCTTGCGACAGGCCCCGCTGCCTGCAGCACTGTGTCTCTGGGAGGAGGAAGGAGAGAGAAAGAGTGTCGGCTGGAAACAGCAGTCGAGGCAGCCTGCAGCTTGGCCCTGCCTTGTCCAGCTCAGCGATGCTGCCCTTTCTGTAAGACTATTCTCATCCTGTCTCCTCCTTCCAGAAGCCTGGGGGTTTGGATGACTGTCGAAACGAAATCAGGGCTCGCTGTTTAGGGTACTCATGAGAAAACAGCTTTGCAAGCCTTCCTCTAGGTTATCCAAATCAAACGGCCTCCTCTGCTCATTGACTTTCGATTCTTGCAGCATCACTGTGGTGTCGTCAGCGGAGATGATCGTGGGGAGACGTGACACAAGTTCCCAGATGCATTCGTGTTGGCAGGAAGCAAGAGTCAGGCTCCCTGCTTTCTCAGTGGCAATGAAAAGTGGCCCACGACACCAGAATCGGCAGTTGTCATGGAGACCACGTAAAGCTCAGCAGCTCTGCTGGGGGGGCTCCAGGTTAGAGGAACTCCACGTAGTTCTCTGGGATGAGGCCAGTCTTTCCATTCAGAGTCCCCTCCAACCAGCCAGGCTCCTGAGATGGATGAACTGTACAGGAAGGGGAGAGAGAGTGAGAAGAGATGAGGTCATGGGCAGAGCAAGAGGTGGGTGTGCTATGCATTGGAGGATGTGGGAAGTTAGTTTGGGGAATGAGTACAATTGCTTCTTATGTAATCCCAGGACTGGCTGGAAACAGGTTCTTAACCTTCTGTGGAATGAAACCCTTCTGATAAGGTTGTTCTGAACTCTTCCCACAACCAAAAGGGACACCTGCGGACATTCACATTTTTACATGCAGCTTCGGGGGCTTTATGAATTTTCTGAAGTTCCTGTTTTAAACTACGTGCAACAGCTTTACATTCTTTTAGGTTAGAGGTCAACAGTTGGGATGCTCCATTCACCCCCCACCCCCCCACCTCCCCCACACCCACCCCCCCTTGCACACAAACACGCGTATTTGTACCAACCCATCCTACTCACTATCGGCTATGTACCAAATGGCACGCCCCTCAAGGTTTGCTAAGAACTAGTCTTTACTCGTTATCTGCTTTGTGTGTTTGTTCATTATTGTTTTTATCTTTTTGAATGACGGTCTCAATCGGTAGTCTAGACTTGAATTCACAGCCATCTTCCTGCTTCAGCCTTAGGAGTCCTGCGAGCAGCAGAATGAGCCGCCCAGCCCAGCTTGACCTATCTGCTTTGTACCTTTAAATCCTCACCACTGCGTCTCCTTTCCCTGCAGATCCTTCCTTCACGCTGCAGACTCGGAATGCTTCCCTTCTGCTCCACCCACGCCCTTCCTTGCTTTTCTTTTCTACACTCTAGAACTTTTCCTTTGCCTATAAACAAGCCAGAAAGCTGTCTGCTTCCTTTATTGCAACTTTGGATTTTCTTTTTCAACATCCACAGAATATGTAGACCCTGTTCTGTTCTGTCACGATCCCTCTCTCTAGAAACCACCAATAACGAAGATATGGAGAAATCCCGCTGAGCCTGTGAAGTGCAGCCTAGTGGGAGGGAAGAGGGGATTGTGAGCCTCCGTGACGAGTGTGTATGGGGAAGTGGGGGTCTTCGTACTTGTGAACCAGCTGTACAAGCACAGGTCACTCTGGGGTGGGACAGGGTACTCACTCTAAGCGAATTAGGAAACCCCAATTATCCAAGACTGTTTGGAGAGAATGGATTTCCCCCTGTGCCTTTCCCGGGCTAATTAAGTGACTTCCTGAGCTTGTTTTAGAAACGCACTTCCGACCCACCTCTACTGTATAATTCTAGTTTCGGTTTGTAGGGAAAGAAGAACAGAAACTGACGGAGGCCAGCGGGGAGGAAACAAAATCACAGGCTCGGAGACTTCTAGAAGGACTAATGTGTGTGTGTAGAGGCATTCCTTAGATGAGGACATGGTCAGACACCTATTAGCTGGCCTCCAAAACTCTGCATAACCTCCTACCACGAGGCCTGAAGAATGAAGCCTAAGCAGATTATCATTACATTGCTCAGAGCCACAGCAACCACACAGGGAGGAGTCTGCAGCACTTAGGGGTGGCCTGGCCTCTCCAGCTACTACGGGTCTTTCTAGGCAGCCTGTAAGGAACACCAAAGAGGCTTGTCCTCTGCCTGGCCACCAGCTGAGGCTGTCAAGACCATTTCCAGTTCTACACCTCTACAATGGTGGCAGAATCTTTTCTGTGGTTTCTGGTGCTCAAGGAGACACTGCAAGTGCATCATTAACTCCCAGGGCTGGTTTGTAAGTGAGGACCTCCCTCCAGTAAGACACAGCCAAGGGGCTAGGAGATGGCAGCAAATTAGAGAAAGCCCTTGGTGCATAAGTGTGAGGACTGAGTTCAGCTTGTCAGAAACCACATGAAAGGCCAGCCGTGGGAGTGTGCATCACTATCCCAGCATGGGGAGGTGGAGACAGGAGGACCCCAGGGCCCTTCCACCAGCTGGTCTGGGCAAGGGCTTAGTATCTGCACCCACCAAAGCTTCAGGAAACCTTAGATGTTCAGAACCAAAATTAGACCAATTAAACAAGTTAAAAAGAAAAAAAACATCTGACTAAAAGAAAGACAACCAAAAGAGCTCTGCCACTCCACAGCAGAGCTGCTTGGTGGATGGATGGGTCTGCTTCCTTCCCACAGTTGTTCAAATGGCACAAGTACCGAGGAGCCTAGTTACAAACCTGGGTGAAATTTGCAGACTACAGGAAGGACCAGAGGGGACCAGGAAGACCTAAAGATGTGTCATGGATTTCAGGGGATGAAGCAGCCCTTAAGAGTCCTTGAGCCAGGGTTCCTTAGAGACTCCTGCTAGACAATGCACCAGCCCTACTGTATGCTTACAGAACCTACAGATCCCTGGGCCCTAGGCACCTGCATTTTAACAGGTCTGTAGAAATTTAAAGCTACGACTTTTCTGTGTCAAAATACCTTTGTAATGAAGGCGATAGTTAAGAATGATAGTTAAGAACTGAGTTGTGGTTGGCTGGTGGAGAAGGGAGCCCAGACGCCTCACTCCATCCTGCTGCAATCCCTTCTCTGGCCTCATACATGGCTCAGCGGTAACTCCTTCATAAACAGTATTGTGGACTTGCTTCTACCTGCTCCTCCCACCTCCTGATTTCGGGAAGATTCATACATATCCCACATAGTGTTTATGGGTCCTATTAATACACTGCTAAAATGCTTTCCTACCTGACTTTTCAGTACATTTCAGTTTGTTATCAACTATCCGGTTCAACAACCTTCAGCGATTCCCCTCTGCATCATCCATTATGACACAACCCAGCATGTGGAGAAGCTGAGTGTCATGGGGGGAGGGGGTCACGTGCTCAGAATTTCAGACAGATTAATTTGCACAGTCATGAGAGTAAAACCAGAATTTGAACCCAGGGACCAAACCCTTCCCCCCCACCCCCCACTCTATCCTGCGTTGGTTCAACAGGAGAAGGTGCTTCTTGACGGTGTGAACAGGTTGAGCACACGCTCGTAGAAGGAACACTACCAACAGGCACTCCACCTGACTTAGCTTCAGTATGAATGCAGAGCTGGCTCTGCTGCTCTCCTCATCCACAGATGGAAAACCGAGGGCCCCCAAGGCTAAGCAGCCTGCCAAGGACTGCACAGCTGGTAGACAGTGGAGGCATACGACAGGCCTGGGACATCTGACCACGCGGCCCACAGTCTGAACTCTGCTTGTGCCTGCCTCAGTATGCTGACTTGGGAAGTACTCAGTTAGGGATTGGCAGGCTGCACACTACCAGTCAATGTGCTCTGTACGCACCGTGCATTGCAAGGAGCTGCCTGGGTGGTTATCTAGCCCAGTGGACGTAAACTATAAGCTGCTGCTGACATGGGTCCAACTGCTGTCTTTGCTACAGCCTTAGGTACACCACAGGTCCCCGGCATATTTAGCTCACGCTTTCTTCTCTGCTAATTCACTATGGACAATGGGCAAGTGTGTGACTACGATCTCCAATGGCTGGCTACCCCCAGAGGGAAGAAGCCTCCACTGGACAAAGTTACAGACCTGTGTGATTAGCAGGCATTTACTCATTACACAAATGTCTTCTGAGCTCCTATCAGGGGCCAGGCACTGTGCTAGGTTCTTGTAATATGTTCCTTTTGGGGAGCAGCAATTTATCAATAAACATAGTGACAGGGAAAAGGGAGAGAGAGAGAGGAGGGAGAGGGGAAGGGAAGGGGAGAAGAGATGGGATTTGGGGGGAGGGGAGGAACTCTGAAAGTTACAACTTAAAGGCTCTCACAGTGTCAGCCGGGAGTGCTTAGCACAGATAGGAGGCCCTAAGACACAGAAAAGTTAGGTGTGGTCTCAGAACAGTGGTCTGTAAACGCCCTATAACGGGCACAGCATATGACAACTCCCCGTGGTGTCATAGAAAACAAACAAACAAACAAAAGCATGAGTGGCCATGCTCCGAGAAACATTAATTACAAAAAGAGGCAGTTGACCAGCAGTTTACGGTTATGTCCTCCAAAGCTGTGGTGTATAAAGTGAAGGGGAGAGGTCAGGAGGCAGGGCTGGGACGCAGAGGGCCTCAGAGAGCAATAGGAGGTCACGGAAGTGCTCTAAACGGGGCCTATCATGACGGGACTTGGGAGATCACTCTAGCTCGTATGCAGACATGGGTTCAGAGGCAAGAGTGATTGGCAGGGCTTGCCCGGCAGCTGGTGGGAACATGCAGGTGACTAGGCAAAACTGGCTGGATGCTGGTGTGGCAGTGCAACCATGGGATTGCTGAGACTAGCCTGAAAAGCTCTCCGGTCACCCCACTCCTGGGCAGCTCATGGTCTCTCTGGTGAGGATGCAGTCTACCTGCAAGGGACCTGGGACAGCCTGGCTTGGCAACGATGCTTCGTCGTATACCACAATGAAAGAATCTAGGCTGGGCGGTGGTGGCGGCGCACGCCTTTAATCCCAGCACTCGGGAGGCAGAGCCAGGTGGATCTCTGTGAGTTCGAGGCCAGCCTGGACTACCAAGTGAGTCCCAGGAAAGGCGCAAAGCTACACAGAGAAACCCTGTCTCGAAAAACCAAAAAAAAAAAAAAAAAAAGAATCTAGCTCATCTCAAATGTGTGTGCGTGCGTTCACAGGCACACACGTGTACATGGATGTGTGTGCACACGTATGCCTGTGTGTGTAGAAGCCAGAGGCCAGTATTGGTGTCTTCCTCCACTATTCTCCACCTTATTTCCTGAGACAGGGCCTCTCCTTGAACCTGGAACCCACGGATTTAACTACAGTGGATGCTAGCAAGCTCTAGGGACCCTCCTGTCGCCTGCCTGCCCAGCACTGTGATTCCTGGGACATGACCGCACCTGGCTTTTGACGAGGACACTAGGGGCGGGACTCAGGGCCTCATGTCCACATGCCAACCATGTTAACCTATAGATCTGTCTTCCAGATCCTCATCCCAAAACTTGAAAAGAGTATCCCAAGAACCCAATTTTTTGCAACTGCCACGTGAATTTTCTAGGTATCACAAATCACACTGCTTCTGGGTGACTAATGTTCCTGAGAACACAAATTACTTCTCTTTCCAGTTACTGTCTGAGGTGCCCCTAGCAGGGTGGACAGTTTCCTGGTAGACTGGCAAGAGCTAACACTGGAGATATTTCCCAGTACTGCACATCAATCCTCCGCTACGTAGAGTCTAGGAGCTGACTAAGCTGCTGCCCCAGAGGCGAAGTTTGGGCCCCTGGAATCCAAGGCTGAGAGATCAATGGTTACAAAACAGCAGACTTTCACCCCCACACACCCTTCCCTTCTCTTCCTTATTCCACACACAAAACACAGCACACACGTGACAACAGCTTACATATTCAAAAACTGTCAGGAGGAGGAAGCTTTAACCTGACAGCTGCTGTGAACATCCAGGCTACACAGCCTTTACCTCATCTCTTGAGTCAGTACAGGAGGGAACAGTCAGAAAAGGCCACTTCTCCACCTAACATCTTAATTATTTTCTTCTACACTGCCTAATTTCTCTGACAGAATAGAAGAGGATTTTTCCTCTAGGATAGAACCTGGTGAAATATTACCCGGCAAAACAGCCTAGAAAGTGGGTTAGCCCTTCTGCCAGGGGCCAGGGATACAGCTCAAAGGACAAAACACTTGCTGTGCAAGCCTGAGACCAGGGTTTGATCCCCAGAACCTAAGTGAAAAGCCAAGGTGGTAGTGTGCTTCTGACATCCCAGAACTCCTATGGAAAGCTGGGAGCCAGAGGGAGAACTGGCTGGAAGCTGGCCTTGAGTCTGCAGCACACAGGAGAAACGAGAGAGAGCCTGCGTCACAAAAAAAGGTGGGAGGAACTGACTGGAAAAAGGTTCTCCAGGGGCACAGGTGAGCCAGCCCTGCCGGTGTGAGGACATGACTGCTATCACCTCCCTTGTCTGTGGTGGAGTAGTGGAGGTGAGGGAAAGATGTCCTACCCCCGCCTCCACCACCTCCAGCTATTGAGGGAGCTGATCCTCCCCTTGATCGGCTGTAGCACGTGGGCAGGCAGCCCTGCTCCTCACCTGGGCAGCACAGTAGAGCTGACACATGGGTGAGCTGGCCCTGAGGGTGTGAGAGTGGTATAGCTGGCCACACCCCCCTCATCTGCCATGTGATGGTGAGGGTGAGGGAAAGATGTCCTCCCCACTCTGCCCCTACCGCCTGTGGTGGGTGAGGGAGCCGACCCTCCCCCGTACCAGCTGCAGTACTTGGGAAAGTGCGCCTGGCACCTCACCTGGGCAGCACAGGCAGAGCTGAATCCTACTGACAGGGTGTGGGTGAACCGGCCTGAGAATGAGCTTGGAAGGTCTGGCCCTGCCCCTCATCTGCCATGTGGTGGTGTGGGTGGGGGAGAGATGCCCTCCCCACCTCCTGCCCCTCACCACCTGTGGCAGGTAGGAGAGCTGGCCCTGAGGTCCTAAGAGTGGGAGAGCTGTCCCTGCCCCTCACCAGCTGCAGCACTCAGGAGAGTGGCCCCTGCACCTTGCCTGGGTAACACAGTAGCACTGGCCCTGCTAGCCTGGGTGTGGGAGAACCAACCCCTAGGGTGTAAAAGAGGAGAACTGGCCCCGCCCCTTGCCCATTGCTGCAAGGGGTGAACTAGTCAGGGCGATGCTGGAGAGCTCACCCTGGTGATGAGAACAAGGGACAGCTGGTGGGCCCATCAACCCTGCAACTACCCAGGCCCACCCCAACATGCACCCCATCTGTGATCTGCTGGAGCAAGTGAAGGGGCCCAGCCTGCAGATCCAAAGCTGCAGGATCTCCATGACACAGGGCAACAATGGGCTATCCAAGAGGAGACCCAGTGAGAGCCAGCATGGATAGTGTAGCAGAAACCAGAGGCCTCGACCCAGACCAGTGACGCTTTGCAATGAACACTTGCAAGTAAATATATATGGATAAAAAAGGTCTACTTGCATGACTCACTGTGCCACACTACAGCTTCCGTGATGGGATTGATTTTTCCTATTTCCTCTGAAATGTCATTTTATTCTGTGGGAGGAGGTTGCATGGGCAGAGGGCGGGTACAAAGGAATGGGAAACGAACCCTAGAGATCACAGGACTGCATGGGAAGGGAACCAGACTTCCCTCTTGCTACGTGTATCTGTCTTTAGAGGAACTGAGAAGGTTACCTACCTGGTGGGAGCTGTCCCAGCACCTGCTGGGCAGAGCACCCCGCTGGGAAAGGGAGGCCCTGGCAAGTCACACTCATGGGCGGGCGGCGTTGGCCTGACTTTTTGTTGTTGTTCACTACTTAAGCTATTTCAAAAATGGGACTTAACATGGAAGAGGGGGTGCAGAGTGGTACAAGCTCCTTGTAAAAACAGTCTGGCATTTCCTCCAACAGTACATCTAGAGTTACCACGGGACCCAGCATTCCCCGGAGAACTTCTCTTTTCAAAACACTCAAACACGGGTGTCAACAGAATATCATTCTTAACAGTGAAAAAGCGACAATAAGCTATCCCGTCATTAACTGGTGGATGTCTAAGTAAACTGTGGTATAGCCATACGATGAAATACTACTTGGCCATAAAAAGGAATAAAGTGCAGATACACGTTACAACATGGATTAACTTTGAAAAACATCATTTAAAAAAAAAAAAAAGAGCCGGGCGGTGGTGGCGCACACCTTTAATCCCAGCACTCGGGAGGCAGAGCCAGGCGGATCTCTGTGAGTTCGAGGCCAGCCTGGGCTACCAAGTGAGTTCCAGGAAAGGCGCAAAGCTACACAGAGAAACCCTGTCTCGAAAAATCAAAAAAAAAAAAAAAAAAAAAAAAAAAAAAAGGAAGAAAATACAAAGACCACAAACTATGTAGTCCTATTTGTATGAAATATCCAAAGTTTGGGGGTAAAGCATCATGATTACTAAAGGGTATGGGACTCATCTTGTGTGGTTTGGGGGTGTGTGTGGGAGGGGGTGTGATACCCTGGAATTAGATAGCGGTGAGGGTTGTTTCACTCTGAATACACTACTCACCCATGTCAGGAGCACAGCTGTCCCAGCAGTGACCCCCTTCTGATTTGTCTGGGGGTAAGCTGTGCCATGTTATTCCAGCTGGTCTTGGCAGGGCACACTCACCGCGACACGGTTCGGGGCAGTCTTCAGCAGACCCGCCGTGCATGCTGCTCTGCCAGGTGTGCGAGCACCCGCTGCTGACAGGAGAGGCGGCTGCCCTAGCTATTTCCCGCGCTCTGATTTGCAAAGCACCCAGAAGACAGTCCACAGAGCCAAAGCTCCAGCACGGTGCTCTGGACTCGGGGAAGCATGGAGGTGGACCACAGCCTCATCAGGACACATGCAGTTTCAACTTTGTCCTAGCTGCTGCTGACCCAGGAGGTCCGGGCTGGGAATCTCCCTGCCTTATGCGCTGTGTTTCCCACTGTGTCTACTCAAGCCCAACTAATAGGTGGGCAGAATGCAGGGTGCAGGATACACCTGGTGCCAGGCACTCTGGATGTGACGACAGGTTCCAAAGACATAAACAGTACCTACAGCTAGCTGATAGACAGTTCACCAGGCTGGGCCATGCTAGCCAAAAAGGAAAAGCCATCCTTGTTAATGGACTGCAGTGCCATGGTCTTTTTCTAAGATGGACACAAGCTCTTGACACTAATAGGCACAGCATACTGAATACCTCCTATTCCTCAAGTACTATTTTATACCCACAATTTATATCAGCTTGATGTCATGTGACCACACCCTGCAAAGTGGGCGTGTTATCGGCTGTGACAGAGAGGAGAACTGGGGCACAGAGGAGTGACGTCACCCCTTGAGGTCACATCAGAACAAGTGGTCAGGCTGGGACATGCACTGTGGCCTGGCTCTAGGGTCAGGCACTCCTGTGCTGAGGAGGCACCTCAGCTGTCCTATACTTGTGCTGCTTCTCAGTCACGTGGGGAGAGGCGGGTCTAGGGCCAGGCAGGGGTGCTCCGTCAGACAGGTGTGACCTTTGCCTTCACTGCGCCTAAGGCAAGGGGTAGCCAGAACAAATATCTGGGTCCTGGAAACAGGCTGCTGCCTTTTTGTCTTCCTTTGAAGCAAACAGAACGAACTGCTTTTAACCCTGAAGGAGAACTTTACCCAGGGAAAACGGCCATCCCAGAAACTTGGCGTTTGCACAGGGGTCCAGATTTTCCTCTTAGGTAAATAATTATGCCAAACCACAGCTTCACTTCTCACTATCAACTATGTTTCTAGGGAGGAAGACAGAAAAGAACCGGGAAAACAGTGCACCATAGAGGTCCGGACCACAGTTTTATGGAGGGCCCCAATACATTCTTGCACCTGGATGCCACAGCAGGCCACTGCTGGGGTGTGATGTCACATAAGGGCTTTCTGCTCTGTGCTCACCAGTTCAAGGGAGGAGGAGGAGGAGAAGGAGCAGAAAGAGGTTTACTGGCCACCTGGCTGTCTGGGGTGTGAGCCGAGCCTGCTGAAAACAATGCAGGCCCAGATCCCAAGGGTAAAGAATGACAGGACAGGTGACCTTGAGCTCGACCCATGTCTCTGACCAGCTGCCACCAACCTGTATTCCTCTCCCCGTCTCTGGCCATCTAGCACACAAATGTGGAACACCAAGGCCAGGTACAGTCTCACTCACAGTTCCAAACATCTCCGTGACCAGGTGTCGACGTGGGTCTACCCAAGGTAACGCCTCCAGAAGTCTGACCTGGGGGAAAGACTCCCCCTACCCCAGGTAGGAACTTCCTTCATCTGCTTCCCCCCCACTGTTGTGAGATGATGGGAAACTCACCGTTATCGAAGATGGTGCCTGCCGTGAACGAAAGCTCAGAGTCGTGTTCGGCTTTGCAGGCATACAAGGCCTTTGCCTTCCGGAACGGCGTGCTGTGTAGAAAGGGGAGTTTATTTAACATTGTTTTCCACCCCGAAAACCGGAGAGTTCATCTTCCTTCTTCCCTTTTCTTGCAAGCCACCTAGTCCTCCCCTCCTGGGAAGAGTCTGGACAAGGCGGCCAGATGGCCAAGCAGGAGGTGGGAAGTCGTAGAGGCCACAGGAGAGAATGGAGTAAGAGTCAGGAAAAGGCCACACTCTAAGAAGCAACAGTTCTCCAAGGTCATCTTGTGCCCCAGAGAAACTCTACCTGGGAGTTACAACAGCTGGGCCTGGGAGGGAGGGAGGGAAGGAGGGGCTTTCAGAGACAGAGTGCTGGGGGTAGGAAGGGGTCACGGGGCTCTGCAGAATATTCCCAACAGTGCTCTTGGAAGCTGGCAAAACCCAGTGAATCCAGCAGAAACTCCAGCAGAGCCAGGTGTCAGCCCAGGCGGGGGCGGCCGTGAGTTCCCCCAGATGTTCTCCGTTGCTGGTGGGGCAGCATTCCAGAGCTGGAACTCTTCGGCCCCCAGGGCAGGCAAGGATGGAGGAGGAGTGTGAGGTAGTGTGTGAGTGCACGTGTGCGCACCAGTGTGGGAGTGTGCAGAGCGGGGGGGGGGGGGGGGGGGGGGGGAGAAGGGAGGGCAGAGGTTGAGTCTGTGTTCTGCTTGGGGTTCTCTTGTTCAGTGACTATTGACAATTCTCTCTCCATGTTATCAGAATGCCCTTGAAGGCATTTCAATATCCTATCAACTTGTATATAGAACTCTGAGCAACAGAACTGAAACTGAAGTGTTTGTATGTCGCTTTCCAAGTGATTATTACACACAGCCAGAGTCGAGGCTGGCACATTTTTGCGGTACCAGGGCCAATCTTTGAGCTCTTGAAGGCATGTGGTCTCTGTCGTAAGTACTTCATGCTGCACTGCTGCGCACAGCAGCCAGGGACAACATGGAAACACACCAGGGAGGCTGTGCTGCAGTCAAAAGTTATCTACCAGAAAGTAGGGGCAGAGTTTGACTGTCACAGGCCACATAGGGTGCAAGCCTGTGTGTCTTCACGGTCATTTGTGAGAACAGGGTAATTTCACTCTTTTCTGTCAAGTTTGACTTGGGCACCCGACTATTCTCAGCAGTCCGTAGACTTTTCAATGGTCAAAATGACACCTAACTGTCAAAAGGGCTGGTCTTTATTTGCCACAAGTGGCTTTCTCTCTCCAAGTCATCTGAGGGAGTACACTTTGGAACTCAGAAGCACGAGTTTTAAAAAGCCACAGTCAAGAGATGTGTCACTGAATTTCTCTTCACTTGACAATCTGAGAGCCTCACGGCACTGGTAATGCCCCAGCTCCTGGGGTGCATTGATTTCTAGTGGCTGAAGAGGGGTCTGGTCTCAGGTGAGGTGGGGTGTCTTGGGTCTGCTGAAACTGCTATTGCTTAGGGACATCGAGTGCAAGGACTCATTGGGAAGGATGAGTCATGGATGATGGCAACTCAAGAGTGGGACTATCCCTTCCAGTCTTGGGTGCGTGAAAATGGAAAGACATACAGTCGAAAGAGTCTGTTGTAGAGGAGGGTGAGCAGAGTCGGTGGTTATCCAGAGTGCGTGGCCAGGGAAATAACAGTTTCCTGTAGCTCTCGCTGGTTTTCTCATAGCCACGGGATGATGTCGGGAAGGGGAGAGCTGGGAAAGGGGAAGAAAATAATACAGGGACACTGGGGAGGAGGGAGAAAAGCCTCTGGTTTTCATCAGCTCAGCTGGAAATCAGCTCTCCTGGTCTAATCTCAGTAAACAACAAATGCACGTGTCGGCTGGCAAGGGCCCAGCAGTCAATGTATAGCTCTTCACAGTGGACAAAAAGTGCACTTCTCTCCCCACCTCCTGCCCTGACCATGGGTAGAGAGCAGCCAGGAGGCCGTGAAAGGGGCTAAACTAGCCAAGCATTACACTGTCCAGCCTGTGGAGCCTCGCACAACATGCAGGGTAGGAGGAGAATCCAGGCCGGGGAGCCAAGGTTGAGACCAGGGAGGGCCGCGTCTGAGGACAGCGCAGCACAGGTGGGCACAGTGTGAAGAGACCAGAGACGGTCTCTTCTTTCTCTGGATGCGGTTTTCCTAGAGGTTACTCATTAACCTTATGAAATCAAGGTAACAGGACCGAACAGGAGCCGCCCAGGAAACCAGCAGGACAGTCTGGCAAGCAGACAGCAGGGACCATGGTCTCGATTACCCACAACCATTAGTAGAAGGGGTTAACTTTCCACCAATATTAAAATTTTTGCAATTTAGTGATGAAATGCCAAGAAAACAATGTGTTGAAAGTAAAGATGTATTAAAAGTAAAGAGAGTGTTTTTCTCTAACAGGTAACTGACAGCTGGTGGGAAGATCTTTCCCTGACTGTCTAATGGTGTACAGAAAATAGAGGGGAGTGCAGAAGGGGGGGACTTGTGTATGTTTGCACACACACACACACACACACACACACGTGCACACTCATAGTGCTGGGATCAAGCGTAGGGTGCCATGGATCTTGTAAGCAAGCACCAATCTGCACCTCTAGCCTTAGAGGCCATGCTTTTAAAGGAGGGTGTTCCCATTCCCCAGAAGCAAGGTCACCAGAAAGTAAGGGACACCTAGTCAAATCTGAGTTTCATATAAATAATGTATCCTTTTTATATACTCATATACTAAGAAATGTCTTTTTAATTTATCTTCAATTCAAATTTAACTGAGTAGGTTGGATTTTTATTTGGTTTGCGTATCTGCCAACTCTAACTGGGGAAGTCCTGTCTTGTTAAAAGTCTGCCATTGCTATAAGCCTAGTACCTGCCAGCTCCCTCTGAAAATTTCTAAGGCATTTGCTTTACGAAAAGGGTTCCTACCAAAGCAGGGAGATCCTGTTGACTCGAGGTTTGGGTTGGGAAGCTGTGGTTGAGACTGAAGCAGCACCCTGGGTTGGTTGGCTCCCTACTCGGCAACTGCACACAGCTGGGGGAGGTTTTAGCAGTTCCCACCCCAGCATTCTTTAGCTCTCAGCTGGTCCTTCAAGGGCATGAGCAACTCTGGAACCTTCTGCTGGTTCACTTTTAATTTTTGCCTCTGAACATGGAACGGGGCCAGGAAAACACTCAGAGGAATTTCCCTCAAATGCCCTTGCAAGCTTTGCAGAATGACAGCCCACTCTCTGTGGTGCATGCTACTGGGGGAGGAGCCAGCCTGTGGTGACTTGATCATTAACGCAGTTTCCCAGGGCCCGGGTGCAAATACAAATGAGGGGTCCAATGTGGGGGCTTCTTGGAAAGTGGATGGGCAAATAGAAAAAGCAAGGGCAAGTGTCAAAGGGGGCTTCCTCCAGTGTCGACCTCTTCTGCACTGTAAAAGGCACCTCTACTTCTGAGCTTGGAACAAGAAGCTCAAAAAGTAGACTCGATGGAGAGAAGCAGCTACCCCTGTAGGTCTCCAGGACTCCTAATTAGGCCTCATTCATAATCTGTTGTTAAAAGTTTTGCCAAAGGAAAGAAATCTGAGGTTTTATGTTCTGTCGGTCAATTTGGAGAAAGGCAACACTAGACCTGAACCATGGATGTGCGCCCTCACCTCTTGGTTATACACCGTAACAGCTGTTAGGGACCATGGCCCACCTCTGGTCTCCTAGTGGGCTACCTTTCCGGCAGGGTTCTGATCTGTGTTTATCTTAGCATAAACATGTAACTCAGTGACATCCAATTTCAAGCCCTATCGTGGCTTGTCTATTTCAAAATGACAGATTCCTTAAGGATGGTGGGACATCTTCACAATAGTGCCCCTTTAACAGACGCCAGAGGGGGCAGTACTGAGTAACTACTGACTTGTGTCTAGGCTAGCCCCATTCCCCTAATGCCCAAGACTACTTACTAAGTAAACGAGGCATGGTAGTTGTTCCCTCAAGGTCCTTGTGGGTCAATGAGGGACCTATCTGGAATAATCTATATGGTTTCTGGTGTGCTAGAAAGTAAATGTCTCCTAAAGTGCCTAGCAGTTGCCTAAGAAACAACTCACAAATAGTTTAAAGTGTTAAGAAACAGGATCTAATTTTTACTTTATCTATGGGGTGAGGACAAAACAATACATGGCCCCGCCATCTTTGCCATCATCCAGAACTAAACTAGGTGGAAAGCCACGTCTCATCCAGCAGAGCCGAGGGCTGGGATGGCACAGAGATTTAACTGGGGCTGCCCAGGTCTAGAATAAAAACGCTGGGCAGACGGCAAGAACTCCTGACTCTGCCATGGAACTCATTGGATGAAGTGACCATTTTCTTTTTCCACAGTGTGCTTCAGGCCACTTCTCATCTGGGTATCGGATGACACAACCGGTGTGAAGATGCCCAGAGGGAAAGAAGTCATGTGCCTGCATATAGAGAGAGCACGGCTTTCCTAAACGGTGAGAGTCAGCTTTATAAAGGGGGCGGTCCTCGCTGATGGACCCACTCGTAAGGAGAAAGGGCAGTATGCAAAAATCCCGCCAACATCAAGAATGCTTGGGATGCTTCTACCTGGACCCTGCGCTTTGGCTTGTTGAGGGCGGAGGCCAAGTCTGAGAGCTGCCCCAGCGAGTGCCCCAAACAGCAGAGGAAGTCTGTAGGATCTTGATTCCATCCTTCCCTGGATTTGAAGAGTTTCTTTTCTACAGAGAGCTCAAGAGCAAACCCATGGCACTTAGCTGTGGAGTTCTCCAAGACAGGACAGAGGCATGGTCTTCTGGGAGAAGAACTAGGCCAAGCAACTCACCCTCAAAAAGAAAAGTAGTACCCGTTTCCATGTGCACTCAGAGTCAGAGTTCATGATCTACAGAGACCGAAGTGGGCTGGGAGGCCAGGAGACTCCTGGAGTACATGGGGTGGAGGGTGGGAAGGCAGAAGCCCTGAGCAATCTAAAGAGCAAGTGCTTCATGTCTCAGTCTTTTAGTCTGTGTTATATTCTTCTCTCACTCCGCAGATTTGGTCTGTGACTAGATGTCAGTGCTCAGGGCTATTGGCCTGACCCACAAGCAAATCCTGCCAGATATTACCTGATAAACATGTGACAAGGAAAGACGTGTGTGTGTGTGTGTGTGTGTGTGTGTGTGTGTGTGTGTGTGAACACTGCTCCCTAGGATGTTGTCTTCAACCAAAACATGGAGAGTCCACATGGTTCTGAAAATAATTCAACACAGGAGTGCTGTTTTTGGAGATCCCCATTCCCCAAATCCAAGCACCAGATTAATTCAGAAATGTGGGCAAGGGTTAGAAAGAGTATTAAAAATGCCATGCAAGGCCATGCGTATTGTGCCTCTTGGCTTCGTTTCTTAGGATGGAGTCATATGAGAGCAGAGGAGGCCCCCAGTGTCCCTGACCAGCTCTGCATAAACGGGAACAGGTCAGTCACCATCCGTGGTTTTACCTGGAGTCTTCACGAACTGCTTCTTCTGGCCTGTCAAAAAGCAAGTGCAGGTTTGGATGGCAGGGAACAAAGTTGACGAGGAGGCTGAACACTGCATGAAGAGAGGACCAAGCCAATGAGAGAACAACAGCAGCAACAGAAAATCAAACCAACCCTGCAACAGACCTGACGGGGGATGAGTCGCTGGACGTGGATGAGGTGGGCATAGGGCTGGATGGCGCCGAGAACATCGGCCATGATGGCGAGAGGGGTGAAGTTGGGCTTGGATTCGGGGGGCTGCAAGACATAACAACCAGAAAACTCATCAGCACACAGGGAAACCACGATGGGAGCGCAGGAGGTTCATGGGAGGCCAAATGACAGGGCGCTGCAGCAGAACACAGGAGCACCGAGGGCCAGAGGCATGCTGCCTAGTCTCCATGCTCCAGGCCGGTCCTTTGCATCTTCCAAGGAGTGCATTTTCCCTGATGTCTGGATGCACAAACATGCCCTGTCACCCCATCTCACAAGGGCTTTCTAGGTGACTCAAGCTTCTCCACTATCTGTTGTACCACTGGCCACTGGTGAACATGCGCTGGACCCACACACATGAATCTGCATCTCTGTGTTTTGTTGATTGCTCTGTTACACACTGACCTCACTCTCGGCCAGCCTTTAGCCTTCACTGTTGCGTGCTTTTAAAGTTACGTCTCAGCAGAAATGAATATTTTTCTGGGCCACAAAGGCCATTCAGCCAGAAAACAATTTCCTGTTTACATTTTTAACGACACGGGCTGTGTGCCATGGGAGATGTGAGTGTGCATTAGGAACGTGCTAGGGAATAGAGGCAGGACAGACACACACCTTTCAGAGACAGCACTTAGGGCTGTGTGCAGCTCCCTGGGGCTGTGCTGTCAGGCCTGTTCTTTCTCTTGTTGTGGATTCTGATGTTCAAAGAACAGCCTCAGTAAAAACACAGTTCTGAAAAAGGAGCCCAAACCTCAAATTTGTCCATTTTATTCTTCGATGGGCAGCTGACCAAACGTTTTGAGAGGAAAGGTTGAAATTATCACAATCTGGTTGGTAGATTTTAGTTGGCCACGTTGGCCATCTGACTTATTTCCGCAGATTATGCAAACATCTTAGCACCTAGGTGAAATTACATTATGTCACAGAAAGTGCAAACACAGATGGCTGACATGATGTGGAGACTAGCTAGCCATACAACCACCTTCAGGCCCCGAATCTTAGCTGGCTGCTGGACTGTCCAAATAAAGCTCTTTATGGGGGGTGGGGAGGAAATGTCCAGGAAGACAGCTGCAGATACTGAGCAAGAATACATGCATGTCCTAGATCAGGGACTGTGCTAGGATTACACCAGTTTAGACCTGATACTGGTATTGAGTGTGCGTGTGTGCTGTAACATGAATGCCTGTGGCAGCATTCAGAGAAAACTCTGTGCAAAGTTCATATCTTCCAGTGAATCTGATTAAACACTTATTAAATGTCATCATTGAGTATTATATTTCTAGCATATGTATCCCACAAGGGAGGAGGTTTTGTTCCTCTCACGGTAGCTGGGTTGTCTAAGTAATTCCTGTAGGGATTAAAGAGGTAACTAGTGAGTAAACTAGCAGCTCTCATTAGGCTGCCAAACAAGCCCAGAGACAGGCACTGCTAGAACTTCCACTCCACTTGCCAGCCTTTAAGTGACAGGGCCAAGATTCACTCAGTGCCCCGACCCAAAGCCTGGGCTCTCGCTGTCAGTGTTCTCTGTCTGCAAAGCAGGCATTCCTCTGCTCCTCTAGGCCTGAAAAGCTTCACAGACCCAGGCCCAACATTAGCAGTTCTCTTAATCACTGATTTATGAGTTTCCTTCAGATGCCTGCCACATTTGCAAAGAATGGAAATAAAGCAGCAGACACAGTAGGACTCAACACATAGTAAATTCCAATAGACTCCACAGTCCAGCCTCTATTGTCCTGTCTGGTAGACTCATACAGCAGATGGGAGTCATGCAAGGGAAGAAATAAAATTCAACGAGTAGATTTCAATCTATCAAAGATTCATTGGTGAGCACCCAGAATGAGCAAGACAATAAGAACAATTCGCCAAAGTTTCTGGCTTTAAAGAGCTTACAGTATATTTGACAAGATGTAATAGGTTAAGAAGAAAACCAGCAACAGAGGCAGTAAGACTCATTAGAGGGAGGTCAGTGACTATACTGTGAGCTAGCATCTACTCCTGGGGACTCTCACTTTGGGTCCAGGAACAGCTGACCATCACCTATGCCGTGCAGTCTTCCTTGGCACTTGGGCCAGCACCTGAGGTCATGCTTTCTCAGGCCTCTCTCTGTCCCACTATATAACGTGCCAGTCAGTAAGGCCTGGAAGGAACACCTGAATCAGGGCCCAAACCAGAAAACTAAGTGAAACAAGGGGAGGGTCAAGAGAACAACGTGGGCTCAGAGGCCTGGCTAATCTGTTCCTGTTATAATACCATAGGGTAATTCAAAAGGATCTACAAAGTAGTTTAAAATTACTTCTATATTGAGGAAACACCTCTAGCTTCCTATGTCATCTGTAAGGGAAGCATAGTCTGGGAACACAATATGGGGTTCTGAATCTTGTTTTACATCCTCAGACGTCTCATCAGTTCCTGGCCAGGAAACCATGTCTGAAATTATCTGGGGGTGAGGTTGGAATTCAGGTCATTCATAACTGTTGTAAGAAGTGATTCTTCAAGTCCCATGTCAACTGCCATAAATATTAACTGCACTTTCTAATGTCTAACAGCATTTTATTTGTTTGTTTTAGTCATAGCAATAACATTTATTTGCTATGAAATGACCACAATTTAAAATCTATTACCACTGTGCTGGCGTACATGAAGTAATAAACTGCATACTACACAGTACTTTTTATGATGTTTTCAACTACTAAAGCTATTATGCCTTTCATTTATACTTCAGGGACACATCACAAATGTCCCTATCAACAACACCAGTCCACATTTTTTTATATACTGAAGATGCTTATAACAACAGAAGGGTCGTATACATAGAGACAGTCATCTAACAGACACTGAGAGACACTCTTTTAGCTTTGATGGAATTCATACAACATGCACAAGGGACTTACGATGTGCAGGGATGACAATGATAGACCATCTGTGCATAATTATCAATATCCTCTTCACTACAGCAGCGACTAGTTACCCGTTACTTATGAAAATGACAAGCGTTAACAACAAACAAACAAAAACTCCCACACCATAACAATCCCAAACAAACCAGGCCAACAAAAATTTGTCAGTTTCACCTTCGGCCCTAAAACCTCCAATAAAAAATTATCCATTCCTTTCCCACTACTAAAGCCAAACACAACAAACAATCAAGGTTAAAAACAGGAGGAAATAACTTTCTAACTCTAGTTTTAGCAGATGACCCTTAAAGATTTCTTATACCCCTCAGCCAGCTGGGTATTTCCCAGCTGAACACCCCAGCATATTTTTTACCCTAAATATTTCTGGAGTCCTGCCAAAGCCTTCATCAAGGCCCAACTACAGCAGTACCAGCTTCAACTTTAGCATGGAAGAAACACTTGCTGGGCTGGTTTATCTCCAATTGGAAGACTTGCATCAGCTGTAGTATGCTGGCCCATGGTGTCCTCAAAAGGACTTGTCAGCCTAGGCAGTTCCTTTGACATGATGCACAGTGAGAAAATAACAGTTTAGGAAGATAAGCCCAAGGCTTGGCAGCCTGTGAGGTTGTAGCTGATAGTTCAAGTACAGTGTGTAGTAATGTCATTAGCTTGACACCCTTCTGTGATGACTCACTTGAATGATGGAACTTGTGATGCACTGGCCAGGGCATGCTGGCCATGCTGTGAATAGAGCTACCTGAGCAGGCTCCTCCTAATCCCAATAGAGATGCAGCAGACCCTTTCAAGTTTTCACACCACTGTTACAGAGCTTGTATAAGATGGAGGGTGCTCTTACTGGAGACATAGGCTCGCCAATAAAAAGAAAGTTTATCTTGGGCTGGGGGTGTACGCTGTAGTGTATTTATCTAGGATACACAAGGTCTTGGGTTCAATCCACAGCAAAGGAGGCATGGAGCGAAGAAAGTTAATCTTTCTAAATTCTTATAACCAATTTATGGCTTTGCAGAAAAATGGAAAAATACTGAAAACAAAATAGCAATGAAATTATATATACTTTGCACAACTGATAATCACTGTTAACATCTTATCATAATATTATATACATGGCTAACAGGCTATTTTTTTAAGTTACCCAATATAAGGATTTCCAATGTCATTTAATAGGCTCTGGAACATTTTTCATTGGCCACCGAGCATTCTGTTGTATGGTATACCTGATTGATGTAGCTATTCTCTCTGTGTGTACATCCAGATTGCTATGCCCTTTTAGCTAGTATAAATAGTGCTGCCATCACATCCTTGCAGAGGATCACTGCCTGTGTCACCAATTGTTTCCTTAGCATAAATTTCTGGAAGTAAAGTTAGTGGGTAAAAGGTTAGGATCTTCTTTCAAGGGTCATGATATATCCTGCCAAATAGCTTTTTTTTTTTTTTTTCAAAAAGCTCCAGCAAATGCACTCTACCAACACTGAGCATTATGTCCAAAGACTCAACATGTGGTTTAAGATTAGCTTAGATGTCCCCACTTCTCCCAACATTTCCAATAATGTACAAACAAGTGTGATTTCCTCCCAGTGTTCTGTTTTTACATGGAAGCAATTTTAATTTTCCAAAGGGCATTATGCTGAAAAGTAAGGAAAGGACACCAGCATATAGACAGATGGACAACCACACCTAGGCACATTGAAGGCCTAGTCTGATTGTGGGGCTGTGCCAAGAGAAATGGGAGTAGTGAGTAGTCTGCCAGCTCAGAACTCTTGAAGACTAAATAGAAGGAATGAAGAGGGGCCAAAGGCTCCTGAGCCAGCATCACACTGTGCAGAAGACATAAAACTTGTATTTATGTCTCTGTCAGAAGTGGCTCATAATCTGTACCCCACATGTGTGTAGTTCAAGCCTGGCCAGGGCTTGACCTTAATAGTTTATCTCTCCTTCAGACCTGGAATTGGGACTGAAGCCATTAAGGCCAAAGAGGACATGTCTTTATTCTCTCCCCCAAAAATGAGAAGGAAAAATCAATAGCATCTAGGTAATGTAATTCTAGATCAGTGAGTGCCTCTTCCCTGGAAAACATCCCTTTATGACTTGAATTAGAATATCACAAAAAGAGAAAGGAAATAGAGCCAGTTGGGCAAATATGGCTGAAAGCAGCACTGGTCAGTAGGAGGACAATAGTGGATCAGAGAAAATGACACAAAAATAAAATTATAACCTCTTGATGAAAACTGAAAAGCAGTTCTTTCATGTATCTACTCAACCTTTTGAAACAGAAACTATGTACATGCCAACTGCTGTAGAATAATTCTTTTGTGCACTGTGAAGATATATTGCTCTCATTGGTTTAATAAAGAGCCAGCTGGCCAATGGGTAGGCAGGAAGAGGTTAGGCAGGAGATCAAGACTGAGAGAACGCTGGGAAGAAGAAGAAGGGTGAGTCACCAGCCAGCCAGAGAGGGAGTAAGACAAGCAAGAGAATGGGTAAATGGCACAAGTCATGTGGTAACATGTAGATTGATAAAAATGAGTTAATTTAAGTTGTAAGAGCTAGTCAGTAACAAGCCTAAGCTATTGGCCAATCATTTATAATTAATAATAAGCATCTGTGTGGTTATTTGGGAGCTGGCAGGCAGGACAGAAAAGTCCGCCTACAGCCAACCTTTGGGATCTTGCAAGATGTGTTTTCAACTTGAAAATGGGTAAAAAAGAAAAGTGCTCATATGCTCCTGACCTTCATCCTGACTTATGTTTCTCTACGCATTTATACAGATTCTTTTCCCTCATTCATTATACTTTATATACATTTTAAACTGATAAGTACAGAGTTGTTCCTTTGTTTTAATAATGCTAGCTGACAAAATTCCCTTAAGTTCTTAACAATTATGGGCAGTTGTTTTCAAAACTACTTTTCTAATAATTTACATTAAAATACTTGACTAATCCGCAATATAGTGATTCTGTTTTCCAGCTCAAAAAATTCTGAAGGATAAGTTTCAAGTCAACTTTAAACTCTGATGATGTGGGTGAGAATGGTGAGTAACTCCAGGGTTTAAAAAAACTGACAATCTTAGCAGAGGGTGTCTATCGTCCTTAAGGTTCTCTCAGTGAATAGTGTGAATCTTCTCAGGTGAATAGTACAGAAATGAGTCAGAGAGAGGAACTCTGAATTTTAAATGAGATTCCTGGACAAGAATTCTAGTTCAATTGCTCACTTCAAAGAAAACCCCCAATGGAAGGAACTAGAGGTGCTGGGCCCAGCACTTCAGTTGTGCACATGGTACACAACACACAGTGAGTTCAGTCTTTCCTTGTTTTAATCACACACTCAGATATATCAAAATCAGTTCCTAAAATTAATTTGTTCTCTTTCAACCAAAGAAAATTCATGATTTATAGTGCTATTTGTAGAACATCTTAAGCATTTTTTAGAGGAAGCACTATGAGAGTTTAACATTGACTATTTCAATCTCTGTCTTACAGTCTAAGGTACAGCAATTGTTAGGATGTCAGGGAGGCATAAACATGGCTCTTAAAATGAAATTTGCAAGCATGGGGAAAGAATGATGTAAATATAGGACTCACGTATTAAATTTCCTAAAATAAAATAACTGTAAAAATGTCCTTCTGTAAATAATACTAGAATAACTGTATATTCAAATGACATTGGACATCCTATTTCATACCATACAAATCAAATGATTTCCAGATAGATTATAAATCTTAATATCAAAGGCAAACAATACAGACTATAGAAGATAAATTCAGGGTTGGATTTATCCAATGGAGTACTGTAGGAGGTCTTTTCTTTCCTGCCTGCCAGCTCTCAAATAACCCACATGGAGACTCAATATTAATTATAAATGCTCGGCCAATACCTCAGGCTTATTACTAACTAGCTCTTACAACTTAAATTAACCCAATTTTCTTATCTAAGTTCTAGCACATGTCTTGTTACCTCATTTCATAAACATCCTGCTTTTTCTGTGTCTGTCTGGCAGCTCCTGAGACTCCACCCTTCTTCTTCCCTGCAGCCTCCTAGTCTGGGTCTCCTGCCCAATCTCTTCCTGCCCAGTTATAGGCCAGTCAACTCTTTATTGACCAATGGTAGTAACACACATTCACAGTGTACAAAATTTGTTCTACAGCAGAGTACTGTAAGGGAAAATACAGGTATACTTGACTATATTAAAACATTAACTTTGAGCCTGGTATGGCAACATGTGCCTGTAATCCAAGTGCTTGGGAGGCTGAGGCAGGAGGACTATGAGTAGAGTCCAGCTTGGGCTACATAGTGAGTTCAAGGCCAGTATGACCCTATCTCAAAAGAAGAACAAAAATAAACACAATCCTACCCCCCAGTAATGTGTTTTCATTAAAAGATAATATTAAGAGAGGAGAAAGATCTATGACATGTAAATAAATGTGGGACTCATAGCTAGGCTACATGGATTATTACTATTAGTAAAAAAGAAAGAGGCAGAAATTGGGCAAGTAACCTAAGACTTTAAAGGGGAAACTAAAGGAAAAGTGCTGTGCTTTTCAGTAAGCCAGAAGAGTACATGAGAGCCACAGCAAGAGAATCCTCTACCCATACAATGACTAGAGGGTGGATATCAAATCCTGAGAATGCTGGTGTTTGTGATGTGGAACACCAAGAACTATCATATTCTATTGAAGGAGAGATAGAAACAAATGGCTACACCCATTCTGATCAAGGTGAAGATGCCATCTGTGGTCCAACAGCTACCTTTCAAGGATGTACCCTGGAGGACTATGTATGTGTATCCCCAGACACACATGAGAAGAATATGACAATCAGGACTCACTGGCTCAGTATAAAGTGCTTGCCCATTCCATTCCTAGAACTCACACTAAAAAATGCTAGGCATGGGGCTTTTACTTGAAGAAACCGTGCTGGTGAAGCAGAGACAGGCTGATCCCTAGGGCTCAAATGGCCAGCTACCCTAAAGTATCTGGAGAGCTCCAGGCCAATGAGGACAGAGTATCCTGTATAAAAATAAAGAATATGGCTCTCAGGGAGAAACATCTGAAGCTTTCCTCTGTACCACCTACCCAAAATGTGCAGCACAGTTAATTTGGAAGAGTAAAAAGTGAGACCCTCAAATTTCCGGAAAAGAAGAACAGAAAATACTTTTAGCATCTTGATACAAAGGCTCATTTTACTACATAAAGATGATTAAGTTATTTGTACATGAATGGCCCTTAAAATCGCAGGGCAAGAGAGACTCAACCACAAAACATTTTAATACAATACTGCTTTTATGAAAACATGCTGTCTTCATTATTCCCAGATTCCCCATTACCAAATTTACCTGCTCTCTACAGTTTACTTATAACACTGAAAAAAACAAACAATTGGGGTGTATTTAGGGCAGTGAAGTTCTGCCTAGGAGAAGTGAAAGCTGAGGAGCAGCTTGTGACTGTACTCCCACAAGGCAAAGCTCAGCCTCCTCTGCAACTTTCTCACTGTAAGTGTCCTTTCAAGATCTGTGTGGTGCCACATCTTTGTAATTCTTGAAATTTTTAATTTTATTTTAGGTATATGAGTATTTTACCTGCATGTATGTATGTGCACCCCATATGTGCCTAGTATCTGGGGAAGTGAGAAGAAGGGTTGGATTCCCTGGAAATGGAGTTATGAATGGTTATGAACCACCATGTTGGTGCTGGAAACTGAACCTGGGTCCTCTTTCTTGAGAAACAAGTCCTTTAAACCATTGAGCCATTGCTCCAGGCCCTGTGTGTGTGTTTGCATTCCTTATTGAAAATGTCACATTTTAAAATGCTCCCACCTTTCAGCATACTTCTGAAGTGCTTTCTGATATTCCTGAGCACAAGGTGGCTTTGATGGGCCTCACAAGAGAACACGTGTTCAGGGTAGCTGTGATCAGGCAGAGATAATAAAGCTGTGGATCACTGAGTATGTTAGTCAACAATACTAAAGGAGGGGGTCTTACACAGAAATGCAGGTAAACCATGGTTTGTATCAATGAACTGATGAAAATGCTGTGACTAGGAGTTCTCACAGGAACCTTAACTTGTATTTTCCTGAGGATCAAAGACTGGGGCACTGTCCAGTTCTGTGACTTTACAGTATGGCAAGTGCACTTAGGAGGTAAAATTATCAGTCAGAATAAGGAACTGATTACTGCAGACACCAGATCTGCATTCACCAAAGGTCCAGGACAGAGAGAAGGCCAGAGGCACAGATAAGGCAGTCTGAACTTCCAGCCTGAGTGGTGAGTTAGTGGGCATTTGCTGAATGATAATTAGTAAGTCATAGTCCCATACCTCATGCGTCTTCTTCACTATAAAATATGTTTTAAAGCTAGATTAAAGCACACACAGTGTAACGTGCTAGTCACATCTATTCTCTGTAGATGCTGAAATTAAAGGCAACTTGTAGTGTGTGTGGGTTAACATAAGTTTGATGTTTTAAGTAGTTTTAGGTTTATACTACAATTGAGCAGAATGTCCAAAGTTCCCTTGCCCACAGACAGGCATAGTCTTTGTACTTTTAAATCATTTTCTATATTGTCTTCCATCCAAAGTATTCATTGTACTCTTAAGGATGTTTGAGAAGATCAAACATAGTTTAGACTTTGTGGCACTAATCCATGGTGTGGATGGCATTTCCAATTGGCAGCTCGCATCGGACACTGTTCTCTACCTTTTCAGTAAAGTGCAGTTAAGAGATGTTACTGTACGGCTTCTATGCACATGAACTAACCTTCCTATCCCGCCTACCACTGAGAATTCATGCTGACTATTCTGGAGATTTTTCTTCTTTAGTGAAGTTATTACAAACAAATCCACAGCCTCTTTTCTTTACGGGCACATGGGGAAGTCAAGGAGGATGTCTCTGATGTCATATTCTGAGTAGGCTGGACAATATGTTAAGGACACAGGGAGAGGCCAGACCATCTGGCACACTTTTCTATACAGTCTACTCTCATGGAAGATTTCCTGTTTGGACTACTCAGAAGTGAAGAGGGGGAGATTTTTAATAAGAGTCTAAACGTCAGCTAGCGAAAACAAAAGAATATCTAAAATTAGAAGTGGTGGTCCCAGATTTTTTTTTTCTGCTTTACAGTAATCCTATAAAGATAAAATAAGGAGCCTAAAATAATTCACTGTGTTCAGAGCTTCCAGCAATGGAAATAGGGCTTCTGCTAATGACGACATCGAGGATGGTTAAATACTTACCACAGTCCGGATACCACAAAAGGCTTATGAGGCAGAGAGATAAGGAGAGACCACCTCTGAGGAAAAGGCCAATGCTCTCCAACTCCTTCCTTCCTTCCAAGTGAATAGCTGACTCCCTTGAATTCTGCTGTTTATTCAGTAGTCTACTGATGTGGAAAACTGTTTTGTTGATTTCAAGGAACTCGAACTTTCTCTCTACTCTGTCTCTATTCTCAGCGCCTGGCCCTGCTCCTCCAGTGTGACCCCAGGAGCACACTTCTCATCTCCGCACTTTCCATGGGTGCTGGTGCACTGGTGGATGCCGATATCGGGGGTGCAGTGGTCTCTACTGCCATCTCTGTGCCCTTGTTCCTTTAACTCTGAGGAACTTATTGACTTGACTGTAAAAAAATGTGGAATGATTTTCCAGCAAGGTCACCTTTCCACTAGGGGAAAAAAAAGATAATTTCAACATCTGTGAATAAAAAAAAAAATAGAAGGAATATGATTTTTATATTCTCTTCTAGTTCTTACACTTCAAACATGGAGAAGTCAATAGAAGTAAGTATAGCGAGACAATATTAATTATGATCTCACAAAATTAATTAGCTTTTATGTTTCTGGTAAATTTGAGATGGATTCAAATTGACTCTGGACCACCTATGTGTTACTAAGCAAAAATTAACACAGAAAATAAAACAATAATTGTATAGTTTTTGCTAGTTCTTTAAGAATTGTATGCAGTGTTTTGATAATATTCACCCCCACCTCCAGACCCACTCCTCCAATTTTGTGTCCCCCCCCATGAAGTGTAAATGCTTAACTTAGAAGAACGATTCTGGTGATCATTTCAAAAGATAAATCTTACCATGAAATTTCTCTGCTTGACTTCAATGCTTCCTCACCGCTCACTGACAGTATAAGGACCAAGACATTCTCAGAGGAGTAGCCAGCCTGGTTGCTGACCTGTCCGACCTCCTACTATAGATAAACAGACCTCCAAACACACTGCGTAACAAATGCTGAAACTTCCCACTCTTTCCTAAGTGTAGCATAAATAAATCCCTTCCCCCGGGGGAGCGGCGTGTGGAACTGTGGTTTACTAGCACACAGCCGCTTCCCTAGCCAGCTCTGTTCCTTTGGTTCACCTGGAGAAGTTCTTACCCATCCCCAGTGCCTCACTCATATCACTGCAGGGAAGCATGGAACCTAAGCTGGACAACCAGAATTCTCCCCAGAAGCACAGCAACTGGTCCACAGACAAGCCGTATCTGATCATCATCTACTTACGAGGTGGAGGGGTGGGGGTGGGGGGTCCTAAACACTCTCCTTCCTGGATCTGACACCTTAAATGCAACAGAATAGAGTGAACAGAGATTTTTTTTTTCACAATCACGTGGCAAATATTTACCAGCAAATGGAGTTTTACAAAGAGAGGGATGAGAATCAAGCATAATAATGGTAAGTTGGGCTACTGGATCCAATTGCACTTCAGGTTAGATATGTTGTGAGACTTCTTAAAATGCACACTTACAACTTTTATCCCAACCCTCCAATCTACTTAGGTTTCCTTCACTTGCAGAGCTCTCATAGGAAGGATCCCAGATCTCCCCCACTACTCATCTCTGTCCTCTGCGCTGCTGCTCCACTTCCATGAGACTGGGGACTGAACTCAGAGCCTCATGGGTGCTAGCTGAGCACACTTATCCTGAGCTATAGTTCCAATGCTGTTTTTCTGGGTGGTTGTGTATGTGTGTTACAGAGTCTTGCTGTATACGATCCAAGCTGGCCTTGTGGTTTTGAACTTGAGATCCTCTTGCCCTTCTAAATTCTACGATTACAGCCACCCCCATTCTACCTCCATATCTTCTAACCTTCTCCCTCCTGCTTCTTTTGAGACATATCTTGTGCAGCCTGGGTTGGCCTGGGACTTGCTATGTAACTGAAAATGTGTATGAATTCTTGATTCTCTTGACTGCACCTCTCAGGCACTGAGACTACCAGGCATGAGCCACCATGAGGGCCCTCCCCAAACCTTTCATCAAAGGACCAGGAAGTAAACAGTTTAGATGGCAGACCAATAAGCAAATTTGAGGATATTATGTAGACGCCCTCCCTGAATAACCATTTTAAATGTTAACTGTTCACCACTGAAGTTTTTCCTAATCCCACAAGCCACAAAGAAAGCAACCAGGCGGAAGCCCTCCCCGTCTGGACCTGGCCCAGGAATGTCAGATTGCCATCCCTGGTGTCATATCAGCTAGCTGACGTGTTGGTGCTGGCACTTCTGCCCTTGTGCTAGTCATTGCCTCTCCAGTTATTCAAAGCGTGCTCCGCATGCCACCTCCTTCCTGAGGCTTCTCTGATATCACAGGGAGTCAAGCAGTTGCATCTTTCTCCTCTTAAACCCCCAGGACTAAATTTTTCCACCAGTCTCGACTCTATCTTGTGTTGTCATTATTATATCCTCTTTGAACTTCTTACGCACTATAATAAGTTTCTTTGAACCGGCAATACTCAAAAGCTCTATTAAAATAGACTCCACAGCCTTAAAGCAAAACGTTTTGGGAAAGGAAATATGGGTCCACCAGAAACCAAGGGCCAGACTACTGGCTGCCAGGGAAGCAAGACATTCCAGAATCAGAATTACACAAGGTCAAAGGGAACCGCTTATTCTGGTTGGTCATAACGGCTCTGCAACTAGCCGCTTGTTTCCCAGCCTAGGGTGATTACGCTCAAGAAAGGACAGCAGAGGAGCTTCCCACATTTCTTGTTTCTGGTAGGAAAAAGGGGAGACAGAAATGCTAGATGAATTCCTGGGCTTTGGTATTCCGTTTCAGTCATTAGTGGCTTCATTCTTCCAACTGGATAATGTGCTGGCTGCCCCAGGTCAGATCACACATGCGTGCCCAGTACTATGACTCAGATTTGATTGGTGTGACATGTATGCTTTAAATCCATAATATTTTTAAGTTCTTTAAATTGATCTCTCTAATGAAATATACACATCTACTCTTGCCCTTTCTAAACAATAAAATTTCATTATTACTAAGGAAAAGAAAGTTCATCCATGTACCATTTAAAATTAATTTGGCTTTCTCAATGCTATCCTGTTTTCTTAGCCAACAAACCCACATTTTTTTTTTAACTTTTATAAAAGTGAGACATACATTTTTGGAAAACCTACTTAACTATTTAGAAGAACTAAATTAATGTCTTAAAATGCACACATCCACTCAGAAGAGTACTCACAGTCATCTAAACTCTTAATTTTGTTATCATTTGTTCATATTATATACAGAAAAACAACTACCAACAGTTACAGAATATTTAGTGCTCCTGGGAGAGCTCAAGGTAGAGCTTGTGTTGTGTGACTTAGATGCCTTGAAATGGTCCACTTTTCAGTTTTCAACCGTTAGGACACTGAGAACATGTGTCACTTCCATCTTTTATGGCTCTTTCTGTCATTCCCAGCCAGAGGCAAACACTGATCAACATTTCATCTCTACAGATTTACCCTGTATGGACATTTCACAAAAACGAACATATCTTGTGTGGTCTTTTGTGAATTGTTAATTTCATAGCATATTTATGAGTTTTGTTCATGCTCTAGCATGTATGCTAGCCAATTCATCTTTATTACTGAATCAGATTGCATTGTTTGGACACCTACTGTCTCCTCACGGATTTGTAAGATTTCTGTACAGACTGTGAACACAAGTTATTTATCAGTGATGATATTTGCAAATATGATTTCCCATCTGCATCTTGTCTTTTAATTTTCTCTTTTGAAAAACCAAACTTCGGATGTTCTAATTCACTAAATTTGTCTTTTGTAGATGGTGCTTTTGCTGCCATATCTAAGAAATCTTTGCCTAAGGGATTTTCTTCTATAGGTTCCCTGCAAATGTCTTAATTCACCATTGAACTTGAAGAACAGAGACACAGGGCCTTCCCCAGTGTGCCTGGTACCAGGCACCGGATGCTTGGGCAAATGAACAGTGCCTTCCCCAGCAGCGTCTTCCTACTGTGTGTTCTCACCCTCAACCTCCTTGTTTTACTTAGAAAACGTGTGTTGGAAGACATGAAAAGTATATTCCGGTTATTTTTGAGGACATTTCCTCAAAAAGCCTCAGAAGCAGGTCCCCTGGGGCCATCTGGTATAAGAGAACTGAGAAAGCAGCTGTTTGCCTGCTGGAGCTGCCCTCATGTCATGAGGGTGCAATTACCTCCTCGGTGAAGGATTTGAATCATTACAGCAAATCCCTTACTCAGCACGGCTTGTATTAGGAAGACTTTCTGATCCTAAAACCACGGTTTTCCTCCTACACCCCAAAGGTACAGCAAAACCCCAGGCATTCAGAGCCTGGAGGGTGAACTGTGCTGTAGTCCTGTTTACTTTCAAACAATAAATATTTACCCAGCAGTGCTAGGTGGCTCTATGAGGCAGGTACTCTGACAGGTTCCGGGCCCTGGGATGCCTCTGCCCTCGGGCCACTCATGTTCAAGGATAGTGTACTGGAAGAGAGGACAGAGGAAGAGAAAATACCAGTTTGGGCACTTTTTGTAGCTATCTTTGTAGAATTCCTGTATTGTATCTTTTGATGTGCTGTATATAAAATGACTAAGGTAGAAACACACATTCTAAATAAGTTAATAGCATCAACAAATGCACATTAGAGGTACTTGCTCCAAATAATTTTGTCTGAGAAATATTCTGATTATTAATGTGATTTTAAAAGTTTAGTAACTATCGTAGGTGATATGAATAGAAAAATATCAGTTTAAACAAGTAAACAAAAATTAAAAAGACTTCATTTTAGATGGTATTAAGAGGTAAGAAACGAAATTATAATCAAGGCAGTGTGAAAGCAGGTGCCTGGACGGGGAGGTGGATGGAGTGGTGTGAAGTCTATAGAAAGGGCAGCTTCTTTAGGGGTAACGCCTGAGCTGAGATTTTAATAAAGTCAACCATGGAGGCTCTTTCTCCTTAATGCTGGAGCATCTTTTAGTGTCCGCCAATGGGACCAAAACTAACCCAACCCCCATTTCCTCCCATCATAATCTTTTTAAGAATGGAGTCTTGCCTCAGAACATGTATGGATTTACTGGACAAGGTCTTATTTTGAAAAACAAAAGCACTCTCAAATGGAGATCAGTAGGCAAGAGCCTAGCTGGGGCAGAGCTCTCAGCAGTAGCTGGTTAACAGCTAAACAGACTTATTCTGCAAGTACCTGCTTCTTGGCAAAACTAAAACACGATTCTGTCTGGGGAAGAAATGCTTGCCTCTTCAGTGATGTTTCTATATGCCTTTAAAAGGGGGTGGTGCTTCAACTTTTTGGAAAAGAAGTTTTTACCGAAGACCCAAACAACCAACTGAACAGTCTCAGGATTCCTTCCTTTGCATAAACTGCTGCATCTCCAGTTCCCTAGGGGATCCGATGCATGGTCAGACATCATCATGAGTGGCGCCCTCCCTTATCTTAGCCCACCCTTCCACTACTCCACATCTAACACTTCTGAAGTTCATTCACTTTTTGTCAGCAGGTTTATGGCAATTCACTTGCAAAGGTGTCTATTTTATTCCCTTTAGAAGTCACCAATCTGTATTTTCATCCCCTTGAAATGTAGGTGACAATAAGTTTCCTAGAGTGCCAACCCCACTATATATCCTCTAGCCATTTCTTTTTATCGCCACCCAGATTTACCCTGACAAACTGGGACTCTGAGTATACTAGGGCTTCCTGTCACTCACCTAGGCAGTTGTGGAAATGGAAGGGGAACCCTTGGGAGAATTCTTCCAACAGAAGAATATTAAAAACTATCAATTCAGTAAATTATACAAATGAAAGACAACAAAACGCCCTTTCTAAAATTAAAATCTCTTACACTAGCAAGCAGCCAAATGAAGCCCAAGAGCCTATCAACATGCTATCCTTCCCCTGGATCATAGTTTGGATGAGCAGCCAGAGACAGGGGCCAGTGACCCTAGGCTTCTACTATGTCCAAGTCAGCTTGAACCTGAGGAAATGTAGTACAGTTTTCTTCCTTTAAAAACCAATTTTTTTATTTTCAGTCTGACATCTCAGCAAGGCTGCCAGGGCTGTCACTGTTCTCCAAGCTTGGCTGTGTCACCCAAGGACGATCAGAAGAATGAGGCTGGAGAGTTGGCCAACAAAGACAAAGACCCAGTAAACAAATCTGGGGGTAAGGCCAAAAAGAAGAAGTGGTACCAAGGCAGCTTTCGGGACAGGCTCCACAACCTAGTTCTGCTTGACAAAGCTCGGCATGACAACCGGTATGGTAGCTCCCAACTGCAGGCTCAGGTCTCCAGCGATGGCCCCTGAGAGACTAAAGAGTTCCAGTTCCTTAACCAGGGCAGCCTTGTAGAAGCTACTCAGTAAAGGACTTACCAAGCTGGTTTCAAATCACAAGGCTATAGTAATGTACATGAGAGATACAAAGATGGTGGTACCACAGCTGCTGGCAGACATGCACCAATGGGTTTAATCACTGTACACTTGGGAAATAGAACTATATATATATTTTTAAATGGATTTGAATATATCTTTTACTATGTTTGGCTAAAAACAAAGTATGTTAAGTTTCTTACCCACTGAATTAATAAACTTACCATGCTAATCTGTCACTTGGTCAAAAGAACTTAGGAGTCTGGGTTAGGCGGTTCGAGACCCTGTGCCGTGGAATGAGGTGCTTCCATTTTTCTGTTCATGGTTTAAAATTACTGAGACTGCAGTCTCATGGCAGTTGGAAAAGGAGAATCAGGGTCAAGAGCAAAATAAGTCTCCGTTGAGACAAGACACAACACAGACAAAGTCCCACTTCTGAAATACTGGCTATCCCTGGCAAGACAGTGCACTGCTCACATGCCAGGTCTGGGCTGGGTGAACCTTCTTATCACTGACTTGGCCCAATCACCATGTAAAGGCTGCCTTGGTTCTACAATGGGGTAAGCTGAGGGATAGGGAGGTGGAACAATTTCCTAAACTGTAGAGAGGCAATGCTAGAACTGTACATACTGTTCCCCGCTCCCTACTGCTCTGGGAGACATCTATAGGGCTGATTCCTCTGTACAATAACTTAACAAGTCTGGTGGACACAAGGAACCTGCCTGACACGGAGTATATTTAGAGGGAATTTGCTTGAGTTGCCCAGAATCTGCTGAACGGGCAAAATCCCAGTGCCATGCCCTCATAAGCACACATTACATAGGAAAGCATTTGGAAACTTTCAGTAGTTTGGTGGGTTGTCAGTTTTCAGAGAATACCTGTCATACTTGGTAAACAGACTGCTAAATGAAAAGAGTATCTTAAGAATAGTGAATCAACAGTTCAGTGTGGGAGTCTGGGATCAGGCGGCCCTCCAGTAGTACTCTGAATACTCGTTCTGCCACTTTGTTCCTATTATCACCCGGGGAGATTTACTTAACTTCTGTGTGCCTCATTTTCCTCTCTTGCAAAATAAGGATCATTAAGAATGCCCACAGCCCCAGGACTGGTGAGAAATAAGTAGATTATACACACAAATGTGCTTAGTCCGTTAAGACTTGGCGCATAGTGTTTACTAGACGGCAGCTGTTGTGATTAGGACATGCCTGGCTAATGCTGTAAGAAAATGATTCTGTATTTTGGAATGGAAATTAGGCCAAAGGACACAGTACTCGGTAGCTGAACCATCTATACTGCCTAAGGCATTGATCTAAACAGAACACAGATGTGTACTATCTCTTTAACCATGTGGACAGGGAGGTACTTCACATTTATAAGGCAGGTACTTCGCATTTATAAGGCAAAGCTCCCCGAGAGAGGACACTGAAATCTCTGGATTTCTTGGTGAGAGGGAAAGGCATCTGTGAGAGCCCAGCCTCGCTTCTCACAGGCCAGGAGGTGGTACGTGCTTTCCCACTGGCTCCTTCACTGAAGAGTCAGTGGTGTCACCAGAAGCATTGATGAGTTTCCAAAGGAGCACCCGCCCTCACTCCCACTGAGGAGGATGGGGACCAGTATAACCCCAGATGCCAAAATCCACAGATGCTCAAGTCCCTTGTATTAAATAGTGAAACGTGCAAATTATTTGTGATCCCTAAAGCAATATAAATGCTACATAAAAAAACTGTTTTTCTTTCCTGAACAATATGTAATAACAATGAAGGTCTGCATGTGTTCAGTACAGATACAATTTTATTTTAGGAATACTTTGGGTTTTCAATTTGCCATGGGTTAAGTATATCCTATAAGTGTTCATGTGTTGACACTTAATCCCTGCTGTGAGGTATTAAGAGGGTAGAAACTTAATCTGACTAGGGTGTGTAGAGGTGAGGTCGTTGAGAAGAGATGGGATTAGGTAAGGTCATCTGAATGAAACTCCCATGAACACTTAGGACCATAAAAGAAGATGAAGGAAGACTACAACATGTGTTCTCTGCCTCTTAGCAAGTAATCCCTGGACCACTTCAGGATCCTCCAGCAAGAAAGTTACCACCAGATGTGGCCTTTTCACTACATACTTTACCTGAATTTCTTTTCTTTCATCCATCCATCCATCCTTGTGTGTGTGTATGTGTGTGTGTGTGTGTGGCGCGTGTGCATGAAAGTCTGGGTGCCATGGTGTACTTGTGGAGGTCAGAGGACAACTTTGTGGAGTCAGTTCTCTTCTTCTACCTTTATACAGGTCTGGGGGATTGAACTCAGGCCATCAGGCATGCACACTATACTCCTTGTTCTCCTGTCCGCCAGCAGGCTAACTGCTGGTTCTTTAGTAGGGTAACTCCTTTGAGGAAGACAAGCCTAGAGGGTATTCACTGAGAAACTTAGTGCAGTGGGTTCTAGCGGGAGGGGCGGGGCAAGCTCCATTGAGACCTGAGACGTGCCTTACAGCTGCGGAGCTTCACCTCTTTGCTTGCCGTCTTGTAAACCTGCTTCGCCCTCTTTGCCGTCAGGAAAAATACCCTGAACAGAGGAGCTGGGGACTATGCTTGGCACACAGAAAGCCCCTCTGACATGAAAGTAAGAATCGTTACTTACTGAATTTGTTAACGCAAGGCATTTAAGGACAGGAGTAAATAGCCTTAGCATCTATATAGTCCTATGTACTTTTCCAACACACGGCTAAGCAGGGAGGGACTGGAGAGTTCTTTCAATTAAATAGCCAACGCCAAGTGACTATTTACTCTTCTGTCATTTTTTGTTTTTAAAAAAGTGATGTTATTAATACCTTCTAAATGCAGAAGTATGTGCATGTGTATAAGCATGCATATTCGTGCACACATATATGTAAAAGATAGAGAAAATTTCCTTGTTTCTAATTCTAGCTACAAATGCAATTCAAGCTTAATGCACAAAATCAAGAAACAATAATAGACACAAGCAAAATCAAACTAGTTATCAAAATGCCCATCAGCCAACATGCTGGAGACTGTTTTAGAATATTTCTATGTATACATATCCATCTGTATATGTTTTGCATATTTTATTATCCTTTCCCCACAATATAAGCTTATTATATCTCATGTCAATTAGCAGCTATTGGCACCATAATGTTTAATGGCTGTGTTATAATTCCTGGCTGTATGGAAACAACCAACCTATCATCACTAAGGGATATTTACATTATTCCCCCTTGCTATTATAAATAATGACAACCTATTCACCTTTGTGGGGATCTCTGATTATTTCCATATGACAGGAAGCAGAGGAGCAATGGCTAAGTCAAAGGAAAGCCTACAGGTTTCCCTAATGCTGCCACACACATTGCTCCTGAGAAAAGTCTTGCTGATCTAGAATGTTACCCACAGTGGAGCAATTTGGCCCCATCCCTGTTTGTCCCCCTACTTCCTATTTCTTGGATACATGGATTCTGCTGCTCTTGTCAAATGAACCCATTGAGACAGCTAAGATGAAAATGAGCAAATCTAGTCTAGGTCTGCAGCAGCCCTCCAGAATAAATTTGAGTTCTCAGATGGAACTTTTCTGCATTTCTGTAGTGCTGGGTACAAGGCGAGTGTTGATGGGTAGAGAGTACCAATTCTCAATTGAGAATGACTGGCTTCCTCCAGTCCATGAGTCAGCAAGCTGCACCTGAACACTGAACTGCAGCAAGAGAATGAATAAGCTTATAATATTGCAGGGTCATATGCTGAGTATGCACACACATGCCCCCACCCTCCAGCAGCAAGGTGTGGGAAGGAAAACATCCTCCATAGCCATCATGGAGCCAATGGAGGATGTTCCTTACCTGATCATTTTCTCTTAAAGGGGACAGAAAGGAAATTAAATGAATGTGGGTTGGAGACCTGTGTCTATACAATGACTACTCTAGCTGGTTATAAAGAGGCATTCTCTGCCTGCAGCAGGCAGGAGAGGAGAGCTGGCATCTTAGACTTGGCAAATCTATCCTGAATGATCAATGTTGTCTCTGTATGTGACAGATGGACCTGGTCCAAGGTATTTGCAGAAATAGATAATGTAATATTCGGACTGTCAGCATGGTCCCACATGCACTGCTTTCCTTTAGCCCATTTCCCTCTGGGAAACTGCCAGACTCTCAATACTTTACCATCTTTCTAGAACGTGTTTCTAGCCATAGACAAAGAGTATTTCAGACCATATGGCTACCATGAACAAAGAGAGGGAAATAGAAGAATCTGTCTTAAAACTTCACTGAGAGGCCTGTGAGATGACTCAGAGGGTAAAGGCCCCGACTACTGAGTCTGAGCATGTGAGGTGGAGCCCCAGGACACACATGGTGGAAGATAATAACAAACTCATGAATGGTGTCCTCTGATCTTCACTTGTATGTCATGGCATATGTGTGCCCAGGGACGCGGACACAGACACAGACACAGACACACACACACACACACACACACACACACACACACACACACACACACACAAATAAAGTAAAAATATTTATTTAAAAAACTTCATTAAAACTTAATAGTCTCTCTACTCTCTTCCTCCCCTCCATTCTGCCTGCAAAACTGAGGGGCTATTGGAACACTGTGAGGAGCAGTAGTACTGCCATGGAGGCTCAAAGCTCACACTAGTGTTTACATAACTACCATAGACAATGAAGCCTCGGTACAGGAAACCACTTCCCTGTACACCTTCAACCAAACTAGAGATAGGGAGTGGCCTGCAAGGGGAGCCTGAGGGAATTTCCACTTGTGAGACTGGCAGCTGCTTTCTGGGTAACTCTTGGTACATGTGGGCAGGGAAGAGCTTGAGAAATGAGTTTCCTAGAGTTAATTCAGTCAACAACATGCTCCCTGGCAGACTATGGATTGTGGGAGAGTTTTGCTCTGGCTCAAGACAGGGCAGGCTCCTATGGTATGGCATGAAAACCCAGGACTCTGTGTGCTTCTAGATGGTTTTAACAATGTAGTAATAGTAGTTAGCATTTTCTGAGCGCTCCTTATAAGGTGGTCCACTCAGCCCATTCTATCATTCCTTTCCCCACATCAGGCCCAGCAAGAAGGTCATATCATAGAAGCGAAGAGCCCATCGTTTATGAATTTGGTGTCTGGGCAAACACAGAAAACCTTCCAGTATAATTTACTCTGTGGCTGGGCCAATTTACCTCCTCCTACCACTCACCTCTGTGAATACTTGGCAGAACCACATGTTTACGTATTTTTTGAAAGGTTATGTTGCCACCAAGAACACCTTCAAATTCCTCTACAGGCCTTAGCCGGGGTAGGACTGTTTTCTTATGTGTTTTGTTACTAGTAAATTACACAAGTCATAAGTAGAGTAGCTCTAAAACCAGAGCAGTCAGTCTACTGCCAGAATGCTGGGTTGAAATAGTCAATAAAACCAGCCAATCATGGGGCTGAAAGGACACTGACCAACAGGTACCATCAACCTTCCAAAGAACCTGTGCTATGCAGCGCTGGGAGACCTGAACAAAGACAATTTATTTTGGAAACAATAATCTTCCCATGATTTTATCTTGAGAACAGAATGGCTAACAACACAGTGACTACACAAGAGTAGCACAGCTCAACTATTGTATAAACAGAACAAAACATTTGTCTTTTTATATAGGAAAGGGTGGGCATTCTGGCTATGAGTACATAAAACTCAGCTGCTACAGTGAATCATTTCCCAGACCAGTTCCCTAAGATGAGTAAGACGTGATCTTGTACACCTTCTGTGTATAACAGGCTTTGGAATTTTAGCTTACCAACAGATCCAAATTGATTACCTTTAATGGATTCATTTAGCAAATCTTCCTAAGGTATCAGAGCCAGGCTTTACCCTAGATGTTGGGAATCCTGTAATGCCCAAGGCAGGGCAGCTCTTTCTCTGATAGGCTCTCGGCATGGCAAGGTGAGACCAGGCAGGAATTACCAGGCAGGAAAGTGCTCTGAAGAAACCATATGGCAGATGGTGACAGGTGGGGGGTCAGAAGGTACAGGGCAGGCTGCAGAACACAGAGTGTGAAGAACCTTTTATAGCAGCTGAAGTGCTAAGGCAAGAATGGACTTGGTTTGTAGATAGAGCCACGTAACACAGGAACCAGACAAGCAAAGGAGGTGGTCACGGGAGGTTAAGGAAGGTAAGCTGGGCTGATGGGACTGGCCTTGAGGAAGAGTTAGATTTCAATCTATGTGCAAACAGAAGGCATGAGGGAATGCGAAACAATTTCCTGAATCTGAGACATTGCTAGAAATGTGAAGCATTTAAAAATTTCAAAATTAAAAAAAAACAAAAAAACACCTTATAGTTACAAAAAGAGCCATCTCCTAAGTAGGCAGCCAGAAACACCCTCTTCACAGATTGGTCTAGAAATCTCTTCAGTGTACTTTATGTGTTTAGTTGATTTAAGCAGCAAACACATATTTTTATCATTATGTCCAGGTACTGTGATTAGCACTGAGAAGACACAAAACTGTGAAAACATAATGCTCATAGAGGCTGTGAGACATATCCAGGCAATAAACTGTCAAACATGCTCTGCTGGGATGATGAATGTTCCCCAAATAGGCAAGAGAGCCATAGAAGATGATGAGGATGAGGAAGGGGATCACGAAAAGTGGTATTTCAAAACATAGTGTCCCCAGGAGGTGAGAGGAAAAAGGGCAAGGTTGAGGAACTGGAACAAATTAGTAGGGCCGAAGAAGAGTTTGAACAAAAGCTGCACTGTCAATCAGGAGTAGATCCCCAGACATCTTAAAGAATAAAAGATTCATCAAGTTATTAAGATCATTGGAGGCCATTGGAGATGTCAACGCTGGAGAGTAATGCGTTCAAGTTTACACATTAGAACAAGCCGGCAGTGGCCACTCATGGTGAGCAAGGTCCAAGGTCAGGAAGACCATTCCAAGAAGCCTAGGAAAGGATGGCAGCAGTAGATGGTGTTAAGTGGGCTTAATGACAGAGGCAGAACTGACAACTCTTGAACACTGACACCAAGTTAGTGATGAGTACAGGAAGTTGGCCATATTTCTAGGCATCAGATGGAGAGAGGTGGAATTCATGAAAGCAAGAAATATAGGGTGAGGAATAGATGTGGGTGCAGAAGAGGAAAGGGAAGTTTTCATGATGATAGTGGATGGGGGAACACAAAGACAGTTGGATGTGGGTCTACAGAGCAAGCAGAAGGTCTGGGTCCAGACAGTCTGACATATCACTAGCAAGTGCAACTAGAGAAAATGATGAAATCCATCCAAAGAAAATTTACAACCAGAGTAGTTGTAAATGCTAGTGAGGTGAGGGGCAGGAGAACTGCCAGCTTGGGATACATAGAGAGATCCTGTCTCAAACACATAAACACATAAATAACTAGATCCCAAGAAATAACACTGAAGGACAAAGGAACCCTCAAAGGAGATAGAGAGGGAGAAAGAAAAAAACATAAAGAGAAGGTGGCACCAACAAACAGGCAATGAGAGGACATCCGATGGGGGTGGTGAACAGTGCCCAGTGTCAGCAGAAATCAAGAGAAAGACTCCGAGGTGGTCTTTGAAGCTTACCAGCAAGACCATGCATGGTGAGCTCAGTGAAAGGGACTGCCATTGAGTTGGTAGGGACAAATCATAGATTAAGCAAGAATGCAGAGAGATGGGAGAGATGCCTGTATTTGGTCTCAAAGAAAGGATCAAAAATATTCAACCCAGGACTTTCCTCTGATGATACATGAAGGCTAGATTTATCAAACATTAGAAGTAACTCCAGACTTTCTTTTTTAAAGATGGGATCTAAAAAGGCCATTTTGAAGCAAATTACTTCAGGCAAAAAATAATTTAAAAAAATATTCAAGAGACCTTCAGTAATGAGTAAACTGGTCACTCAACAGCTTTGCATTGAAAACTCTAACTCCCTCCCTATGAACCAAGCCTCAGGCTTGGAAGGTGATTTAGGGGTCCTAGGATTCCACCCATATTTCACTGTGTCTTCTTGGGGCAGCATTCAGGAACAGATACCACAACTAGCAGACTAGAATGTCACAGGCATGAGAAGCATGTGGCACAGGTGGGCCAGGGCAGCTCCCAGAAGCTGCCATGGTCATTGTTTCCACATCAGATTTACAGCCTCGCTTCTTTTACCAAGCAACTCCTATGTATAGTCCTAATGCCAGAGAAGGTGCCACAGGCTGGAGAGAAGTAAGGCCACTCCTGAGGCAGCTTAAAGACAAGCGAGGACATGTGGTACTCAATTGGTTCACAGTCACCTACTTAGTCCTAAGATGACTTCCATCCAGCTCTGTCACTTACAAGCTGAGAGATCTTGTGTCAGTTAGATGGCCCATCTGAGTCTTGCTACCTGGAAGAAGAAATCACCAATAGCCTCTCTCCTGGGATAATTGTGAGTGCATATGAAGTCCCCTGCTCAGGGTCTGGCATGGAGGGAGCAACTGGAACATCAGAAGCAGCTGTTGTTTAGTGACAAAAAAAAAATCAGTCTGTCTATTGTGATGGAGCTAAAGTGCACATTGAATTCAGTCAAGGGTGGTGGCTGACCCCTAGACACACTCCATGGATCCTCAAGGAAACAAGACTAGGCTAGTATAGAGAGGGGAAGAACCTTAGGCGGAGGAGCCCGTAGTCTCCTACTTTTCTACCCTCACACAACAAACACAATGCTGCTTCTCCTAGTGCCAATTCAATAGAAAGAGCTCTAAACTTGTAATTTGAAGGCCCAAGTTCAAATAGAGGCTTCCAGGCCAAGACTATGCACTAGATATAACAGGCCACTGAAGGCCTCTCGGTCAAGGTGCTTGAAGTGGCATTTGCAAAATGCAAGGTAGATGTTGTATGCTCCTCGCTCATTCAACCCATTTCTATGAACACCTGTTGACAGCACCGTCAAATACTAGGAAAACAACAGTGAACCTGAAATGTGCATGTGCTAGCCCAGCAATCAGGAGAAGGGAGCAGGCGACTACAATACAGTGCAGCAGCCAGGGCTACGACTGAGGGTAACGGCAGAATTAAGTAGAACACTGTCCATGAAGTAGCTATGGAAACCAAAAAGCACTTTAAATAGATTGTGTAGCATTATTATTGTTTTCGACAACAGAGTCAGATCCCAACTCTTCCAGCAATTTTCCTAACTTCTGGCCCACGTGATAAAAACTAACCTTCAAGAGAACCATGGGTCAAGGCATACATCAAATACAGGCATAGGCCTGCTACAGATAGGCCATCTTCACCAGGCTTTCTGTGGTCTGTAACCAACCGTAGCATGGCCTGTTAACATTGGGGAAAGAATGTTTTGGTTGGTGATCTCACATACATTTCACGGATCCAAACCTTATAGGTGTTAGGATGTAGTCTGATGAACGCATACCCTATTCAACAAATAGTATAGAAAATGGGAGGTCTATGGTACAGAGACAGACAAGAATGGTCCCTGGTCTGAAGAAGATCAATTCAGTCAAAAAGATAATCAGGGAAATCAATTCAATGAGGGGCTATAATTAATGCCAGGCTGTGTATAATAAGTGATCATATCCTTCATCACCAAAGATGAGCAGTCAAAAGGTGAACAAGGAAATTCACACTAGATCGACAAAACTAACAGGCAAATCACAATATATGGCCACTAACATGGAGTATAAATGGCAAATGGTTTCTCAAATAACAACAAATGAGTAATGCTAGAACCAACATTGTGCCCCTATTAGATGTCATTCATCTCTTTGCTTTCATTGAAATTAGTTAACAGTTTCTTACAATATATAATTTCCTCTGCATACTGGATCCTAAAAGCACTTGCGGACACTAAGATTATGAGCTGAAAACTGCATAAGGATGATAATCAGACACCTGAGTCTTTTTATGATGGTAGTTTTCATTATAGCATTGGCACTTGAGCTCCATGCCAAATCCAGACTTCTGCCTAATACTCTACAACTTAGGTTTATGTTAAACTCTAATCCAAAGGATTCCTTCCTCAGGGTCCAAAATGAATTGTCTCTCGAAGTGCTTTTTAACATTAACATTTAAAGGCTTTCTGTGAGCTACCCTAGGGCTAAGCCAAATAACTTCTCATTTTTAGCCTGGCTCTTTATATGTAGTGGTGAAAGGACTTGTACTTTAAAGTCTATGGATATGGCTATGTTATTCAAACTGGAGGAGGGCACAAAATCCTCTCAGCCACATTCCTATTACAGTGTTTGGAAATCGCTCTTCTGCTTCGGGTGCCTGCCTGCTGGCTGTGGAGGAATTACCCAGGTGAAATTTACTTTCAAAGGAAAGAAGTGATGGTCGAATTCTCACACCTCCAAAGTAAGTCTCCAGTCACAAGGGTGAAGCCAGCTTGGCTGGCGAGACTCTACAGTCTACGAGTGGCAGTGTGTCCAGCCTACATGAGGTGACTCCCACCGTTCTCAGGAGCAAGTACTCTAGCTAACCTCTAACCTAGAGGAAGAGACAGACATCCCAGTACGGTCATTTTGTTTCCTTGTCACAGGCTGCATTATAAATGAGGAAATTTTAAAAATGAAGGAAAATAGTCAAAACTAGTTAATGTCTGTAAGCTCTCGTAAACCTAAAACAAGAATCACAATGATATCGAGTACTGATTTCACAAAACAAAACAAAAATCAGATAATTCTCCCATATATTCAACAATATACAGCAGGATAACTCTTTTCAACCAGAGTAGTTTATTAGGCAGAGATGGGTACTTGTCATAAAATCTTTTACATTTTGGTGTTCATTATTCTTCAAGAGAAGAAATGTCTCATATTTTTCAGCCCTTTCCTGCAAACACTAAGAATCTGACAAGAAACAAAACATTTTCATGAAACAGTTCTGAAAATATCATTACCTGTAAAAGAAAAGATACTACACTGAGGTAGAGTAGAACCTTCTCCTCAAGACAAGATGGAAGCACACCACTATCCTTGAGTGGCACATTCTCTAGCTGTAGGTACTCTGCATTTGACTTACACTTCCTAATCCTACCTGCCTAGAAATTCTGACAGCTGCAAGCATGATCTTGAATTACTATCTACATTTTTACTGGTAAAAACAGTGCTATGCTTATTCGTGAGCCACCAAGAAATCACAGTGGGCCCCGAGGTCACCTCAACAGTATTGAAGAGAAGACAGAACAGAACTTCTGGGCTCTTTTCCTACAGAGGAAAGGAGGGCCCACAGGGAGCTGGAGCAACAGATGTATTCTGAGCACACACAGTTCCGTCCAGGATCCTTCCTGCCACTCCCTACTAAATCTGAAATGTAGTTAAATCACGGGTCTGTATTTAAGCTTGCTTATCTCTGATAATGGATTTGGACACATATCAAAGAACCTGCCCATGTGTACTTATCAGCCTCTGACAGGTATGAGGCTGAGGAATGCAATGTAGGACCTTATTGCTCACTTGCTTAGGAACTTAGAGGTTGTCTATCAGCAAATATTTGAACGAGGGCTCCAATTACTTCTGATCCTAGGTAATCCTATATTGCTACAGGGTTGCCTGGCGATAAACCACAGATTCAAAATACTCTTATGAAGGATAAGTGACAACCATGAGACAGCGGCATGTATCTGTAAATATAAAAACACTTGAGTGTCTTTCAATATTTTTAGGGTGATGTGTAGCTATCTATTTAATTTTTATATTAATCTATTGCTTTGGATGGCTATCATATCAGTCAATGAAAGTTCCAAACAGTATAAAAGTATAGGAAAAACAAGTCTCCCTATTGATGAACCCCCAGAAGTAAGGATTGTGGTCTGTTTATTCCTTTGAGGGATACTGTGTGAACATGCAAGCTTGTGTGTTGGCAGGGGACCTCACATACTCCCCTCTTCAAAACAACAAATGGCTGTGGGCTGGGCACACAGTTCTACACCTTGCCAGTCTTACCTTAGCAGCAGCATCTAGAGACTGGTTTGCTCTCTGGACTCTGTTCTACCTACATCTTCAAAAGTCATTCCTTATTGCTCTACAACTGTGTACTAGAATGCTAAGGTAGAGACAAATGCTAAACCATCATGAGGCCCTTACCAGTGAATGTGCACTGAGAATGCTAAGGTAGATATGCATAATCATCCATTCAAAGAGCTTCTTACCAATGAAGATGCTAAGCTGTTTTTCATCTTTTGCTTTTGCCTGGGACAGAGTCTAAGAGCTGGTTAAACGAGAGCTAGAACAAATATTGACATTTGTCTTACCTACCTAGTCAATCTGTCTTTCTTTAAACATTGATGTCAAAATATTATTCAGAGGCTATTGGCAGATGAGGCTGTTAGCTTCCTGTCATTCTGCTCAGGATAGTAAAACCCTTGTCTCTAAACTTGTCAAAACTCCAGAACTACCCTAATATCAGTGCAGCCCTCAGCTTTGCCACAATCAGATTCCTCATGTTGAGCAGACTGGCAGCCGTCGTCTCTACCCCACCCTCCCACCCCCCGCCCCCGCCCCACAGAGCCCTGATCCCGAGACTCCATGGCATAACTCAGAACTCTAAATCCTACAGGCTTTGGATAAAAACTTCCCGAACAGTGAGATGGTGAAAACCTGTCCGGGTTCTGGGCACCACACTCACCTTCACAAGACTTAGTCAATATTAGGTTGTCTTGATACTTCCTCAACTAAGAAAATTAATCTATTATTTTTCAACTTAGTCTCAGTTAAAGCTTTAGGACAAAGCCAGAAAGCAGCCGCATTATTTGACAAAATATTACAAGAATGGGCTCTAGCTCAATTGCTAATATTGTTCTCCTCTGAAACTCTCACACTGGGTCTCCACAGTTCACACTGTTCCCAGTACTGCTGTCTTCCAAGCTCCCGCTAGGATGGTCCACTAGCACTGAACCACTTTTCTAGTCCAAAGTTCCCAAATCTTCCACATTCCTCCAAATGCAGCATGGTCAGGCCCATCACAGAAATAGCCCACTCCCTTGGTACCAATTTCTGTCTTAGTTAACTTTTCTAACTGTGATAAGACACCATGACCAAAGCAATTTATAGAAAAAAGAGTTTATTTGGGGCTTACAGTTTCATAGAGTGAGTCCGTGACTATCATGGTAGGGGGCATGACAGCAGGCAGACAGGCATGGCGTTGAAGCAGTACCTGAGAGATTACATCTTCATCCAAAAGCACGAGGAAGACCAGAAGTGAGAGCTAAATGGACACTGTGTGGGCTTTGGAAACGTCTATGTCTGTCCCCAGTGACACCACATCTCCTCCAATAATGCTACAGTCCCTAACCCTTCCCAAATAGTTCCACCAAAGTGACCAAGCTTTCAGACATGAGCCCCTGGGCCCATTCTCATTAAGATCACTACAGAAAGCTAAGGAAAAGGGATTGGAAGTTCAAAATTCATCTTAGCTACACATCAAGTCCAACATAGTGAAAATTTGTCTCAAAATTAAACCAGCAAAATGGGTTTGGAGATGTAACTCAGTATAGCACTTACCTAGTAATTCCAAGGTTCAATCTCTAGTACAGAAGAGGGAAAAACTCAACTACTCTTAATAAAACAACCTGCAGCCACCCTGGTGATGGGAACAACTTGGTCTACCTAAAGATAGAACTGTTACGAATTCTGGTCTCTGGTGACTGTCTAGTTTCCTGACTCTGCTTCATGTACTCCATGCTTTGTAAATACTTTATAGGAGGAAGAGATTCCTGGTGCTCAATAATTCTCCTTATCACTACTTCCACATTTCTATTCTCCCATAGTACCCTCCCCCCTTTACATGGGAACTATCTCTCTAAAATACAACTGTGGAAAAACAACATCCTTCCTATGGAACCCTTTGCCTCCTCAGCCCATCTCTCTCGCAGAATCATCTAATTTCCCAAAAGAGTCTGGGTGCAAGTCTTCACAGGCACTGAATACTAAACTCTCATCATCATGGTGGTACTCTGTAGACATCTGGGGGGTGCTCTGTGGAATCAAATGAGCTCCATGTAAATAAGGATTGTGGTTAGCCAAATTTCCTCGATAACAGATTCATATCTCTGGCATCCTATTCCAGCAAATGACATGGTGTCTGAACTTTAGGTATCTATCACTTCTACAATAATCATCTCAGAACCAGTGACTGCATAGCTCCTCTCAAAGCAAGGATGGACACAGGGGGATGACTCTTCTAAGAGAGATCCTGCCTTGCATCTAATATCACACAACTAGGCACACACCAGGAAACAACATGATTTCTCTAGACACTATTTAACATTATACCACATTTATAATTAGATCCAATAGGAGAAACAACTGTATATGGAAAACCTCATTTTACTGGTGACAAACTGCTATCAAGACATTGCCTACTTTGCTAGTCACAATCATTAGTATGACAAACTGATAAATGGGTGGATTGTTCAGTCCTTTACAAACAGACAACTGAACAGTACACTCCATCACATTTCCCCCCTTTCTGAACAGACGATTGACCCATATACCCCATCACATTTCCCTCTTCTTTGAATAGACGATTGAATGGTATACCCCATCATATTCCCCCCCTTCTTTGAACAGACAATTGAAGAGTACATCTCCCATTTACTCCTCTTTGAGCAGACTATTGAACGGTATACCCCATCCTATCCCCTTCTTCAAACAGACGATTGAATGGTCCACCCCATCACATTTCTCCCTTCTTTTCATGGCAGCTAAGTGGCTCAGGCAGATTTACTCTGAATTACTCTTCTCTCTCAGCCTGTTAATCTTCATTTACTTTTTATTCTAATTTTACTGACTTGTGTGTATTTTTAAAAAGAGTAACAAATCTCAGGCTCCTGGATTTTGTTGGTTAACAACAATGCTTAGAAAGCAGATGTCACCAGATACCTGGCACATGTCACCCAACTGTGCTCCAGTGACATGCACACATACAGAACTTGTTAGCACGTGAAGACTTGAAATAACACACGAACGCCAGCATTTCCAGGATTTAGAATAGGTTTTCAAATCTTCAAAATGCCACCCTAGTGTCTGATGGCAAGAAATGAAGACGAATGTGATGGGCAGGGGTTAAAATAGATATGATGGCCATGCAGCAAAGCCATCCCTTATCACGAACACTGAACTGAGTCCAAGCCTGAAGGCTCAGCGATACCTAAATTCCAAGAACCAAAAAGAAGAAAGGGAACAAAACAAAGCTCAATTTCTACCATAAAATGGTAATGTGGTGAGTGGGCCCCGGGAAAATTCCTACACCAGAGGCAAGGGTTGTACTCACAGGTACCCCACCATCACATACCCTGCTGCCTCTTTAGTGGAGAAAGAAGCAGTGGTAACCAGACAGTCAGCTTTTCATGGAAAGGTTTTGCTTATTTTATGGAAGAGATGGGCAAATTTGAGAGAAATCTTCTGCATATGAAAAAGCACAGTTTGTGGGCTGGGGAGGTAGTTCAGTCAGTAGAGTGCTTTCTACACAAGTGTGAGCATTTGAACTTGATGCCCAGAACTCACATAAAGGCAAGAGCATGGTGACATGTGACTGTAATTCCAGCAGTGTGGGTAGGTAGAGACAGCAGATCCCTGGGGCTCACTAGATAGCAAACCTAACTCAACTGGTGAGCTCCTGGCTAGTGGGAGACCCTGTGTATGGAACAAGGTGAATGGTGTCTTAAGAAATGACACCCTAGGGGGAACTGTGTCTCCCACAAGCACATGCACACACATGTGAGCTTATTCACACATGAGTGTTCATCAGAGGTAGTGGGATGAGAACACGGCTTGACTGAAAGCAGAACCTTATGAATTCTGCAGAGGAGATGAGCAACCTAGTGTAGTGTCCAGCATTGAGGACAGGGGACTGTTCACTTTCTCTCCCCTCCCTATGATAGAGGAAACAGGGCTGCCTATGCATATGCGTAGCTGTACTGGTCTGGTGTCTGCATTTGTCAAATCTCAGAATCTGAGGCCACAAACCATGGTTAGGAGGAATACTTGCCCAAGACTCCAGGAGACATGTTAGCTAGTGTTGCATAGGCCTCACTTCAAATTTTTTCTCTTCCTCCCAACTCTGTGGTATTGGATAATGCATTGTCCCCCTTAAATGCAAGACTTCCCATCAGCAAAATATGACTACTTATAACAGGTGTGTATTTCACTGGGCTGAGGAAGCTCAAATGGTGTACATAAAACTTCTAGACTACTGCTTGGCAACAGGAGGTGGTAAGTAAACACACATCCTATTCTCTTTCCTCCTTGGATGCCTCATTTCCTTCTTTACAGTCTTTGTCCTTTGTTGTAGCTTATTCCAGCTATTCCCTGCCTCCCCCATCCTTTTCTCTTGAGACATAGTCGGCTGACTCGTCCTTAGGTACACATCACTGCTCCATGTTCTTGCTAGCTCCCCAAATGTCCTCATTGTCTGAATCTGAAAGACACCAGAATAGGGAGGATTGAGGAGAGAGAGCATGTCTGGACCGCTTGAGGGTCTTTCTTTACATACCCAAGTTCAGTAGTTGTCATGACCAAACCATCTCATCAAAGCAACCAAGGTGGTGGCTGAGGGATGCTGGGGTGCAGCTGAACAAATCTGTACCTATAAAGTCACTAAGACCTTCACTAAGTAAAAGCTAGGGACACTGGACTAAGACAAATTGAATAGTCAGGGTTCAGATCCCAGCTTGTACTCTCATGTATGCTTGTTAAGTTCTTAGTACTCACTTCTTTATATGTAAAAGAGTATTAAAATAATACGTCATGGCTTTTGATGATTAAGTAAGTACATGGAAAGTGCCTGACACACTGGTGCTTAGTTAACATTTATAGTCTTCAGCATCTTCTCTATGGAGACTTGGTTTCAACCTCAGAGAAAAATCTGTTCTCAGAGCTATGAACCAGGCATCAACCACAAAGGTGGAATTTTCCAGCAGCTCAATGTGATCCTGGCAGGAGAATCAGTTCTTATTCATACTCAAAGATTTTAGACAACGTCACCACATGTGTAGACGTTTATGCAGCTTGTAAGCTGGCATTTGGCTGTCCTGGTGTTTCTGGCAGACCTCCAGAAGATTCCACCACTGATCTGCCTGCCTCTCAGTTCCCGGAGCTGCAGAGGCCAAAGAGACACTGCTCTTACAAGTCATGGCTCTTACTGCAGAGAAGGGCCAGTCTTTCTCACGTTCTTTTCCTCTATTAATCAAATGCTAAGATGACAATACTATCATTAAGACTAATAGTGCCCCGCCTCAGGACACCATGCTTCCCATGTGTTCTATCTAATGATCTGTGATGGGTACTGGCAATAAAAGCCTGTTACCATAAACTTGTTTTTTAAATGCTCAATTGAGTCTAAAGCTAAGAAGATGACATTGCTTTAACTTATTAAATATATTCTTGAAGGATCCAGGCATCAAACTAGAAATATATTATGCAACAGCCATCTGGAACAGTTCAATGAATGTGCAAGGGACTGCGGAGGGACAAGGGAGGAGGGAAACAGACTTTTACCAGGATTCAAAGGCAACAAGTCCTTCACAAAGCAGGTCTAAGAAGGGCCAGTGGCCTAGTGCTCTCTCTTCTCACATGCCCTACCCAGTCGGGGGTGAAGAGGCAACTCAAACATAGCCCAAAAGAGCATCACACTTCTACCCAGACACAGGTAGGAGATGGCTGTAGGACACACAAAATTAGGCCCACAGGGTTGTCCATACTATTGGAATTGGAGCCTCTGTCTTTTCTTTTGGATTTAGACTTGTGTGTCAGTTTAGCTGGTAGTGATGATCTAGGAATCAAAGGAAAAACACTTATTTAAGAGGAGAGGAAACTAGAGGAAAGCTGAGCAGGATGGTAAAGGCTGGTTCTCAAACACAACACATGAGCCCCTGGCCATGCCATGCTGGAATGTCGACATTACTGTGCTCAGCACATCTGTAAAGCAGGAAGTGCTATCTCAGTCTAAGTTGTTGAATTAGGTGTGCTGTTAATTGTGACTAGAAATCCTGGTTGGTAAGTTTGCCCAGGCTAATACAAAAGGTCTTGACTATATCACCTCTCTGTACATTAAAAATATACGACGACATTAGGGAGCTTTATACTACTTTGGAAACCTGTGAGGAATATCACAAGACCTAGGAAGGTCTTGGACAGAGAGGAAGCAGGCATTCCCGAAGCAGGGGACTAGGCAGTGACTCGGCAGTGCAGAGCACTCCGTGACTGGGTCAGCTATAGCTGAATCTGGAATCCACCTTCTATAGTTCATTTACAGTTTGAGAAAGAGAATGGGTCTTGCCAATTGAAATGAAAATAAAATCCCAGTGCACTTCTGCAGGTTTAGCCCAGGAACTGGAGGCTAAACATAGTCATTCTGTCTACAGAGTAAAAATAAGCAGGCCTTTTCTGTAAGGCTATTTATATTCTCCCCTTAGTAATGCCATGATGAATCTGGCCTGCCCCAATTGCCTCAGAGCTATGCTGGTCTCCTAGAGATGCAGCCTGATTCCAAGGAAAGCAGTCCTTAGGGAAATCTTCGGGTATCAGAACCACTCTGCTGTGCTTGGTTTGGGCAGTAACATGGAAGAAAAGGAGCAACACAGCTTCTTTTTCAAACATACTTGGTTACCTTTTTATAACCTAAAACTCAGAGCAGAGTGGATGAAGGAGTGTTGTAGTGGGTAGCCATTCCAGCTTGGTTCTGGAATGAGACTCAATGGGGGTTGGAACTTCCAGAACCAAGCTGGAATGGCTACCCACTACAGAGTGTGGTGTTTGGATGAGAAATGTCCTCCATAGGCGGGCATAGATATGTGAACGCTTGGTTTCCAGTGGGTGGCGCTGTTTGGGGAGGTGGTGCAGCATGGATGGAGGAAATACATCACTGGGCGTGAGCTCTGAGACTACCCAGGCTAGCCCCATTTCCAGTTCTCTTTCACTCTCTCTGCTCTGTGCTTGCAGCAGAAGATATGAGCTCTCAAGTTCCTGCCCCTGCTGCCATGCCTGCCGCCTGGTGCCATGGCAGACTCTGATCCCTCTGGAATGTGAGCCATGATAAACTTCTTCCCTATGTCACTTTTGGTCCCAGCATTATCACAGGAACAGAGAGGTTAACTAACACAAGGAGCATATCATGGGACCTCGTGTGACGCTTAGAAATGGAAACAGGCTTTTTGTGGGAGAAAATATGGGTTGAAAAAAAAAAATAAAGCAGTTCCAGATGGCAAGACCTATTTGACTGTGAAGCAAAACTGTGATGAAAATAGGGAACATCTCAGGCAAGTCAATTACACAAGACAAATTGAGAGAAGATGTTCTGTGAGGGTCCCCGCATGAAATCCTGGGATGAGAAGACAGTATTACTAGGTTTCCCCAGATTTAATGCCTAAAAAAGTGAAGATCATCTTGACACAAGAAACAACCGAACTGTAATATTACAGAGGAAAGGCACATGCTGTGAGCAGCTCCCTGTGCATGCCCTGTGTGTCCTTGCTTCCTAACCTTTCAATGTTGTCCCATTTCTAAATCTATCTTTCAAGATCCAAGTTCAAGTGCAAATCTGATCACAAAGCTTTCCTTGACCATCCTAGCTCATAGTCCTGTCTGAATCTAGACCTTTCTGTCTATCCTGTTTTTAGTTATTTGATATTTCTGTTACCTGTCATCATTAACGGTTCTCTTCCTGTCAAACTCATCTTTAACAGACAAGCACACATGATAGTGTCTGATGATGAGCATTAATTGTCAACATGACAAGATCTAGAATCATCTAAGACACAAGCCTGGATATGTCTGTGAGGGACGGTCTAGATTAGATGAACTGAGGTGGGAACACCTACCCTAAATTTGGGTGGCACCCTTCCATGTGCTGGGGCCCTGGGCTGCCTCAAGTGGAGGAAGCTAGCTGAACAGCTGCATTACCTCTCTCCTAACAGCCAATGCACTGTGAGTGGCGGCTTCACATTCCTGCCATCATGACAGATTGGATCCCCTTGAACTGTGAGCTGAAATAAGCCCTTTCTCCTCCAAGCTGTTTCTTGTCAGGTATTATTTCACCACAGTGAGGACTGTAATTAATAAGCTGCATGTCTGTTTCCAGACAACCACAATGAAAAGACAAGTTGATGAAAATTTTGGTTATAAAATGTATGTTTATACTACATTTCAACACATATCTTAGTTCAGAACTACTTTGTTGTGAAATAGAAAGCTAGTGGTCATTTGAGCTGCTGGAAAATGGGGCTGATAGACTTTTGAACAGGGTTGCCACAAACCTTGAATTTCTTAAAAACAAAGAAAAAAGCAACCACACTATCTGCAACTCTCAACAAAGTAAAGCATAGTAAAATGAAGGATACCTGCAATGCACTTACATATTGAATGACTGAAAGAAAAAAGGATCAAACCAGGGTGGGGGTACACCTTAGTGGAAGGCACTGGCCTAGTTTATGTGAGGGCTTAGGTTTGATCTCTGGCATCATACAATTTAAAAAAATTCAAATATACACGAAGAAAAGAAAAACACTATGAAGACAGAAGACCAAATTCTCTGAACTAGAATAAGGTGTTAAGTGGGTGTGGTGACAGAGCACAATCTCACAGTTTGCAAAGTACACGTAGGAAGAACACCACACACTCAAGGCCAGCCTGATGTACATAGAAAGTTCTAGGCCAGTTAAGATTATAGGAAGATCATGTCTTGAATAACCACAAGCTGGGCTGAGGACATGGCCTGGTCAGTAAATGGCTTGCCTTGAAGTGTGAGGACTTGCCTTTGTATCTCAGTATCACCAGCCACACATGAGACATGCCTGTTTCTATGTGCTGCCACATAGAGACAGGCAGATCCATAGAAACTCACAGGCCAGACAGCCTGCCTACATGGCAAACACCTAAACCAACTACAGATACTGTCTTAAACAAAATGTGGAAAATGCTCAAAGACTGATCTACCCAGTTGTCCTTCGACTTCCATGTATGCATGCACCCACATATATACACATACACACATGAATGCACAGGTGTGTGCCAATCACACCCCCAAAGCCAAGGAGGGCTTGAGAAAGCCTTCTCCCCTAGTTATGTTCCCACTGTCTCCTGCTTTTTGTTCTTGGCACACGGGGATGACAGCAATGGTCCCAGGCAGTAGGGACTGTGGTTGCTCACCATGCTGGAAGGCAAGACAGACTACTGCTGTAGCCCCAGTTTTTTGTTTTTTAATATCAACATGGAAATATTATGGTTGATTTTACTTAGTCATGTGCCCATTCAGGTTTCCTAGTTACCATTCTCTATCATAAAGAATTGTTGTATAAAACTTACATCAATAAAGAATAAGGTTCTCCATCATGTAACTCTACAAATAAAATTAAATTATTAAAGTTATCACTGTTCTTAAAATCAAAGCAAAATGTCCTAAGATGTAACACTCATTTTTCTGCTTTTCAAAGTACAATATATTAAATGTAATGTCTCAAATGAGGGGAAATGGAGATTATAAAATCAACTCCTGCCTTGTTGAGTCATTCAGTTATGATCAAAGGAGCTGCCGGGTGAAGAGGACCCTTGCTCTTTATCTGGACTCTGTATTACTACTGATTTCAATGGCATTTTATCAAGTTCTCCTAACACTTGCTTCATTGGCAATTACCTTTTGAGTGTAACTAGCTCCTGTTGTGTGGGTGGGACTTCTAAAACACTGGATGATGGAAAAATCCAGAGCCAAGTTATAGCTATGTGAAAATAAGTTATCTGCAAACTCAGCTTCTGCCCTACCTCAAATACCACTGACCAGCTTAGTGACCCAGGCCCCATCAGGCCACTAAACTGTCAAATCTCCTACCTCAAAGCCACTGGGCCATAGATGGGCCACCAGCCAGTGACCTGGCTCAGCAGGAAACTGAGCTCAAACAACCAGATTCTTTCTCAGGAAGCACACATGGGACACAGAACATTCGCCAGAAGCTTTGGCTAGGATTCTAAGGAGAGTAAAGCTATGAGATAGATAGCCTTGCAACCACACAGAGGCCCAGCAATACAAAGATCTAAGAAAACAGGGCTGTGGGGCAAAGGATAGACACACCGAATGGGAAAGGGAGCCAGTGACAAGTACCAAGCATAAGCATCTTGATGCCAAGAGGACTGACATACCAAGGAACTTCTGGTCCCTGCCTTCCTTCCAGTGGCCCTGCCTCCCTGGAGTTTCTGCTCTGCCTAGACTCATCCACACAGCTCTTCTTGTGTTCCTGACTTGAGTTGTCTAACCATACCCACTCTGACTATGACCTACAGATATCCAACAGGACTCAAGATGTGAAGGAGTTGTGGGTACCCTGGCTACACAGAGAGTTTCAGTGTGAATGGCTAGATGTCTAACTGGGATTGGTCTAGTCATGTTAGTGGAGGTTGTTACTAGATTTTGGGAGATGGCCCCCCTTTTGACTCTGTGCCCATCATGAGGCAGAACTCAGCATTTCAGTAAAACCTCCAAAGATAAGTCAATGTAAAGAGAGTGACTGTGACCATGATTTTGTTGAGTAACCTTTATTGAGCCCATTGGTTACTCAACTTTTTTAATTTAAACTTTTTATTTAAACCTTATAACCACCTTATGAAGCAGATGGTATCTTCATTCCTATTGGAGAGATGAAGCATTCAGAGACCATATAACCCACTCTTTTCAAAGCTATTGTTGAGCAACAAAGTCCAGAGCCCAGGCTCTTAGTAATGTGAAAGAGTTAGTAACAAGGAGTCACTTTTCCCTTTTCGTGTGTGTGTGTGTGTGTGTGTGTGTGTGTGTGTGTGTGTGTGTACATGTGCACATGAGCATTGGCATGTGGAGGCCAGAGGTCAACCTCAGTGTCACTCCTGAGGATCTGTGTCCATTTTGTTCTTGTGAGAAAGGCTCTCATTGGGATCTAGAGCACTCTGAGTAGGCTAGACTGGCTGGCCAACAAGCTCCAGTGATTCACCTGCCTCCACCTTATCAGCACTGAGATTATAAGCCACTGTGTCTGGGTTTTTAATGTGGGTGCTGAGTATTGAACTCAATTCCCCCCAGGCTTGGGTGGCAAGCACTTGACCAACTAAATTGTCCTGCTCAGCCCCAAGGAATCATGTTTTACTGAGGACTTTATGAGGTGACATGGAAGGAGGTTCACCTCCTGCACCACATATACAAAATATCGTAAAGCCTTTTTTTTTTTAGAAATTTCTGTTCTCCCAAAGTTCCTCCATGACAACAGCTGAACTCCCTGCCCCACTGTACCACCCCAAACCTCAACTCATATGTTCTGCTCTGAAATACCAGAGCAGGGCTCTTCAGGGTCCTGATTAGACCCCCAGGTTTGCCCAGACACTTTCAGTCTCTTGACTGCTAGGTGAAACCAGGTCAGCTCCACAGCGGAGCACAGGTAAGCAATCTTCACAGAGAAATGGGGCTATCGTCTTCTTAGGCAGCAAAACACAGGTTAGCTTAACTGAACAGAGATTGTGTCTTCTTTTTCTCATTTACTTCAAACTGCTGTATTCCTATATGACTCCAGAGTGGAGCAAAGCGTAAGGCTCTGTAACACACCAACAGGAGTCTACATGAAATCACACTGCTCTCCTGTTTGGGGGCCAATGCACTGATTGCATATTCAGATTCTAGATGAGGGTCTTAGGTTTCTCTGAATGCTTTTGCACATAGAGATCTAATCCTTCATGAGCATGCCGAGTTTGGTGGTCTATACTATAAGCTTGCTTGTATAAGGCAAACCAAAAGAAAAAACAAAAAACAAAAAACAAAAAAACAGGGCATACAGTGAAAAGCTGGCTCAGACCATTGCAACAGGAGCATTCAGGTCACGGCTAAGCAAGTCTCTGCTCGGGTTCAGAGCTGGCTGTGTTTAAAGGATCGATTCAATGCTGGTTTTATTAAGCCTCCCTTTGTGTCACCCTTGGAATTGGTACACAGTTGAAACGAAGAAGCTCCAGGAGCTGACATTCCTAGAAGCGGAAGAAGAACCTGGGAAAGTCAGCCAGGTATGCAAAGAAAAACAGCAAGCAGAGTTAGTTTCACCCTCACACTACACTCCAGTAGTTGCTGTGGGCACAGGATCTAATGAATTCATGCTGAAACTCAAGGTAGAACCTCAAAACTGACTTGTGAAGAAGAGATTTAATTGAAGAAGAAGAATTTAATTGAGGATTTCCTTATGGACAAAAATGAGAAGAAAGCCCCTAGCCTCACACAGAGTTGTGGGTATCGAAGGCAACGCAGTGGCGAAGCTGCTGTTTACTGGCACAGCCCGTGACTTGTCACACTTTCCCTTCTACAGAAGGTCAGAAAGCAATGCCATGGTCTGAAGTAGATGTCAATTTGACAGGATGCTTGGTGTAGGGCTTAATATAGGAAACTCTTATGGTTTTTGCCACTGCAAATATCAATAAACTGCTACTTGGAAGGAAGAAAACAGTGTTAAGTGTGTAAGTATGTCCTGTGGAAATGTTAGGAGGAATAAGTGTTAAATATATCCTCTATTCAAATGGCAGGTTCCAGTTTTCCATTCTTTTTGATATTTTCTTTCTTTTTGCATTATCCTTTAATGCAAAAAAAAAGTCTGAGAATATAAGAAATATGGGAACCTTTAGAAATCCAATGTCTGGTCTCTTTTAAGCTAGGGCTGGATAATCAGTAGGTTCTAAGAGGTAGGAAGCCTCTTGGTGAATGAGATAAGAAAGTTGGGTGGGTCATAAATTAGAACTCTTCTCCCCAATTGAAGCAAGCTGGACCAATGCACACAAGGAAAGTATCAACATAAAAGCAGATGGGAGAGGGCTGGAAATGCTGCACACATGATGTACATTTGTAAAGATGCTTCGTTCAATGTGAAGGATTTCTGTGTAAATGATGAAGCTGCTCCTCCTACTGAACTATAGCAGTATACTGTCACGCATGTGGGTCTGGTCTCCACATCTGGACAATAGGGATCTGAGCTGACAATGTAAGTTAGCTTCTTCCTCAGAGCCTGGAACAGTGACATTAGCAACTAATTTACTGGGAAGGGATTATGTGTTAGAGCTGGCAGATTCTGGATTAGTGAGTGCTCCAGGGTGCAGTAAGACCACAGCAGCAAGTACCTCACTGGTGGTTCCTTCCTCCACAGGGCAAAACAAGATGAAAATAAGTATGCTATGGAGACAGAAACATAGAAAAGAAAGCAACTGCAACTGGTGTGTGTGTGTGTGTGTGTGTGTGTGTGTGTGTGTTGTGTGTGTGTGTGAGAGAGAGAGAGAGAGAGACAGAGAGACAGAGAGACAGAGAAAGAGAGGGGGGGGTCTGAAGACTTCCATGGGGGCAGTATGTCTGTGTTGATCACATCAACCACATCAGTCAATAACATGTGGATCTTGCCTTTAGTGGGTGCTGGTGCTGTTTCCAGGATTCCCATGGTTCTTACTGGATTTCTGATCTCCTGTCAATTCGTTTTCACTATGACAACTGAATATTGTGAATGCTACCATCGGATGACTAAGGACATATCTCTTCTAATTCCATTTTCAGACAAAGGGTAAAAGAAGAATGGGGAAGAGGATGTGTGTAACTGAGGGTGGAGGGGCTGTTTCTCCCCAGAAGCACATGGAGTTCCACTATGAAGTCTGGAGTGTGAAGTGCAACCTCTAAATGCTACTGGATGTAGGCTTCCTCTGAGATGGGTAGCCCACCAGTTCATCTGAAGCAATCCCTCTCCTGATTCAACTGTGGCGTTGCCAACCTTCTAGCTAGGTCCTTCAAGTGAAAGTACACGAGTCAGTGGGCCTTACTCATCCTTTCGGTGATCTGGCATGAGGACGACTTGTCAAGTCCATCCTACATTCTAGCCTGCAAGTTCCACCTAATCAAACCTGTTTGTGAGTTCATTGCTGAACAAAACAGAATGAACAGGACTTTCCAATTTGCTCAAAAACTAGGATGCTTTCCATTCGATTTCAGTGCCTTAGTCATGAAAGCAACAAAACAAAAACCATTTAGTGAGTATCACAAACACTATCACCTCTCTTCTTACAAGAGAAGCTGAAAGGGTTAAAAATTTACTAAAATGTCCTCCTTCCATAACACTAAGCAGGTGATCTCATTGTGCTGAAGGCAGGGGATGGTGATGAATGCAGGTTATTTGAGCAGTGTGTCTAAGGTTACCAGGGCAACTGCTGACTATTATTGAGTAACTCTAAGGTGTCTCCATAAAGGTCAGGAGTGAGGGCTTTTTCCATTATACATTCGACTTTAAAATGGAGCTTTTTAAAGGAAATTGGGTAGATGCAGATGGGGAATGGCAGATCAGATGAAGACACTATATATAGCTCAAGATAATTGAACTACTTCCATCTAGAAGTGTTGGCTAGGCCTTGGGAGGGACTTCATGAGTAGCTGCTATGGTGAAATATACCTTTTGCTTTTCTAAGTTACAGCTTCCCAGTTTTAGCATGAACTCTGACATAGTCTTGAAGCAGGGGTCTAACTGAATCCACTCCACTTAACTACCTGAGAGAGTACTCAGTTTTCTTCATAACAGATCACCTGTGCTGTTACAAGCCCCTGCTTACCAACCTGGAACCCTGGACAAGCCAAAAGAGGAATCACAGGGCCACTGGAAGAATGAATGAATCAATGGGTGAACTTCATTTATAACCCTTAGAGCAATGCCTTCCTGGTATAAGACATGCTGTTCAAATCCTCTCTCAGCTTAGTTTAAAGGTAGAAACAGAATTACTTCTCATAATGACATACTTCAAAGGTTTAAGAGGATCAATAAAAGGTGATTTCAAAACTAAGTTCATTTATTTTTTAACTGAGTTTTTGACCAAAAACACAACACATGCAAAAAATAAAATAAAATAAATAAATTTATTGACTATGTAAGGTTGGTGTTGACATGAAAAGTTGTTCTTCCTACCATCAATTCTCCACCCAGCTGCTTCCTTCTGAGATAACCAGACAGATTTATTCCGCTCTATCTTCCCAGAAAAATTTCTGACATGTACACATACCTGTTTATGTCTATACCCATGGGTTCTTGCCTAAGTACTATTACATAATGCACATGGATTGTTTTCAAATCTAGCTGTATATAAGAACCACTTAGCTCCACTAGGAGCAACTAACTGGTGCTGCTATAAAAGGGATGGCTGGTGAGCTACAGCTATCTTACTGTGCACCCCCTTCTCCCTGAGTGTACCCCTGCAGGCTGATGGGTCCCCACACACAAAGCCCCGACTCCCTGTCCTGCACTGGCTACTCTTCTACCCTCTGATGCACTGCCAGCTTTCATTGGTGGGCATTCGGCTGCTGGCACACTGTGCTGAATGGCATGAATCACTACTTGATACCTTCTCCATCCCTCGTCTTTCTCTGGGAGCAGCCAGAGAAATTCTCAGCAGCAGAATTTCCTGAGTTTACCAGTAAGGTTCCCTGGCAAACTATCAGGAGAGGACATATAGGGCCCAAGCATGTCTTCCAGTCCTCTGAAGTCACTTCCTCTTAGTTTTGTCCCTTGATAAGGGTCTCTGCTCTTTTCACAGCTATGACTAACTCTTCCCAGAACTTGTGGGTTCTGATTCTGTATTGGTTATTTGTCTCACTGAAGTGAGAAAATCCCTGACAAAAGCAGTGGAAAGAATGGGGGGGGGGATCTAGGGTTTATTCTAGCTCACAGTTTGACTGGATAGTCCACTGTGGCAGGGAAGACATGGAGGCGGGAGCCTGAGGCAGCTGGTGCCATTGCATCCAAGTCAGGAAGCAGAGAATGATGAATAATAATGCTAAACTCACTTTCTCCTTTTCATTCAGTCCAGATCCCAGCCCATGGAATGACTCCTCCCACATCCAGGGTAGATCTTCCCATCTCAATTAACCTAAACTATATCATATCTTAAGGACAGTACCTGGATGCATGTCTTCTAGACGATTCTAGATCTTGTCAAGTTGATGATCAGTATCAACCATCACAGGTACCATTTTCCATCCACATCCCTTCAGCCCCAGGATGGTGACCGGCTGGTGGTCATGAGCCCTCATGCTCTGTACAGTCTTATGTGACTCTCTTGCACTAACACCATTATAAAGAAACCCTCCTTAAATTATGTTGTTTTATTTATAGCAATGTCTCTTCTTAGGACTGCAAACATTCCCTTGGATAGACATCTCTACCTTTATTGCTCTGTGAACAGCATCATCTCTTTCCTCTGACGACATGTCAAGTAGAAGCAACAGAGTAGCATTTAAAGCAGCCATCTTATCCATCTTCTGAGCATTTTTGACAATATCCATGGAGCTACCAGCTGTCTTGCTTGTAAAGAGTATTTGGGGTGCCATGGAGGCAATGTCTGAGCCAACACACTGCTTCCTTGTGAAGGAAGATGGTAGGCACCAGAAGAAAAGCTAACAAGTCAGTGACTGAGATCCCACATTTCAGAATGATTTTTTTCTTCACAAATTGTTTTGCTTTTTGCCATAATGGCAGTTAAATTAACACAGAGTCAGAAGCTGCAGAGGAATTCCTGAGGCTAAATTGTTCCCTGGTGAAGACTTGAGACCTCAATTAGTTTCTAACCTAATTACTGTAGTTCCAGTTGGCTCTACCTAGAGAAACAACATGGTAGGTGGTTTGACCAGCCTCCTCCAGGAAAACATGTACATCTGTTGTACAAACACCTTAAAGCCGATCTTGTAATAGAGAGTGCTTCTTCGGATTCCACCGCACTTTATTATTTGTATTTAGTCCAGTTTTAGATATTTCATTTCACTTTTAGAGTTGTCTCAACATTTTAAATCTGGGCTGCTTTGTGTCACATCAGATGGAAAACAAAAGCAAGAGCACAGAGCGTGCATCTGCCACTCCTGAATGAATCAGCACTGAAAAAGTGTTGGCGAAGGCAAAGGATGAGGTTAAAAAGTCATGTGTCAGGCCAGCAGTGGTGATGTATAACTACAATTCTAGCACTTGGGAAATGGAAGCAGGGGGATGAAGATGTTCACAGCTTCAGAGATAGAGAATTTAATGTCAGCATGGGCAACATAAAATCCTGTCTCAAAAAATCAAAGTAACAAAACCAAGAACTCATGTATTGTTTATCAAGATAGAAATAAACTGCTGTGGGGACGTAATAAGTATAATTACACAAATTAAGAAAACTGCAATGTACAATGTTACTAGGTGATATAATCTGGGACCACCTGATTGCCACAGATGCTACCCCTTGTGAACCACTGTCTGGCATATGAATTATACCAGCAAATGATATTTATTGATTGTTTACTTTGAACCACAGATTATGATAGCGTTATCCCATTATCTCATCTAACTTGAAGGTAGATATTGTTGGTTTGTTTGTGTGAGACAGGCTCTCCCTATTCAGCTCTGGTTGTCCTGGAACTCAACTATGTAGACCAGGTTGGCCTTGAACTCCCAGAGATCTACCTGCCTCTGCCTCCCCAATGCTGGGATTAAAGGTGTGTACCACATGCGTGGCCAAAGGTTCACAGACAAGGTTTAGGTCAGAAATGGTAAATAATATGCCCAACTTTGCAGTCAGAAAATGGCAGAGTCAAGGCTTGACCTCTCTAGGCAGGAGCTATTCAATTTCTCTGTTCTTCACCCTTTCCTGCAGTTTGGGAAAACATTGACTCTCAGATCTTCTGTCCATGTTCACTGGGATCTACCCTTTTCAGTGCTCTGTATTATGAGAACTGTTCTGTCAATACCGGCATCTTGATCAGATCATATCATACACAATGAATGTTCAATGAAAAGAACCAGCTAGCTGAAGAGTCATCCACCCTCTTTAATGATCAAGAGGCATGTATTTGAGACTGGTTGGCTGGCCTGCACTGAAAATGCGGCACTGGTGACTCAACAGTGTTCCTCTGAAAGTAGTCCTGCCTTTCGTCTACCACTTAAGGTGTACTGGCTTCAGCTAGGGCAGGGCTCTGCACGGGCAATGAGCCAGTAGAGGGAGGATTCAGGCTTAGCCCCAAGAGCTTCGCAATGAGCTAAATCATGTTTTTATTCTCATGGATGTCTACTATCCTCATGCCCTCTGCCACTGCACATGGGGGTTCTCAGACTTTAGCAAGGTCAGCGTTATCTGTAAGGTTTGGTAAAGCAGAGACTGTTGGGTACCTGGGAGGTCTAGGGTGTGTGTGTGAGAGAGTGAGGATTTGTCTCATGTATCTAACAGGCTTCTGATGGTGCTCAGGATGCTGAGCCAGAACCATACATTGAGCCTGCGCATCAAACTAAGACTGTCCCAGAAGACCTGTGTAACCCAGACCAAGCAAAGCCTCGAGAAGATCCACAGAGCTTTCTAGATCATTAACATAGGGAAGGGGTTGAAAACATGATCCTGGGACTGTTTCTCTATCCAAGGAAGCATCTGCCCCACAGATTCACTAAATTTTTTTCAGAAATCCACTTTAATGTAATTTAGTACATCCAAGGTAGACTCTGAATCTACTTATGACATCCATATATATATATGCAGTGAGGGACTGACCCACCTTAACCCAAAACCGTCCTGGGTAGGCACTCCTATTCCTGAAAAATCTAGAAACCTTCAAATCCCTTGGGCTACCTGATGAGCATATGCATAGCTATTATTAATTGAGACCAAATGTTTTATATATATATATATATATATATATATATATATATATATATATATATATATATAGAGAGAGAGAGAGAGAGAGAGAGAGAGAGAGAGCAATGCTTCCAAATTAACCATAAGTGAGAAAATTATATTGCAGCCTTCCTTCAGCGTCCTCTCAGGAGCACAACAGTGCTGAAAGCCAAGACAAATCCCTTTCCCCAAAGAACCTACCCAAAAGTTATGACTGAAGAAGCCTAACACCCACATACCGATAAAACAGGGTGCCAGGAGGCATCTGAGGACAGCTAACTCAGAATGAAATCCATTCACGGAGACCCTTAATTATACACTGAGGCTTGATGCATGCACGGTACTGTCAAGGCAAATTTGGGAAATTATTTTAGATGACTGAATAAGATTAGTCAGTCTACAGAAAAGACTCAGCCCCTGGATATGTTTGAGTTTGTAAAGGGGAAAAGAATATGTGTGAGGTGAAGCATTTTTCCATTGTGATCCCCATGTTGCTGAAAAACAGGGATATGGTGGGGCGCGGGGAAGGTGCCCATCCGCCCTTCCAGCACTGCTCTGCTGACAGGCCATAGGAATCCAAATGTTGCTCACCGCCCTGGTGCATGAGAAAGAAATTCTGCTGGGTCACCAAAGTATGATGGCTGCCTCGAATAGTTTTTATATCATAGAAATGGTGACCGGCTAATAACCAAACATGTTGATCCAATAAAATTCAGATGGATTTAACTAGGCAGGAAGCCCCACCCTAAGCAAGGAAAGCCCAGTGGGCCTTCCAAGTAGTGAGTGAGATTGTGTGTAGGGAAATGGAAAAAGCAGACAGGAGAAAAGGCAACTTGGAAAAAGACAGCAGGCCACACTGGTAATATTCTCCAGCCACATCAAGACAAATATGACCAGTCACTCAAGTATCTGTAGCCTCTACAGCCCCAGGAGCTCAAGGAAGCAGAGCAAAGTTCCAGATATGTCTCAGATACAGCAGGGAATAAGTTGGAGTCACCAGGAAAAGACGATTCTATTTTCAAGTTATTCTCCCATGTTTGCAGGCGGAAGTCTGGAGAGGCCTTTCCTGCCTGCAGGTAGATGAGTGGCAGAATCTTCAATAACAGCGAGATCTTTCTCTACAGAAGGCCAGTCCAGCCAGAGGAAAAGTCCTCTCTCCAAAGTCTACAATCCAAAAAGTGGCTAATAGCGACACTTTGAGAAAGTCCCGGTTGTACATTCTGGTATAACTATCTTGGCATGTAACAACATTGAGGATAAAATCCCCTTTAAAAATGCCACTGATGAACACTTGTCTAATGCATACTATTCATTTTGTGAATCATTTGGTCTCAATTAATAATAGCTATGCATATGCTCATCAGGTAGCCCAAGGGATTTGAAGGTTTCTAGATTTTTCAGGAATAGGAGTGCCTACCCAGGACGGTTTTGGGTTAAGGTGGGTCATGCATCACTGCAGGATTAGATTCTAAGCAGGAAGCCAAGGCAGGAAGGTGAGCAAAACAGTGGGGGTCTTTTCTCCACAAAGCTAAAGTGTATGTCAGGACTGAGGGAACAGAGAGAACAGGCTATGTGTGCCCAGGGAGAGTAGGCTCCAGAATAACATTGACGACAGCATTGATCACAGTGGGAGTGTGCTAAGAGTGGTCTCACCAATGTTCATGCCACCTTTCTGTGGGGGTAAAATCTCCTTACTTTGCAGATGCAGAAACTCAGGGAGAGACAAAGTCACTTTCCTCTTGTCCTTCAATCTGTCTCCTTTATACTCTCTTTGGTTTTCTTTGCAGAACTCACCGATTCTTTTCCTGTCTCTACAAGAATGTACAATCCACATAAGCAGAAACTACCTTGCTTCCTTTTTCTTTCGGGGAAAGGGTGTGCTGGTATTGAACCCAGGGCCTGGTGCACGCTAAGCATACCTTGCTGCTCTTTCTGCCCCTTCTTTACATTCCCTGCCCCTGTGTTTGTAAGTGACTGTACTTTCATGACTCAGAACACCTGCGCACAGTAGGTATTCAACTGATGCTGGCTGCATGTACCCTGGTCAAACGAATAAAATGTAAGTAAAAGTGTCCAGAGATAAATAAAATGTAAGTAAAAGTGGCCAGCGATCCCTGAGGACGCTTCCCCCAAATCTCATCTGAGAGTGACTAAAGCAAATGCAGGAAAGCCTGGAGTGCTTCAGAGAAGCCACTCTAGAAGCAGGGTGCATGCATCCCCTCAGAGCCTGCTGGCCCACAGCTTGCTGGGCCTCGTACATGAGGCCGGCTGACTCTGGCCGAATCTGCAAGCATTTAACATGTACACATCTTTTAGATCCACGGAAATAATTAGGAAATGCAGATGTGTACATGTCTTCAGATGAAAAGATGAGAAAAGCCATCTTATTTGTGAGATTACTGGCCAGTGAGATACTTTTGGGGGGTAAGCACCACCCAAACAGCTAGAATGCCTAGGCCAGCCTCTGCCACTGGTGTGACTGTTCCCATCCTTCAGGTTTCTTTAAATCTTAACATTCTCCCTCCATCCGACCAGTCTGAAGAAAGCATATGCCTAGGAGTTTCTAAGTTGGTGGCATTAATGTGACATGTAATGTCCTTGGTGGGGCACCCTCTTACATTTTACTCAGCGTTTGTTTACTTCCCTTTAAAAAAAATATCACTATGTTCTTACAGGCACTGGGCAGATATCAACTTTCTTGATCATTGTGGAAGGAGGGGACTTTAGGAGCCATCTTTAAGCACCTACTGGATAACCTCCATTCGTGGAGATAGACTAGTCTCATTTCTCCTCAAGCCCCCAGGATTGGGGTGGGAATGTTCATGGCTACGGGCTGGTATTTTTGGCCAATCTATGTTGGTGCCAGAAAGAAAACCTAAGGTTTCCTACTTTCCATTTCAATGGCTGAGCCATCCTTCTTCTTGGCCTCAACCATTAGTCCAAGCTTTTATTTTGTTTCTTAATTTCTTAGAATCTCATTATAAGATACTTTCTCTCTTTAAAAGGTTCTAAAATCTGAGATGCTAGTCTCCACAGAGTACCCTGCTACAAGCTAGAATATTTCCACACGTTTCTGTCTTACCCAGGTAGCTCAGTTCCATATAACACTCTGAGGCCATAAAACCACAGGCCTTGGGTTGGTTAACTTTGCTGTTTACTAAACCACTCTTAGACTTAATGGTTTAAAACAACCATGACACATGACTCATCACAAAGCTATGAGCAGCTTTGCTGTAGATCTTGCCTGGACTAATTCATGAGGCTATATTCAAATAACTGGCAGCCAGGGATTGCAGTTGGCTAAGACACTCGGCTTCTTTCTGTGATATGCTATCATGCTCAAGGTTAAACACACTGCTGTACATGAGAGCTGGGTTCCAGGAGCATGATGTAGGAAGCTGCAAGGCATTTTAGCCAGGGTTTGGAAGTCATTCTTAGTCAATTTTACCACATCCTATGGGCCACCTGACCAAGGATGAAGGATGGCCAGATTATGGGGGCTTTAGCTTATAAGGATGGCAGCAATGATTCTGACCCTCATTTAATCTATTGAAGGCCTAGAGGTAGAGGAATGAGGCATGGAGCAGGTCAGTTCTGAGACTGCAGAATCTGAATGTTGCCTCCTGTCAAGCTTAACATGGGCTCCATTCATCCAGTCTTTTTCTTTTTGAAAAACTGAAAATCTGTACTTTAAAAAAGTGTATGTTAATAGATTTTTATTTTAGAGAAGTCTGGGACTTACAGAAAAATCACAAGAGTGTTCATGTGCCTTCTCCTCTCTTACTCCCTAAGTTTCTCCAGTTATTAATATCTTGGTTAGGACACTGTGCTGATGGATGAAGCAACACTGATACAGTTTTATTAACTAACCCTTCTAGTTTGTTTGGATTCACTCTTTGTGTCCCATAGGCTTTACTGATTCTGACGAACACAAGGTATCTCTTACCCACCACCTAGGTGCTACATAGGATAGTTTCAGTGTTCTGAAAATGTCTTGACCCTAAATCTTTATCCTCTCATCCCTCTCCCTGCATCCTTGGCAACCACTGATCTTTATTACAAACTCCAGAGTTTTGAATTTGTCAGTAAGCTGTGTAGTTGGTATCACCCTGTTGAAGTCTTTCCAGACTAGTTTCTTCAGATGAACAATATGCATTTAAGGTTCCTCTGTGGCTTGATAGGTCGTGAAATTGTATTTTTTAAAATATTTATTTATTTATTTATTTATTTATTTATTTATTTATTTATTTATTTATTTATTATTTATTTATTTATTATTTGGTGTGCTTTTGTGTACACACATGCAGGTAAGGACAACTTCTCAGGGTCAGTTTTGTCCTTCTACGATGTGGGTCCCTAGGTTAGAACTCACATCATCAGATCTGGGAGGAAGTACCTTCACGCACTGAGCCATTTCTCAGGCTCCAGTTACATCATTTTATTGTTGGATGATGAGAGTTCATGGGGCAGAGATACTGCACAGTTTATGCACTAACATCTCCTGACAGATATCCTCATTGCTTCCAAGTTTTGGCAATTATGAATAAAGCTGCTTAAGAATCTCTGTGGATGTTTGTGTCTGTAAGTTTTCAACTAACGTGGTGAAATACCAAGAGGTCTGACTTTGGTCATATGGTGAGGTATATTGCATTGTGTAAGGAACACACATTTCTTCCTAAGGGACCATGCTGCTCTGCATTCAGACGGCAATGAGAAGAAGCTGCTACCACTGCCATCTTCCCCGACATCGTCTGTGCTGGGATGCTGGCTGTGTTGATGAGTGGACGGTATCAGTTCTTTGGTTTTCATCTCCCTGTGACACATGATGGAAACATTTTCCATTTGCTTTTTGCTATCTGAACATTCACCACTGGTGAAGTATCTGTTCAGATTTCTTGCCCACATTTTAACTGTGTTTGATGTTTACTTATCCTTGAGTTTTATGAGATCTTTGTGAGTCTTGGAGGTTGGTCCTTTATCAGATGTGTTTTGCAAATATTTCTTTTTCCTAGTCTGTACTTTATTTCTTTGTGTTCTTAGCTTTATTTTTTATTTGTTTTACATTAAAGAAGTTGTAACATTTTCTTTCACAAATCACACCTTTGGTGTCCTATTGGAAAAGTCACCATCACAGCTGAGCCCACCGAGGTTCTAAGTTGGGTAGCTTAGCATTTTGTATTCAGAACTACAATCCACTTGTAGTTAATGCAGTGAAAGTAGAAGATGTGTGTCTAGATTAATGTTTTGTCTTTACTCTCCATGTCCAGAAGGAAGTCTGGGTTTTTGTGTGGAGTTTCTCGGCTTCAAAGGTTGACTAAGTGCCTTTGCCAACCCTGTAATTTCCCCACAGCACACTTGTGAGTAGGCTGTGTTAAGCTATGTTGGATTATCTAGACTTCCTTGTCCCATCTACCAAGAGCTTCCCTAATACCGACCTAGCTCACACTTTCTCTACCTCACTTTTCTCACTACTTTCATCTGGCCATGTGACCAGATATTCAGTTAACATTGACTCTGAATACATTTACGAGCTGCAAGTCCCATTCAGGTCTGCCCCATGCCACTGTCCACCATTCTTAGGCAGAGTGTAAATTCTGGGAGGGTAAGAACTCTGCTCTTCTGGTCTACCCTAAGCAGCTTTACAGAAGTCTAGGCACAATATAGGCAGGCTTTCACAAGATTTGCTGACATTTGCAGACCAGCTGGACTTTGGTGCTAGGTTATCAACTGCCCTCTGGTCTTCAGGAGAAGCCTGGCTATTGCAGAAAGCTAGGTGAGTAATTGCCCAAGATACACAGTGGCCTTGTCCTAGCATGGGTAGAATGGTGGCAACTCTGACTTTGATGTTCAATGTAGCTTTATGCTCACACCAACCGCAGGGCCTCAATGTCCTAAGAGAACTAGATGGATCATCAGAGTATCAATGGATGGTGAGTAACAAATCTGTTTCTTTCATTATGATTTCTACATGGTTATGATGATCAACCAGTGTGCAATGAAACCATGGGGAAAGAATGAGTAAACTAAAAAGAACAGGTAGTTTCCTAGCGACTGGATCCTCACAGTATACCTAATTAATAATAAGCAAAGGAAATGATAATCTTCCATCCCCACTCTGGCCACATTTTTGTTTCCATCTGCATCAAATACTTCTAACCATCTCAAAAGGACCAGAGATGGAAAAAGTAAAAGGCTGGGTTGTGCCCCGGCCTGACCACCACAGCATGGTGTGCTGAAAGACATCTGAGAACCAATTTACTCAAGGAAAGCAGGGACTTCTGTTTGTCAGGACTGCTGAGTTTCCATCTGTGCTCCACTCAGGCAAATTCTAGGCAGGAAAAACTGGGAAGGCAGGAATCAAGGACATGCTTTGGGCTTAGGAAATGGCCCGTGAACCTGCTGCAGAGTTTGTAGGGACTTTGGCATGGCCTTCACACAGGGATGAGCAGACGCAGGCATTCTGTTAGCAGTTCCAATACATTTGTCGTCTCTACCCTCCAGATCCATAGGAATCAGTCAGCAACTCACTTGGCCTGGGGGCAGCAGTCTTGTAGAAAATAGAGACAGAGTTCTACTCCAATCTCTTCCAAAGACAAACTGGTACAACTATTCCCGATGGCACCCTCCATTCTGGGAAAGTCCTGAATCTGAATCAGGCAGAAAACCCCTAGATTTCATGAAGCAGTCTAAACAATCCCAATAAATAATGACAGCCCAAATTACATACAGATAACCTTAAAAATAGCCCAAGGCCCCCTTTTCAGGCCCAACTAAAAGGACATTTCCCTTTTGCATTTAGCTGCTAAACAATCTCTTGGTACACACTGTACTCAGTGGTGACTCAGGGGCTCAAGCTACCAGCTGCTAAAAGCCAAGATTAAAGACCACTGGTTGGTAAAATCAAGAGTATTAAGCAACCTGGGATAGAAATTCAACTTTGCTCATGCTGAGCAAGCAACAGCTGTAACATAGGCTAGGTTGACTGATTTAAACAAAACGGAGATGAAAGAGCCAAGGAAGGAGTATGGTAGGAGGTATAAAAGGGGAAGGAAGTTGGAGTCCAGGGTAGGAAAGGGGGCCGAAAGGGGAGCTGAATGGCTAGGGAAGCAGGTGCACAAGAGCTTGTGGAAGCGTATAGCAAGGCCAGAAGACTCCAAGGGCAAGTCCAGCTATGGAGACCCGGAGGAGACTCTGTGCCCACAAGCTGGAGAGGTTCAACTGCTCTACACTCTAGAGGCACTGCCCCACTTCTTGGTGGACAAACACACCGTGCACCAATTGCAGATAGCAATTAAACTTGCTGAATGCTATGCTTTAAAGCTGCCAGCAACCAAGGAGAGCCCTGCCTTGCTCAGTGTTCGATTTTACCTCAGCCTGCAGTTACACTTCCTTTATAAACACTTCATAAGTCAGTTTCAGAGTTCTTCTTCTTCTTCGGCATTTACTATCATTTCGTTTGTTCTAATACAAATGTTGGGCCCATTTTGTAGATGACAAATATCTAAAATGGAAGGGGACCTTAGGATGCTATCACACAACAGTACACAGAGGGACGGGAAGAAGGTGCTGCTGTCCTCTATGATCCAGAAGTTGATGCTTCACCAAGAGAAACAACTGCCTGCAGACAGCCTAGGGCTGAGCCTCCATCTGTTTTCACTAGAGAACAGCGGAGTCAACTGTTTCCCAACTCTTGTACAGCTGGTGGTAGAGCATCCAGCTGCTCTGATCAGAGCTCACATTCTTTCTGGAAGACCCTAGCTGACACAATGTATGGGGTGGTCTAAGAAGCATGCTGAGCAATGTGGGTTGAAGTCACAAGACAGAACTTTCTGGCCCTGGTTGAATAGTTTCTGGGGAGGACTGGACCACTAGCTCCAATACTTTATCTTGTCTACACGTACTCAAAGCCCCAAATGGAACAAAAAATTAAATGGCTCTTTTCCTTTTACAGTCTCTAGCGAGAGGTCATTATTACACTAAGTTTTGATAGCAGGAAGACATAAAGGGCTACTCCACACCAAGTGTTCTTCTGTATGGAAGCAGACACAGAAGTAGCATCGAACATTGTCCAGTAACCAGCACAGGCAACAGCCATCACCAAAGCCATCTCAGCAGGACAGTGCATCACAGATCAAGGCTAAGAAGCAGTATGTTAAGACTCTTCTTTATGGTGATGATGCCAAAGAAAAATCCACAACAAATCAGCCAAGTTCCAAGTTCTGGGAGAAGGCTGGAATTATGTTCATGGAACAATGACCCAAAGTCAGGTTGAGCCAGAGAAATTCTGGCAGAATGGATGATCACAGCCAATGAGGAGCAGATAGGGGCTATCATACTTACAGTGAATTGGGCCGAGTAGGTTTGACCACATCCAGGTTTGGGTCACTGGAGTTCATATTGGGCTGCAGGCTGCTGCTAGAATTAAGGATGCTGTTTGCACTGGAGGATACTGATTCCAAACTGGAGTTGATGATGCTGTTCCTTTGCTCCTCTGAAGAGAAGAAATGATAAAAAAAAAAAAAGGCCCATATGTATGTTAATAGAATAGTGTAGGCTGCTCCCACACATACAAAATTTACAAATAAGGAAACTAAATTGAAATATCTGAAGCTTTGAAAAAGTACAGAGGAGCCAGGCATAGTAGCACATGCCTGAATCCTTAATATTCAGAAGGTGGAGGCAGGAGGATTAGTTCACTGCCAACTTGGGCTATTTGAGTAAGACTATCTCAAAAACAAACAAGTCAACCCAACAATAAAAATGGGACATGAGAAAGGACAAGATTATTTAACAGTGGTAATGGGGGTGTGGGGGTAGTGAGGTAACTCAGTGAGTAAAAGCACCTGACATCAAGTTCCAGTCCTTGGAAGCTACAGGGTAGATGGACAGAACATGTTGTGCATGCATACACAGATACCCACAGATCTACCCTCCCTCCCTCCCTCTCCTTCCCACTCCCCCTCCGCCCTCCCTCTCTCAGATAAATACAAAACAAAACAAAGAAAGAGTGGGAAAGGAAAGATCAAAGGGGAACAGGTCACATGGATCTTAAAGCAGAGTCCTTCCTCATGTTGAAAGGATCACCCCCCCTACCACCACACACACCTTTAGTATGAGCCAGGCTCTTCGCTTAAAACAGCCCTGTATATCGTATGACTCCACCTAACTTGTGCCTTCTTTTGATTCACAGATGGTAAGGACAGAGAGAGGACCTCATGGACTCCTTGTGTTCAGCCACATTTTCTTCTAAACCCCCTGCCTCTAACTGCTTCGGCCATGTCATACCTCCAAATTCACAGCACATCACCACAGACTATCAATATGGCCATGAATTTCCTTAGAACTCAGCTGGACTAACTTGATGACCACACCCTAGAAACATCTGCCTGCCTCTGGAGCCACACATTTCAGATTTAACTTCAAGTTAATTCTTCAATAAAGAGAGGTGTAAGGGCTGCACAGTTGTCTGCAAATACAAGACAAAAAAATTTGAACCCATGGTCCAAGCTACTGCATTCATATTTGGAAATTACTAGTAGAGAAACCCGAAGTCTCTCCAAGAGACTCCTCTGACTGGCAATGTGGCCTCAGGGACATCCCATTAAATTCTTAAATTCGTTTTCAGTTTTTTATTTTGGTTTGTATGTATGGGTGTTTTGCCTGTATGTGTGCCTGTGCATCACATGCATGCCCTGATGGACCCCTGGAACCAGAGTTATAGACAGGTGTATTGTATTTATCTGAGAGAGGGAGGAAGGAGAGGGAATGGGAAGGAGAGGGCGGCAGTAAGAGTACATTCATGGGTGTCTGTGTATGCATGCACAGCATGCTCTATCCATTCACCAAGGATTGGAACTTGATGCCAGGTGCTTTTACTCACTCAGCTACCTCACTACCCCTTACACCTGGGAATTGAACCTGGGTTCTCTATGAGAGCAGCCAGTGCTCGTAACCCCTGAGTTATCACTCCAGCCTCTGACCTCAGAGTCCAGATGAATCTCTGAAATGGGGAGAATGAGAACTGCCCTGTACAGCTCATGAGCTGTCATGAGGATCAAGTGGGATCATATGCTGGAATGTGCTTTATAAACATTGGGATAGAGCTCAAAGAAAGGAACTTTCTGTTTCTTCTCATCTCAAAAAACTTGGAAGCAAGAATTGAAAGATCTGGGGGATGATGCAGCTAAATGGCATGGGTACCACTGGTGGAGCAACATGTTACAGACCTGGAATGTCCGTCCCTTCCCACATTCCAGACTCACTGGTCACAACAACTGGTGTTGCTGGCCATTATTTCATTCGCCATGAAATAAGTGGGTTAATTTTTCTGGAGCCTTCATCTACGAAGGCACGCTACATCTCAAAGTGACAGAATGGAATCACTGACCCACTCACTTATAGATGAACATTTGAACTCGAGTCTCGTTTGGACGACAAAGGGATGAGAGCATTAAAAATGCTTGCTTTCCTCTGGGGGCCGGAGAGGTGGCTCAGGAGGGAGGGAGGGAGGGGAAGGAAGTAGCAAGGGGAGGAGGGGGAAGAGGAGGGAAGGGAGGAGTGCAGCAGGCAGACTATCAGGGCCAGTGAGCAGGACTTACTACCAAGAAGAAAAAAACTCCTGCCTTAGACACCAGTGAGCACTGGGGAAAAGGAGCCGACGCTAGCAGAAGGGATAAACCTCATAAGCCCCAAACTGCAGAAGAGACGGCCGAAAACTTCTAGGTAGAAGTTCCTCTGAGGTGCTGACAGTCTTGACTGAGGGAAAGTAGGAAGGTGGACAGGAATGTAAAGATTACTCCAGAGAAAGGGTCAGGGAGTAAAGGCGAAAGCAAACAGAACATTTCAATGGTTGCAGCAAACGAGACCAAGACAAACTCTAAAGCATTTGGAATAAATTAAGAAATAAAGGGAAAATGACTCAGTAATGTCACTTAAGACAGGAGGCTCCTCCCACTGTGGGCAAATGAATACTTGCTTCTGAGAGGAAAGCAGGAGGCTGGAAGACCTCCTCCAATGAGGAGGAGCCACCCCTCACATAGGGGAGCTAGCTCGGCATCCGCGTCCAGGGGGACAGGCCAGCTCCGGCAGCCCCATGAGAAGCTAGAATGGGCACATCCCATTTTCTCAGTGCTCACTGGGGAAATACAGATTATAAGATGGGGGACTTCAAAAGAGACCAGCCACCCACCAGTCAGGAGCCAAGCCCACAGGATCAGGGAGGAGCATGAGGATGACAAAGGGAGAGAGAATGCTGCTCTCTGGGGTGCTCAGAGCTGGCTGGTCAGTGAGAATGCTCGCCTTCCCCAAGTTTGTTGTCAGTGAATGCCTCTTCCAATATTAGTCACCAGAAGCAAGAGCACAGAAATGAGGAAATGGAGGAATACATTGCCAGAAATAAACACGCTTAGGGAATGTGTTGGATGATTTCATGAAAATATATCTTAAAGCACTGAGAGCAGGTATAGACTTAGTCCTTAATGACATAAACTACTCAGGGGAAAGCATAGGCTATCTGGGCACACAGTGTCCATTAAAACGACCTGTGAGGTCAGAGGTCACTATACTTTCCTGATGAACAGCCCATACATTCTGCACACCAAAGCCCCATGAATGGTCACACATTAAGTCACAGATAGAAGAGAATAATATGCAATCAAAATTTCTTCTGCTGGAACGGAGAGGGGTGGGGCTGTGTGGGCCTGAATTTTGCAAGTGCTTCAGGCAGGGACCTTGAAACCAAAGCACTGGTGACTGTGGGCAGCATTTATGTTTTCTGTACAAATCAAGAGCGGAAAACACAAGTATGCAACCAAATCACTGCAACTAAAAAAGGAAAGCCACAGAGTAATTTTGGTGATGTTGTACTTGTTCTGGGGGTTGCCATGGAAACGTGGAAGCTAAGCTCCAGCACTTTTCATATTTACTAAGTGACTCCAACTCACTCTAATGGCAACCCCATCCAACACAGGAGGCGGGATCTGTTTATCACAGAGCCCACAGGCAAAGGCTGGGGAACATAGAGCCAAGCCAAACGTACAGGTCTTGGCAGGCTGGAACTTGTCTGGCCCTCTGAACACACGGAACCGAAGGGTAAACACGAAACATAGATCTTCGCCACTTTAAGGGATAGTTCCCACTCTGCAGAAGCCTGTCAAATTTTGGGCTAATATGTCATTTTTCCACAACACAAAACACTGGAGGTTGGAAAGAAGCACTCACGACTCCTCACAAGGACAAATCTCTCCACCCCGCACCCCCCCCTCTTTCCAAGCTCAAACATGAAATCAGGGAAAAAGAGAGTTACTAGTCGGGGAGCTTTGCAGAGAGCCCGAGTTTTTCACAGAGAGGAGAGCGGCACAAGCAAAATCCCCAGCGGCATTCCCGTGCCGTAGCTGCGAGAGAGGTGCACTCTCCTCTGCTTGTCAGAGTTGTGCAACGAAGTCTGTGATGCATCATCTCGACAAGATGGGATGATAATAGCATGGCAGGCAGCTTAATGAATTTTGCAATAAAAATGATGAATGCACGGCAGTTTCTGAATTTGCCATCTCTGGGAAACACCCAAGTACATGGGAAGCTTGGACTCAGACTTGGTGACTGTGCAGTGATTCTTTTTCACACTATAGCCGCCTTCCTGCCTGGACAGCACAGCAGACCAAGCCAGAAGAAAAGCCAAGGTGGTCTGATCTCAAGGTGGCCCGGTCTCAGTGGTAAAAGTAATTGTACGAACAGTATGTAGTGTATGTTTAGGCATGTAAAAACAGCAGCTTAGGCCATGAGTGGAGGAGTAAGCAAGGGTTTGATGGGTGAGAAAGAAGCATGGCTTGATCGTTTGTGCAGCGCCTGATACTGTGACTTTCACCAGGTTGCTTCAGTGAACAGCGTCTAGCTTGGTCTACCATGGACTGGCTGACTTAGGCACTCTTTTTCTATAGTGTTCACAATAACCTTTTTCCTTGCAAAGGAAGAAAATGCCATTACAGTGGATTTTATGAAAGAGTGGAGAAGGCATGGTGGCTGGCCTAGGAGGGAAATGACTCCCAAGAATGAGGCATGGAAGCACAATGGAGAAGCCCAGTCCTGAGGCTATGCCCATAGTGGAGGCTGCAGAGATGGCACTTAATAGCTGTGCTGGGAACGGAATGATTAGAGTAAGTAAATTCTCCACCACGGCCACGCTTGCTGCCGACCCCGCTATCTGTGCATGGTTAGTAAAAAACTATGTATAACTTATCTTTATACCATGAATCGTTAGAAATTGGCTTGGTATAGTAAATAGGTGATACAATTAGGGAACTTTGTTTGCAATAAGAAAAATTCAACACATAGTAAATATGCATTCCTTTCCAATTTAGAAAATATAGGAAAGCATAATACATATACTAATATCCAATATGTGCAACTTTCTAGCTATATTCATTTTGGCATGTAAATATTCAGTTATTGTGTTGTATATGGACAGAGATAGACAGGCAGGCAGGCAGGCAGACAGACAGGCAGGCAGGCAGGCATGCACACACAGAGAGAGAGAGAGAGAGAGAGAGAGAGAGAGAGAGAGAGAGAGAGAGAGACTGTCTTTTAACAGAAAGATCACACCATACCTAATGCTATATTAACTGCTTTGTTCTCATATGTTACCACACAGATGTAAGCCTATAGTATCCTTTGCTCCATCACTTAATGACCCATCTTAAACTTCCCTTATTGTCATTTGTCTTCTACACATCAGTTTTAACAGCAACATCAACTATTTGGTTTTCAGCCACACACAGTAACCACACATAATTAAGCACAGAGCTACATTACACCTTCTGGAGCCTCTGTGACAACAAGAATCTGTGTGGCCAATCACGTCATCTGCCAAAGCAAACACGTGTGTCCAGGGCACTCAGGATCTCCAAAGGCAAGCTGAGAAATGGCACATGCTGCAGCTTTGACTGCTCAGAGAGAGACATTACATAAGCCTCTCGACTGTGTGAATTCTCAGCCGTTTTTCAACAAGGAAGACACATATGAGAAGTATAGAAGCTAAATTTTTAGACTCTCACTGAGCCTGTCTGGGAGAGGGTCCAGGGATGCATTAGCTGAGCTAAAAGAATTAATCAGAGATATAATCCCAGCAGCTAGTTAACATGATCCATGTGAAACAATGCCCAAGGATCCATTCCTGTCCCTAATCCACCCCTACCAACCCTGAACAACATATGCCAAGGTTTCTGATGTGTTTGTACTTGAGCATTAAGGGAGCTGTTTCTGGAAACAGGGCTGCTACGTGTCCCTTGCTGGAGGCCTCTCCTTTGGAATCTGCAGGGCCAGAGGGGGACTACATTCCTATTCAATGGGAAGGTGACACTATAGTATGGTGATAATTATCATAATCACAGACAACAGTTATTAGGTGCTTACTGTGTTCTAGGCCTTTACATGCGCTGGCTCATTTAATTATGGTAATTAGCCTCCAGGACAGCTATTATTAGTGATCAGTTTTACAGATGAGAAAATGAAAGTAATACCTTCCAGGTGTCAAAAGGACTCAGTCTGACTCCAGGGCCTCTCTTCACAGTCACCACGCCAGCCCACTCTACTCCCTGACAGAGAGCCCTAGAGGTAGCCTGGTTGGTCCTAACAGAACATAACAATTGTCAAGGTTCCCATCCCACTTAACCACTGTTGGTCTGTCTACCTTGAGTTAAGTGCAGTGCCCAGGGTCTGGGTCTCCTGCCTCTGACAGCTCTGGAGAAATGGAGCATCCATATTGTTACTAAGCCCCTAGAGTTTAACGCACACCAGTGTCTAAGTACCATTGTTCCAAGAAGCTCAGTTCAACATCTCATGTGTAAATACTAAAATAATTGGGGACAAGGCCACTCTTTATTGTCTATCTGCAGCCTCTTGGAAGAAATCACAAAGGTGTAAAGGTCTTGCTGCAGGCTCTCTTCAGCCCTGCTGGCTCTGCTTTCCATAGCTGTCCTGCAAAAGTACAGCTCGGTGTTAGTGCTAAGATCTACCCTTCGCTAAGATGTACCAGTCCCGTTTCTGCTGGGAGGTGATCTATGTGGAAACCCAGGGGTTAAACAGTAATCTCCCTTGCAACCATCCGTCTGGTAGCACAGTTGAAAAACTTCCTTCCATCTGTTTAGAGGTGATCACAAATGAGAGCGCCTTGGCCCAGTAAGCTAAAACCATCACTGAATGCATACTGCTTTTAGCAGCCCTGCTGCTGGGTCTGGAGGGGAGGCTGCCACCTGGCTATAGATTGTCAGTTTGCATATTAAAGAACTCATTCAATATGGCTCAACTGCCCCCATAGTATCCCTGGAAGCTGGGACAGATGGCTTTTACTGCTTCTGTATCTCAGCTTAGCAAGGTTTTCACTTGCATGGCTCAAAAACTGAGGAAGGTCTCTTTGTAAAGATAAAATGGCATAGGGAAGGGAGGACATCTGGGCGACAAACTCTTGCTATCTGCTTAAAGTCTCGTCTTAGTTTATCTGCCTATAAATTGCAGCTGAGTGGTACCTCATAGGATTATCAATTAGAGGTATGAGAAGAAATAATGATGGGCTTAGCATGATGGCTGGCACATTACTTAAGCTATAATTGTTTTTATCCTTGTTACTGAATGAGGCTCAAATAGAGTTTTGTCTCGAGGGTTCCTCATTAAATGTATACATTCATTCTTTCATACTAGTTTCCTAGCCTAATGCAATTTACCTCTCAGATTCATGAGAAGAACTGCAAATATTTGGTCTTCCAGATTATGTCCAGCAGTCCTCCCTAACCAAATCATTCTCCCAGCGTCTACCCCACAGATTGAAACTGGAAATTTAGGTCATGGGTGGTTAATGGTATGGCTTTGATTAGGTGACTGGGTACAAATTTCCTACTTTGTTGCTAGGTGACCCTGAGTGCATCATTGATTATAGATTTAGTTTTCCTCCAGCTGGAAAATAGAGACATTACCTCTGTCATATAATTTTAAGGTTCAAATTATGACATACACAGGGACCAGCATGAAAAAAAAAAACAAAAACAACCTTAATAAGTTATATATCCCTATACAGTAAACACAGATAAAGAGAGGATGGAATTTAATGGGGAAATGTCTTCTAAGTTCAACATGGGGAAACTATCTTTCCACAGCTCCACCAGGACTTACAACTCTGCTCCGGCAGTTCTGCATCACAGACCTCTTTCTAGCCTTTTCCCAGATGGAATCCCCATTTCCCTCAGTATCTTTCTAACAATTCCCCCTTTCACAAAACACTCCTTGACCACCTACAGACAACTCTGCTTGCTAATCCCCCCGAGTCTCCCATAAAATCCAGTGTGTTTCTGAAGATTTGCACGTGATGCTACAATGTCTTCTAAATCTTGTCCGTCCCTTTGCTCTCTTCCAGAGTTCTCAACTCACAGGCTGTTCCCATGTCATCCCTAGCCCTGCTTCTACCACATACTGCCTAAGCTTTCATACTGACCAAGAGAAACTCTCTGGCTCCTCATCCTGCAAAGAGGTCAGTCATCATAAATGTAGCCTTCTGTTGGGGAGGGGGAGGAAAAGGCAACTTGGAGAGTACTTCATTCACTCTAAAAATGGAGGCCAAACTCATGCGCAGGTAGGCAATGGGTCCACCCATGCAGAAGGGAAAACCCTTCCTAGAAAATGAGATCAATGTCTATTAACTCCATCTAGCACATAGGAAGCTTCTATCAGACACTTCTGTGAGTCAGAAGTGAAGGTGCAAGACCTATGACCTTTCAATGTGACCTTCCGGACTGTCCTCTCAGAAAGGAGGCCAGTGACAACATTGGGCCATAAACACTGGCACTGATTTACCTCTGAGAGAAAGAAATGGGCCTCAACTTCTGTAGATCAGGACCCTTGAAGAGGAGTAGAGGTCTACTGAAGTTAACAACCGGAACCTCAGAGGGGAGGGAGTTTCCTGAGCCTTCCTGCTAGGTATCTCATGGTGGACAGCATAGGGACTGCCCAACACAATGCTATCACACTGCAGGTACTGTAGAGAAGAAACAGGAGTAAAAACGAGGCTCAAAAGAGATCAGAAAGACATAGACAGACCTAAGAGGAAATGAGCTTCCAAAAACCAGGATGTGGCCAGTGTGAAGACAGAAGAGAGGTGTGCATGCATGTGTAAATACTGTGTGTGCATGTTCACCATGTACAAGCTTTCAAACAATATAGGTTCCTGGGAGACAGGACAGTTAAAGTTCACATCAAATCTGGACATGTGTCTCAATAAACATCATATTGTCAGGTAAACACTGAGTGTCCACTCTCAATATCTCAGCCCAATTCTAGCCAAGTGAATAAATTAAGAGAAAAGATTGGAGTTGGCCAACACTGAGAACCAGGTCTGGGGACATCCTACAAGTAATTTTGAGATGGAATGTGGAAGAATATCTTTAACTTAGTAGCTAGGAATTTATTTTTATGTACAGTACAGAATATTGTAATGAGTACATCAAATTCATGTTTTCAGACATTTGACACATCAGAATTGAGGCTATGCAAAGAAGTGAGTTGCTTTAAGATCAATTTAAAATGTGTTAAACAAGCAACACATACACGCAGATGCACACACACGCATACACACACACAAATAATGTGGTTGTGGTCCAAACAGTAAAAGGAGGTTGTATATAAATGACTACAATTTGGGAGGCACTGAGCTAGGTTTGTGAAGAGGTTTTATTTGAAGGGTGCCATTCTGTGGAAATATGCAATTTGCTTCCACAGATTACCTGTATACTCCAGCCCTGTACTTTCACTTGAAAGGGTGCTATGAGAAAGCTTTCTGCGTTTGTCCAAAAACTGAACGAAAGGTGAAGTTTGTGAAAACATCACAGTGCTCTGTCACCTACTGGTGGCAACAATGACAGGGTATGATTAAGCCAGAACTTCCCATTCCCTGGCCCAGTCCTCCTTGCACCACCCACCAAGTAGCCCCTGCTAGGTGCTTTCCACACCAGCCTGGACACCATTCCCATTTCTCAGAAGAAAATAAATACTCAAAATGCACTGATTTTGATGATAAAATGCACATAGTTTTCTATTCACATCCACCGTCCAAACAAATGCACACACAGACATAGGTACACACACACACACACACGCAGATTTTTCTATTGCAATGTCTCTTACAGAAGCTAGACCCTCTGCCAAAATCCATGCAGGTGGAGACTGCAGTCCTGTTTCCGGTCACTGGGAGGAAGCTGCATTGCTTCTTCCTCTGTGCCCAGGACATGGCAGCCTGTTCTGCTGCTTAGACAGGTCTGCTCTCACAGGTCCTTCCCTCTCGGCCTCCACCTCCTGTGAGAAACGCTAATCTTAGGCCCAGATCTAATTGATTGTCTCCTCATCTCCCTCTTCTCTCCTCAATGCTGTAAAGTACGCTTCAGGACCAGGTCCAAGGCTGCTGCTGCTCTAGGCTGACCACAAGCCAGTTCTACCCGAAGCCCGAGGAAGTGACTGACATGGTGCGCTCTGTCCCCGCCTGCACTGCGCACTGCTCAGCAGGAAACCTTAGGTGACCGGGTGCTCCTGGAAACCTGAGAAGCACGCTACCCTGTAGCCTGATGCCTCATTCCCTCAGCAGATGGGGATGAGGTCAGCCCTGTTCCAAGTGTTCCCTGGTACACGCAGAGGAGCCCAAGTTCTGAGCGGACTATGGGGAGAATGACCCCCACCAGATGTTTAAGAAGAACACGGGCTACTGTTAGAAGAGAAAAGCCAATGCAGAGTTCAACACGTCCCTACCCTAGGAACTCTTCTAGGAACTGATAGGAAGGAAATGATCTGAGTAGAGAGGAACAGATTGAAATGTCAGAATGGTAACAGTAGCTTTACTTATAGAAGCAAAGAAACACATGAACTATGAACCAATAGCTGAGGAGCCCCCAACTGGATCAGGCCCTCCGGATAAATAAGACAGTTGATTAGCTTGATCTGCTTGGGAGGCATCCAGACAGTGGGACCGGATCCTGTCCTCAGTGCATGAACTGGCAGTTTGGAACCTGGGGCTTATACAGGGTCACTTAGCTCAGCCTGGGAGGAGGGGACTGGACCTGCCTGGACTGAATCTATCAGGTTGAACTCAATCCTCGGGGGAGTCTTTGCCCTGGAGGAGATGGGAATGGGGGGTGGGCTGGGGGAAGGTGGGGGTGAGGGGTGGGAGGGGGGAGAACAAGGGAATCTGTGGCTGATATGTAAAATCAAATTTAATAAATAAATTTAAAAAATGAAAAAAAAAGAAATAAAGTATTTGCTGCAATCCAAATGGTGCTAACTTCCAGGGTGTGGCCTTACTGTGAGAGTTCAAAGCTTATTTGAATGCAGCAAGGTTTTGAGGGCAGAAAAGGTTTGATTTTATGAGTTATGGTAAAGAAGGCCTTTACTTCTCAATATAAAAGTAAATCAAACGTTGAGAAAAGAAAACACACACACACACACACACACACACACACACACACACACACACACACACAATGCAGATATGAATCCTTTTCTCCCTAAGGAAATCACTCCCCTCTCTGTGCCTTTGCTGGAGTTCATACAGATTAGTTGATGTCGTCTTCATAGTCATAGTCGTCATCATCATCATCATCATCCCAGTGTCGACTGAGCATATGCCAAGATGTCCTGGACCATCTGACACATTTTAATTTTCACAATAGCCCTAGGCCATGCAGAAGAGCTCAAGGCCTCGATTTCTACACTGCACAAGTCTCTTGTTACAGAAACTCAAGTGTGCTGTACATTTTAGGGCCCAGTCCTTAATCTCTGCAAAAACTCTGGAAAACCACTGTCCCCAATGTCAAGAATAGAAGACAGAGATCCTGAAATGTTAGATACCAAAAGTCATCCATGGATGCAGATTTCCCACTGGGACAATCCAGAGCTTTTTGCCAGAACATTGTAGGGCCTCCTTTAATATACATTTCTCTCTGATCCTAGTTGTTACAAACACTGAACTAAATTTCTCACTCAAGAATGAGTTCCTTACAGACAAAGTCTCATTTTCATATCCCTAGATCATGAAAGTACCATGTAAATGTCCACTGCACTTTGGAACCAGTCTTGATGTCTCTGTGTAGCAGCCTTATGCAAGATGTTGTGATGCATAATTTTGTTAATCCTCAGGTCTACCCTCTGGGGTGAGCACTATTGTGCCTACTTTACAGAAAAGCAAACTGAGGATGAAAGAGGTAAAAGTTTGTTCCTGTGGTAAAGTTGGTATAAGAACCAATACTGGTTGACCTATAGTAGATCATGAGGCCTTCACTCCTATACTGTATAAGCAGATTGACTGATTAACTGCTTATTTTTTGTTTTGAGGCAGGTTCATGCTATGTAGCTTTGGTTAGCCTGGAACTTGCTATGTAGATCAGGCTTGTTAGCTTCAGACTTGCAGGAATCGTTCTCTGCTGCCTCTGCCCTCTGCCTCCCAACTGCTGGGACACAAGTTTCTTGTCACAAAAGTTGAAATATGACTGTATACTTTAGGGCCTTGTACTCAATCATTGCAAAGAACTTAGAAGTTCTGAGATGAAAAGGTTTGGTACATTTGTGGTGATATTTCTCTTCTACTTGGAGTAGAGAGGAATTAGTCTCTAATTCAGTAACTAAATTCAAATATTTTAAAGTGTCAACACAGAGAAGAGTCTAAGAGTATGCAGAAAGCTCTGCTTCCCACAGGCACAGACTAGTAGGACAGGATGACTCCCTCCAACAATAATTCCAAACGAGTCAGGGGAAGGGAACTGTTTCTCTGAGACCTGCCAACAAAGGAGGGACCTCGGGTAATGCCAGAGCCCAGTTCTTGTTCTGCAGCAGAGAGAGGAGCCTCAGCTTTTTGTCCAGAGACCTGTGACTTTCTTTCTCGGCAGTGGAACCAGGCAGGCCGACTAAGACACAGAGTCTTCTGGACACCTAAGGCCAGCAGCACACAACAAGGAAGTCACAGCAAGCCATGGAGGCAGCAGGGATGTCTCCACATACCACCCTGGCCCTGGGTAGCAGACTCACGTTTTTCTGTGGACGGCATAGCATGGAAGAGCGTCAGGGGCCTCTCGCTGCAGGATGGGGGTTTGGAGTCGCTGCTTTTCTTCCGGGACAGGTGTAGCTGGGCATTGGTGAGGGGCACGTCAGGAACAGTGTTGAATATCTGCACATCAGAGTACAAAAAAGTTACATGTTTCTGTGGACTAGGAAGAAAGCACAGGTCTGAATCATGACAAGGAGCTTGGTGATGAGTTCGAATAAGCAAGCAGAGATGAGAAAGGCCTCCAGCATAAGTAGGCCTCCACCGAGACACTTCTGGGAACTGGGATTGAGTACTCCAGGAACCGATGCAAGAGTTCACCTCCCCCTTTTAATCCCTTCTACCATAGTTTTTCTGGGTCTCCTCTGCTCCATGCAATGGGAACGTAAAACAACAGAGATAATCTATTGTCTGCTAACAGTGAAGGTTTTTTTACTGCCTTTGTCCAGAACCAACTAATCCAAATGCCCTTCTTTTCTCCATTTGGTCTCCTCCCCAGTTATTTACAACTGTTTCACAATTTTATCTCAGACCATAAAACAGATTTAAATAATGCTCCCAAACTGACACAGAACAGGGAACATTTTTCTTCCTCATCAACTACCCTCATTGGGCATGGCCTTCCTCTTTTAGAAGCTCTGTGTTATCTGAGAAGGTAAGATTTACCATATTTCAAAGGATGGAGGTGGGTGACCCTGATATCTCTCTCTCTCTCTCTCTCTCTCTCTCTCTCTCACACACACACACACACACACACACACACACACTCACACACACACACACACACACACACACACACACGGATATACATACATACGTACACATTTAGAAAATGTAGAAAGTCTAAAGAAAACCTCACAGTTCTATTATTTACAGATTATAACTTTTAGGAGTTAGGTTTTGTGTCTTTAAAAGGTTTTAAAAATCATTTTGTTGTTATTTAAGAACATGTGTAGTAGCTACTTTTCTAACTGCCATGACAAACACCAGGCAAGAAACAACTTAGGGGAGCTTGACTTGTGATATAAAAGTACAGTCTATTGTAGTGTGGAAGTGAGGTAGGAGTCTATTGTAATGTGGATGTGAGGTAGCAGTCTATCATAGTGTGGATGCGAGGTAAGAGTCTATTGTAGTGTGGCTGTGAGGTAGGAGTCTATCGTAGTGTGGATGTGAGGTAGGAGTCTATCGTAGTGTGGATGTGGGGTAGGAGTCTATTGTAGTGTGGATGTGAGGTAGGAGTCTATCGTAGTGTGGATGTGAGGTAGGAGTCTATTGTAGTGTGGATGTGAGGTAGGAGTCTATTGTAGTTTGGATGTGGGGTAGGAATCTATCGTGGTGTGGATGTGAGGTAAGGGTGCAGTCTATTATAGTTTGGAAGTCATGTCGGAGGGAGTGGCTCAGACTGTAGCAACAGGAACATGAAGCTGCTTGCTCACATCTCAATGGATTAGAAATCTGAGAGACAGAGAGACTTGAGGAAACGGGGTTGGCTATTAGTTCCAAAGTCTGCCTCCAGTGACCACTTCTCCCAGCTATGCCCCACCTCCCAAAAGTTCCATGGACTCCTCAAACAAGAGTTTCAAATGCAAACCCATGGAGAATATTGCACACTTCAGTCACAGGGAGGTAACAACACGAGACAAAAATCTTACCCACTCTTACTTGCCTTACTACAGAGTTGTCTTTTGTTTTTTGTTTTTTTTTTTATCACCATAGCCAGCACTTACATGGTGCTTACCATGTGAGTAGCTGCCACTTATTGCAGTTCCTGGGGTGCTAGTCACAGCACCCTGTGCTTCACAAGCAGTTCACTCAGTGCTCAGCAACTCTGCATAACTGCTAACGTCCCAGTATTTTTTGAAGAACCAAAGAATACAGAAATGGAGCTGTCACATTTATAGATATAATTATGGAAGATGACACAGGGTCCTTTTTGCCTAGATTCCTTTGTAAATGCATATGATAATAACACCCATTCAAACAACCAATTTTTTTTGAACATCCACTTTACAGAGGCACCCTAAGTATAACCGTGAATGAAACAATTGTGTTCCCTATGGTTAGAGGATTTACATTCCAGTAGCTGTGATTTACTAAGTATTTGCCACACTAGGCATGGAGTGGAGTGCTTTGTATAATTCTCATTTAATGCTAAACACACTTTTCCACAGCTGAGATTATATTCTTCACATAGTTTTACAACCTACTTATCTCATATAACATTATGTAGCAGCATTCTCCTTTCAATAAAAAAAAAATCTTCAAAGATGATTCATGAAGGTTTCATAACCTCCTCAACTTTACTGACAGACTAAAATTGACTGACTCTTTTGTTATACTCCCTTACACTGTGACATTAGCCTTCTGGATATCCTCTTTCCAACAGTCACAAGTCACAGGAGGACGGCAGTAGCCACCTCCATCCCTTTACTTATGGCTCAGGGTATCCCATGATTGTTCTTCTTATGGTCCTCTTCTTTGTGTGTATATTTTAAAGCTATACCCAAAAGCTGCTATGCAGAAAGCTAAGTCACAAGAATTATGAGAGTTTCAGCTGAAACAGCTGCTCTTCCTGGCTTGGCAGGTCCTTGACCCTGAAGATGCCAGCCAGCCGGTTGAGTCAGTCTCACTCCCAAACACAGCTGTCGTAAGGAAGGTGGCATCATTATATTTTCCCTAGTAGACTCAAACTTGAAACAAGATAAACTGAGTGGCTGTAAGAGTTGAGATCAATGGGGGGGGGGGGCAAAGAGTGAGAAATGGAGACTTAAATCAAGAGGAAAAGAAATCTTCATCTCCAGAGCAGCCAGACGCCCTAATAATAAGCTGACTGATGCTCTTCACTTGTGCAGTCTCTTAGAGCCTTTATAGAGGAAGAAAGTAGAAAGACTGTGGCTATTGTTGGGCCCAAGGGCTGCAGCCTCTGAGAAGCTTTCTTTCCCTTGGCTTTGTTCCCCTAACCATGCCAAGCCCTGGCCACTCTGAGGTGACATCTCAATGACCACCATCACTGACAATTTAAAACAGCTCCTGGATACATGTGCTCATACCTGCTGAGAGCTGGGCATCTCACATGACTGCTCCCTACACTGCAGGTTAACTCATCATAGGGCACAGCATGACCATTTCATAAGAGCACCTCCTACCATGTCTCCCACCCTCAGGAGGCCACAGGGACCAGAAGTGAAGCCCTGGAGTTGCAGCAGCCATTCAATCAGCTCATCCTCTCCAGCCAAACTTCTTATAAAAAGCACAGTCCCATGAGAATGGATTTTTAACAAGTAATGGTGTCTCTTAGCGTTCTTCTGCCTCTAGCCCAAGAATGCAGTACTTTCAGCAATCCCTTGATGAGAGCATCTAGAAATGAATCCGGAGTTAAGGATAGGCCAGGTCCTAGTACCTTCCCATGATTCTTTGCCTCTGGCCTCCAGATATTATCTTTCTTCCTAATGAAGAATGAGACATCCACTATCCACTGCAGTGCAGATGTCATTTTAACTTCAGTTGTCAACAGCACTGAGAACATCTATTCTTTCTAAGAACGGTAGCAGATATCAATTTAGACACAGACTGATGTATGAAAAACTGCCCTGTAAACACAGTAGGAAGTGACGTGGGAGCATGTGAAGGCGAATCTCAATCTCTCTCTCTCTCTCTCTGCTCATTCATTATTTTCTCTAAAAGTTAAGTAAACAGACTGGGATCCATTCGATGAGGGAATTTTCACCATGGGCAGGCACGGCAGCCCCAAAGGCCAGTTCTCTGGACCTGATTATGAGCCAGCCACAGGCTTCTGAAGAACTCTGTCAGGCTGTTCTCGTGATCAAATGCAATATAATGTGCACAAGAGCATATTGTAAAAGTGCCAGGCACTGGACAAACCCGTTATGGTTACAAGCATTTTCCTAAATGTGAGGTCATTTTTGTAAGTGAAACTACCTTGACACAAACATTTAATAAGAAGCTGGGGCTGGCATGGTGGTATAGGACTAATATGCATACTCAGGAGGTTAAGGTAGGAGGATTGCTACAAGTTGAAGTCAAGGCTGGGCTACATAGGGAGTTCAAGGCCTAGGACACATAGCAAGAATGTGGGAATTATCATCCACATGGCTGTTGCTCATTTAACTCAGAAATTTCCACACATGCAAGCTGATTTTCCAGCTACCTTCTGATCATGCCAAGCTTTGTCTGTGCTAAAAGTTTAAGTTGGAATTCTGATGAGTCTGTTACACAGCTCTGTTGGTCACTCCAGTTCTATTGCACAAATGCAGTTTCCTTTGGGCTGTGAAAAAGACTGCTGCACAAAGGAGCCTGTAATCTACAAGCGTTAACTCATCTAATCTACAAGCTCTACCATGTGGTGGGAATGATGTACTCATTTCACAGAGACTTTCCAAATTAACACAAAGAGGCAAGCTTTATTCTGTGCCCCAAGTGTCCTGTTCATACTGTCTGACTGATAAACTAATTCCAACTTAATCAGGAATGCCTGACACATAAACGCTAGGAAGACTGTGACCCTGATGGAAGTCACTGGAGAATAAAATTATTAAATAAAAATACAACTGTGAGGAACCTTTCCAAGTATCCCCGATTTCAAGTTCCCTGTGAGTGGAATTAACACACCCATAAACACCAGGCTACTCTTCCTCCTCAAGCCAGGGAGGAAAGTATCAGTGTTGGCCTCTGTAGTTAGATAGTCTTGGGCAAGCACTAGGTCTTAATGAACACTCATGTACCAACACCAGATGATAGCTACCTTATTGCCGTATCATCATATCAAATATAAGAAGGTGAATTTAAAGTACTGAGGTGGGTAAAAAGCAAACCAGCTTTGAAGCTAGACAGACCTGAGGTCAAATCCTGGCTTTGCTACCTATTAGCTATATTATCTCCATCAAAGTCTTTAACTCCTCTGAGCCTGTTTCACTTATGAAGGTGATCACATACCACCTAAGATAAAGGACACAAAATGTGTAACATTACACTGGTAAAGCACAGGCAGGAAGTGTGGTAGTATAAATGACAATAAAATAACTAAAATTCCTTGAGTATCATGCAGTTATAGGTACATGAATTAAAGACATGGATTATTTCTTTCACAATAACTCTAAGAGGGAAATGCAGTTATTGCCATCTTGTAGATGAGGAAATTGAGAATCACTAAAATGAACTGATTTGTTCAAGGTCACACAGCTAGGTAGACGAGGACCTAGACAGTCTGACTGACAGAGGAGGCTTCGCTAACTGCTTGTGTGTTACTGAGAAACAAATGTCAGAACATAAAGATCACGAGTTTTGTGGACCGACAGATCAGATTTCAGGCTATTGTTCGGTCTGTAACCCTGAGCAAAATAGGAAAGCTTCCCATCTCCAAACATCCCATCTACAACAAGGCCCATGATCATGCTGAGGGCTAGGAAGCCTAGTAGTTTGGCCTTTGCTATACAAAAGACATTGCTGTATTCAGTAGAGAAAGGAGACATAGTATAAAAAGGAAATAAGTGGATATTGAAAAGGAATTATTTGCAGTCAAGACACAAGAATTCAATCTGTAAATGTAAATTTAATTACATTCTTTGCAATGTTAGCATCTGATGTTCTTTTTTTCCAAGTGCTACCTACAGAGCTTAGTGGGTTTGGCTCCTTTCTGGCCCATCCTGACGTTGTGGAGCCCTGACACTTGTTGCGGAATTTGTTCTTAACTGTGTTGTACATACATTTTGACACCTTTTCTAATCCTAGTTCTCACATGGCCCGGCAATTTGAAAGGATTAGGAGTCTCTCTATAAAGTGTGCCCTGTACTCTTTACTATGTGCCGTGATGTTTATAGGGGGAAAATGAGGTCATGATGAGGAGCTTCTGAGTCTACAGCTGGGAAGTAGCTGGGAAGACAATAAATCACACCCCATGTAAAGCAGCAGTTTAGTTAATCACTGGGACTGGGAACTGTGCTTGAGACGCAGATTCATCAAGGTCTTAGCGAGGAATACTTGCCCAAGGAAGGGAAGGCTGCAGCTACTCTGCTCACTGGATCTGCTGAGGCCCCCTGCACAAGGCAAGCGGAGCCTGAAGCCAGGCGACTTCAAGCTTGTGAGTCAGGAAAGTCACTGCAGGGTTTATTTGTCAGGAACTGTGCAGAAGCCAAATCCAGAGGCTGGAGCTACAGAGAGGGTTTTTTGAAAGGACAGCTGGAAATCCTAAACCCTGTTGCTATCAGAGTTTTGGCAGAGATCAACAATTTGGACTGTAGTTTGGGGGATTTTATTTAAAATCTCTCAAAAGGAACCAATTATTTTTAGGAATTAATGACACACACAATGAGGGGGTATAGGAGGTGGGGCTGTGATTTTCCCTATCTCCAGAAGGAGCCTATTTCCTGCTGCCTCTGCTGATAGAGAGGAATTATATAAAATACAACATCAAACCCTAGTCCCATTTGAGGGGTATTAAAGGAGCTTCCCAATACAAACGATTACTAGCTTACCTGAAGTTAAATAGGGGTAATTATGTACTCAGGTTGACAAACTTATTCCATTAACAAAGACTATCCTGCACAGCACTTGAGATAAGAAGGGAAATGTTCTAAGAGAGAACAGAAGCACTGTATTCCACTGTACAAGGCCATCTGCCTTGTTTCCTCAGGTTTACAAAGACAGGACCAAAAAGAACAGCAGGACGGTTTCAGTGAATCCAGGCACACATTATCATTATTAGTGTCAATTCTGCATATCAACAAATGTGAAATACTGAGAAAATGAAAAGCAAATGCCAAACACCTGCCAGTTGCAGATTAATCAACTGCATATTAATTAATATAAATTTTGTGTGAGAAGTCAAACAGTAGTGCAATAAATTGGGCGCCTTCAACGTTTTTTGCAAAGGCAAATGAAAACAATCTAGTGGGCCCAAATGGACTCGAATCACACTGACTGCATGGAGGAGGACTGATTTCATTGGGGATACAAGGCTGCACAGAGCTAGGGTACTTAACCTAGGGATTCAGTAAGGTCACCTATGGTTGCTAGCTTATCCCTTTGGCACATGAGATTAAGAGTTAACATATGTTAAAAACGATACATTTCTAAGAGTTAACTGTTTAAAGATCTACTCTCTTATCTCCCCCAAAGCCCACTGATGAATTGCAAAGTAACTCTCACAGTTTACAGATACTAATGGGTCTTATAGAAAATGACACAGCCCACCACTCACAGGCATGAGTACAGAGATGTTCTGCTTTTTCTTCAGAAACCTTCTCCAGAGCCACAGCCAAAAGAAATGACATAAACTGTCACAGAGCCTAAGGCATCGGCCCTACTATTATGTATTGGAACTAGTGTAACGAACACAAGCAGCCTGAAGCTTTAGGCTTAAGCAAAGGCATAAGAAGACACTGTGTTTTCTTGACAAGGTCATTCATCCTTGACATCTAAAACCTGACAAGTTAACCTTTACAAAGTAATTAGGAGAAAAACTTTAGAAGAAAGTGTAAAATTTTGGGAAATCGAGTATTTTAGACTATAGCAATAATATTTTGTATTTTTATTTCTAAATAGAAACATGAGTATTATTTCCACTATAATCCTAAATATTTGTCTACTTGGTAGTTTAAGCCTTCAGGTGATTAACCTGTGGGTTGAGGAGTAGAATTCTACTCATACCGAATTGGAAGTTTTAAAGAAATAACCATTGCTTTAAAGTAAGCATTTGGAGAGCCAAAATCTTTACTCTGCACTTTCAACTTACACTTTCAATTCTGCTCTTCTCTAGTGGCCACATAGTAGAGGTGGAGGTCCAGATATACAGTCCTTGGTGGAAAAGGACATATTTTTAGGTGCTTGAGGAAACTATCTCCTGACTTCTACACTGGTTGTGCCAGTGTACGTGTCTACCAGCAGTGTATAGAGTGCCTTTCCCCGCACATCCTTGCCAGCGTCACTTGTTATGTGTTCTTGATGACAGCCATTCTAGCTTGGTGACATACACTCTCAAATCTATCTTAATTTGAATTCTCCTGATGGATAAGGATGTCAAATTTTCTTTTGAATATTTATTGACCATATAGGTTTGCTAAGGAAATTAAGTGAGATGGTAGCTAGAAAGCTCTTTAGGACAGTATCTCGTGAATAAGTTGTTAATAAAATTTAGGTAAAAGTGAGCTGTTTTTATCAAAATTAAATTTCTGAACTATGTTTATTAAAAATGTCTGGAATGTGTATAGACTGTATTAGCATATTTTATATTACTAGAATGAAATATCTAAGGCTGGGTAACTTTTGAAGAAAAGAACCTTCATCATAGTTCTGGAGGTCTAGGGCTAAGGAACCACATCTGATTGCACCTTTCAAGTTGAGGTGTGAGCATTGTAAGATGAGAGAGGAGAGAGAGAGAGAGAGAGAGAGAGAGAGAGAGAGAGAGAGAGAGAGAGAGAGAGAGAGAGAGAACCTTCCTGACTTTTCATCTCTCTTTTACAAAGCCATCAATATATAACCATGGGGCCCATCAAAGAGGTCAGAAAAGTATTAGGTACTTTCCTTTAGTGCTGTGACCACTGGAGGCTCCCCATGTTCTAGTGGATGGTGCCATACCCATGTGAATGTAGGCAATGACTGACTGGACTCAAGGGGACTTTAAAGGGAGTAGGGGGCAGGCATGAAGACATGAGAAACCCAGTGAGAGTTGGAGAGGAAAAACATTGCATACCTGTATAAAATTCTTTAAGGAAAAAAAAAACATTTTAAAAAAAGATGGACCAGATACTCCAGTGCCTTCAAAGCAAAGGCCACATGCATATAAGCACATACAAATGCATGTGCATGAACACATGAATGCAGATATGGATGAAAACATGTACTATCTATACAATCAAAATTCAGACTACAGGAAAAACATTTGCAACACATTTGGAAGAAGTGCAGCATACCTAAGAGTAACAAACCCATAAATTTCTAAGATATCAAGCAAAAAGTAAAAGGGTTTTCCTAAGATGTAGCTTATAATAGTACCTCTTCTCTGGACAGTCAAGGAGAAAAGAGCAACAAAGAGTGCTCAGCACAGTTCCTAGCACAGAAGAGGAGCTCAATGTGCTTCTGCCCATCCCCACACCTCTACAGCCCCATGACAGCCACTGCCGTCACCTCTACCAGTACTCTCACATTTATCACCACCATCACCATGACAGTCAGCAGCCTCACCAGCATCATGGATCAAGAACCATTAGCAATGCCAACCTAATCAGCTCTGAAGGTCAGTTCCAATGCAGCCCCCAACCTATACAGCTAAACAACTCAATTCTTGGCTGCAAGGGCCCAGGTAGGTGTTACCTTTTCATGGTTCTCTATTAAGATCTCAATGACAATGTTCTGAAACTTGATGTCCATGATGGCTGCCACTGTTTCTTCCTGAGGCCGGAGCAAGGTGGGTCCAAACACCACGCCAAGGTTTGCCACAGTCATTAAGTTCTGCTTGTGGTTGTTGGCAACACTGGAAAGGGGGGAAAGAATAAATGAGAGAAGCCATGCACACAGAGATGGCCGACCCCTGTGGGTGCTTCTGGCCTTCCTACCTGCATCTACAATAAGCAGGACCCAGAACATCCTTGGATGCCAAGAGTCAAAGAGTAACTTTCTCTTGTATCTTCAACTACAGTGTTCACAGATCTGCATTGGGTATTCACTTCAGAATATGATTTCCATTTTGCCTAAAACAACCAGCCAGCCAACCAGCTAGTCAACACCACCAGCCAGATGATAAGCTTTTGCTCACCCGAGTCTCTAAGCCCAGGTAACTGCCCACCCCTTGGTTACAGCTTCTGCACCTGTCTGCTGCTTAAACCATGGAGGGCTTCCCCCTCTGCATCCAATGCAGATCAAGACACTTCTGGTTTTAATACATTTGCAAACAAAAGCACAAAATAGACATCGCTTTTTAAAAGGAAAAGACCTGGTGTTTAAACCATGTCAGGAAATTCAGTACTCTAAATACCAAGTATTAAAAACCATTTGATTAAACATGCGGCTCACATTACGTGAAACATGTGGCATCAACAGAAACAAAAAATGCACTACTGTATATCCATGTGTTTATACTGTACTAACACTCAAATTTTAAAAGAGCACATGAGGTCAGCAGCGGCTAGGTCAGAATAATCTGCTATATACACATGCATATTTTTAGGTTAAACAACTATTTAAAATATGAATATCTGAACACCATGCCCAAGCTATAAAACTCAATGGTTCATAGGCAGTCCCTTAAATAAAAACTTAGGAATGACCTACTGGCAATAAACAAGTTCATGCCATTCAGCACTGTTACAAAATACCAGAAGCTTCCTTAGTCACCCACCTGCTGGAAGAAGGAAGCTATTCATTACTAACCCAAACCTAGAGAGAAATCTGGGTAGAAACAGTCTCCATAGACTGGCATCCCCATCCGTTAGTGCTATTTTCCCTTAGTATCTTTCATACAATCCCATCAATGCCCACTGTGTTTCTCTTGTAGACTTCTATTACCTAGGAGGAGAAGAGATTCACCTACCTTAAATATCTGTTTTTAAACTGAGTACTGAAATACTACTTTAACCAGTTTTATCATCGGATATATGCTTTTCTTGAAGTCTGTAAGTCTGAGACATCAAGTGAACTTCCTTCTTTGAGAGGTACCAGGTGTGTTTAGGGCTATGGCACTTTAACTGTGGCTAAGCGCAATGAGCAAGAGGATTTGCTTCTTGACTGCAGGCAACACTCACAGCAGAGAGCATTGCCACAGAAGCCTGCTCTGTTTCAGGCCCATACAAGGACATTTTATAAGCACTTTGTTAGCTCTCCCTTAGTCCCCTGGGCTTGCTTACATCTTTTTCATTCTGCCCAGAACTACATCGCACTGTCCATGTGAAAGAGTTAATGAGGTAAATGGGAGCATGGTAAAGAAGAAAGCCTTTGGCCAGGGCCTGGGCCCACCAGCTAAGCTCGCACACTAAGACTGCTTCTCCATCATCACTTTCCCCACCAGGTCATGAGTGAGGAAGGAATTCAGGGCTGACACTTCTCCCAAATGAGTTAAGTTCCTAGATTTATTCCTGTTTATACAAAAGTCCCTTGGGAAAATGAAATCAACAAGCTATTTATGCCTGAAAACACTTTCAAATTGCAAGCCAATATAAAAACGTCAGTTGGGATGGTGATCTTCTGCTACCATCAGACCTTCCTGCTCTCTCCCTGACTATAGAAAAAGCCTCCTCGCCAGTCCGCACCCCCACCACCACCTGTTTCCAGCTTTCCCTGGTTACTACCATCAGCTGTGGCATGGAAACCTACTCCGATGCCCCTCCTCTGCTGACAAGGACATTCTCATATCTCTATTGGTCCTGGAGAGAGCACAAAATCACAGCTCTGAAGTGTTTAGCAATTCTTCTCATGTTTAATTGTTCTGACAATGAAAGTCAATGGTTGGTCCCTTTTATTTTGCTTAGCTTTCTGGAGCTGAGAATACAGTACAAGGCCTTGGATACACTAGGCAAGTGCTCTTTTGGGCTACACCTGAAGTTAGATACTCACAAAAGCAGCACACCTTCCCCTCAACTCATCTCTAAGTTTCTGTTACTTCCCAGCTGTGGGCCACTTGACAAGCAACTTACTTCATCAAACATAAAGGCTTTGGGTCCCTTTTCTTTTTGAAAAGGAGTAATAACGGTGGGGAGCACACCCACTTCATGGCATGTGGTGCGGGTTGAAGGTGATCGTGCATGGGAAATGTAGCGGTGGGAATGATTTACTCCCTGCTCCCCATTCTCCTCTTCTGCTCCCATACTTCTCTTCTTGTTCATGTCATTTCTTGGCATAGAATGTTTCTATTATTTCTGTGCTTGACAAACTTTCTCTGCAAGGCTCGCTCACACGGTACCCTTGCTTTCTGCACAGTCCTTGGTCTCTTCCTCGCCCTCCATCCCAGACTCAGACAAGTTGGCCTGCCTCCGAGGTTCTCAGTCAGTGTTGGTGTTTCCACCACTATAATGAACACAGAGATTGAGGTATTGAATTTGACAAAGCCAGTGACAAGCAGGATGAAATTTAAAGCATGATGGGAACTTCTTGGTAGATGTAAAACTCATATTTTCAGCCCATCTGAAAATTTTCGAACTATTATCAACAATATGGGGATAATTATACCTGAACTACCCCAACCTCCCTTTTCAAAGTCTCAAGCTATGTTCCACTTCTTAGATTTAATTAATGAGTAATAATTACTCTGATTTGCAGGCCCTGAGGCCCAAAAGCATTTGGAAAAAGCAGTACAGTAATTTTGGGTTGGCAACTCTGAATATAAATAGGCTTGAGGCTACCCAACAAATTCATTTCCTGTTTAATGATCCATTTTATTCTGAAACTTAAAACACATTGATCTAAGTCTTGTGAAACTTTTCAGTGACAAGCTTGTACCTTCTCATTGCTACCATTATATCTGGGCACTGCAGAAATAAATTGATCTGTCACTTGATTATTTAGGCTCACAACTTGTTACAGTTTTGTTCATTACTGCAGAGTGAATTATTAATGACTCGAGATCTCTGTATTCTTGGGAGAAAGGCCTAGACCTAAGTCTCTGCTGGCATTAGCCATGAATTATAGTTTGACGGATTTACAGATGTGTGGGAAGCAGGCTGGCAGGGTGCTGGGAAGCCGGTCCAGCAGAAGCCACGGGACTCATTCATTAGCGAGATCCATAAAACACTGAGCCTGCCTTCTGTTCTGTTAATTTTACTGCCCGGGCTCTTCCTCAAACAGTTCAGAACGTCATGTTGAGTCTTGTCTTAAAATCCACACGCACGCTTCTTATGTGTTGAACTCTACATTGACACATTCCTTTCAGACCCCTTCCACAAATATTCAAGTAGAGCTGCCTTTCTGCAAGCTTGCCTCAGAAAATGCAGAGGAAGAGATCCACCTGTGTTGAGAGGGAGGGAAGCCCTTGTTTGTTCAGGAACTCTGCATTTGGGCACAAACACTGAGAGAGTCAGTGCACCTCCTAAGGCATGTGCCACAGAGAAGTTCCAGGGGAATCTAGACCTACGTTCCATGCAGCTGGATTATAATTAGCAAGTGAAGAACATGTTTCAGTGATAAATGGTCATGGTAGGGGGGCTCTTGTCATCTTTATTTCAAGGGAAAGTAGCTAGCCAGTCTGGATCTGATACCCTTTGGGAAAGAGAGATGGGGGAAATCATTTCCAGACGAAGACTGGTTATAACAGGGAGAACATCACAAGGGGCTAAACAGTAGCCAACCCCTTTAGGGTCCATAAGAAAGGGCCTCATACTGCATAGGGATCACATCTGTTTTCTTTGAGTTGAAATGAGAATCAGGGCTCTGTAAGTGCTGAGTTCTTTCTAACCACAGACTTCCACGAGGGCCTCCAAGTACTGTGAGCCTACAGCAGGGTTTGCAACCTGGTTATCTTTGAGGGCTGGAGTGCTATATTGAGGAAAGAATGTCAAAGCCAAGCCCAGTTCTACTGGACACACTGTGGTGTCAGGTGAGTGGGGCCAGCACAGATGCCATGGTTGTGGTAAGGCTGTAGTAACACCATACAACCAGTATTCTGCCTTCTCCACTCCAGTCTCCAGTGTCAACTAATATGATACCCCAGACCTCCAGCATGATGGAGACTTTACAAGAAGTCCTAGAAACTTTTATGTACATTTGGCTTTTATAATAACTCTAGAACAGTGATTCAAAGCTTTCTGAAAATAAAATACAAAATCTATTTTCCTATGCAATATTTTACTGGTACATGTATACATACAAAATATGCATATATACACAGCACACACACACACACACACACACACACACACACCATCAGAAGCAGACATTTTAGAATAGTAAGTGGGATGCATCTGATATTTTCTGTTCTTTTTTTAAAATCTACTAAATTGATTTTGCAACTCACTTTTGCACCAAGAATTACAATTTGAAAAACATCACCATAGAACATTGTGTGCAAATATGACCCAATTTCTACAAACAGGAAATAAGGCTAAGGGAGACAGTCACCCAGTGGTTGGAGTCAGAGAAAGAGCCAGCTGGATGAAAGGCAAGTCATGTAGCTTCCTCATATAGGAAACAGGAGGAAAGATACCTTATTAACACTGGGAGGCTAATAAAGCATGGCTAACTAGTCAATCTTCTGGCACGGTATACCAGCCTAATCGATGACAGTTATTACTGTCATGGTGCTAGGGCACAGGAGTGGGTCACAGCAGGTACCAGTTAAAGCCATACCACAGTAATGTTTAGTAGCTGCTCTGGTCTGGGTCAAAGAGAAGTACTAACTGTGTTACAAACAAACAACTGTAACAAATGTGAGCGGCACACTTCTTTTTCATCAGCATCTCGGGCACCACAGCGGGAGACTCAGCCAATGCAAACCCAGGAAGCTCACTTTGCTTCATGCCCCAATCTACTGAGCAAGTTCTCCTCTAAGCAGCCCAAGCTCATCACCCTTGAAAGCCAATTGTGAACTGCACATACCCACTACAGCCACAGCAAGCCTGTTCCTTTAAACCACATGTCCTGACCCATCCCTTGGGGGCATTTCTACACTAACAATGTTTCCTTTTCACAAGTGTTACAAGACTAAAAGCTGGATGATGACCTTGAAGTGCCTCCTGTAGGGGATGCAGACAGGTACCAGGCGGGCCTAAGGCTAACACTCCTGAAAGTGAGAGAGTGGGTGGGAGATCAAGCAACAGTAAACATCACCTTAGTCACTAACACCTTCCTGGGGAAGCCCCAAGGCTGGGCTGAGGATTCACTAGAAATGAAGCTGTTATTTTGTGGTTAACCAGCTAAGCGTTAAGTTTCCAGGGCTGTTAATTTGGTTGCTTTCACCAATCCCTAAGTGTGTGGTTGCCTGGATACCACTTGGACTTTCTGAGGTGGGACTGGTATGGAGGATGCTAGGGGACTCTGTTAAGAAAGCCCACTAGAGTCATAAATATAGCTTTTCTGTGCTGTCCCCAAAAGAAAGAGTAACATAATCATCTCTGCAAGGTCCCCGTGGTCACATCCATTCCAGGGAATGGTTATCTAGTGAATGGCCAGACTTTCAGCTTTGAATAATTAATGGATTATTATTTCCGAAGGGTACTTTTTATAGTCTCACTTTCAGGCAGGCACTATATTTGCCACTGTTATACAGTTGAGGAAACTGGGGCACTGCAAAGTGAAGCGGCCCACCCGTGCTCCTACAGCCGGGATGGAATGAAGTCAGTGGAGCCTGTCCTCGTAGCCATGACTCTCGGCTGTCCCCACACGACCAGTGACAAGGGGCAGTCTTCTCCCTCAGATACCCCATAAAGATGAATGCACAGAGGAGTCCCAGAGCCACCCAGTGAGGAGAGCCAGATACAATGAGGGCTGAAAGGAGAAAGGCTGCTCCTTCATCCTTGACACAGACTGATGAGCTGATATAGGATGAGAGGAAATGAATTTGTGACTACTTATGAAAGTCTGAAAGCAGTACTGGATTAAACTGCTCCCTGCCATGAAATATGGCTGTCTGCTTGGCAAAATGATGAACTGACCCTTGCATATGACAGAACAGTATTTTAGCTGGGTGGCACAGGCCCAGAGTTGCTTTCTAACGGTGTAAGAATGAAGCTGTCAGATGGATGAATTAAAAGAAGGAAGGGGGCTGACACAATGGTTTCTATAGCCCCTGAAAGTTAAAATGACAACGCAAGCTATGCTGTTTTCCTCCAAGACGTTTCAAGGCTCTATGAGTAATGGGCAACTTGTCCCTGCTTCCCCTGGCAGGAATGATCATGTTTCAGATGGGTACAGATGACTGCTGAGATGTCTATATCGGCCAGGATGACTTATGTCAACTTTGGACCACTTACAGAGACACACTCAGTCCTAAACGTTCTTTAGAGAAGGAAGGAGCACTGTGGGGGAAACAGATACAAAAGCCTCTGTGCACACAGGTTGCAGCTGAAGCAGAGGTGTTCTGAGACCCAAGTATACAGCCAGCTCCGTGTCTACTCAACTCACCCTGAAGTCAGTCTTTAAAATACACCAAGGTCCCCTGACTATTTTAAACTTCAAGGTGAAAGCTGTTAGCATGCAAGGGTGATGGATTCTCAAAAATCACACAGAAATTGTCATCTCACCCAGCAATTCTACTGCTGGGCATATACACAAAAGAGCCATAAGCAGGGTCTTGAGGAAGTATCTGCACACCCACCGTCATCACCGCTCTCTTCACAACTGTTAGAACACAGAAGCCACTCAAGTGCCTGTGGGTGGATGGGTGGTTCAGCAAGATGTGATCTATACCTGCAATGGAATGCTACACGGCCTTAAAGAGAAATGCAGTTCGGGCAAACACAGCATGGATGGACCCTGAGGACATTAGGTGAAACAAGCAGGTTATGAAGGGTAAGTACTGTCTGATTAGCTTACACAAGTACTCAGTAGCCAGACTCCAGGACAGAGGAACTGCAAGCAGCACAAGATGGCGGATGACGGAAGGCAGCTACTGTTCCTAGGTGCAGAGTTTCAGCTCGGTGTGATAAAATGCTTGTGACAACTGTAGGCTATAAATGCATTTAAGACCACTTGACTATAGTTTTAAAAATGGCTAATGTGGTAAAATTTATGTTATACATAGTTTGTAATAATATAAGCTGATGATTAAAAGGCAAAAGGAGCCAGGCGGTGGTGGCGCACGCCTTTAATCCCAGCACTCAGGAGGCAGAGCCAGGCGGATCTCTGTGAGCTCGAGGCCAGCCTGTGCTACCAAGTGAGTCCCAGGAAAGGCGCAAAGCTACACCGAGAAACCCTGTCTCAAAAAAACCAAAAAAAAAAGGGGGGGGGGAGGATTTTCAACAAACCTTTGTCGAGTTCTATGAATCAGTGACTTCTCAAGACCCGTTTCCACCACATTTCCCTTTGCCCTTCAATCTCTGGCCTTCGTATCTTCCTAATTCTGATCCTTGGGAGCCTTGGGAGCCCTTATCTGCTCCTCTCCTAGACCACTTTCACTTCCTCAGAGGGGTCTTTCTGGCTACCCACAGTAGGTCAGGTCTTGCGCTAAACTTCTAGCTCCCTAGTTATTCTTTGCCAGCACTTACTGAACAATGGGTCACCATTCATGGAGTTGTTTGTGGATGTTTCTCCCACTTACCAAAGTTTCACGACTACATAGATGGCAGGGGCCTCCCTCACACCACCCCAGCCCCTAGCACAGTTTGTTGAGGTTGAAGAAAGAAATAATATGTGGATGAAATGGAGGCTACCATCTTGACAATGCACAGAGGATCAGTGGCACTAAGTTCCTGCTTCAAGGTTACTTTCATGTAACCTACCAGGGTCTCAGATCTTTGGTCATGGCAGGGCAGTGGAGAGGCAGTCAGGGCAGCTCCCCTGACAGTGATGGTATATAACCAACCAGGTATCACTGTTGGCCACACTAGTCTGCAAGGTATGAGGCCATAAAATATTTACAGGGTATAATAATCATTATTGTATGAATTACCTAATATGCATTATATAATATCACATAATGCCCAAATTATTATGCTGGTCTTCTTCCAAAACATTTGTCATAGCTTCTAGGATAGAGTATCCTATGTTAATTTTTTTTTTCATTTTGTCAGTTTCTCAAATCCCTTCCTATTCTGCCTGCCTTTAATTATTACCATGAATGCCATCAATAGCTAACAGCAATATTAGCCAAATATCTTCTGGGAAGCAGATGTGAAGTACTTCATCATTTATCTCATTTGATCTTTAAAAGTATCCCAGGAATTACACTTCAATGTTGGTCAGCATGAGAAAGTTAAAACTCTTGACAGATGCAGAAATCTGCCCAAGTTACCTACTGAGTAAGTGGTAAACGTAGAAGCTGAAGACAGGAAACCTGCAGTCTGATTACAGAGCTGCTGACCTCCAGGCTCCAGTGGAGATGGTGGTACATGTGTTTGGTACATATCTCATTGGCTTCTCTTCTGCTCTACAAGGCCTGTTTAAGGAGATCATGTGGCAAAGGAAAACTGAGTTGTGTAGTCCTGTCTGGAACTTGTTAAAAGTAATCAATGTTACTAGTTCACCTATGGCCAATAACAGTGTAGAACCTCCTGAAGTTTCTACTAATCTGGGCCATGGGGATTACTGACTCCCATGGAATGGGCTCGGCTCACTCAGGGTAAGAACTGGAACTTTTGTGTCAGTTGTAAGTCAGGCACAGCCTTTAGAGTCCCCAAATTGGTCAGCCTGGGTATTACTAATTCCTCTTATTTCCTTCTTATAGAAAGACAGTACATTGTTTAGATCTAAGGCTCTGGATCTAAGAAGTTAAATAATCACCTTTCTCAAGCAGGCTTCAGCCCAAGTAGCTGCGTTCTTAGGCCCAGTCTGCAGGCCTAATGGGACCTGCAGCATTTGGGTGGAGGAAAAACAGAGGAGCTGACCCAGGGACACTTTCTCTCCGGAAAACTACTCAACTATTCCAAGTCACTAACAACTGATTCTAAGTCCCAATCGTAATTAACTCTTGCAAAGAAAGCACTTTAGAGCTTATAAAATGATTTCACATTCATTATCACAGCATTAAAAAATTAGTTCTCAGACTTGGAGAGAAATGCTAGAAGGGAAATGAAGGAGGCACCCTAGCTGCACATGTGAAAATGACAGTGTGGAGGGCCGCAATGCAATTCCTGTTGATGTGACACTTTCCTCAGTGATGGGGCTCACTGCCTTTAAACCACCACTGTCCAAACCGGCAGGCCAAGGACTGAGGTCCCCCGCACCCCCCAATCCAGCAGAGAAGTCTCAGTGCCTCACCTATTCTTCATTATCAAATCATTTCCAGTTTCTGCTCTGTGCCAGGGACTGCTTTAAGCACTGGGGATACCACAATGAACAATACAGACCTCCCCCCACCCCTGGTTATTCACCTTAGAGAAATTGTCATTTTATATGGTAAAGTAGATAATACATCAAAAATATAGTCTTGTGCTAAAAGAACATTCTGGGAAAGGGGACAGGGAATACTGGGGACATGTTGCATCTTTAAAAGGTAAGCTGGGAAGAATGGCTAGAAGGAGGCATGCAGTAACAAGATGGAGGAAGTAAAGAAGTTGGCCTTGTGGACACCCGGGAAGTCACATGCCCAGGAAACAGTAGGTGTGAATACATTAAGGTCGAAAGGTGCATGGCATGCTGGCAACACAAAATGAAAGCCAGTATACCTGGGGCAGAATGAGCAGAGGGGAAAGTAGCAAAAGTCAGACAGACAATGGACCTGGGGGCAGCAAATGCTGAAGGGCTTTGCAGGCCACTGTGAGGGCTTTGTTCTTGACTGAGTGAGATGAAAAGCAATTAGAAAATGCTCATCAGAGGGGAAACCCAATATCAGCAGTGCCTCTCTTCAGGCTCACAAAGGCCTCAGCTACTAAGACTGCAATGCTCAAATTCCACGGCTCTCTCATCTTCCAGAGAAAGAGAGAGAGTGACAGAGAGAGATAGAGGAAGCTTTATAAATGGCCATCAAATCCAGTAGAGAACCATAACACACAAACCACCATACAGCCCTGTTTATATTGCATCTGAGCAGTTAAATGTGCCAAGCCCTGTGCCTGCCACCTTGGCAGGTCTCTGCATTTGCTGTCAACTGCCCCAGCCACTGTGTGGAAGGGCTCCACTGCAGGGAGTCCACTGGGGAAAAGAACTGACCTCAACTGGAGGTCTAGAGGAACAAGGAGCAGAGCTGAGATATGACGGGCGAGGGTGTCTCTAAGTGCTGGTCATCAGGAACAGACCAATATTAAAACATTTCAAAGAAACACTTGTAGAATATATTGAAATTAATTAATGCAACCACCTTTAATTCCTGAAAGAAAAAGCAGTCTTCTGAAGACAGCCCCTTATCACTCATCCTATTTTACAGATAAAGGAACAGAGACAAAAACGTAAATCAAAGAAGGCAGCTCAAGGCCCAACACCTGGAGCTTCTTCTTTCCTATCCATAATCCTGCTTCAGAGAATAAAAACCACCATTTTGGAGGGATGACCAAGACTCCAAATCTATATGTGGGACTCTATGTGTGAGAGAAAGTCTGGCAGACTGTTATCAAGAAGGAGCAACATATTTACGCAGGCACCCATCCTGGGTGAACAGAACTCATTAAAGAAGACAACAAAATCCCCCAGCCTACACAGCCCACAGCCATCAGAAAAGGTGAGTGGCTCACATCTCACATGAACCACCGTCACCACCCCACTGCTCAGCTTCTGCATCCCCATCTCTCAGCCCCTTGGTCCACTCAGCGGTCGAGCGTTTTGAATCTGAATTCGAATTCACATCCAAGGGAAACATTGGCTCCTCTCGTTTATTTAGATATACAGCAAGTAGCTGGAAACAAGTTTTAAAATACAGCATCAACAAGCAGGAAGTAAAGGTTGAAGATGAGAAAATGGACCATTCTTTGGGCAGAGAATAGCACGCAGTGTCTTGGTAACAGACACCAAGTGATTCACAGAGAGAAGCTGAGATCTGGGACTCCAACTGTCAGGCTCTCAGCAAGTGTCCTTCTCAAAGCTCAAATCAAACAGATTGCTTTCAAAGGGGGAAGTCAAAGTGCTTAATGACAAAACACTAAATTGTTCTCAATGGTACAAGCATCAAAGCTGGGCACCTTGCTGTTGTTATCTTGCTTTGACTGCTCAATAGGCAAGGTGGTTGAAGCAAGCCATACTGATGGCAGCAGAGACGGAGAAGCAAAGTCTAATGTGGGCCACAGCATGTCAAGAACACAGCTATGTCCATTTTTCTAGAAGTAACATCTTCAATGGCCTGCTTCAACAGACCATTGGGTATGTGCCAATCCACAGAGCTGAAATAATATAAAGAACAGCAGGTCCTTAGTAAACCCAGCTCCTCACTATGGACCCCATAGCCTGACCCCATCTAGCATTCTAACTTGTACCATGCCACCAAGAAATGGCACAGGTCCGGGGGAGGAGGACCAACTTGGGTAGGGCAGAAGGACAGGCTTCTATAGAGAGGAGATCAGAGTGCTACAACCAAGTACAAAGGGCACGGGGCAGAAACCCACATCCTAAAAAGGAGCAAGGAATCATGCTGCAGTAATGAGTTGGATCTCCAACCACGAGCATCGGCGATGCCTTCCTGTGATCTCTTTGTAATGAACTCAAACCAATTACATTCTAGACAAGTTCCATAGGAATTCTGAAGGCGGTGTCAACAATTGCAGAATAGAACTGGAAGCCTGGGATCCTTGTCACCCCTGTGGTTTCCCACATGATGATGAGAACAGCCTGTGGCTTCCAGCAGGTCCCATTTCCCACATCTGTGGTCTCAACACATTTAGGAAGAGGCTCCTCCCAAAACATGTTACTGACAGATCCCACTGCTCAGTCTTGCACAGAGAAAGGACCTTCATCCACTTCTATATGGGAAGAAAGTGACACTAGAAATCTATTATATGAAACCATATTCACTTGGGCTATGTTAAAAGCTAAGTAATCATTAAACAAGGGTAGAAAATGAAGCAAACAAAAGGAGTAACACTTTTAACAGATTCCTGGAGTTGATCCTTACCTCGAAGGAAGAGAAGAGACAGGCTCAGGCTGTCTCCCTGTTTAATGAAAGGCTGGTATCCAGGGACAAAGTTCGGATGGAGTAGCTGTCACTGACGGAGTGCTGTCAAACCCCGTATCAACTATTCAGAGAGTTTCCAACACTTAATCATTCCTCAAAACACTGTAGCAAATCTCCGGGTATATAAGTACTTGTACATATTTTTCTCCAGAATAAATCCATGGAAAAGCAATAAAGATTACTAATATATACTGCCAACATGTCACCCAGAAGACCTATATCTAGTTATACTCCCACATATAATATCTTAGGGTATCTGTCTCTCTAAGCCCCTCATTTTTTCTTATACTAAAATAAAGCATTATTTTCAAAGTTGTTATAAGTAGTGGATAACTTGGTGCCTGTCTTATTTTAAGATGCATTTATTTGATTAGTAATGACTAAATCCTTTCCAAATGCTCCATGATGCAGGATTTTTCCCTAAAGTAAAGGTATTTCTTACAGGGCACACATATAACAATGAGCAAAGGTAACCAAAAGTAAGAGATAAATAATAAGATTTACTGGGTACGCTGTATTTTATCCTATATTATGAAAAACAAGCAGTTACAGTATAAAACTACTACAGTATTTCAGTCTTAAAATACACATATCCTTAATATAATTTTTTTTTTTTTTTGGTTTTTCAAGACAGGGTTTCTCTGTGTAGTCTTGGTGCCTGTCTTGGATCTTTCTCTGTAGCCCAAGCTGGCCTCGAACTCACAGAGATCTGCCTGGCTCGGCCTCCTGAGCGCTGGGATTAAAGGCGTGCGCCGCCACTGCCAGGCTCCTTAATATAATTTAATACATACGTTAAAAACTGGATGTTTCAGATCCCTGCATCTGATGCTGGGAAAGGATGACTCTCCCTGCTTTGGTGTGCAGCATTAGAATTCTCTGAGGTCTACTCACAACCACACATGGGGCAGGCTAGGACAGAAATAGAAATACTGCCAATTTCTCAGTTAACTGTTTTAGAAGCTCCATGATATCAAGAACCATGTCTGTTTTGTTTGTCATTAGGATCTAGCAAAAAGAGCTTGAAGGGACATGAGCCTCAAGCTCCACTGAGTACCATAGCACCTGGGAAGTATTACACACATTTGCGGTTGCTACAGAGGCCTGGGCTATTTCCCTGGTATGTGGGCTCACTGAAAGGTCAAGGTGAGGATGGGAGGTGGTGAGAATTCAGAAAACTATCAAGTGCTCTGTAAGATGGGGTAGTGATGAGAAGGGAGATGATGAAGGATTGGTGAGTTCACTAGGAGAGACCCTCAGAGACAAGAGGCTAGGCAAGAAACCAGGCTATCTGTGTTGGTACCCATAAGCTGTGCAGTGAGAGTGCCTCCCTGCAGCCGGATAGGCCGTGAAACAAGCGGTGTATAACCTGGCCACTCTAAGCTGTGCGGCCATCTGGGTCCCACTGAAAGTCAGGGGGTAGCAAAAGGCAGCTCTGTCACGGCAGCTTTGTTGGAATTGTCGTGCTGAACTGGGGGAGGAAAAAGAAAGCCCTGTGGTAAGAACTCAGCCTGGGGAAGAGTCAGATACAACACCCATTTTCTACATGCTTGGGGACCAACTCTGAAGTCCTTGGGTGAAAGTAAACTTTCGTAAGCAACTGAAATGACATTTCTTGGAAGCTCTCCTAGGAGAGGCACATGCTTCTGTAACTGCCAAGGAAGCAGACTGGAGTATCAAGAGGGAGCCCCCAGCCTGAGAGGCAGGCAGTGGCGAGGACTGGTGGGATGGAGGTTCATCCACAGGGTGGGGCAGAGCAGGCTCCCTGGATGGGTTCTCCAAGAGGGATGCAGTAGGTATCAGGTCCATCACACCCCTCACCCTGTTATCTCACAAACAGAACCACTAACACCCACTGATTCACATATAACCTAGAGCTTCAATCAGAAAAATGGCAGGGACCACTCTGAGAGTGTGCACAGGAAGTCACTGCCACTCCATTAGTTCCACAATTTCCATACCCTAGCCTTCTAGCACTAGCACTAGCACTAACACACACACACACACACACACACACACACACACACACACACACACACACACACACACGAACCTGTTGCCATGACACAGATGTGTTCCTCCTTCAGGAAGGGATCATTCCAAACTACTATAAAAAAATTCTTTTATGTTGTGTGCCAGATCCTCTCCTGCTCCTCTCCCCATTTTTTAAAGTAAAATTCTGGGTAGAAGATGCAGCAGAAATTGAAATGTGGGCTTCTCCACTAAGCAATGACAAAAACTTCAGTAATATAGTTTTCAGACAAAAGAGTGTAGGAAGCAACCTTTCAAAGCAATGCTGTGTATTATGGGCTGGGAAAATGTAAAGAAAAAAATTAAAATGAGTGAATGTAATAAAAGCCATTCTTTGAAGAACATGACCTCTGACAGATGTCAAAGCAACGTGTGACCAAATGCTAAGGAAAGAGGGGAACAACCAGTAATGGTGAAAAGGAATGGTGAAAATGTGGTGCCCCACAGCCCTGTGAGGGCACATCTCAGTGACCTATGACCCTCCATCCAGTCTCTCTCTAAATGTTTCACAGCTCTTTATGATTGTATACCATGGGGCTGAGGAATCAACCCTCTGTTATGGAAATGAAAGACTGTCTGAAGACCCAGGGAACACTTGGTACAGAATCCCTTCCCTGAGGAGGGATAGAAATGTTCTCATGAAGTCACAAGTCTCCATCAAGAGACCAACTGGGACTGAACAGCAAACAGCAAACAGAAGCAGTGAAAACTGAGAGAGGATGCTGGAGGACCAGGGCAATATTCTGTACCACCCTCGTCTGTAAATCTGTGCTCCCTCCCGGCTTCTATACCCATTCCCACTGCCTCATCCTCTGGGCTCACAGTCCACAAGTGAGGGTTCCTGTCATACACATCTCACTCCCAGGGACGGTTCCCAACTGAGGGATTCCTTCAGATCTATGTTTACATCCTAAAGATATGGACATGAGTGTCCAGTCACAAAAAGGGAATGAGCTTGGGAAAATCAAGTCCAGGCCAGAGTTGTAGGCATTTCATTTCCTGTCTACAAAGCCAGAAAAAATCCCAAGGGCATGGCCAAACAACAACGATTCTGGTTTTATGACCAAAACCTAAAAGTGAAAGAAAGGAAGAAGAAAGAAGAGGGGGAGGGTAGGCGGGAACTAACTCCTCAAACTCAGATCACTGGGTGTGATTAAGCCTGAAATGAGAGATGATAATACACCCAGCTGTAAAGGCTACACATGAGAGGTCAGCAACTAACATCACTTCACAACAAAGAAACAGGAGAAGAAAGCTTTGTATTACTCAACATGCTCACATGACCAGGGTGCCAAGGACAAGGCAAACGATAGGACACCCACTCACTACTCACCAATACACGGCAGGCCACAAGGGTTTGGCTCCCAGGAGTTGAGTTATTCTTGTGGACGTTCCCTTTGTCTTCTGTGTTATGCAGGTTCTTCAGGGTGTACATTTGTGTAGTCAGGGCCTCCCTTCTCCTTTTAGAAGTGTCTACGACTACAGTCTCTAATGCACTATACCGCTCAACTACAGAAAATCCACAACCACTCTCTTAAGAAACTACTGCTGTTGTTAATGATTTGTGCCCACCAGGAGTCCAAGATATAGGATCAGGAAGTACTGTGAACCCTTAGTGTGAGACGGAGTGGAAAGTCCTTCAGTCACTGGAGATATGCCCTCATGGGACTGCGGGGCACCAGTTTCTGCTCTTTTCAAGCTATGACCATTTGCTGCTACTTGTAATCCTGCCATGATGAGTCATCTGCCGCTGCCTCACCAGAGGTCAAGCTAATGATCTTGACCTTTGAACCTCCAAAACTGTAAGCTAAATACACACCCTTTTCTTTGAGCAGCCTGCTTCAGGCATGAAAAACTACTTAGTACAACTAATTTTTCCGTAGTCTGTGGTCTCAACTATATAGTAGACCATGTTCAGAACTTCTCCTCCTGAACTTTATTTTGTGGTTCCGTGAACGGAGCCCAGGGGTTCACGCATGCTATGCGAGTGCTCTACCACTAAGCGTAGCCCCCAGCCCTCTTTTCAAACATTTTCCACTTTATTATTTCTCTGTACTGCACTGTAATAATTTTCTGACTCCTATCTTCCTGTCTTTCCTCAGATTTGTCTAGTTTGGTATTTTATTTCATCAACAGATTTTTAAACTTCAATGGTCATTTCTATTTCTATGATCATTACAAACTTCCTTCAAATCTGCCTGTTCTTTTGGTTTAACCTCTTCTTTATAGTTTTAGTTATTTTAAGCATTACATGAAGTTCGGGGCTCTTAATATTCCCACACACTGCTTCCACTGGCTCTAGCTGATAATAGATTATTTGTTTGTTTATAATATTGACTTTATCTTCAAAGTCATTTTGTAGTTGTGAAAATCATAGGTGATATAAGTTGAGTGTCTAGTCTGCAACTGAGTTAAGGGGTATCACTGCCAGGACAAGTTTGCATGTGGTTATCAATTTCTTTAGTGATCCCTGGCTGAGGTAGGAAAATAAATTCCTTATGGTATACTTGTGCTAAGATTTTTCTTAGTCTGTGCTTTAAATGTTAGGGAAGCCTGTTAAGATTTCTTGACCAGTGCATGGGTTTGGATTTATGGCAAGCCTGTTGTCCTGGGCCTGTCACAGTGTCCTCTGCTAGAGCAACCCATGGCCCGAACCACTGCCTGGCCTCTGCCTGTAGGCTGCTGGCACTGAAGTGGGTTGAACAGTAAGAAGGGACAAGAGGCGTAAAGCAGGGGGTTTCTTGCTGTGTAGACTCTTCCAGAGACCGCCTTAGGTTTTCTGATTCCCGAATGTAAGCTTTCTTGACTAGGTGGAAGGTATCACAGTTCAGACTCCTTCCATTCTCTAGGGATCTGCTGGTCTCTCTCCATTTACTGCATGGTCTGGGAACCTCACTGCTGTTTTGCTATCGTGTCTTCTAGCTGATGCTAAGATTGCAAGGGGTTGTTGTTTCTTTTTAAATAAAATAATCCAAGAATACAGAGTAAAATCATGCTAGCCTTTGAGACTAGGCAACTTACAGTCAATTAAACTTCCCTATCAACTGTAGGTATGTTTTGGTTTTAAGCCAAGTTTGAACTCATCAGAACAAAACAGTACAGAGAGAGGAGCTTTGGAAAGCTGATCCTGCTGGGGTGAGAGGGCCACTCTTCTTTAGGAGGGTGGCCCCTGTTAGGTTCTTCCTACCCCCATGGGTGACCCCACATCCATGCACATATAGATAGTGCTAACTGAACTCAGTCAGTTAAAAATAAATAATTGCTGTGGGATGTCTTTCTGTATGCTGTGAATATATGTTGTTCCCATTGGTTAACAAATAAGCTGCTTTGGCCTATGGCAAGGCAGCTTAGAAGTGGGCAGGAAATCCAAGAAGAGACAGGAAAGAGAAAGGCAGAGGGAGGAGATGCCAGACTGCCATCCTAAGAGCAACATGTAGTGAGATGCAGGTAAAGCCATGGAACACATGGTTATAGATTAATAGTTATGGGTTGAGTTACACTGTAAGAGCTAGCTAGCAAGAAGCCTGCCATGGGCCATACAGTTTGTAAATAATATTAAGCCTCTGAATGATTATTTTATAAGCTGCGGAGGGATCGCAGGGCTGGGTGGAAACTGAGAAACTTCACGACTACAAATAATTATAAAAGGACAGGAAGTTATGAAGGAGATATAATGAATGGGGTATCCTGGGAAAGTTGGAGGTGAGAGCAAAGGGTATATATGGCCAAGATACATTGTACACATGCATGGAATTTTCAAAGAATAAATAAAATACTTATCTTAAAGCAAAATAATTGTAAAATATTAGCAGTTCCAAAATTATCTATTGGTACAGTTAAAATGACAGATTAGAAACTTTATGTTTGAAAGGAATGAACATTTAAGAAAACACATCAGTTATTCTACCCAGGACAAAGAGAAAAAAATGCATGTACTAATTCCTGACACTATAGATTATGACAAAAAGCATCTAGCACAGTTCTAGAAACAGGAGAATTAAAAGGGCTCCAAAATGAGGATTCTGAGCTTTGAACTCTACTTGGTTTAGAGTCTTAAGCAGGAATAGTCTCAAAGTAAAAGAAACTAATAGAAATCTGAATCTGAACTCTTTTGCTTGTTTCATGATTTGTTTTAGGAGACAGGGTCTCATACAGCATAGGCTAGTCTCAAACTCCTTATATAATTGAGGATAATCTTGACCTCCTGATTCTCCCGCCTCCACTACCCAAGTATCCAAGTGTATACTGCCACATCTGGCTGAATTATAGTTTTTAAAACATGGAATTCTATACAAAAAAATTAAAAATCTCTTTGTTAATCTTTTTTTTTTGTCCAGAAAATTTTAACAGGTTTATTTATAATTGTTATAAAGTTGAACGGTTGAAATGTGTTCACTGAAACATTTTGCTTGCATTAATGCTTTATATCTTGCATTTATATTAAAAATTCACACACAAATGAAAATGGAAAAACTGCCAATACCTGATTTCTGTCCCCTATTTTTCCACTCGCAATCATATACTTAGGTACCTTTTGACCCCATGGAAAAAATATCTAACATTCAGAACTACTGATAACAGGAAGAAGAGGAAAAAAAATTTGAGAATGAAATGTTTCCCCTCATAGTAGACTCTTAAGCACATTCTCCACGTATGCAGCGTTCTAGCATAATGTGGCCTTTTGGCATAATTGTTACACGTTTGGCATGGATAGCACACAGGTTGATATCTTCAAAAAGGCCAACCAGGTAGGCCTCACTTGCCTCCTGCAAAGCACCAATAGCTGCACTCTGGAAGCACAGATCTGTTTTTTGGTTTTTTTTTTTTTTTTAATCTTAATAAGTTACAATTTATTGAAAATACATTCTAATGGAATGTTCAATCAAATCAAACATATTAAAGGGACTGGAATCACAAATGTCAGATTTCTGGGTAGATGACAAAGGAGTTACTTTGAAGTTAGTTCCACTATCTCTCAAATTCTCATGAGTGGACATGAGTATTTCTGTAGAATCAATTAAATGTGCTGTAATATGCCAACAGGGAACTGTCTTCTGGCTTGCCAGGCATTCTTTATGAGGTAGCTGGAATGAGCACCCTGTAAAGCTGTTTGTGGTTTCCTTCTTTACTTACTTACTACCTAGGATAGCAGTTCTCAAAGTACTGGTCCATGGACTCCTGAGAGATGGATAAGACTTTTGCAGGGGTTTATCAAGTTATAAAAACAACAGCTAAATGATGGTGCCTCAGAATCATCAACTCTACCAAGAGGCAATGGATTCTTCAGTCACACACTCAAAGCTTTAAAACTAAAATATAAGAAGGCTAGTTTTACTTAGGAAGTCCTGTAATAAACCAGCAAAGTATTGATTTTATTCAGCCTTGATTTTACCATGCTACTTAGTGTGGTATGCAACTTAAAGACCATGATTAGTGCAACCCTCAGGCTTCTCACTGCATACTCTCAGACCCTGGTTAACTGACCACTGGAAATGGAAGAACTGGTAAGGAGGCTGGTGGGTAGGCCACTATAGACTGAGTGGGTTCAAAAGACCGTTTATCCAGTTGTCTTCTGCTAAGTCAGATATTAAGGATTTTTTCTTAAACAAATAATGATGATGAATGTATAAATTAAATCTTTAAAGGGTTTTTTCAGTCTTCACTTCTAACCATGTAAGTATCAGTAAATGCCATTTAAATAAACCAAGACATTTAGGTGCTGTGAGCAAAATGCTTAGGAATACTGGATAAGAGCACAGTGCCTCAGGCAATGCTTCCATCGGAAGTGAAGAAAATAGTCTGAAATGACTTTGAAACAGTGAAGTTTGCACAGCACTGCCAATATGTTACATGCCACTGGGCTGAATATTTCAAAACTGGTTCATTTATCTTATATGATTTTTTTTCAACACCCTCACATAAAGATTTCAATGACCTGACACAATTCTATTTCCAGAATAAACGCCAAGAGACAGGCACTACCCTTCAGAGATAGTATTTTTTTCCACTATTAAGACTGTATATGTCTTTGTTGTTGTTCATGTGAAATTTAACTATTCCAGAAGGCCTTTTCTGTGAAACTAATGACCACTATGACCAACATTTTAAGATTACAATTTGGCTCAAATTCTTGAGTTTTATTTATAATATGCCATAATAGCTCAATCTGATCTATTTAGCCACTCTGCTAATGGCCAATTTGCCTGTCCCTAAAACACAGACAATGCAGCCCTATGTACCGCACTATGACAGGTCCAGCCCAAGCTCTACCTATAAACTCACCCTGGTTGTGACAGCATGCATAAGACATGTGCAAGCCTAAACTAGACCAAATACCAGCATGGAGGGGGGAATTAGGCATAAAGATCCACCTTTAGATAAGGAGTAATTGGCAATTCTTAGCTGCTGGGAGATGGTGGGTCAGTTTTCTCTAAAAATAGCCCTTGATAGGTGGCCCTTAATAGGTTGACCAGGCTCTGGTGGAAGGCCAGAATATCTGAGCAGCCCAAATTGGCCTTGATGGGGGGAAAAAAAGAAAGAATACAAAGTTGGGTGAGGAGAAAAGCGAGGTGAATATGGTCAAAACACATTGTTGGATATCCTCAAAGAACTAATACAAAAATTTTATAGGGTGTGTCCAAACAGTAGATGGTCCTATAACCCACTCACAAAATATAAAACATACATAAGAGTAATAGGAACCAGAAAAGGGCATAAAGAAAAGAAAACATGAAGTTGTGAAAGGTAGTTGATGTAAGAAGCATACTAAACATGGGACTCTGAACTAGGAACTGGAGGAGGGTTTCTTAAGGGACTGTGGCTTCTGTTTCCACAGAAAGCTTGTTAAGAATGCCAGCTCTTGGTCCCTTTGGACCCCCTAAAGATTCTGCTGGCTCCTAAGTTTCTACAGAACCACAGACGTTTATCACATGGAGGAGAGAACAGTTATCTTCCAGCCCAGAAGACAAAAGCCTTGAAGTCACATAGAGGTGGGCAATTCTGAGGAAGTCAGAGGAAGCTGCTGGGAATGCAGTGCAAAGGCTCTCGAAACACAGTGTCTCAGGCATATGCTAAATTTGGTCATGAGGAACCAGAAAGGTCTGGAGCATCTCTAGTCCCCCGAACTCTACCAGACGTCTTTTCCTTACACTAAGGTACTTTGAAAGCAAACAGAACACTTAGACAGCCATGCTTTATCGTTGCTGAACGGCAGATTCCTTCAATTCACAAGCAAGCACCAAGTTCTCAGAGCAGAGGCAGCAAGAGCTCTGGTTCCCCACAGTGTGAGGCAGGGTAAGCTGAAGCACTTGAATCCAGCCATGGGTGAGAAAGCATATTGAGGCCCTGAAATAAGTCCAAGCAGTAAAGAAGCAGTAACTGCACTCTGTATTCTGCGCGCATCTTGAAGCACATGGTACTTAAGACCCTTGACAGCAAACACAGGTCCCAATGCCAATGACCCTTCTGAATACCTTCTTTGGTGCTTGAGAAACTTACTGAAACATGACCTGGCTCATAAAATTCAGTAGACGGCGCTGAAGCAGCTGTGCGAAGCAGACAATGTCAGTAAATATTGGGGAGGGAGGATGTGGGATCCAAAGCTCTAATGTGGCTCCAGGCATTCATGGTTGTCTGAGCACAGGAAAAGCCAGTCATGCTGGGTGACTCCTGGCACATAGACTAGAATGAGCTTTGTGACCACAGGACCCCCCACTGAGAGGAAGGACCACAATGTGGGTGTAGGCTTAACAAGAGAGTTTGAACTTGAAGTGCCACAGCAGCAGTGAAAGTGCTAGAAAGGGTAAAAGCCATTCAGGAAGACTGGCTCAGTCTCTGGGCAATAGACTCTAGAGCGGTAAGCGGTCACTCTTGAGATTAATGGGGAAACATGAAGGGAATCCAGGATTAGGATTTATGACACTTGGATTTCTTGTCTCATCACTTCAGGAACTTACATTGTTAGCTGGTTTTTATATGATGAAGTGAAAATACAAATGGAGGCCCAAGAGTTTTCTCCCATAGTCAAGACTCTGGATAAGTGATCAACAATGGGTTTTTGTCTCTTAAGTGAAACCAGAAAGGACTGGTATTTTTCTAGCCCCGTGGATGGCTATATCAACCTTTATAATTCTTTTTCCAGATACTCTGGAGAGAAAGCATTCTTCCACCAAGAACACAATCAACTTCTTGGTCCTTTACAAATCTCGCCCTCAAAAGAATCTTCTGTGAGGCGCCTACAGAGAGCTTGACTGAGGAGTGTAGGGCAAATGATATCACAGACACTGACTTAGCTTTAAGACGCCTTCAGAGTAACAGGAAGGAAGGAAACCAAATAACCCCGTATCTCCAGGGCCATGACCACAGCATGCACAGTGCACAGGGCCAGAGCCTCTGTGATGGAGAAGCTGGCAGGAGCAAAGTCAGGGAGGCATGTGTAGGGCACTGCACAGACTGGTGATTTCCAGAACTGCACACTTAGGGTGTGGAACAAAGAAATGAGGCTGGAGAGGAGGCCGTGGCCAGATCACAACAGGTCTTTGTATGTTATGCTGGGGAGAACAGACTCTGGCTTTGATGAAGGCAATGAAAAGGGCAAGACTCCCCTAAAATCATGCCTCCTTCCAAAGCTGTGGAAAAGGATGCCATGAGCCTTCCTCTGCTCTTGCCAAATTTCCTGTAAACACTCCATGCATTCCAAAAAGAGTGAGCAGGGTTTTTATGCATTCCAAGTGCATTTCCAAGAGCCATCACAAATCAATCAGTATAGGGTGATGAGAATCCAAAGCTCACCACCAGGCACAGTCAAATCTGGTTCCCTCTCATTTCTTTTCTCTTTTTCTACTTTAATGGCATATTATGAAGGAAAATAAAAAACCTTTTAAAAATTTTAGAGCAGGATTAAGTTTTAATGATAAAGAATACTGTGGTCATGGTATAATCCTAATCTCGCTGAAAAGTAACTCATCCCCCACAGCTAGGTCATTAACAGCACTTTCTCCAGCTATGGGAATCCCACCCAAAAGGAGTTTTCATTGTATACTCTGAATGTCTCCCAGTGGGCTACAGTGAGAGTATGACAGACATAAACATCAACAAGACAGACCACTGGATATGGCATGGACAACAGTTCAATAAAGAAGAGAAAGAAAGCAATAGCAGGTCCCATTTCAACCTTACACTGGGGATATACAGAGAAGCAAGATCCAATCCAGAAAGGACAGCAGAATGGATAAACGGGAAAGGGCAGCAATAATTCAGCTAAAATAAAACTGATCATAATCAAAGTGTTCACATAAGGTAGAAATGAGCCCGGGATTTTAGTGCTATTTCTAAATGGTAATATAGCTTCCCAAGGAAGGTGAATGTTGACTATGGCTCAGTAAAAACTGGTCATATTTAGAAAACAATGCATCATCTAAGGAGGAAAATGAAAAAATTAAGAAAACTTTAGCTCTTGTTTCCTCAAGGACGTCAAGGCTGCCAACAATTTCCGAATATACTCTGCTAAGATTCATAGTAACTGCATTTTACTAGTATGTCCAATAGAATGTACACCCCACAATAAAGACTTTTCCCATAAGGAAGATGATCAAATACTTAGTTGTTAATGTCCAAATATGGTAAGTAACTTTTCACCTACAACTTTATGCTTAAGAACTTGTAAAGCATCCTGTACTCTACCTGAGGAACACCTGTCCTACACCTGTCTTCCAGCACCTCTTCTCAGGAGGCCCAACAGGTGCTGATAACTCTCCACTTCCCTAGGGCCCTTGCCTCCTAACCCACTCCCTATCCCTAGGCAGGAAATATAACTCCTATCACCAACTCTGAGCAACCCTACCACCTCCATCCATCCCCACTGTGTATTCTTGGCCCCTTCTCTAGAACATACGCCACCAGCTCCACCTACCTGAATGATCAAGAAATGTTTTTCTCCAGGAAGGGTCATTAGACCAATACTAGAACCCATGCCCACATGCCTACCTTCCAACTCAACCTCCTTCTGCTCCCATCTTCAAGCAGGGTTCCTAGACTCACATTTGCCAACTGATCCAGTGCACTTTGTCTAAAGAAAATTTCTGTGCACCTCACCCAACACTTCTAAAGAACAGCTGTGAGACTCTTATAACTCTACAGGTCTGATCCTGGGCTTAGAAACTTCACTTAACATGTGGAGTCAGGACTACTTCTGAAATTCCATTTGAATATCAACACCAAATTGTCTAAAGACTGAACCCTAAGCCCCATATAGCTCTCAGGTACCTGACAAAATTAGGTTAACAGGAAACAGCTTCAAACCAGAGATTCTACATGATCTGTTCTTGGGTTGTTTTGATTTAATTGTGTTTTAGGGACTTGACATTTTCTTTCCAGTTCTTCTACTTTGTCTTCAAGATGATATTCTTTCTTCTACTTGATCCAGCCTGTTGGTGATGCTTTGCTCTGAAATTGTTTGAAAGTTTTATTTTATTTTTGGCTTTTCTTCGGAGATTTTCTCTTTATTAAATTATATTTTCATTTATTAAAACATTTGCATTGTTTAAGTCAGCTGTTTCAATTTTCAATGTCTTCATTTTGTCATTTATTCATATACTCTTTGAGTTCCTTGATAATTTTTATTATTACCATTTTGAATTCACAGTCATTTTTCTTGGGGTATATTACTATGGGATTTTTGGTATAAATGTATTGTTTTGGGTTCTCACATTTGTGTATTTACAGTGGGGTCTAGGAGTTAGGTCATTGATAGTGTTTCTTGGTATGGAAACTGTGTCTCTTTTGTTGGGTGGGTGTTTATCATTATAGTTTTTTTTCCACATGACCTGTTTACTGGTGAGAATGGGGTATTGAAGTCACCCAGTTTTCACTGTGTTTATGTCCATCTGTAGTTTTAAATCCAGCAGTGTTTCTTTTATGAATCTGATGGGCCTGACTTTCTGTGGGACTTGATCTTTCTTTCTTGTCACTTTCAATATTCATTCTTTGTTCTCTACATTCAGTGTTTGGGCTGTTATATGACACAGGGGGTTTCTTTTCTGGTCCTGTCTAGCTGGTATTCTGAATACCTCTTGCTATAAGGTATGCCTCTTACACTTTGATAAATACTTCTTTTAGATTAGAGAAGTTTTCTTCCATGATTTTGTTGAAAATATCTATGACATAGATCTGAGTCTCTTTTTCTTCTATACCTATTATGCATACTGTGATCTTTTTTATCTTTATATCTATCTATATCTATATACATATATATGTATATGATATTTTAGAAATCTATAAATCTATATCTATTAGAGATAGATAGATGATAGACAGACAGACAGACAGACAGAGAAATTGATATTCACTGCATTTTATTCAGTATTATTCTGGCTTGATTTGGCTAAAACTTACCTTCAAGTTCTGTCTTTACAAAGAAAGGCCAGGAGATTATGAGCATGACTGTAATATTGATTCTTGGAGACAAAAATGCCATGCATGTTTAGAGGCTCCTTCATAAGAACGTGTTTCAACAATTCAGCACCAGTAAAGCACTCAACTTAGAGAGGAGATAGAAGAAACATCCAGACACTTCCTTGGATTTCCTACGGAAATTTAAGCCACCTGTTTGTGTTTTGCCACAGTGCTACACAGAGCCAGCTTTGAGCTATTGAACTTAATGGAGGGGACAATTTTCAATTATCCACACTAAATGGCAAGAGTTATTCCTGAAAATTTTCAAATTACAACCCTCTAACTGAAACCCTTTTTCCAGTGACTGCCATACAATTCCAGATGTAGTCTGAAATGGCAAGATAAAGACAGACCAAATGACCCATACGCTACAACTCTTAATCTCTATCCACAGCTGGGAAGAGGTCAGACTCAAATGCTGACACAAATGCTGAGGATGGGCATTTCAACTCAACCAGGGAATGGGATGGGCTGAGGAATGAGACTCCCCAAGGTGCAGAATCCAAAGGAACCCTACCTCTTGGTTGTGTCAGGATTTTTGCCCTCTTGCCCTCTACAGTCAGGCATATCCTTTGCTTCACTTGAGGTTCAGCTCTGGGGACATCTTTGTGTCTAGACTGACTTTACCTGCAGCTAAACTAACCCTTTCCCCACTGCAGTGATAGAGCACAAAGCCTTGAGCGCATAGTAGGCACACACTGGATCAGTGAACTATACCCCAGGCCTAAAGACCCTTTTTCTTTAGTTACTCTACTATTATAAGCTGGGTAAGACATGAAATTGACTTTTGCTGAGACTTTCCTTTCTCTCTTCTTAGCAATCTTGTTAGTTTTCTTCTTCCTGTCTGCCCCCAGTGAGTAGGGAAATACAGTTTCTTGGTTCACTGCAGTGGAGGTAAAACAGGAGGCATGTAAAGGCCTTCAAAGGCAGGTAACAGAGGTCAGAAGCAATCAGGCAGAAAGATCTCACTGGAGACCAGTGCTGAGTGGAGAAAATGCTTAGACTACCCAAGAAAACAGGCATCGAGACAATGAGAGCAGGAGCCTCCCTTCATCCCAGGCCTGCCCCCACCCAGTCCTCTAGGTGATCTAGACTATTGTGCACATCCAGAATCAGAGAGAGATGTCTCTATTCTGTTTTCTTGTTTGATGTCCGAGACTAGGTCTTGTGTAATCCAAATTGTCCTGGAACTCAGGGTCTCTCTTCTTCGGCCTCCTTGGTGCTGGGATGAGATTTCTCTTTGACCATACATTTCACTTCATGAAATTCCTCATTCTACTCAGAAAGACCAGACCTCTCCTCTAACAAGACTTCTATAAAAATGCTAGCCAAAAATGATGGCACTGTGGGTTGGGGTGGGGAGGGAGCGGTGATCTGTGCATTCAGGAACAGGGAGCCCTTTTTAAGGCATGTGTTTGCGGTTGCAGGAGCACAGGGGAGCTAACACCTGTGACAGAGGCTTCCCAGACTTTACACTCTGGGATAAAAAGGACCTGCCCAGAGTCTAGCTAGGATCAGGTGGCAAGGAGCCATGGTGCTTTTGTGTCATTTCTCTCTGGTGGCTTAACATCAGCCCTATGAATCCTACGAAGAGATTCGCCCCTTTAATGCCTTGGTTCCATGGTTCTTTATTTCCATTACTCTTCTAGGCTTTAAGCTAGGCTGTTATGACACAGAATACATTCAACTTCCATCCCAACCCCTATAGCCTGCTTAGCCATCTTACAGGTTGAATGATAATTACTCACTCTCTTAAACTTAATGCACTTAAAAAAAAAAACACTAAAGTAATATGGACAGGAAAATAATTTGGAACACACATAAATTTGCTAAAACTTTTCATGTATATATTCATACACTTATATGACAATTATATTTATATTTGTTAAATGCCCATGTCAACACTGACTGAGTCCTCTTGTGTTTCTACCCTACCTCCATTCCCTCTGACTTCCAGGAGAAAACATCAGCATGCATATCACTGTAGTAGTTTGAATGAGATGTCCTCTACAGACATGGGCATTTAAAATGCTTGGTCTACAGTTGGTGGTGTGTTTGGGGGAGCCTCAGGGGGTAAAGTTTTATTGGAGGAAGTGTGTCAGTGGAGGCAGGCTTTGAGGTTTCAAAGACTGACCATTCCCAGTCCACTCTCTCTGCTTCCTGCATCTGGTTCAAGATGTGAGGTCTCCGTTGTTCCTGCTGCTACGCTTGCCACCTGCTGCCACAGTCCCCGCCAGGACAGACTCCTATCCCACTCGCTCAGGAAACTAAGACCATTCTAGAAGTTGCCTTGGCCATGTGTTTTATCACAGGAATAGAAAAAATAACTAATACAATCAGTGTGTATCCTTTTGAATTTTCTTTTGATATTTTAAAACTGATTTGCGTGTGTCTGATTAGGGATGTCTGGTGTGTGTGTGGGGGGGGGCAATTTCCAAAAATGGTAACAAAGTGTTCTGTCTTTTTAGCTTGTGTTTTCACCCAATTTTATCCTTTTGCGATAAATGCTATTCATTCTTTCAAATGCCTTTTAAGTAGGACAGCATTATTTATCTCTTTCCACATTAGTAGGCTCTAACCAACACTGCAGTGAACAACACTGTACACACCCTCTTGCACATGTGAGATTTGGTAAGATGCCTAACAATAGAATTGCAAAGGTTTGCAGAGCTTATGCATTTCTCAATACTGCCAATCTGTTCCTCACAATGAATCAGTGATTGATTTGGAGTGATGGCTAGACAGAAGAGGGAGCAAGTTGAGAAACCGGAAGAATTCCTTCGAATTGTGTTGAGAAACCGTAAAAACCTGAGTATTTCATGGACAGACAGGTGATTATAGAAAAGAGAAAACAGTTAAAAGAAAAAGCCAATATCAAGATTCAAAGTGTATCTTTGGTCACTGGGATCCTTATTAGCAGCATCCAGACCTCAGTGTAAATAGAAATGAATGGGAGCTCCTAAAAAATAAAAAAATCCCTTTGTCCTTGTCACACTGTGGCTAAGGAGCTCTTTAATGGACCCAGTGATCTACTTTCTACACACACACACACACACACACACACACACACACACACACTGTATATATATGTATATGTATGTATGTATGTATGTTATATATATTAGTATGGTCAATGTTAAATTAACCAAGATACATTTTTAAAGCCCTCAAAACAAATTCAAGCTGTTAATTTTAACCTAAAAGTCTACTGTCTCTTTCTCATACGTAGATAATCAATAAGGACTCTTCAAAAACGTCCTATTTTGATGATCATAAATTCTAATCAGTACATACAATGTACTGATTATTTACACAGCTCTATAAAACGTTGACCTCTAACAGAACAGTAGTTGTTATGCACATTTGAAATGTTAAAGGAATACTTCCTGGAATTATGACAACTCTTGTTCTAGGTAATAATCAGGACAATTCTGATGTTTCAATAAAAAGTAACCAACAGGAAAAACTCAGCTTTAGCCCCACCCCCCTTCTCCACAGTCTTGGCTTCTTGCCTTCTCAAGTAGAGCTGGGCTCCCTACCTGAGCTCTTGCACAATGTACCCCGCACCCAGGCATCCAGCACTGCAGTGCAGGTTATCTGTGGACAGATAAACGAAGCAGGCAAACAGAATGCAAAACTTCCTAAATTACAAGGCTTTACCATTTCTAGGGCTGCTAAGCTCAGCCCTCTCCCTGGCAGAGGTGCCAGTGAGCAAAAGTGCAGACAAAGGACAGGGGACAAGTCAGACAAAAGGGATTCTGTCTGAGAATAACCAGAGATTGACTGTTCTGTCCCTGTCCCACCCAGTCCCGCTACTTGAAGTTATAGATGTTTCCTAAGTTAAAAGGGGCTCAGACTCAGAGCCTGCTCCTCTCATTAAAAATAATTATAACTGTTTAAATAGCACACATGGTTATTATATAAAAATTCCAAAATAAAGAAGCCAAGAGAAGAAAGCCCAAGTTAGAATACCATGGCTACCTTGTACACTGTTTTCCTTGAGTGCAGTGTGTGTGTGTGTGTGTGTGTGTGTGTGTGTGTGTGTGTGTGTGTGTGTGTATGTGTTATATGTAAGTACATTTTTTAAGTTATAAAAAAAAAGGATCCTTCTAAATCTATTATTGAAGAAACTTAAAGGGTTGGTAAATTAGCTCAAAACTTGGAATAAAACAAGTTTGAAAAGAAACAGGAAGAGAAACTCAGTCAGTCCAAATTCCCTATTACCACCTAATAGAAATAAATACTTAGCAGCTTGCCTTGTCCTCAGCAAATGCTACAAGAGACTAATTTACAAGGAAGTGAATCAGAAGACCAAGTGTGCCTCTTGGTGTAGCTCTGGCCATGTCTCCTTCAGCAGAGATTATCTTAGACCCCAGTGACCTGGGAGAACAGGGTAGCCAGTGGGCTGGCAAGCCCAGAGAATACAGAGATCGGAGGCGGCCATTTAACAACACAGAGTACATAACAGAAACTGCACTTGTGAAAAGCAGGTGCTCTACTGGAACTTTTCTATTTCTTTTTAAAAAGCACCTTTACAGGCAAGTTAGGAATTTAGTTTTGTATTGCATTGCCACCTGAAGGGAGCTCCTGCAGGGGAAGAAGGCATCACACATTTGCATGAGACTTACCTTCCTTTTCCGTCCATTCAGATCAGATTTAACACAAGCCAAACAATTTCAGATGCACCATTCATGTCAAGAATCACAACAAACTGATGGCACACAGAGATAGTTACATTTTTGTCACTGTTCTCTGCTTTGCTAACCATCTGGCTAGGGCCAGAGAGAATGACATCGTAAATCAGGAATAACTGAGGGAAAGAAGCTCATAAGTAGGTAGTGTGCAAAGCCATTTACATGACAGCTCTATTTAGAAAGAAAGTGTACTTCTTAAATTAGCAAAATGATAATTCAGAGGATGAGAGAACCTGACCAGGCAGCTAGATGGGAAGACATGGAAGGCCCCAATTTTCCTAGTGCCTTCAGCAAATACAATTTCTGGTGAACCAAGTCAGTATCTTCATTCTATCAAGTATCACTCGAGATGCTCTGGGTCCAGAGTGTGCCCAAAGGTAAGTAGAGAAGGGAGGCTAGACCCTTGTGAAGTGCCAGCTAATGTAAAATCAGAATCAATCATTCTGGGAAACTAGGACATATGCCAAGGTATTAGAAGAATAAGAAAACATTGTGTTGTAGTTTTTATTACAATGGTTCTATCTGCACATAATAATGCACACTACAGTTGCTCAGATCCTCCAAACAGGTAGTATCTGTGCCAGGATCTTAAGCTTCTAATGCAAACTGGATTCTTTATGGCAAAGAATGGTCAACAGTAAGCGCCTGAATAACTGATACTTTTTACTTACCAAGTATTCTTTGAGGATGGCAAATACAGAATCCACTTTTTTTTTTTTTTGAAATTTCCAATTGGGTGCCTTTGCTCATAGCATGTGAGAATGCCAGCTAAATACCCGCCTATTGCATTCCTTACGAACAGCTCTGACAGCTCTATGCTAGGAATGCCGACTTGTAGTGGAATCACAAGAGAACAAAAGCGGTTGGAGCTAAAACATTGCAAAGTCAATTCTCCAACAGGTGACCCTTGATACTTTCCCTGAATACATTCTTTGTCTTTCTTTCATGTAGTCATTCAACAAATGATCACCAAGTACCTACTTTTATGGACAAAGCATTGTCTAGATGCCAGGGATACAGTAGTGCTGGTCAGATGGTAACTGTCACTCACAGAGCTCATAATTCAGTAGAAGATGAGAATAACAAATGACCAAGTAAGTCATATATAGAGTATATTTGATGGTAACACATGCTATGGGGGAAAAATTAAGAAATGCAGGTGGGTGAGGAATGCTGGGACGGAAGGATGCAATTCTCTGGCCAATTGAAGAAGACATCTTAGAGAGGGAGACAGAAGGAGAGTTATCCCTAAGGACTGAAGGGCTACATCCTGGACACAGTAAGCAAGATAGAGTGTTGTAAAATATTATTTTGAGTTGTGTTACAATTGTTTATGCTGTGGAACATTTGTTCAATGATGCAAAGATGTGTTGCATTCTTTTATGTTGTATTTGTTTAACTCTTTGAAGCTTTATTACTTTGCCTGGCTAAGATACCTGATTGGTCTAATAAAGAGCTGAATGGCCAATAGCGAGGCAGGAGAAAGGATAGGCAGGGCTGACAGGCAGAAAGAATAAATAGGAGAAATCTGGGAGGAAAAGAAGAAAGAGCAAGAGAACAAGGAGTGGAAAACTCCAGGGGCCAGCCACCCAGCCACCTAGCTACAGAGCAAGCCATGGAGAAAGAAGAAAGATATACAGAAATAGAGAATGATAAAACCCAGAGGCAAAAGACAGATGGGATAATTTAAGTTAAGAAAAAGCTTGCTGGCAATAAGCCAAGCTAAGGCCAGGCATTTGTAAGTAATAATAAGCCTCTGTGTGTGATTTATTTGGGAGCTGGGTGGCAGCAGGCCACCCCAAAGAGTTAAGAGCTAAAGAGTTAAAACAAAAAAACAAAAAAAACAATCAACTACAACAGAGAAAAGGCAGTTGAAGAAAGCAGGAGAATGTGATGTCCTAGAAGCTTCTGAATAAAAGCCTTTCAAGGCAGGAAGAGTAAGAGAGAAGGGAAGTCTGAAGCTGACTCAGCAACACAAAGTCACAGACAACACTTTACAAGGCGCTTCCCTAGAGTACTGGGTAAAAAGCCTGTACAGGTTCAAGTCAGAACCAACAGGAAGACGGGAATTGTGAAGAGCAAGCACAGACAACTATTTGAGAAGCTCTAAGAGAACTGGGATGCCGTCTACTGAGGGCGTGGGGCTGGGGAGGTTCTTCTCAGTTCTTCTTTTCTCAGTTTTTAAGGAACTGAGGAAATGAGATACATATGTGCCAACGGGAAAGACTGGGGGACAGGAGGAAGAAGAAATGTGAGAGCTGAATGAATAAGTGAAGTCTCAACTGATTGGCTCTATAGCCACAGGACAAGCGTAACAGATGTGGAAACACAGGGCAGCTGGCACAAACACGCATGGGTGTTAATCTGGTGGTAGAAGATCTGAGTGAATCTCCTTTTTCTGTCAAATAAGAAGTAAGATCTGGGGTGATCATCTAGAGGAGAGGCAGTGACTGAGGAAAATGCAAAGAGCAATGTCAGCTAGCAGAAGGGACCTCAAGAGAGCTTTGCAGTACCTGATGGTTCAGCTCTGCTTTCAATTATGGCACTACCCCAGAAACCACCCGATAACCTTCCTCCTTCTACACATATTTTAAATTACTCAAAGCTAACTCTTGTTGCTTACAACTAAAACAAATCAACGTGCCACCTCTACTTTGAAGCCTAGGATGTTCTATTTTCTCACTGAAGGCCTGACGTTAACCAAGTTGGACCAATCATGTACACCTTTAAGTACACAGGAAGACCTTGCAGTACACCAAACATTTTGGGTTACTTTCCCAGCCACTGAGTAGGATGAGGAAAAATCAGGATTATATTTATATTACAGAATTGGAAACAAGGTCATGATGCTGAGCTGCTCAAAGAAAAATGTCCCTGTACAAAGCAGAGGACTGGCAGGATGGTTCATAATATCTTACCTTTTCTTCCAACCTTGTATGAGTTAAACTGCAAAAAGGACAGGGTATCTCCTAAGGGAGAGTGAAGCTGCATGGATGCACAGTCTTCCTTGCATGCACATGCAAATTTCAGTGACTAACAAAGACGCATAGGTAAGATCGCACTCAGTGATAATCTGGGCAGCAGGGAGGATGCACTTCACAGCGGACAGCGCTGTTTAAGACAGGGATGTATCTGAGAGGGCAATGAAACTGGATCACACAGAAGGAAAGTCAGTCTCTCACAAACAGAAACATTTCAAATATCACTGAGATGGGTGGAAATTTCCAGATCATGCAGACTAAGATGAGACTTCGTGATATAATGTGTCCCCCTTCAGGAAATTAAGAATTATTAAACTGCAGTAAACACAGCTGCTTCTGAGATAAAATCAGCCTTGTGACACCAAGAAGCAGGAGAGGAAGGAGGAGGGGGAGCAAGAGCCATCCTTCTACGGAAATCAGCTCTGCTCGGCTTGCTCTGATGAGCAGGTGCTTGGCTCCCTGGCACTGCTTCATGGAGGCCCTGAATCTTCACAGGGAAGTGTGAGGTTCGCTGTAAGGTGCGACCTGAAACCAGATATAACAGTTCTTTCTCCCAGCTGGCCCTGGGCTAGCTCATCTTTTGCTAGGGGGAGTGAGCTGCTCAGCCCTCTGGCCCAAATACACACCAGGAACCAAGGAAAGAAAAGAAGTAAACTGCAGTGCACATGTGCACACAGAAATCTCCCAGGAAGGAGGAACCTTGCTTGTGCAGTGCTCAGCATCTAGCCCCAAAGGCTTTGCTTACCAACCTACAGGGATGACTAGTTTCAAAGCAGGCAGTCTGGCTCCCGTATGTTCTCTCTTAAGCACTGTGCTCTCAGTGCCTACAGATAAACTTCAAATTCCTACAAGTCTGTCTTCCTTACCACACAGGAATCACAACTACTTGAAGGACTGGTGAAAACCCAGACAGTGTAAAAAGAGTATCTTCTGTGGGAGGGAGGTAGCTCAGTCGGTAGCATGCTTGCCTAGTACACACAAAAGCCCTGGCTTTGATCACCAGTACCATATAAACCCAGCATAGTGATACACACCAACAATGTCAGCACTCAGGTGAAAAAGTAGGACTGAGAGTTCAAGGCCATCCTTAGCCACATAGGAAGCTTGAGACCAGCCTAGCTAGATTCCATAGGACATTGGCTCAACCTGCCCTCACCACTCCCCCCAAAGAGTTCAAGTCATACTTAGGTACACAGGGAACTTGAGACCAGCCTGGGTAAGAGAACTTAGCTAAACAAACAGGCAAACAAAACTCAGAAAGACTGAGCATGCAATGCAAAGAGTATGTGGTGCTCAGTGAGAGAGGCATTCAGTTCCCCAAAAGACATATAATCACCAGCTCCCAGAGTCAATGCAGAACTCCAGGCTTCGCTGCACCCGTCAAAGAAGGAGGTAAGGCAGCAGGCTGTTGATAGTTTTGCTTTTACAACACCACTTGCAGAAAACAGTGGCAGAAACTAAGAGGGAAAAGAGAGCCCCCCCCCCTTCCAAAATGTGAGAGGCAAGTCCAAGGCTGGCCCTTTGAGTTCAAAACGGATAAATTATTAAAGAGGAAAGTCACTGAAAAATAAATCCAACTAGTGGAACAAGTGAAAACCAACAAAAGGCCCAAATCAAAGGGGCACAAAGACTGCAGAGAACCGGCAGCTTGGAGCCAAGCACTCCCCGCTGGATGAGAAGGATGAATTCGGAAAGTTTGTTTATTTTTTCCTTTTAAGAAAAAAAAAAATTAAGCTGGGCAGTGGTGGCGCACACCTTTAATCCCAACACTCGGGAGGCAGAGTCAGGTGGATCTCTGTGAGTTCGAGGCCAGCCTGGTCTACAGATCCAGGAAAGGCGCCAAGCTACACAGAGAAACGCTGTCTCGAAATAAAAAAAAAAAAGAAAGAAAAAAGAAATTAGACTTGATGTGTATCTTTCTTTTACCTGACCTGACCTGAAGGCCACAGACCATGAAATCCTTAAGCAGAAAGTGTTTGAAAGAGGGTTGAATAGGGGTGGATCTCTGACTACTTCTGCATTCCCATTAGTTTAAAGTGATAAGCTGTGTGTTCGCTCTCCAATAGGTGGCTGTCCTCTGTGCTATGTCCCTTCAAATAGGTTTTCTTCTGGCTCTGACGGTGATAGCTGGAGAGGATCTTTTGAGAGTCATTAGTCTTCAGACACACAAACGGAACGGAACAACTTCTCCCAGCCTTGTAAGCATGAGAACGATTGGAAGCAGCATCTCCTGGTTCTTGCAGAGACCTCCAACCTGTCCTAAAGAGCTGCTCGTTCACGAGGAAAAGATACAAGAGGCAGTCAGGTCAGCAGTTCTCCTAGCCCGTTTCTCCTTGTGTGTTTCCCTCATCTCCAAATTCTCTTTGGAGAGAAGCAGACCGGCAGTAACCCAAACGCGTGCACTATGACCAGGCAGGGAGGAAAGAACTGGGCCAGGCCCAGGAGACAATGGGGCTCTGGAGGGCTTTGGAAAAGTGGAAAAGCACACTCTGGCAGATAGTGTGGCCTCTCCTCCACTCTAGCCAATGGCTAACACAGACACTGGAATTTTTCTAGTAAAATTACCCCTTTAAGAGTGTCTGAAACCTGTTCAGATTTTTAAACCAGCAATGTGTGGCAGTACCACAAAAGAGAACGCATGTGGGCTGCCCCAGCCAGAGGCTGGTTTGCAACTTCTAGGTAAAAAAGAATGGCAAGGGAGACAGACTGCCCATCCCTGGGAAGCTTCTGGTCTAATAGAAATAAGAGAGACGTTCATTCAGCAAACTGTGCCGTGGGCAGAAAGTGATACACATCAAAAGGGAGACAGAGAAGATAACAGGAGCTTAGGCAAGTGAGAGGTGCTTGAAGCAGGAAGGAATCCTGTAGACTGAAGCATGTGATCTGAGCTGAAGCTAGAAGGAGGGAGCTCTGGGCAGGCTACAGAGCAGCCATTCCAGAGAGAAGAAAATGACTGCAAAAGGAAAAAGACAAATCAGGGAAGATGTCTGAGAAATGACCGGGACACTACTCATGTTTCAGCCCCACCAATATCCCTTAGTGTCTGCCGACAACGCATTCCACAATGGAGAAACAAGGGTGACGACAAGAGACAGAGCTACTGCAAAGTCCAAAGGGGCTGAAGACTGCATGGAGGGTTTCATCATAATGGCAATGGAGAAACTGCTTTTGAAGTTACCACTTTGGTTTGGTTTTGTATAGCAGAGGAATTTCACATTGAAACATACTGTGTTCCAAGTTCTCTACCTACAGGGCCTACACTCCATGGACTGGAGGGAGAGCCAGCCACTGCAACCAGGGAGAAGGCTTTACTAGCAGCCTGGGAAAGACCGACAGCTTGGGGAGGTAGTGGTAAAAACAGAAGCACATGGATTGAAGAAAGAGAGAGCGGTTCAATCAAAACTAGTCAGGCTTGGCGGTAGAGGTCAACTTGGGACTAGCAGCCATGATGTGGCTCCATAGGATATCAAGCCACAAGAACCAGTGGCCCAGCAGACATGCAATCCCATACTGGCAGCAGTAGGATGTCTAATGGCTACTAGAAAGAACATAGGTTTGGGAAATGGGGTACGTGGCCGATGGGACAGCAGCCTGAGAAGCCACAGGGCATCCATCTCAGATAGCTATTGTATCAGAAACATTAACTGCAGTGAATGTGACTATAAATTCTCACAGCTATTTGGTTTGGAGTAGCGTTGGTGGCTAAGAAGGCACTAGAATGTCTCATGTGTTTAAAAGTTCATTCCGAATTTTACCTTTGAAGCTTGGGACAGATGAAGCGTAGCAGAGTTATATGTGAGATATGTGCCAGTGCCGTCCGTGTATTAGTGCCCACTTCCTTTGATTATGATGCCCTAAGAACATCATGGAATGCTATTTAACCATTAGGTCCTACCCTTTTTGGAGCCAAGGTCTACCTTGGCTTGTAACCACAAGCATTTCTACATGAATCCAACCCACTGTTTCTAGATCCTAAAAGAAATATGAATACTTTCATCTTGATTTCCAAGGATGCAAGTACTCAAGCTTTAGTCATAGGATTGAGAAAAAAAAAATCTAAGCCACCAGATCCTTAGAAACTTATGAGAAAAAACCTTTCTTACTTCTAAGCCAAACATTTGCACACCCCCTCAATATTCTTTCCCGATGACTGTAACTGTTATAATTTTGTCCTTTTGGAAAGTCACATCAAGACAGATTTATCAAAATAAACATCAGATAATAGAGTGATGAAAATAACCAGGAATGGGAAGGCATAACCACAGAGTCTATTTTGCCTTCTTTATTACTCCTTTACCCCCCAAATCTCATAATTTGGTATATACGAGCCCAAACTGCAGAAATTGGCCATTTGGTCTCACATGACCTGACTGAGTCAGCTCATCACAGAAATATCTCTAGCAAGCTTAACATCTGCTGAAGGGTATTTTGCTAAGGCTGCTTGGAGCAGACACTGGACTCTGCCTATAGGAGGCTTTGCTTTCATTCCAGTGTCTGTGCCTCCCACAGCAGCTCAGGTAAGTTCTCTGTTATACCCTCATCATGATGATTCCCTTCTCCTTGCTGACAATTGCTTTGGATCAAAACAGAACAAAAAACAAACAAACAAACAAAACCAAGAACGGTGGACGGGAAGTCCTGCAGAACATCTTAGGAAGCACCATCCTGACGCCTAAAGAGGTTCTAGGAGAAACAAGGTTCCTTCCGTTTCTGACAAGCACTGATGTTCAGGGACACAATGTAACATCTTCTGACCCTGAGAGGAGGCAGCTGAGCAGGAAACAACCTGGGTCCTTCAGAAGCCACAAATTAACTAGTTCTCAGGATTGACATTTTGTGATGACATAACAGATCCCTTTATTAAGCCATTTCGAATTAGGTTTTCTCTTTATTGAAGCCCAAAGCATCCTAAGCAATGCAGTACTACCTGTGATAAGCAAGATGAGGTTCTGCTTCTGTGTGCCTAGTAATTCTGGGGTGATTGAATAAAAAAAAAAAAAAAAAAAAAAAAAGGTAAGATTCATTTCTCGGTAAGTGTTTTGGAAAAATCATCTGTGAAAGGCTGTTTTTAATAGTGACCCTTGATGTATAGAAAGTGCTTTGAAATCCTCCTACAGAGCACAGACACTGTCATAAAGTTAAGGATGAGCCACTGTGAATGATATGTGTGGGGTACGCAACATACTTGGAGTCATCAACCGCGTAAACATCAGGAAACCACCGTGAAGTTGGTCTTCATTACTCATCCACTGTTCTTTGGTTCTTGTTTCTGTTGTGAGCCACCCCTGCCCCATGTGTACCTGGTGAAGCCACAGAAATACCCGCCCCCCAACACCGCGCGCGCACGCGCACACACACACACACACACACACACACACACACACACACACACACACACACGAAGGGAGAGGGAGACAGGGAGAGAGAGAGAGAGAGAGAGAGAGAGAGAGAGAGAGAGAGAGAGAGAGAGCGAGAGAGAGCGAGAGAGAGCGCTGAGGCTTAAAGAGGAAGAATTGCAGAGATCCAAAGCTAACTGGGCTTGATTTTCTTCATAATAAAAATGCTTTGTATTCTAAATACTTTAGAATAAATTCATGTGCTTAGAGCTCAATTTAATGCAAAATCTGGAGAAATCAAAACAAAATCTTTTTAAGACCAATATAATGATGATAATAATATCTTTTGTGTTTGAAGTGTTGATTTTCTTCATCTTACATGCTTCAAATTTCCAATCCACATTCCTCTCGAATACCATCTCCTTCTCCTTGAAAATGTTTCTATATGGCCCCTCCTGTAGGCCAGGGGCTCTCAAAGGTCTGTTTGTGTATGATGTATCTGGGAAAGAACCAGAAATGCAGCAGCTACCAGTAGAGGCACAGTTTGACCCAGAGATGCCAGTGTGAACCAGCACTCTGGGTGGTTCCAGCCACACTTGCAGGTAAGTGACTCCAGACTGCATACTAGATCCCGGCACAAATAGAAAACATCTAATTATCATAGGAGATTTAAGCTGGATCAACACAAACATGCACATGGTTGCCTGTAATTTTGATGTTCCCTTTGAGGTCTGGAACAAACCCAACTTCCCTGTGACTTGGATACATCTTAGGAATAATTTTGCTTTAGAGGTCAGGAGTTTTATCTTTTCCTTCCAAGCCCCACCCCAGCCCCCCAAATGTATTTTTGTCTTGAGTTTAAACATGCAGTTTATATAAATTTTATAGAAATACAAAACTTTATAAAATATAAAACAAACAAACCCCCACACTACATAATGTCTGACTGTGAACCAGAGGCTGGGATACCCAAGCAAACGCAGACGGTAGGCAAGAGGAGAAGCAAACACTGGGTTTTCCAGCCGTCGGCCCTGAAACCAAAACTTAGGAAGGAAGCTGACCATTAAGCAAGTGGCCAGGGGACAATAGCTCAGGCCAGTCCTCGGCTAAGTCTGAGCCAGAGAACCCTGGAATTAAACAAAGCTTATGCCCTGAGCTCAGTTTCCCTCACAGCTGGGCTCTAAAATAAGGACAGCGGTGTAAGCCAGAGCATTGTTCAAGTAGGAGCTGAGAACTCCTTAGCCCTAAAGAAACTGTGAGCAAGGCTCCTCCACCCATCTCTCTCAAGGACATCTTAGAGCTCAAGCTCTGTGGAGCAAGGGCACAGAGCACAGCGGAGAGCTGGAGTCTGTTTCAACTCAGCAGCTCTAACCCACAGTAAGGCAAAGGAGCTAGCTGACTGGTAGACGTCTTGGTGCTTAAAGGAATAAAGAAAAGGCATAAGGCCAAGACAACTGTCATCAAATAACACAAAAGGCTCCAGACATGCAGTGGAATAAACAACCCCAGAAAACAAACCAATAAAACATCAGTATACATTGGTTAAAAGGTAAGAAGTCAAGACCACTGGCACAACTTGTATATTCTATCTAGTTATCTTAAGTTGGAAAGAGGATGGGCTGTTTTTTTATTATTTTAATCATCTTCTTCTTCTTTAAAGAGTCTTAACAGTCCTCAGGGCAATTTACAAATGGGAAAAATTTCAATATGGGTTCTGATGGATCATCATTAACTCTTCACCCAACTAAGTTCCTTCCAATCACACTGCTTCTGGCTAATCTCCAACCTTCTCTCTTCCAGCTGCTCCCAGCCAGCTGCAGGTCCGCCTGAAGACTCAGGGGCCATCACCAACTCACAAGCACCATTCCTATACTCAGCTGAGTGTGCACCTGGAGCCTCCCATTTCAGTGTCTGTCTGAGGTATGTATGCAAAGTTCCGTTTGTAAGGATAGAAACTAGTTCTCTAGGTAGCAAATGCCTGACTTTGGGATGTCCATAAGAGCACCAAATTCATCTCAGAGCATCAGGAGCTGTTTTCTGAGGCTGTGCTCTCATTGCTTTAAGCAAATTTCATCAGGATTCTTTTGAAATTTGGGGGGTATTCTTTCTGCAAACTCACATGTTCTCAACTATGCTTCCTAATTATTTCTGGATGTGTAGCTCTGATACGGCATCAAAAAAAAAAAAAAAAAAAAAAGGAAGATCAATGATGAAAAACTCCTTGATTCTGCATATTTGTTTTTCACTAACACTCAGAACATCCTTGGTTCTTTACAATAGCCTTGTAAATCTTTATGGTAGACATATGCGTGCCCCTTCATGAAAGGTAACATCAAGTGCTTGAAGGGTGTACGAAAACCAACCATACCAATCTCCTATAGCTGAGTATCAACTTACCCCAAAGGGTTGTTTAAAGGTACGAGCAAAGCACTGGTGAAGGGTGGACTTGTAGCACATCAGTTTGGTGAGTTTAGGGCTTTATGGGTTGAGTAAACACCACACATTCACCCACCACCACTACTTGCTCCAAATCTCAATTCTGTAACCACACACCATACTGCTCTTCCTCGGTCATCAAACGAACACCTTGACCCTGAAAACTCCCACGAGGACCTGACATAATGGCTGATACACTCTGGATTGCCCTTGAGCACTGCAAGAGCAAACTGCCATTCAACCTCAGGTGACCTACACTGCGGCCCTCTGCAGGCTCCCTGGCAAAGGCCACCTGGCACTAAGTGTGTTCTCTGCCGTTACCACAGCACATGGTTCTTTCCTGAGCCTCCAGCCTACTTGACGCAACAGCAGGAGAGAGAGACACACTGACCTCACTGTAAAGGTCAGAACTCTCTGGGGTGAGGGAAAACGAGCAGTAGCAGGGGAACCTACTTTGCCAGGTGGTTCATGAGCAGCTGCAACATCTGCCGATTCTTCTCCGGGAGCCGATGAACTAGGCTGTGGATCTCAGAGACTCGAGTCTCTTGGTTTTCCAGCTCTGTGAAGGAAGGCGGTAATGTTTTATGGGAGTCACAGCTAAGTGACTGGACAAGACAAGACCCGGGGAAACTAAAGCCTCAGCCCTAACACAGGGAAGATGTTCTCGAGGATTTACAACCCTGTCCTGTGTGCGTGCTTAGGTCCAGCATGGCTGGCTCTGAAAGGCCTGTCAACGTGCTTTCTGTATCAGAGTTCATGCAAATAACGACTGTGATGAAATGGAGCCGGTCAACTGCACACCCAGGGAGCGAGCAAACACGAGGTCAGCTGGATCCCGAGAGGGTCAACTTCATTTCAAGGAAAGAAAGAACTTTATGCACTTGTGAAGTGGTAAACAGATCTTATGTGAACATTACAAAGGTCTCAAATTTCAAAATAACGCATCCGGACGCATCAAAGAAATCCACGCTGAGCTTACGTGCAACACACCGGCCTAGTGGGAAGAAAGCAGTGACAGATAAAATATCTAAATCTTTCTGTCACTCTATGACCTATAACATAGCCTGTCACCTTTGGATTAAACTTGGGAGAGTAGCTTTGTGTCTCTGGGAAATAGACTGCTAATACTCATCATACCTATTTATGGTAGTGATGTGAGGTTTAATTAGAAAGTGATTGCTATGGGTTTGGAATTTCTCCGGAGAAAGAATCCACATCAACACCATCTTCACTCCCCCATGCCTTTCCCCTCCTTATTGAAGAGGACAAGCTCAAGTATGTAAGGCTAGCGGAACATTAGGTACTACAAAATTAGGCCAGTAGGGTTACCAGGATAAACAAACCCTAAAGGCTAAAAGGAACCAGGGAGAGGTACAAGCTATGGGCATCATAATACCAAGAGCAGCCCTGCCAGGTTTAAATCTGATAGAGAACCTAGCTGCCCCGTTACTGCTGGTCTGCCCCACGTAGACAGATTCCAGGATACTTAGGGTAGCTTGAACCTAATCCCTATGTATTTTAATACCAGTAATATGAACTAGGGGCCTCAATGATAGAGCCAAAGAATGATCAGAAGCTGTAAATGGAAGACATGGTGGAAAAAAAGATTGTGAAGTTACATAAATGGCATCATACTCAGAGAAACACTTCCAATGCTCAACTGAGGAAATGGACAATGTCTGGTTCATTCTGCAGAATGCTACTTTAAGGACAGGGGGTGGGGTGGGGGGACAAACCCAAGAAGTTACAACTCCAATAATCAAAACTGCCTTTCTCTCTCTTCTCTCCTCCCTTCTATTCCCCTCCCTCCTGGCCAAGAAAAGTGCCTTGAGTTTTCCCTCTTCCACTGTGAAGTCAGAGTGGTAGTGAGGCCCCTAGTTCTTGATTCCATTTCGTTTCTTTCCGTTACAATTTCATAAGCTTGTATGCAGACATTTTGCATGTAGAATGTGGCAGGCTAGACAGTATTTATTTTGGGATTCTGAATGTTCCTCGAAATAGAAAAATCTATTCTTTTTCTCCTTGAAACTTCAACCAAAAGATGCTTACTTGCCGCTTTGATGAAACTTCTTTGAAACTGGTACATCATGAGTGGTCCTGGAAGCATTCTAGAATAAAAATATATAGACAGAGGCAAGTCAGTTCCACAGTAAAATGATCACTCTTGCTGAGCAGCACACTGAGTGCTGCCAAACAGCACAGCACAGCTCTAACACACAGAGCACAGAGCAACAACAGCCCTTGGTGTAGGAGTACTGACTGAAAGTGTGTGACATTTCACCTGAAGTTCTCAGTTTCACATTTTCTTCATCTCTTCCCCACCACCAGCATCTCGTTATGTCACTGAGGATGTCTACTTCCCAGATGCTGGGGTTACAGATGTTTGTGCCAGTCTGTCCCTCTCTCTCTACTTCCCAGATGCTGGGGTTACAGATGTTTGTGCCAGTCTCTTCCTCTTTCCTTTTGAAAAGGATAGCTACAACTATGCATCAGTCACAGAGCAGCAAGGGCTGATGCAGGAGGTCAGCACAGACCCAAAGACCTCCTTTCAGTCATCCATGAACAAAAGTGCATTAGGACATGTCTGAGAAACAAGCAACCAGCTTCTTATCTGCATCAGCTAGCCTTAGACTCTCATTTATCCAGAAGCTTGTTGTTGAAATCAGTGCTTCTAGAAACAGCAAAAAAATTTGTGTAGGTGTTTTGCATCTAAGAGGAATATTACTTCCAAGTACCAAAGGGATACAGGACATTGTATCAACTGTGGGTGAACATGATGAACTACAAATGAGCTTTTTCTGATAATTCAGAAAATAATGAAACATTCTTCATCATGTGTTGCTCAGATTTCATTCTTCAGCCTAGCTTCCCCAACTCAACTCTTAGTCACCCCTTGCCCTGCAGCTCACTCTCTCAATGCCCCAAATAAAGGCTGCATTACCAACTCCTTTTCTGTAACTTTCTTCGCTTGTCTAGCCACATAGATTTTTGTAAAGCCTGTACAGAGGCTTACTCAACCCATAATTCCAATCCTTCTCCTTAAGGCTATAACCCATCTTCCTGTACAACTACAACAAAGAATTGCAGTGTCCCTACTGAGTGCAAGTTTCAGGGCTTGCTCGCTCTCGCTCTCTCTCTCTCTCTCTCTCTCTCTCTCTCTCTCTGTGTGTGTGTGTGTGAGAGAGAGAGGGAGAGAGAGAGAGAGACAGACAGACAGACAGACAGACAGACAGACAGAGATGCAAGCAGTGAGCCAATAGTCTAAATGAAGGATGGGGGGGCAATGATATTGTATATAATGGTATATAGTAATATTTCTTTTCTTCCTCCCTCCACTCCCCATTTCTCCAGTTAATCACACTAGCAGAGACCAAATGACAGTCTCCAAATGGCAATTTTCCCACATCTACCTTCTCATTTTTAAGGACCAATGCAAGCAATATATTCTGTGTGAAACACAAAGCAATCACAATAAGCTGCATATGTAATCAAGTCTGTTCAAAGGAGTAACATATGAATTCTTGTTTTCTTAGCAGATAACACAGGGAAGGCCACAATTTAGGGCATGTCTAGGGCTAATCATCTTAATACATCTCATTAAGAGTAGGGCTTTCTAAATCACTCACGGCACCATTGCACACTGACAGCCCATCAACCCAGGGCAATTTATAATCGGCCTGACTGGCTGAACTTAATGCTCCCACACAGAAGCTGTTTCCACATCTCAAACACCCACCCAGCAGCTCTCTGGAGGCTGCAAATAAAACTGCTTTCTTCCTGACAGCATGCTAACTAAGTGGCTTGCTGCTCACAAGTGGAAATCCCCACCTCAGGTAGGTCTTTAGAGCACTAGTGACGGTCTTTATCTCCCATTCCGCACAGATATCGGTTTCTGTCTCAGAAGCTGCTTTGGGATCTAGAATGAAAAAAAAGATAATGAACAAAACAAAGCATAAAAGATACTAACAGCAAAGGTTCATACATGAAACAAAAAAGCACTCAACCTCATCACTAACTAGAAAAATGAAAATTAAAGTTAAAAAGAGACATTTATTTTGCTTATTCCATCAGAGAAATATTTAAAAATCTAAATATTGATTGTTAGAAGAATATGGTGAAGGTACTCGGGGCAAAAATTGCTGGAGGCAGCTGCTATCAATGCAACAGATTGAAAAGGATTTTGACAATATATGTATCATTGAGTCCAGAAAGCTCAGATCCTCTAAACTAGTAATTCCATTTCTCCCCATTTCACCTCAGGGAATAAGACAAAGTATGAACCAAGCTACCGACCAGACATATTCATTGAATCTTCTTCTTTAAAACAGTGAGAAAATAAAAGAAGGGGACAGTCTAATGGTCTAATCAGAGAAGACTGGTTAAGTGAATTACGGTATACCTCCCGATGGAATATTATGTTTACATGATACCTATGACTTATGACATGGAAAGTGCTTGTATTATGTAATGGCAAGTAAAAAAAAATCAGGATTCAAATATTTTAGAGAAACAAAAAGAGACTGAAAGCAAACACTTTCAAACTATAGTAATGATTGTGTTCAAGTGGCAAGAATTGTGGCTTTTATATTTTCCAAGTTGTATATGGTTTGATTCCATTACTTTTATAGTATTTTTTTCAATTAACTTGAGCCTAGCTTAAGTACAGTGAGTACCACCATGACTGTGCTGGCTCCTGATAACTTCCCTTTCAGCCTCTTCTTGCATGCAGCTTTAAGCCAATGTATTTTAAGTAAACACATACTCAGGAGAAAATTCATGTAGCTATCCTGAGTAGCACACAGACAGGGGAGAACAACAGGCAGAGGCAGGAGGACGAACAGCTTCATGGGTCAATGGGTACCACTGTCACTGGCAAGATGGGCCAGGACACATACAAAAGGAACAGGGAGGCAGGAGAGCCTTTAGGTGTGTGGAGGGAAAGCCCACCCTTCCTCAAGACCAAGAAATGTCCCGCAGGCCCAGCTCACATTCTCTTTCCTTTCTGCAGAGTGCCTCAGTTTCCCCTGGGACTTTCTCTTAGATTACTCCTAGGGTTGGGAAGTGAAGTCGGGATAGACAGCTCGAAGGTACAACCCAGGGTACTGAGAAGCGATTCAGGGATGGTGCAGGGCCTGCTCCACCCCAGTCACCACAAAGTCCATGACTTTTCTAGGAGACAAGCTACTGTGTTGATGTGCCTGCTGGTGAAAGGCTATGCAAATGCCAAGTGCTACCACGTGGAGTCTCAGAGGAAGCTTCAAGACAAAGCCAGCAAAGAGAGGCTGTGGGGTGTGGAAGACAGGTTCAGCACTTGAAACTAGGCATACCTTTTTAGTCAAACATGCCTGTCCCCCACCTCTTGTCCCTTGGAAAAGTCCTAAAGTTCACAGTGGCTGTGCTGGATCAGATCTGGGGCCATTTCTGAGCCAATCACAAAGACACCAGAGAAGTAGTGCGTCTTTAATTGGTTGTCCTGAGTTCGTATGCCCCCACCTTTTGAAAGAGTAAGAAAAGACGCACAGTGGTTTAGATCTGGTTTTCCAGTTTGATATTTAAATGGCATGCCAGGTAAATAGAGACTGAAACCGGACTACCTCTTTCTCAATAGTTCCCAAGACTGAACAGCAAGCAAGAGTTTCTGCCTACGGGGCTAAGTGCATTTCCACTGAGAAAGGAGATGAGTCACCAGACACACTTTTCTGTTTGATGAGAAAGAACCCACATTTATCCTAGTGGGATGAGGTCAAATACTCATAAATGGCTTACAAGTTTAACCTGTAATTCCCAAGAAAGAGAGAGAGCACAATTCCAGCTGTTCCCTACCGTGCAGGGTGCTCCTCTGACATATATTATTTACTGATGAAGCAGAGAAGGGCTTTAGCTTATAAACTCTGCCTCTCCTAAAAGCAGGAGGCTTGTGCGATGTTCACACATGACCACAGGCAATATGACTTTCTTTAAGCTTGAAACAAACAAGGAAGGAACTCTTTCATAGAATGACAAATCCCACACAGTTCTACTATAGCAACTGTCCTTAAAGCTCTGAAAATGTACTTTTCCAACTGTCCTGATCTCTGAGACTTTAATTCTTTTCCGTCTCTGTCATGCGAAGATTCCTGTTTTCCTCCTGCAGACAGACAGACACCAGACTGCAGAAGCCTATGCATCCAGGCACTGTGCTTGGCATGGTCTTCCTCCCCTCTGGTCCCAAAGCACATGAGCACTGTGACACTTCATGGTTTTTGGATTCAAGACAGATGTTACTGTACATTTTTCTGAGGAACAATCCAAGTTCTACCCCAGAAAAGGGGACATGAAACGGTATCAGCAGCAGTTGGCAGGTCCCAGAGTCGTGAACTGTTCCATGAACCACATTTAGCAAACTAATCATTAGCTTCCACTTTTCCGGGCTCTGTAACCATAGGAGTATTGCATAACATTACAGGGAGGAGAGTCAAATTACAGTCCGGCTGAAAGGTTTTTTTTATAGCACTGATGAGGCAAGGCTCATAAGATGAATGTGTCCATTTTAATTCATTTAATATCCAAACTAAATTGAATACAACCACCCAAGTTACCCCCACTGCCAGAAAGAGTGGCCTGTTTCTATACTTCCTTCCTGAGGCTCCCTTTGCTTAATGGACGCTTCCTGGTGGCATCTGAACATCTCTGAGGCATCGTTTTCAAAATCTGTAGACCTCTGAGCATTTCTCCCCAGCCTGCTCCTCAACCACTACAGAGCTTAGTGTGATGAACACACTGAGAGAGCAGCACAGTGCTGAAGAGGGCATGTGACTGATGAGCAGGGACGAGGTCTGCTCTTCCACCTACTACCATATGAGCCCAGAAAATCTGGGGACACAGAGTGAAGCTGTGCTTCTAACTGGAAGCTGCCTTAGGTCACACCAAACCAGTTTCTGAAAACCACTTGGTACCCCAACAGTGAAAGGAACTCAATGAAGATTTGGGAGATGAATTAATGCTTAAGGTGCTTGATATGCAAGCATAAAGACTTGAGTTCATATCTCTGGTACCTATATAAAAATGTAGGCATGAAGGTATGAGCCTGTAATCTGATGGGGAAGCAGAGAGAGGAGGATCCTTGGAATCCACTGACCGGGTAGTCTAGTGGAACCAGTGAGCTGTAGGCTCAGAAGAGAGACCCTGTCTCAAAAACAAGGTGTAAAGTGATAGACGGAGAAACCCAACACCAACTTCTCACCTATAAACACACATGCAACATGTCAGATACATGTAGCACACACAGAGGCACCCTCAACAATAAAAGAGAAAAAATGAAAACATACATACACTAAACAGTAAATCTTTCCTATGGTACAGGCAACCACTGTATCACATTTCTACTAGTACATGCATATATAAATATATAGATGGGCCTATGTTTCTTTTCAGGAAGCAAATGGTCTGGTTTGCACAAGGAAAGCCCTGGGTTTGATCCCCAGCTCCACAAAACAGATATGGGAGCACATGACACATGTCATTTTTATAGTGATAATTTCATTTGACAACTTCCTGCAAAACTGTCCCATATCCACACATGAATATATGAACTTCTGAGTACTTCACTTTACATATACACCATTCTTGACTTATTGTCCTCTTTTAAAGCAAATTGTGGTTGTACCCTTGTCACTATGATAAACATGGACATAAACTACTGTTTCTTTCAGATCTTTCCCTGCAGAAACAATTCCTGAAAGTGGACTTTCTGGATCAAAAACATGTGCCTTTTAAGTTCTTGAACATACTACTCAAGCTGCCATCAGAGGTTTATGCTTGAGTGACGACTTCTCACATCCTCATAACAACAGGCAAATGGGCTTCGGTCTTTATCAAAGAGATTTTTGTTTTGTTTTGTTTTTCTTTTTCTAGGTTATCTCATTGTTTTAATTTGCATTTTTTGACAAGAAGGACAAGAGCAAATGCAGAACACTCTTCTCTCTCTCTCTCTCTCTCTCTCTCTCTCTCTCTCTCTCTCTCTGTGTGTGTGTGTGTGTGTGTGTGTGTCTAAAGTGAACATTACTGAGATATACTTACCTGTTATAACTGTACAGTTCCATACTTTCTGAAACTCATATATAGTCAAGGAGCTACCATAACCTAGGTACTCCATCACCCCACAAGTCCTGATGCTTCGTGATATTCACTCTTCTTCCACCACTTTTACCCCGGCAATACTTGCACATAGTATAATACTTCTGAAATCCAGCCACGCTGTTACATGTACAGTAGTTTAATCCTTTTATTAACAAGTCCTAGTCAGTGTTCTGGGTATGCCATAATTTGTTTATCTCTTCCCTAGATGATGGACATCTGGGTGCTTTCCAGTTGCGGCTGCTATGAATAAAGCTACTACAAACATTTGCACAGAGGCTTTATATGGACTACATTTTCATCGCTTAAGTAAATGCTGTATCATCAAGCAGGACTATATAAAAATCTTCAAGAATAGAACAAATGATACAAATGTTTTCCTTTAGATGAAATGCTCAAATTGCTTTCCAAAATGTTAGGGCCATTTGCATTCCCACCCACAGAATGGGAGAGCTCTGGTTGCTGCATTTCCTTTCAACTCAGAACTCAGTCAGTCACTTGAATTTTAGATGTCCTAGTAGTACATCACTTTTCAAGTTATAGCACTACTGACTGATGGTGTCAGATGTCTCTTCATGCACATGATAATGTGGTTCACCTTTACATATGGCATTTGCTCTTCGCATACTTTCTTTACTCAACTGATCTTTTCAATATTTTTTTCTATTTTTAATAAGTGGGTGATTGTCTTAAAAATCAAGAGCTTTTAAAATATATTCTAGAGATAAATCACTGACTAGATCCACATTTTTATAAACACTTTCTTCTGATCTATAACTTTTTTTTCCACATTTTTTTTTTCTTTTTACAGTACCATGGATTGAATTTCAGCCATCATGCATGTCAGGCAAGTATATACCACTGAGTCACATCTCCAGTCTTTCTTGTATTTGTTTTTAATCTTGAAACAGGGTCATACTAAGATGCCCAACCCAGGCTTGAACTTACTCTGCAGTCCAGACTGGCCTTGAACTTGTCATCTTGCTATTTCAGCCTTCCAAATAGCTGAGGACATGGGCTGCCTCAGTAGTCTACCATGAATAATATCTCTCTTAGAGGGAAAGTTTTGTATTTAAATGAAGTTTGACTTAACATATTTTCCTTTAATGGTTCTTTCCTGTGTTCTAGTTAAGGAAGCTCTTTAAAAATAAGGTCACAGAGATATTTTTTTCTGTGTTTTTTGTTAGGTTTACAGTGTTAGCTCTTAGGATACATTTTTAGATACTTTTCATCTGTGGTATCAGAAGAGAGATCATTTCATCTTCCCTCATATGGATGTCAAATTGTACAACAGTACTTGTTTAAAAGACTCTTTTCTCCAGCTAATTATCCTGACACCTTGATCCAGGATCCAAGTATGTGCTGGTCCTGTTTCTGGGCTTATTTGTTTGCTGGATTAATTTACATATTTGCCTTCAAAAATACCACCCAGTCTCACTCTAAAAGTGAGCTGTGTTTTGTTGTCTATAAACTCTTTTACTAAACTGTTCATGAACCTTTCGTGGTTTCTATCTCTATAACGTATGAGTAGAAAATGCAGCCTCTACCCTCTGTGTATATCAGACTTCACTCAGCCCATGTGCCATCCCCCAAGGCTAGATTTAATATCTGGCAATTTGAGAAGCAAAGTTGGTTATTTTGTTTTCTGACAACAAAAGTCACAAAACTTAAAAAACCTTAGCTACTTCCTCTATGCCTTGTCTAAGGACCTCAAACACCCCCCAGCTGCTTGTGTTTTGAGACCCAAGAGCACTTACTGTCTGGGTTCTGTCTTAGAGCTTGCAATATCCTAAGAGGCAAGGATGGTGACAGGTGCAAGAGCGGAGGGGAAATGAGCCTCCATCTGTGATCTCCTCTCTGGGAACTCAGGATCATGGCACACAACCCCCTGCCTGGCTCCCAGAGCCATCTTGACCCAAGGAGCCTGCCATCATCTGTCTGCTCCCTTCACCGGGGGGAGGCTGAAGTTGGTTTTCTCTCTATTCCCCTACTTCATCTTGGGTACAGTCTTCAGTCTGAGTTGTCTCCACTCATTATGATGTAGCTTCGGGTCTCAGAAACTATCATGAAGAATTACCTGGTCCTTATGGAACTCTTCGGAAAGAAGTCCTCAGTTGCTGTTTATTCATGACAATGTGTGGAAATGTGTGGGGAATGAGGACACAGAAGGAAGGAATGCAGACCTTCAAGGTTCCAGAGGGATAGAGAAGATGAGTCCATGGCTGGAGACAGGCAGAGGATAACACTGCCTCTAATCTGGTGATTTGAAGCACTGCTGTTTAATACCTCCCTTGGGCTCCCTGGAATTCTAACCCAGAGGGAAGTTACAGCATAGGAGGAGAAAAACAGCAACGCTGAACTAGCCTGTCTTTGTCATCGTAACGAAACATTAGAAAGACACACAGACTAAAGGAACGTGAAGCTTGACTAGCACAGCAAAGCAACCTTTTAGTTAACGGTCTCCTGTTACCAGAGGCAGGGCTCACGGGAAGGCCCAGAGAAAGCCTTTGAGAGCACCACCTGCTAGGCGATGGCCTTCAGCATAGCACATCATCCCGGGGAAGTCAGGCCACACTCCTTTTCCACACGGCTGCTTTCCGCAGGCCTACAACAGCCCTGAGAACAGACCCTAGACAGTGAGGTAAGGCTGGGCAGTAATGGCAGAAGGACACTTTTATAACATGAGGATGAATTCAGAAGCGAAAGTCAGCAAGATGTGGGGGTGACACCTGTAATCCCAACTCCAGAGGTGGAGGCCAAGGGAGCAGGCATTCACGTTCACCTTCAGCTTGACAAAATATATATGCATATTGTGTGTGTGTGTGTGTGTGTGTGTGTGTGTGTGTGTGTGTAGTGAGTCTGAAATCAACCTCGCTACATGAGAGACCCAATAACAAAACAAAAACAAGCACACAAATGAGGTAGGAAGTAGTCCTCAAAGAACCATCAAAGCAATGAGAAGAACCACAGGCTTTGAGTGAACAGTTATATATACCAGTTCTTCCAAGATCTTATGCAGAGTGGGACCAGAAGGAATTATTCAGGACGATAGAGCCACATAAAACAGAATACTTATGATTGACTGCCAATGGGATCTTGTACAACAGCCTTTCAAGGCCATAAAATAAGGGGGCTCTGAAATAGATTTAGGAAAGTAGTCACAACAGACCAAGGAGAATCTGTTCGGGGGAAGTCAGCAGCAAAGAGCTTTCAGCTTCCTGGAAAGGCCACGGCACTGTTTGGTGGTATAGAATACAGAGAGCAAAGCATCTGGAAGCATCTACTACTCCATAATGTAAATGAAATTCATAAAAAAGTGGACACAATAAAATGAGCTACCAAAGTGAGAAACAAAATGAAATGTAAAGGTGATGACTGAAGGAGCAAAATACAGAGCAAAGTGTGCCAGTAAAGACACTGGAAATTCAATCACAAAGTACTGTTGCTAACAACAAGAACACACAGTAATTAGCAGATTTAAATGAGTGATATGGATTTGGGGGGGGGCAAGCCTGAGAACATTCTGAGGACACCAAGAATAAGGGAAACAAGGAAGCTCACAGGGGACCATGCATTCCCGAGACTCAGGTTTCCAGAGCAACAAACCGAAAAGCAATCTGTTCTTTAGAAAAACCACCTCTAAAAGCTCCCTATGGACCCAGTAAGGAGCAGAGGTGATCACATGTGATACTGGCAGTAGTTGGTTGAGCGGGGAAAGAGTTCTCGTTATGTAGTTACCAGTCAACAGCATGCACAGTTGAGGAAGAGGAGAACTTACACTTTGTATGAGTATAATCCAGAGGAATTTAAAAAAAATTTACTTTCATTCATTAATTCATTTATTTCTTTTGGAAGATAGATAGGTGTGTGTGTGTGTGTGTGTGTGTGTGTGTGTGTGTGTGTGTGTGCACGAGTGCATGCAAGAGTGCTGTTGAAGATGTGTAGAGTTCAGAGGACAACTTGTGGGAATTGATTCTTTCCACCATATGTATTTTGGGGCTCAATCTGAGGGCATCAGATTTAGAAGCAGGTACCTTTAATTGCTGAGCTGTAGCCCCAAATGAATTTTAAGAAAGACAAGTCTATTCATTTTTTACAATCCTGGAAAGAGAAGAATCTGTTGAAATATAATTCTCATCAAGGATAAGGAATGAGAGATTGGCTTCATAAAAATTTAAGATGTAGGACAAAACGAAATAGAAAAACAAAAAACTTAGGACATAAAAATTTGGCGAAAAGTGCTGCTATTACAGCTTCCAAAACTAAAACCTACATCAAAAAATTAAAACAGAAATTAGGAAAATAATGCTAAGACTAAAAGCAAGTAACTAATCCTGTCAGCACCTATAAACATGTTCAAAATATCCAACTTAATCCAACACTAAAGAATGTAAACATAAATATGATGGAAACACATCTTTTACATGCATTATTGATATGAAAACAAGTGCTACAGAGAGAGCATGGCTGTTGTGGGAGACAGGTCTCACTCCTTATGCATGGCTGACAGTGAGCTGCTGACAGTGAGCGGCTAACAGCAGATAAAAGGCTGAAGCCATATACACAGCTTGACCCAGCAGCTTCATATCGTATACTACAGTGTAAGGAAACAGGACCTGTGAGCCTTTCTTAGCATGTGCAGGCTCTCGACTCAGCAACACCCCTGCATCTTTCCATTTCATCATCCCATTTCTATATAGACTAGGCTGCGATATGGAGCAGGAGACAGAAGAACATGCCATCGAAATCATTTGTCTACTGTGAAAAGGATGCACAGCTTGTCTACTTTCCAGATTGCATGCTCTTCACCTCTGCTACCTTGCCTCACAGGACACCCTGAGTGCTCCCCAGAATGACAAGGAACTAACTGCATAAGTGCAGGAGGTTGGTTCAGAGGCTCTGGTGCATCTACAAGAGGTGCATCTGCAAGCAATGCCACAGGAGGACATAACATGGCAGACAAAAAAAATAGACACTATAGTGTTGTGTGACCAGTCTGTTAAAAACCCTAGAACAGTGGTTCTCAAACTGTGGATCGATCGTGACCCCTTGCATGTTGGGGAGTGTCAACAGACCCTTTCACAGGGGTCAGGAAACACAGATGTTCACATTATGATTCATGACAATGCCAAATTTCAGTTATGAAGCAATGAAAATAATGTTATGATTGGGGTTCACCATAACATGAAGAACTGTATTAAAGGGTCACAGCATCAGGAGGGTTGAGAACTACCGTCATAGAACACGCACTGTGTGTCCAGTGTTGTAACCATACTAACACAGGATGCTATACTTAAACGCTCTTACTACACACTAGTGTATCTGGTTCAAAGGAAGCTATAATTAAAAGGTCTTTTATACAATTAAACAGTCAATCAAGGTTGTCTGTGGTCTGAAGAACTCTTATTTTATTCCTTATGCTTTTTGCATTTTTCTGAATTCTCACCAATGACTACTCATAATTTTTAATCAGAGAAAAGAATTAGTTAAAATATACAGAACTGGGTGGGGGTCAGCAAGATGGCTCTGTGTACTGTACTTGCATCCAGGTCTGACAACCTGAGTTTCCACCTAGCACATAGTGGAAGAAGAAAACTGAATCCCTCAAGTTGTTCCCTTGCCTCCTTCACCACCGCACACCCCCCACATACACACAATGTAGCTTAATTTTAAAAATATACAGAAATGGAAAGGAAGAGAAACAGACATGTAATGCAAGAATGTAGCTGGTGTGTAAATGTGTGTGTGTGTGTTGTGTGTGTGTGTGTGTGTGTGTGTGTATCTAAGAAAATTTGTAAATATCTATCCTCTCTTATTAGTATGGGGGTGGGGACAGTACATATATTCTGTTTCAGGAAATCTAAGAATCTTCCTGAGTCTTTTTCACTGCCCAAGACTACAGACCTCTGTCACTAGGAGGAAGTAACGCGGGTGGTTCTTGGCAGGGCACCAGCATGAAGTGCAGTGGACACTGCCGGGGCTATGAGGAATTCTAACAAGCTTTCTTAAGGAACCCTAATCAGTAAATCAAAGACATTCTCAACACATTGACTTTCATGTCTCCCCTACCCCCAACTCACAGTCATCCAGCGAATTAAGACTACAAAAAATGAACTAGTGATCAAAGTTAGTGTCTGGTTTTAATCCTAAGCCGTATTTATAATAACAAAAACACACAAATCCACTTAGGAGAGCCTTGGAACAAGTAGAAGCAATCTTATATTGTATCTGCATGTAGCCAGGTATGAAAAAGGTGAGAACAGAAGAGTGTGTGTATGTGGCTCATACTGAGCCCTGAAGGGTTTGTGGCCTCAAGCAGAATTTATTCTAGATCATTGGTGAACCCAGACCAGGAGCGGTAGTCAGAATTGATGAAGAGACTATAATAGGAAGAGAAAAGGGAGGCAGACCGGACCTAGTGCACTGGCCTGACAATCTCAAGAGTACAAGATTCTGTTGACTGATAGACACACCAGTTCCATTCCCGGCATTAGGTTACGTGTTACATCTGGTCGGCTCTACCATGGTAGGATCGTTCAGATTCCAGTCTATCTGGAATGCTCTCCTGGCAGAGGCAGCTGGCCTTGTGACTGTCAGTTGTTAGTTATTACTCTTTGATGACATTCTTTAGATGGTCATGATGACTTTCCTCTATACCTAGACCAACTAAGGAAGACAACAGGACTAATACCTTGTTAGAGGTCTGCTGAGAGCAGTGATTAGAGCCACTGCCTTCTAGAACATCTCTTTTGCCCAAGCAGTCTTCTAAGGCACTGCATTTCTTTTCAATAGTATCACTTCACATTATCATCTTTGAATTCTATCTGAAGCCTCATCTTGTTGGTCTCTTTAGATACAACATTGGATCCTGAGCCCCAGCTCTTGGTCTAGCCCTAGATAAGGTATTCTCTGCCTTACCAATTGACATCTTCCAGGGCCCTTCCATGATTGCATACATGCTCCACATTCTGTCATGCTGTCCATCTAATGCTAAAATCGAATCTTGCTACTGCTGTGTCTGGTGCACTTCATTAGTTGAGTAACAATCATTACTTCAGGAAAGCACCCCTCCATTTACTCATCAGTGATCCTACTCGGTCCATGGGTTGCCATCGACTAACCTCACCTCTACCCTCAGGCCCAGACATAGGCACAGGCTCCAGACCATCTATGTCCATCTGTTGAGGATAATTTGATTGGCTCCAAAATAAAAAGTTTATCGTGTGAGTGGCCCACACTAGCCAATTAAAGTCCTCCCTGTGGCCTTCTGCCAAAACTGTCACCCGAAAGACACTCTTCTAAATGATGCAAGCTCCAAGGACTGCAATGCTTGGGTCTATCTGGGACACTCCCAGAGAAAGCAGAGCCAAAGCCAAGGCCAGCAGAGGACAAAGATAATGAGAAACCAGAAGAAAGGAGGGAAAGGGCTCAGAGTAAGGATGGCCCAAAGTTGTTCCAGCTCCATAAGCAAATGCCTCTGTTCTGGGAACTATTCTAAATCAATGCCTGACTCTTGCCAGGATGCGAGCACCACTTAGAACTTTTAATAGAGCATTATTTCATCTGAGAGATTAAAAAAAAGTTCCTAAACTCCTCAGTATAGTACTTAGGTTGTCAGCAAAAAAGACCACCTTCGCTGTTCAGCACTAACTGCCCTCTTTCAGCCTCAACCAGCTCTCTCGGATATTAAAGGATAATCCCACAGCATCAATAGACTCTGGCCATCCTGTTGCTCATATTTGCTCAATCTGAATTCTTCTTTTCTTTCCTTCTCTATCCCATCTCCAGATTCAGGTCACATTAGGAACTAACACCACATGTTTACATAAAAGCTTTCAGGTGCATGCATCTCTCACCCTACCAGGACTCTGTAGAAAGGTAGGAGTTCTTTCTAAAACTTAATATCACTATTACCAAGCAATCAATTACAAATCCTAAACAGAAGTGAGAGACTGAAGGTTAACACCTGTAAAAATCTTAGTTCTTCCTTTTATTAGGATTTCTCAAAATTAAGTCATATCAACATTTGACACAACAATATCACTCTTGGGCACTTGTCCTATGAGAACAAACATATGCTCACACAAAAACCTCTATTCAAGGATCTATAGCAGCTTTATTCATTAGAGCCTAAAAATGGAAAAAACCCAGAAGTCCTGAAGCCAGTGAATGGCTAAACTGTTGTATGTCCGTAAAGTGGAACACTACTCAGTAGTTAAAAAGAGATTAACAAGTAATGATACATGCAACAGGTTGATCAACTTGGGAAATAATTAAGCTCACACACACACACAAAACCTCAATGCTCCAAACTTACATATTCTATTATTCCATTTATATAACAAGTAATTTCAAAGTGACAAAATTAAAAGGAAAAAAAATATTGAATAGACTTTGGTCACCAGGGTTAGGGGCTCTGTGAGGAGGTGAGGCAGGGAGTAGACTCAAAGGGGTACCACAAGGTCATTATGGGGGTGGAAACGCTCTGCATTTTGACTGTAAAAATGCCAGTATCTTGGTTGTGGTATTGAAATGTAGCCTGGTATGATGCTATGATTGGAGGAAATTGGGTAAAGGGTACAAAAGATCCATTTGTGTTGCTTTTTTTTTTTTTACAATGCATGTGTACCTCACAATTATCTAAATAATAATAATAATAATAATAATAATAATAATAATAATAATAATAAAGAACTAACCGTATCCCAAATCTAAACTGAAAAGTGGAAACTAAGTGTAGACATGCCTCCCAGCTAGCATGGTTTCAAGCAGCAGGCCTCGGTGTAAGTCTTAATACTGTGGAGTTATGGAGCACAACAGTGAGGGCTCACGCTGGCCCATATAAAGGAATAGATTTCTGCACACATGAAAGCTCTTTTCAGAACCTGGACCCCCAAACAAAGTGACGAACACAGGAGAAAGGCCCTTGCCTGGAAGGCCAAGTTAGAGGCCTGAATGAGAGTTGATCTTCACAAGTACCAGGCTTGGGCTCTGTGGACATGGACAGCGGCCACAGCTCTATGAAATTTGATCTGTTTGCCATTTAGATCCATGTGACTCACTGAAGCTGGCTGCACAGCTAAAAATACAGGATCTCTGCAGCCTAGGCAACTTTGGCTCGTGGATTTTGATTCAAACACTGCACATTTGGAGGTAGTGGCTTTCTATTTATAGATCTGCCAGGGATAGAGGCTCTGTTGCTCAAGTGACGGCTTGAAGTCTAGAAGCCGAGGGGGTCTTGAATTTATCAGTAGATTAAAAATTTTATCTGAGAGTTACACGACACCCTCAGTAAGAGGAACATGAGACCCCAAGATCCTCACAGGCTAGAAAGATGTCCTTTCTTAGGCATAGGGTGTGTCCTATTGAATACCTGCCTCAAAAGAGGGCAGAAGGAGTCATGAGCTATTAAAGACAGAGTAGGGTGTGACAGTCACATGACTGACAAAGCAGCACTTGGACTGGGGTGCTGAAGACTGGGTGTGGCTTGTTTAGTTTAGTCTTGTCTTTTATTTTAATCTCACAAAGACCCACTCTGAACCTCATCTGTTAATGCCCACAGCCACCACTAGCAAGCAGGGCAGATTTCTGGGCATTGGCATTTGCATGTCCTGATTCCTACCCCAGAGGCTACCAAGGAAGCTGGAAATCTCGGAGCAGGCTGCCCAAGGGACCTGCCTGGCAAAGCCACTGCTGCACTCACCCATCAAGACACTCAGCAGCTTCTGCACCCTGGAGTTGACCCCCACGATTCTGTAGAGTCCTTGCTCATTGATCCCTGAGTAGAGAAAAGATGAAGATTTAATTAGATGAACATCGGAACACAAGTCAGGCCAACAAGGCCAAATGCTCTCCTGTTTTCTCTTCATTTTCTCTATCCTTCTAAAAGCTGCTGTAATTAAAGTCCCCTGTCACTCAGCTCCGCTCTTAGCGAAGGAGTGGGATTTGGCACAGCTGTCTAGGATTCACGGATGTGCTGCCCACTCCGGTCCTCACCTTAGCCTGGGTGTCAACAGGAAAGAGACTTCCCTCCTCTCTTGCCAAAGGCAGCAGATGAAGATTTTTGAAGATGCAAAATACATTCTTTAAAAAATGCCACAGTTAACCAATTCTTACATTTAAAAATCCAAAATGACATGACTTTAAAAAATCATTCACAGAAGAAGATAAATGACTTTCTGTCTATTTTTACACACAGCATAAAAATACTGAAGTATAAGAATGTTTTCCATCTTAGGGAATACTAGTCAAGATTGAGAAATCAGAAAATCCATCACCATTAAAGCTGGGGTATTTACTTTGAAATACTTAAACAAAGATGAACTCCAACTACAGAACTCCTGTTCACTAAAATGCATGGATTAGAGCACCACTGTGCCACTTACAAAAGAAGGCAATCTGTATACATGTGTGAATATATGTGAATGTCTATTCCTGGTCATGTGTGTGGGTCCACATGTATGCATCTACATACGGCAGCCAGAGGACAGCCTCGAATGTCATCCTTGGGAATGCCATTCACCTCCTTTGAGACAGGCTCTCTCATTGGCCTAGAGCTCATCAACTCAGGTTCACTGGGTGGACAGTGAGCCTCAGAGATCCTCCTGTTTCTGCCTTTCCAGTACTAAGATCCAAGTATGTGTCACCATGCCCAGCATTTTTTCCCCTTGGGTTTGGGGATCAAACTTAAGACCTCAAGCTTTATTGATGATCTATCTCCTCTGCTCCAACAGGGGACAATTTAGACCAAGTGATTAAAAACAGCTTTCCTCTTGTTGGCCCAAGTCTGTCACATCTATAACCTCTCAGGAACTGGTGTGCTTCCTCTCCAGTTCCCCTGTGAACTTCTTATGTCAAAGTTCATGTCATTTCTCTTTATACCTTCCATTGGATTCTTATGCATCCATCATATTCAGAACTTCTTCTGGTAGGCTACAAGGCTTACAAACTTCTGGTTTCCAGTGATTATAGACACTGAGAAGAGTTTTAAGTGAGTATGCTACCCTCTTGGTTTGGACTGCTAAAAATGGACGGACGCACAGCCTGCCTTAAGCAAGTGTACTTGCTTGCAAGTGTGTGCTTCTGCCTTTGTTAACCACAACTATTCTCCTTATTCTCCTCCCCGTTCCTTATTTTCTTGTCTTTTCTGAGTCAGTGTTTCACTCTATAACCCAGGCTGGCCTTTAACTCCCAACTCTCGAATCTCTCAGCCCTCTGAACAGCGGGATGATAGACTAACACACTGGGTTGTATCCTTCTCTTTTAAAATACAAACTTAAACTCTTGAAAATTACCTTAGAAATATATGCTCATTAAAAACTTAGGAATTGTGCTAAGGCAAATAGAAAATCAAGAGAAGAAAGTAAAAGAAAGCAGAGAGCCACTGTTACCACACTGAGACTGTGCAGAGGACGACCCCTCAGTGGATGACACAGAACGGGCTCCAGCAGGCCAGCTGTTCGTTTGTAAATTGTATTTTTCACTGAATGCACGTTAAAATGGGATGTTAAAAACCACATTTCTTTTTTGTCTTAAACATAATTCTTTGTTGATTCTTTGGAAATTTCAAATCATGCACCCTAATTCCACTCACCTCCCGATCCCTCCATGTCCGCCCTTATCCCTAAAAAACTATATTTCTGTCTTTAGTGAGTCACAACATTATACTGCACAAGTGAACCATTCTTGATTTAAACCAAATCTTGAGGCATTTGATTGGTTTCTGATTTTGCATTTTAAACATATCACCATATAAACATTCTTTTGGTTCAACACGACCAACATTCTCATTTTCTAACTTCAATTTCCAATCTTCAATAGACACTTTCTAGTATATTTTATGTACTATTGTCAACCTGTCTTAATTTTTTGCTGAAGGGGGTCAAGTAGAAATAATCAAAATTAAAAAACCAGGGGTTGGGGATTTAGCTCAGTGGTAGAGTGCTTGCCTAGCAAGCGCAAGGCCCTGGGTTCGATCCTCAGCTCTGAAAACAAACAAACAAACAAACAAACAAAAACCCAAAAAGCCTGCTTCTCCACATGCTAAAGTAACTTCTTTGGAAAGAGAACCCTAATAGGACACATTTTGTCATCCCCTCCCCCAGCCGTGTGTGTGTGTGTGTGTGTGTGTGTGTGTGTGTGTGTGTGTCCCTCTCCCTTTCTATTTCTCCACTAGTAAGGTTACAACTCTACTTTAAAAGACAGAATTTCTTTCAAACAAATAAAAAAGGCCAGTAGGTAGAATAAATAGACTGAATCTCTGACAATGGTTCAGATCAGTCTCAGTGGAGAGATGGCTAATAGCTTTCCTTGAGCAACAAAGGATCAGGGCACTAAAGACTCTACAATGCCAGAACTAAGGACTCTGACTTGTGATAGACTATAGTAAACCAGCCTCCCCTATCTCAGTGCCCTGCTCCAATAGACCTGGGAAATGCCAGTGTGGAGTAGGCAGCTAGCCTTTCCTTCTCTGACCTTGATGGCTCCCAGGTCCAGGTCTGCAGAGCAGAGATCCTTCACTTGGGGTCCACAGACTCTAAGGTAATCATCCTTGGAGAGTCTAGGGATCTACGAACTAGATGGGAAACAGCCTTTCTTTCCACTATCACTGACACTGAATATTTCTTTCCCTTGTGTATGGAGACAACTAATCACAGCGGTATTCACAATACCTGCAACATGATCCAAAATCGCAGATATTTTCATAACTCCTTACAATGGTAAAGAAGGTTTACAATATTGAAATTTCCAGATTATGCTAGCTATGAGGTCCACTGCTATAAGTTACTAAAGGACTTGTTAACCCAGAAGCATATCCACCAGTCTGTTGCAGCTATATTTTCAATTATTTTAATAATAACTGAGTTTTAGAACTGGTTTCCATAAGCCTAAGAATTCTATCTGGATACATGTAAGACAGTCTCATAACCAACCAGAGACACAGATGACATGAAATGGGTGGAGAACCCCTGCTTCAGACCAGCATGACTGGTAGAAACACCGACAGTGGCACTGGGGGAGTTAATGAGTTACTTAAAATCAGAAGCAGCAGGTAGCATGTCTGCTGCCTCACAGATGCATGACCTTGCATGAGAACAACGCCATCTGTTAGACTACTTTACCTCTGGTTTCCACCGCATGGATGCATTTCCTTATTATGCTGAAGCCGATGCTGTCCAACTGTGCGGCTGAAAGAACAAGAGAAGGGCAGTCAGGCCTTGCCTGTGCAAATCAACTCACTGTAAGGTTTACACACTGGAAACCAACCCCATGGTGTGGTCACAGGCTCTCTCCCCTTTCCCATGTGAAGATAAATAAGTGAAAGTAAAATAATTTAAAAATAGGTGATACCAATAGAGAGCCTCCCATGTGCCAGATACACGCTGTGTTCTGTGTGTATTATCTTAGCTCTCATGGTACCTTTGGCACTAGGCTCAGTTTCTAACAAGAAATGGTAGCACCAAGTGACGGATGCCTGCCACTTGGAGCCACAGGAATGACTGCCTGCAATCTGCTCCATAAAGCAAATGGGAAGTGCTTTAAAACAAACTGGGTAAGTGCTTTACCTAGATTATGTCTTGGAACTCCAGAAAATCCTTTTTTTTTTTTTAATGTTTATCCTTATTTAATTATGTTACAGATGAAAAAACCTGAGGCTTGGAAAAGCTAAATATGACCAAAGTTGCCAAGTTAATGTGTAGAGACTTGTTCTAGGGGACAGATCACCAAACTACTTTAAATATGACTTTGAATTAAAGTATAATTCTGTTCTGATGACTAGAAAAAGTGGAAAATCAAGGGGAAAATGAAGGAAAGAAAAGTGACCCAGAGGAACATTTGAAACACCTGAGAACAAAGAAGCTACCTGAGCCCCAGAAGCAGTAGAGTCCCTCTCCGTGACACATCAATGAGGGAGGGGAGCAAAGGGTCCTCAATCTGTCCCAATACCTACCCGCACCACTCAGAAAATGAAACAACCTACAGGATCAATTGTTGCCAGGGGAAAACTGTAGCAATAAAGAGGCATCCACAGAACCTCAACCCAAACTTTGGTTATCCAGCAATACAATGCTCATAGCTTGTAGGAACTAATCAGTTTGATCTCCTTGGACATCCTTGTCAACATTAGTTATTGCCTCTTATCATCATAGCCATCCCAGTGGTGTCAGAGTTTTCTTGCTATGGTTTTGTCTGCATCTGATGACTAAGGACACTAGACATCTTTGCATGTACAGGAGACAATTCTTACTCTTACATGAAGTACTCAGAACACAGCTATTGGGAATGTAGGTGTCAGGCAGGGAATTATCTTTTTGTGCTTAAGGAATTTTCCAAAGTATTTATAACTGTTATTCTATAGTCAGCGGAAGCCTTTACTTTGTTTTTGGGAAGCACTTCAGAGTATCTTTCCAAAGGCATGGAGGTCAGAAGTCTGGGGGAAAAGAACTGCCATTGTGCACTGAATACTGAGAACTGCTGAGACAGAGTCTGAACTTGGATGTTTTAAGAACAGGCTTGTGAACACGGTTTCCTTCTAAACATAGATGAACTTCATCTTGGACAAAAACCACTTCCTTACCCCAGAAACATCAACAAAAGTTTTGGAAAATTGGAAAGAACTTGGAGACTGAGAGAGAAGGCCCCAGTGCTTAGATAACCCACTGGGTCAACTAGGAAGTGAGAGTCATTCCTAGGCAAGTGGTACATGGAAGAAAGAAGATGCAATGGAACTTTCCAGAGACATCCGGAAAAAAAATTAAATTCCACCAATTTATATTAACTCTACTTTTTTTTTTTTTTAAATTGGCTAAGACGCCCACCACCACCACTCAATGTTCGGATTGGTTTTCCCTATGCTGGTGCAATTTATCCAATTTGTTAAAATCAAGCAGTTCCCCTTTATACTAATGTTAAAGCAAAATGCCTTCTGTTCACATAGGCAATGCTGCTGTATTTATCAGTATATCTTAGCTGTCAAGTGTACATAGCATTTACATGCTGCAGAGCCAAACAGGAGCTCAAGACAACTCTGCTAAGCCTAGTTTATTACAGTTGCATATTGTGTGACCTACCTAGTTTTGTAAACAGACAAAATTACATTAAAAAATGGAACCCACATCAAACAAGGGTCCCAAGAATTCATGAAATACGTGTTAGCAACCATTGTTCCAAATCTCTAAACTAGAACCGATACAAGTTATTGCACCACCACTTCTCTGCACTTTCCATCTGTCTCTGTCCTCTTTCCTTACACATGTGCGGGGACACACAGACACACACACACACACACACACACACACACGCACACACACACACACACACACAGTTTGATTTCTACTCTCATCAACTTGAATTTCCTGCTGACATCATGACTGTGTTACTAATAATTAACAACTACATATTATTTTACTTTGGACTAAGTAGCACTAATGTGACAGGGACCCCACTATCTGCATAAGCAGAACATTAGTTCTGATTCTGGCCCATTGGGTTCCTAATCTAAGCAATTGAGATCTGGTCTGCAGAGTGAATTCCCACTAAAAGGTCTGGAACATGATCACCATGGAGCAGAGTTTGCAAATGACTGAGAAAGTAGCCCGCCAGATGGATGTGGCTGTCCTTAATCCCCTCAAGCAGGTGATTCAGCCCATTCACTGAGCCAAGGCTCAGAAAAGGTCAGGGATTTATTTGCAATTTCTGTATCCTTATAATCTCCAGAAATAATCTCTCATTAAATATCTACTAGGTTTGCATCATTCCCTTAATTTGACTGGCAATGAGTTGATGTAGGATCTGTGGCTCCCAGGCTCAGCATCCTGTGATGCAGTTAAAACTTGGCTTCTCATCCTCCCTCAGCCTCAAGTTCCCTGGGCCCAGGTTTGTATCAGCAGCCAACACTGATGCATGATAATTAATGTTGGCAGAGTGCACCCAGAAGACACAGGCTGACCTCCCAAGTTAGAAAGGTGCCGCCATCCGAACTTTCATCACAACTTTTGGAGCCTTGTCTCTGTATCTCCTTTTCAGAGATAGGAGAGGGCCAGGATCACACAACTCCACTTTGTAGAAGCGCTGTGAGAATAAGGGAAACAGGAGAGATGGGGACACACTCGGTCAGCTTGGTGCATCTTAGGGCAAACCCAGAAGGGTACCTGACAGTGGTGTGAGCTTGGGTTGCTGTGCCAACATGAACTCCAGGAGGAGGAGGTAGGTGAATCCGAACTGTTTTACTATGGTGGGACGGAAAGAACAACACCAGGTAAGATACATTCAATCCCTTTTGTTGCCTAAAAGGTGGAGACTGGTGGTCCAGATAGAAAGACACAGTTCTAATATAACTGCCACTCTTGTAGTGTGAATAAATAAATTAAAATTAAAAACCCTACTGATGTAAGCTTCTGGTCCCTCACCTGAGATAACTTCCTCTCATCTTAAAAAAAAACAAAAAACTGTGTAGGTGGCAGCGGTGCCGGCGGTGGCAGCAGCGGCAGTGGTGGTGGTGGTACGTGTACGTGACAACTCTAACAAAACCATGAGAACCCCTTCCTTTCCACCGCTCTTACACAGCCAAAGTATCACGAACTTTCCATCATTCTCTTAGTGTTTGTCAGTTTTGTCTGGCTCCCTCCATCACCACTGCCCTGGTTCCGATACAATGAAAAGGAATGGCAGGGTTAAAACACTCAGAAAGGAGGGGGCGTGCCAAGGGTTATGAGCTACCCAAGCTGACCTGAGAAGAGGAAGTACAGGGGTGGGGAAAACAACCAAGGTGGCCTCAGCAGCAGCAGCAGTACCACCACCACCCCACCCCACCCCACCCCCCGCCACCACCCAGTCTCCTCTGAAAGGACCCCTGAGGAGCATTTGCAAGGTACTTTTGCCTTTCCCCTAGAAAACCTCTCAACTTTGAGTAGTTACATCTTCAAACATATTCTAACCTCGTCGAATACATCTGCCTAACAGAGTGAACTGTGGGAGAGGACAGAGTCTGAGAAAGCCCCTGCCTACTAGGAGCCTGGTCCTTTGAGGCTGCTGAACAGAATGGTGGGTGAGCTTCCACTCTGGAGGAAACACTCCAATTGTGCTTACGTAGGGGCTGAAATAAGACTTGACTACCAACTTGCTCTGCCTGGGTCCCAATGTGAATTCCCCTTTGTGTGCCAAAGAATTGAAACTACTGCTGTGTATGAGACCAGAGGGCATACAGGGGTCGGTAGCACATCTCTTCTCATCCATAGCAATCTTACCTCTGTTATCTGCAGCCAGGGTGACTGCACTGACCTCTGAACTAGCCTTTTCATATTTCTTCTTGTTTCCTATGATCTCTCCATTACCTTGTTGTCCCCATTCATTAAACAAACAAAAACTCATGTTACCTCCCTATTTCCAATCCATCAATGGCACATTCCATCAACCTAGTTTCCTCTTCTCAAACTTGGTTTGTCCAACTGATTCTAAAACAAATGATATCCATTCATTGTCTAAAAGATGCACATGGTCTCTTACACTTAAAGCATTAATCATCTTTACTGAGCCAATCCACCCAATAGGTTTGATGCCATATACCTTTACCTCAAGAACTCAACTCCATGCACAGGTATGGCTGTCCTTCTATGAGCCAGACTCATTTTAGGATTTCAACACAAAACCAAAGCATCTTGTACCTATTTCTTGCTTCAAGGAACTGGTATAGCACTCTTATTCTTATGCTTCAATGATATTTAAGCCACTAGCTCATTTCTTCAACCTAGAGCCCTAGCGGTCTAACTCACTGTCAACATTGTTCAGGGGGTAACCAAATCTTGAACATGATCCAGCGGAGTCTTGTGGTCCAGCCCCAGCTTGCTTCTCCAGCCTCCTCATATGTCACTCCCCTAGCTCTTAGCACCTCACAACACTGGCTTTCTTCCAGTATCTGATGAACCACATTCTCCAGACTTTATAGAAGCAATAAGTCTAACCTAAATCCCTCCACCCAATTAATACAGAACTCACCTTAAGTATAAATTCCTCAAAAAAGTCTCCTTATCTCCCCTCCTAATGCAATATCCCATTTTGTCTCATCATACTCTCTCAGAATAGACAGCACAGCTTTCAAGTTTATATTTATTTGTGTGACTCTGAAAAATAATGGCAAGTACCAAATTAAAATATATAATCATGAAGACTCATGATTCATAAAAATCTCTATTAATTTCATTCACTACTGTATCTCTGCTACGGTGTACTTTAGTGCTGAACATGAAATGAGAAAGGAAGAATCTTTTCACTTTGGATTCATGGTTAGATCAATTAGCAACTGAATCAGGGGGAGTTGCTGAGGGGCAGAGTGGCACAGTAAAAATAACCTTTTACATTCCAAGTGATAAACCCTATGAGAGTAGAGGGTTATTGAAGCTTCGTGCCTTTGGCTTTTTCATCCTTTTCGAGGATTTAAAGGTTATTTTTTTTTTTAGTGGATTGATCCAACCATTTCTTTCCTGTATCAATACAAAGTGATACTATAATACATGCACACACCCCATTCTCCCCGACACACACACACACACACACACACACACACACACACACACACACACACACACACACAAATGAGTCCAAGGAAAAGAAAAATAAAACCTGTGCTGGTCAAAGCATGCAACAGATAGGACAACTATGTGAGAGGGAACACTTGTACATTCAAAGGGAGGAACAATGAGGTTCATGACCCTTCTGAAATCATATGAATACCCAGGGGCCTGGAGCTCCCTGGGCTGTTATACTTGTGATAGCAGCAATCAGAATCTTCCAGTAGGACCTAAGGAAAACTGGCAAAATATTTCTCAATCATCTAGATATAAACTCTCTGTTTTGGAAATTCCCCACAGTTCTGAGGAAGACCCCAGGATATCGTTCTGCTCCAACCCCCCCCCCCCCCCCCCCCGCATATCCAAGGCCAGATTTTTCCTCTGCTCCCTGGCCAGCATGCATTCAAAAAATGCAAACCAACTTTAGTACTCATGAAACCATATAGACATAAAGAGTGTAGAGCTCAAAGAGAATGAAGAGCTTTAATGCCAAACAGACCCAGGGTAGAATTCTGCTACCTATGGCTGAATGTGTGACTTAGGTGAGGTGTTTCATCCCTATACCATTCACCTTCCTGTCTGTAAAACGGGAACAACTCATCAAAATATATAAAGTGAAATGGATATCAACTGGGGTTTACTTGCTGCTCAATAAATACTGATGATTTCCAATACCATCAACATTAGATGCTACTACATGCTAATATGTCAATCAAACTTTGCAGCAGATGAAAGTTTTTTACCCATGTTCATGTGATTCTTAGGATAATCCCATGGGGTAAATATTGTGACTCTTCTCACTAACAACTGCTTGCTGTGTTTTCACACTAATGAGGGATAATACATTACAGTTTTAGAAGATAAATTAATAAACTACAGCTGATTTGATTTTTCCAACATATCTGCTAAATTTTAATGATGAGAAAAACCAGGCTCATGAAGCTAAGTGATAATAATGCTAACAGTAGCCAACACTTACCAGGACAGACTATATTGCTTGGGGCTATGCACTAAAAGCAAACCACCACCATCATCATCATCATCATCATCATCATCATCATCATCATCATCTTATTCCCCACACAGGAAACTTAGGCTCAGTTGGTTAAAGACTGTTTGTAAGGTCATTGGGTCAGTAAGGATGGGAACCATGATTTTAATCCTGCCTGACTCAAGTCCATTCTCTTCTGTTCTATTTTCTACTGGAATTCACTCAACAGTCAGAAAGGTTGGAGAGCAAGAGATCTGGTTTCTAGATCCTGCCCTTTCTCTTGTATCAATTCCAGAGGTCAAGAGAAGTAAGGTACACTTGTGACACAAATCCTGAGCCCTTTCCTATACATTGTGCTTTTGTAGGTGGGGAACCCTTTGAAAAGGACCCAGCACCCAAACTATCATTGCCAGAGACAAAAATGATTATTAACTCAACCAACTGTCAGCATCTACACTACTACCTTCCCTACAAGATATGAAGGATCCACAAATACTAGGTCTTAATACGTAATATGAGCTTATGCCACTGTGATATATGGAATGATTCCAAGAAGTTCACAAATATTTCTAAGAGCTATCTAGGTACCTAAGTACTGAGTATTAAAAATCTGTTTGACATAAAACATACTGCATGATATATTTACATCTTAAGTGGGGGCTAAAAAGAAATTAAAGAAAAATGATAATGACAGTGATGTATATGTAAAAGCAAGCAATAAAGATGACACACAATGAACATATCTGAGCTAATGTCTCACATGCCCCAAGCTGGTGCTATACTCAAGTCAGCTGAAAGGATTAGATGATAGGTAGCATATTCTAACACCAAGATGTTCTGTTCCAGTAACATTATCCTTGCTTGCTTTCATATTCTAAAACCACCTTACACCTGTACCCGATCCCTCAGCCAGTCCTGTAAGTAATAACTTAAAAAACACAGCAAGAAACCAGCCACTTCTTCCTATACTTATAGCTAACACCAGAACCCAAGCCTGCAGAGTCCTTTTCCTGGACTGCTACAATCGTTTCCTAGATGGTTCTACTTTTGTCCCCTAGAGTCTATTCTTTACCAGCCTCCAGGGTCAACGTTTTAAATGACAATCAGCACAGGTATCCACCTCATCTCATCACAATGCTCTAGGGTAGTGGTTCTCAACCTTCCTAATGCTGCGACCCTTTAATACATTTCTTCATGTTGTGGTGACCCCAACCATAAAATTATTTCATTGTTACTTCATAGCTGTAATTTTGCTATTGTTATGAACTGTAATATAAATATCTAATATGTAGGATATCTGACATACAACTTCCAAAGAGGTCACAACCCACAGATTGAGAACCCCCTCTCTCTAGGGGCTTCTCTAATGCTAAGAACATAATTTTATCTCATTATCTCATTGGTCTAGTCCCAGCCTACCTGGCCACTCTCCTCTAGACCTCCTCTCATGCAGTCCCAATGGTCCCTAGACCTCCACTCATTCCCTACTCCTTAGTGTGTTTGTATGTGGTGGCCCTTTGGTTTGCAATACTCATCTGTCAGCTTCTCACATGTAACCTACCCTCTTTTCTCCAGGTTTCTGCTCAAAAGTCACTTCATAGGAGGCTCTAGCCATCTGACCTAAGTGCCTTTCCCTGATTCTCTGGCCCCTAGTTCACATTTCTTCATGGGATTTGCCTCTACCAGAAAATATACCCTGATCTACTTATTTATAGTTTGTTGTCAATCTCTCTAGAGTATAGCCTCCATATTATAAATGTATACAAATCATGGTAGCCCATTTAACATGCACATTTTGCATTTTTTATATATCAGTTAAATTTTTTCAATTAAAAGTTTTACAATAGCTGGGTGGTGTTGGCGCACACCTTTAATCCCAGCACTTGGGAGGCAGAGCTAGGCGGATCTCTGTGAGTTCGAGGCCAGCCTAGTCTACAGAACAAGTTCTAGGAAAGGCACAAAGCTACACAGAGAAACCCTGTCTCGAAAAAAACAAAAATTTACAATAGTACCAGCTTTATGAGGGCAGGGGCTCCATTGGCTGACTTATAATTCTATTTCAATAAATGTTTTCTGAATGAAGAAACACGTACAATTTATATTTCTCCAGCCAAAAGACCAAGAACCAATAGAGAAAAGGTCTTCAACACTCCAAAAACCCTTAAAGGATGAGCAGCTGACAATACAATGGAACTTATACATGCATTCCAAGAACAAGCCAGGGAGCACTCACAGGGTGCCATTCATGGCCTGGCCTCTAGGCAACAACCCTGACAATCAAAACTTTCCCTCCCTGCCTGCTACATACACAGCCACTGACCCTCCTTTTCCAGTTTCTGAGTACAAACAGAAAAATGAGCTGAAAGAGAGATACGGTAACGAAAGAAACATAAATAAAAGGAAAAGAAAAATCACTGCCTGCCTGCAGTAAACCTCTCAGCTCTCTGTCTAATCAAGGAAGCCCTAGGTGAGATGCAAAAAGAGGTCCAATTCTCAAAAAGAGTCGGGAGGCCCAGGTGGCACCATGTCAGATGTCGCAGAACATAGCTGGGCGCTACACATCTGCCATTAGAAAGAGTGTTCCTCTGTAGGACTTCAACTTCAAATCAGGACATAACACTGAAATAACAAGATTTCACTCAATGCCCAGCATCAGCAGGACCATTATATCCTGCCAGGGGATCTGGCATCCTGAGAGTGTCTTAGTCCAAAGAGCCCAGGGGCTTTGTACTGACTTCTGAACCAATAAAATTCCATGAAGATAGAAGTATTTCAAACGATGAGCCAAATGCCTCTGTCTACTGGGACCCTGTCTCCTGCCTTTTTAAAACCTACCTTCCACCTCCAGATGCCTCAGGAATTGTTGAAATTTTTTTTTTGTCATAATAAATTCTGAGGCAGCAACGGTGAACAAAGAAATGACATTCAGACTCAAAAGCCTCAGATTTTGGGCCAACCACACACTGGATATATGATGGACAGCCTTTATCTATCTACCCTCCTCACCTTTAAGATGAAGGAATTAGGGAAACGAAATGAGGCAATGCCAGTGAAGACACTATAAGGAAGTTGAGAGATCCATACAGGCTTAAGAGATTAAGGATGCTACTAATAATAATAACAGCAGCAAAGAGCAATACTTATTGATGGGACCTGCTACCACTAAGGAAAGGTTATCCATTCCAATTTTATTTAGTTTATCTGGTAAATCAAGATGTATGTACTAAAGCCAGTCCCCCCTACAAATAAACTGGGGCCCGGAGTTTCCCAAGGTCACATATTACAGCAATGGCATCCGGATGCCAATCCATGTAGTATTTCAGAGTTAAAACTCCTATACATGCCTCAACACTACCCCAACTGACACCTCATAGCATTTGCTAAGCCTTACACACATGTAGTAAGACGTACAATCTGAAATCTTTGACCAGGGTGGGGAGAAATGACTTGAGTGGTCATAGGTATACACCTAGACGAAGCCTCAGACATCTGTAAAGGAGGTCTAAACAATACTACCTCCCTTATATGGCTCTTATAATAGTGATCAAGCAATACAGTGCATGTCAAACACTCAGTGCACCATCCCATATGTAGTATGAACTCAATAGGCATTGACTATAATAACTGAAAGCCTGGACTTGGTGAGAGTAGTGACAATTTTTCAAACTCTGTCTCAACTACCCTTTGCTTTAAGGTTAAAGAGTTATCTAGGGCCCTGTACCATGTTGCCTGACTGAGGCCCAATCTGGGGTGTCAGGAGGTAGTTCCTACCATCCAAGTTGTAGCTTGTTGTCAGTACAGAGCCCACATCACGAGGGAAAGGCAGACATTAGGCCGTGGCAAAGTTACATGTCAGTCGGAAGCTAAGAATGGATTTCTGAAATATCTCCCAGGATAAACATAAAGACTTCTGACTGCCTGGGTAAGTTCAAGAAGCCCTGTTGGCAAGTTCAAGGAGTCCCACTGCCGATACTGTCCTTGGAAGTCGGTCTCATCACACAAAACAGTTGGGAACGTAAGGTATCTGAGGAGTATTTCCCTGTCTCGCCAGACTCTGCCCATAGCTAAGCCACTCTAGAGTTAAGACGTCACTGCTTTACTAAATATAATTCTAGCTCAATGCAGCCACAGCAACTATGCCACTAGCAGGGTCCCTAACAAAAGGCAAAGTGCAAAGAGCCAGTACCTGCACAGCCCCTTGGCTGACTTTAACTGAGCCTCAGAAGACCAAAGGGATTGCCACAGAAACCTGCATGAACCAGGAGGAAGAGGAAGGGCCAAGAGGGCACCAGGGGAGCAGGTAGCGTGGAAGAGTCTGCCTCAGGTCATCGCTGGCAAGCAGGGTGGAAAGCCGGAGGGAAGGTGCACTCAGCTGATTGCCTCGTGGACCAGCGCACAGGAGGCCAGGCGTCGTGCCCATTAATGCTTCCACCCTTCTCAGGTTTAAAAGGGGAAATGTTCTATTTATAAGCCACCCAACAGGGGAGACCTGGCAGCCTTTGGATGGCTCTGATCCCAAAGGGATCCTTGTTACCAATGGTTGCCCCCTCCTGCCTCTCTACTGTGGGTGTTCTAACAGCAAAAGGCCGAAGGTGACTGGAAGCAAGAGGGAGGGGGAATCCCCTTTCCTGCCCTTTACTGTTTTCATGAGAATGTGGACCTTTGATAATAAAAGCTGAAGGGTTTAGAAGCCTTTTAAAAAACGGTGGCCATGCTAACCACTAAGGCTTCCACAGTGATCTTCAAGGATAAATGTCTTTTCTGTCTGGCAGATCAAGGGGATCCAAGGCACAGAGATGAAGAGAATCGGGAATCAGAGGGACAAAATCGGGCAAATACAAAAAGATGGTAATGCATCCCTGACCATCTCCTCTCCTGATCTTCCGTCTTGTCTCATAAATCAAGACAAGCTTTAATAAAGTATCATAAAGGATTCTGATTTGAATGACAGCCTACAGAAGGAGAGCATATATAAGAGAAACAACAGAGTGGCTCTGCTTGTTCCAGAATCTCCGTGCGATGCCAGTGTACCACATTAAAGGCCTGACCCTGAGAAGCTGGAGCCATCAAAGCCTGTGGCCCTTGAATACCCAGCACTGGGCACAGGTACTTGAGGAAGCACTGACGGTTCTAATGTGGACATTCACAGAGAATGAATATGCAAAGACTCGGACAGGTTAGATGCTGGGGACTGCTGACAGAATTCCTTCTAGTCTCACATGATGGGCTGCATATGGCTAGACAGAGAAACAGAGCAAGTGCAGCAGGAGCCAAGGATGCTGGCCACTGGTTCTCCTACTTCTCAACTATATACTTTTAAATTCCATTTGCTCAGTTAAAACCTAGACACATAAAATACTATTTCTGTAAGTGGTAGCCATTTGTGTGCCACTTACCATTCCCCCTGCCAAAATCCCATGCCATTCTAATGGACTGGTTTTAAAATTCACCATGTAGTAAGTAAGGCGTTAACAAACTACAGTCCATGGGTAAATGTCGCCATTGCCTGTTCTGGAAAAATAAAGCTTTACTGGGTAACACTTGTCCATTCATTCCCATGGTGTCCATGGCTGCCTTCACACTAATGCAATAAAGGAACTCAACAGTTCCGCAAAATGCAAGTATTTGCTCTCCGCCCCTTTACTGAAAAGCATGATCTCTGTGTTAAATAATGGCATCTACAAAATCAACAAATTTATACTGCTTGTGCCTCCCGTTCATATCCCACTAAGTATTATAAACAGCAGTTTAGGAAGTTCCTGTGGCACTACCAGTGAGAAGTACAGCTACCAGAATTAAGTGAACTACCCCCAGAGGGCTTCAAGACGGAGAGAATGGCTACCTCGCTCATTTTCCCTGCTGTCCCCTGCAAGAGCAGTTCTGTCAATCCAGTGTTGTGCCCCCCCCCCACCCCGCTAGACTTTTCCTTGCTCTGTTTGTTTGTTGTTCTTTTAGGTTTTGACGATGGCTCACTATGCTGTCCAGCCTGGCCTGGAACTCTCCATCCTCCTACTTCAGTCTTGAAGTACATACACCACCAGGCCCAGTAAAAGATTTTTCTTTTCAGTAACACATTTAGCCAGGTGATAGGAAGAACTAAAACAAGAGTGATGACAGACACTGTGCTCAACATTAATCCTCACATTGAGTTTATGATGCAGGAATATTAATTTTAAAAGCATAAAGGGCCCTGCCATCTCTCTCCAAGGATCAAGGGCCAACATGCTAATCTATACCAGCTCCACAGCACCCTGTGAGAAAGCACCAATCAACATGGCCAAATAAACCCTAAACAAAGCATTTCATGGTGCTGGAGGGATGGCTCAATAGTTAAGAGCACTAGCTGCTCTTCCAGAGGACCTGGGTTCAATTCTCAGCACCCACATGGTGGCTCACAACTGTCTGTAACTACAGTGCCAGGGTATCTGATGTCTTTTCTGACCAATGTGGATAATAGGTATGCATGTGATGTACAGATATATGTGCAGCCAAAACACCCATGCACACAAAATAGAAAGAAAGAGAACATTTTAGACATGTGAAAGGGCTGATGTACAAGCATGTTTAGGTCTCAAAATAGCAAATATATGGAAAGCACCATAAAAGTCAATTAGGATAGAATCCTATTGTGGAATGTTAATATCACAAATTTTTATCAAGATGTTTTTTGTTTTTTTTTTGGGTTTTTTTGGTTTTTCTTTTCAAGACAGGGTTTCTCTGTGTGGTTTTGGTGCCTGTCCTGGATCTCGCTCTGTAAACCAGGCTGGCCTCAAACTCACAGACATTTGCCTGGCTCTGCCTCCCGAGTGCTGAAATTAAAAGCGTGCACCACCGCCGCCGCCCAGCTTCAAAATGTAATTTTTATGACATGAAAAATTCTTGTACATTTTTAAAACAGAATGGAAATAAGTTTATTTAGCATAATGCTAATTAAGTCAAAATCCATAGTGATAGTGGCAACATGCATATAAGACACCATAAACAATTCAAGAATGAAATATCTCTGAGCTTACAGATTAGTTTTACTGTTTTTGAAAATTATTTTGCTATATTTTCTTTAACAGTCTACTACAAGCTCGTATTATTGAATAACGGGAAAGAACATATGTTTTTCGAGATTCAATGTGCGCACCCTACAAACAGTAGACTGTAACCCCAGATCCACACAGAGCATTCCCTGTCTAATCACTGCTGTTCTCGCCACCTCTCCTTGTGAACAACAAACAGAAACCACAGTGGGTTCCTCAACATAATTCAAATACGAATGATTCTCATAAGAGTACTGGAGGAAGAGCCAAGTGCAAGAGAGGAGTGATAAAGAAGTATAAGCACAGAGCACGTCCTACTTACGTGTCCTTCTTTGGGAGGAAAGAGAAGTCTGTGTCGTCTTTGCAGCTCTGCTGACCGAACCCAGGGCCTTGTACATGCCACACAAGCACTCTACTACTGAGCCACAGCCCTGCCTGAAAGTTTGCGTTTTCCAATCTGTCTAGTCTAGATGAAACCCCATTTGAAGCTCATTTTCAAATCCACCAGTTTAGGGCATTTTGTCCACACAAAGAGTACGGATGTTGATGACGCCAATATTATCCACCTCAAAAGCATAAGTGAGCCATCTGTCTATGGCCTCTTGGTGCTCCGAGCCCCCATAGCACATCCCACACTGCTTGAAGGTAGAGATACCTAGTCTAGTTGTGTTCTTACCCTTTAGTGCTACTTGCCCTTATGAACTCAGAGAGGAATCCACTGGATGAGGACCTTCAGGAAACCTGGGCTCCTACAGTTCCATCTAGTAAGAACTTCAAGCGGGAGTGAAAAGGCTATGTTAAATGAGAGTGGGAAGCAGAGTGAACTACCACCATGATGCTCTGAAAAGCCAGGTGGTCAACACATGGCTATGCCGTGATGTCCACGAGGAGGCAAGCTTGTAGCAACAAGGACACATCAATTTAAAGACAACCTGATTAGCCCATTGATTTGGGCTAAATCTCTCATAGAGGGAGATGGTACTATGAACACCAGCTTAACAAACTGGGTCCTCTCTGTGCCAATCTACCAGCTTTCAGCTTTTAAACAGCTGGAGAAGCAGAGGGAGACTACATTCCTGTAAAACATGTAACTTTTGTTGAGGTGAACATGTAGTGGTGCATTTATTGTTGAAAACTTAAATACTAGAAGCCTTAGAATCTCTCACTAGACTGATGCAGCTTCTCCAACATGTTCTTGGCACTGTAACCATTCCTCCGTTGGGGAAAGTAGCCGAGGTTTAGAACGAGCCATTTCCTAGCTTCTCTTCCTACTTCTGAGTCTTTGGAGAATAAACCTGACAACTGCAGCCTAAGGTCAGGTGTGGAACGAGACTAACCAAGCATCGAGGTGGGAATGGAGCCTGGACAGTGGCTGGGGAACAGATCTGGCCTTGTGCAGAGCCCTGCCTTCTGTAACAGTGAAGGAGGAGCTAAGAGTGAATCCTTGACACTGGCGATGGCTGCCTTCTCAACAAGAAGCTCGGGGAGCAAGAGATCAAGTTCTTTACTGGCCGTCATTCAATTCTTTCCTTTCCTTTTCTGCTTGGTCATAACTGACCACCTAGAGAGCTCATTGCTTCTGACATTCTAGAACAACCAAAGGAATGTTCATGTTCACAAAACTATCAGGACATGGTGAGAAACAAAAAGAGCAGACTGTTTTCTGACTAATATTTCAGGGAAAAGTCAACCAAGAACACAGAAGACCTCTAGGCAGAAAACTAAAACCCAAACAAAAGGACGTTGGTCTGAATAAATGGAAGGAGAGTCAAAGGTCTTGAGAGGATGACAAGATTACAGGTAAAAGTGTTTCTTTTCCTCAAAATCAATCTATTTAATTAACACAATCTTGAATGCAAATGAAATTTTCATGTTTGAAGAACTCACTAAATTTATTCTCAAAGAATAAGTGTCTACAGGTAACTACGTCAACCCCTAAAAGGACAGTAAAGAGAGAGGGGCAGTGAGGAAGAGGAAGGGTGAGTAGAGGAAGCAAGGCAAACTGATAGAGGGACACAGCATCCGAATTTGAGTCAAAAGGCCTTCTTCAAAATTCAATTTGAAAATCAGGAACCAGGAAGGAAAGTAGAGACAAAATTTAAAAAATGATAATGAATGCATACAGAATACAGATCTCTAGCATGCCCAAGACCATAGGTTGAGTCCCCAGCATCAAGGAAGGACAGCACAAATAACATCAATAAGTAACAAGATGGGAAAGTGTATTTTTAAATATCTAAAACTAGACTGGATATTTACTTCAGTGGCTTGTCTATCATGTTCAAGGCCCTGGTTCAATCACAAGCACCACAAAAATAAGATAAAATGTCTAAAATTATTAAGGATTACTATCTTGATAGAAACAACTTTACACAGGAAAAAATGGCAGTTGTCATTGAAAATGGACAAAGGACATGAACAGGCCATTAAAAGAAGAGGATGCTCAAGGACTAGCAGGCAATATGAGCAGACAGTCAAAACTCTTTGCTTATCAGAGAAAGACATGTGCTAGTGTGTAAATGTATTAGACCATCAAGAAATCACAAGGCTGAGTAATAGTGAGCATTGGCAAGTATGGAGAAATGTGCATTCGGGGCTGATAGCACTGTAGACAGACCACTGTGGAGAGCAGCATGAGATCACTTGATGAAGTCTATCATGGACTGGCAACTAGACCAGAAAATATAACCCCAGAACAGAATCACACACAGTCACATTACAGACCTGTTTGTGTGATGATGAGGAATCAGAGGTGAGCAGCTGAGGAGACAAGAGCACATCTCTACAAAAACCAGATACACTTTAGAGTAGATGGCAGTCAGAGGCACCATCTAGAGACACAAGGAATTGTTGTGGATGACACCTAAAACTAAGCAGGGACAAAAACAGATCAGAACAAGACATAGAGCCATTTTATAATCTAAGAATACAGGTAGATAGGCAATATATTACAAGAAATGTGCTTTAAAAGTGCAAACTAGGCCAGGCAGTGGCACACGCCTTTAATCCCAGCACTCGGGAGGCAGAGGCAGGCAGAGCTCTGTGAGTTCAAGGCCAGCCTGGTCTACAGAGTGAGTTCCAGCACAGGCAGAGCTACACAGAGAAACCTTGTCTCGAAAAATCAAACAAAACAAGTGCAAACTAGAATAGAATAGTGGTCTAAGGGGGAACAAAAGAACACAGGGACAAAAAGAACTGGAATAAGTAAAATGAAAGAATGGTTCAAGGAACTCATGAGAATAATGAGACCGAACAGGGAAGGTAAGGTGAGGGCTCTCTACCTGAGACCTGAACAGAACACACAGAAGACAAATTGCAAAGAGCCCGCAAAGAAATGGGCATGTTTTGTCTGTGGCTATCCTCTTTGTCAAGTGAGCAATGTGAAATCAGAGCAGCCAACAAATGCCACTTACCGATCTGTTTTATACCCACAGGCACTGCAAGCCCTGAGAGAAACTTCACAGGAAAAGTAACAAATCCAGACAAGTCTACAGAAGAACCCCCACCAGCTGTCTGCCCCCTTCAGAATATGCTGGCTCTATGATTAGAGGCTTGTATTCAAACTCCCATCAAAACGTTTGAGAAAACAAAACACTACATATCTTGTATTTACATGCTAACATTTGGAATTTGCCCAGAAAAGCAATAGTCAACTCTTAAATTCCTATCAGATTGACTCATTACCTTTAAGTAAGCGCTTAAACTGGGACATTTAAAACAGGGTAGATCAAGATCTTTAGCAACAGTGCTTCCCATGACAGATAAGCCCAGTGAAGGTGAAAAGAAACAATAGCTTCAAGGTGTAGGCTGGAGCCAAGTGGTATGATCTGCCTTGCATCCCCAAGGCCCTGGGTTCAATTCCTAAATAGGAAGGAGGTAAAAAAAAAAAAAAAGTAATGGCATGATATGGAAAGAGATATACTAATACCAAGAAAGGACGGCAACGCCAAACGAGAGGAAAAATCTGTGGTCAGTCTAGAAGTCAGTGACTAGTAAAGCAGTCTTGAAAAAGTGACCACTATTTTTTCACTCAATCATTGTCTCTCCTTCTTGCTAGATACAAGGGTATTCTGCAACTAACACAAGTGCATCTCCCCTCTGGGAAGAACAAGAGGCGGAATCAAATGTTCCAGCAGAGTCTGCATTTTTCATATGGGACTCTGCATCGTTCTTTGCTCAAGAAAAGTAAATACCTTTGCCTTTTGTTCATGGTACAGCCATGGGAGTTGGGGGAAAATATAGACTAAATTGTATTCTCTGAGCTTATTAGCCTCAATTTCTTCATCTACAAGTTAAATCAAAAATTTCCAACAAAGCCTGGTGTAGTGGTGCACGCCTTTAGTCCTAGCACTTGGGAGGCAGAGACAAGTGGATCTCTGAGTTTGGGACCAATTTTGTCAATAGAGAGAGTTCCAGGACAGCCAGGGCTACATAGAGAAACACTGTCCTGAAAAATATACAAGCAAACAGAGGGGGGGGGGGGAGAGAGAGAAGGAAGCAAGGAAGGAAGGAAGGAAGGAAGGAAGGAAGGAAGGAAGGAAGGAAGGAAGGAAGGAAGGAAGGAAGGAAGGAAGGAAGGAAGGAAGGAAGGAAGGAAGCTGGAAGGAAGGAAGAAAGGAAGGAAGGAAGGAAGGAAGGAAGGAAGGAAGGAAGGAAGGAAGGAAGGAAGGAAGGAAGGAAGGAAGGGAAGGAGGGAGGGAGGGAGGGAGGGAGGGAGGGAGGGAGGGAGGGAGGGAGGGAGGGAGGGAGAGAGGAAGCTTGAAGAAGGAAAGAAAGAAGGAAGGAAGGAAATAAATTCCCAATAAACTTAATCTAGTAAATCTCTAGTACCTGACACATATTAAGTGGTTACTTAACAGCTTAACAGCTATTACGCCGGGCGGTGGTGGCGCACGCCTTTAATCCTAGCACTCGGGAGGCAGAGCCAGGCGGATCTCTGTGAGTTCGAGGCCAGCCTGGGCTACCAAGTGAGCTCCAGGAAAGGAAAGGCGCAAAGCTACGCAGAGAAACCCTGTCTCAAAAAACCAAAAAAAAAAAAAAAAAAAAAAAAAACAAAACAGCTATTACTATAAAATGACTTTAATGGTAGACAATGTACCTTGCATAGAAACACACTAGAAACTGGCCGCCCCCAGTAAGCCATTCTCCATCTTGATTTAGTATTTGATCATCAATATAGCTCAAGACATTTTCCTATCAAACACCTAGATGAGTTCTATAACTTCTTTTATTTTGTTCCACTGCCCACTTCCATTAAAAATTCAATTAATGATCTACTGCAGGCACCAAATACACTAAGAGCTCCCTTGTTCCCGTTTGTCCTTCTTTTCACATGCTTGTGTATGTGGTGTGTTTACATGTGTGTGCAGTTGCCTGTGTGGGACCACATATATTTGTATATGCATGTAGAAGCCCAAAGTTGCTACTGGGAATCTTTCTGGATCATTCTTCTACCTTATCCTTTGAGGCAGGGTCTATTCATCAAATCTAGAGCTTTCCAGCTAACCTAGTCTCACTAGCCAGCTTGCTCAGGGATCCCTTGTTTCCCCCTTCCAGGGCTGGAACCACACATGGGCTGCCATGCTCACTGACATGTCTGTGGGCTCCAAGGACCACAACTCCAGTCCTCTTACCTGTACAAGAGCTTTGACTGCTGAGCCCTCCCCACAGCGCACCCCCCCCATCTCAGTTTCCCACCCTGTTGCTGTGACAAAATACCCTGAGATAAATAAAAGCAACTTAAGGCACGAAGTTTTATTTGGCTCATAATTTGGGGTCATAGTTTAGCATTGTGGGAAAGTCAAGGCACCATAAACTTGAAGAAGCTAGTCACATTCCATTGGAGGAATTAGCACATTCATAGTGTCCTCAGCTCCTTTTCTTCTCATTCAGTTCAAGGCCTAGCCCACAAAATGGTGCTGCCACATTCAGAGCTAATCCTCCCAATCCGGATTACTCAGGTTAAACTCTCTCACCAGCTAAGCTAACCTAGACATTTCTTTAGAAGGGCTTCCTGCCTGCCGGGGTGACTCTACACATTCTGACAGCTGAAACCACCCACCACGTCACCCTGTTCTTACTAACAGCTGCATACTACTCTGCGATTGCTCCATTTGATACTCAGATTCTGGGACTTCTTGGTTGCATTTTAAACATTTTTGTACTTTAGAAAATGCTGTTGGGTCAAAGGATAGCCACTTTTTGAAGGCTTCCAAGAAATGATGGGGGTGGCCAACCAATGACTGGTCTAGCTTGAGACCCATGCTGTGAGAGGAAACAGTGTCACCCTGGACACTGCCCGCAGGGCCAGGACCCAGAGGCTGAACAGCCCAGAGACCAAGGATAGAATCAAACATGGCTGGCAAAAAAAAAGAGAAGAAAGTCAATGACATGACTCCTAATGATACTCTGCTCTACTTGTAGATCTTTGCCTAGTCCAGTTGGCATCAGAGAGGCTTCACCCAGAAACTGATGGAAACAGATGCAGAGACCCACAGCCAAACTTTAGGCAGACTTCTGGAAATCCAGTGGAAGAGGCAGAGGAAGGATTATGGGAGCCAGAGGAACCAAGGACACCACAAGAAAACCCGCAGAATCAACTAACCTGGACTCATAGGAGCTCACAGAGACTGAACCACCAACCAGAGACCTTGCATGGGACTGACATAGGTCATGTGCACATATGTGATAGTTGTGTAGTTTAGTCTTCTTGTGGGACTTCTAACAGAGGGAGCAGGAGCTGTCTCTGACTCTGTTACCTGCTTTTGGGACCCTTTCTTCTTACTAGGTTGCCTCATCCAGCCTTAATAGGAAAGGAGGTGCCTAGTCTCACTGCAACTTGATATGCCAAGGATGGCTGATATACATGGGAGGCCTGCCCTTTTCTCAAGAGAAAGGAGAACAAATGGATGGGAGCGAAGAAGAGGGGAGGCTAGGGAGGAACAGGGAGGACAGGAGAAAGAGAGGAGAAACTGACACTGGGCTGTGAAAAAAAGTAATTAATTTAAAAAAGTAATAATAAAAAAAGAAAATACTGTTGAATCAAAAGATAGCCACTTTCTGAAGGCTTCCATGCATACTCCCAAAATGCTTGCGGACCAGCAGGACTGACCAGCATACCCACCAACAAAATCATTTCAAACAGAATGTTGTTGTCACTTAAACAGGGAACAGGATCATAAGGTCAACAGGGGAGCCTGTGACAGAGAACTCTGTGTGTACTGCATCTCTACAGCTCTTGGGGTCTCTTGGCATCTTTACTAAGAAGCACTATGTCCCTGCCTGGGGCCAAGTGTGGCAAGCTGTTCATTCAGCCTTCTGAGTGCCTGTCCATACTTCCTATCCTGGTGGCTTCCCTAATTTTCTCATGAGAAGCTTTCCTGCATCCATTTCCTACAATATTCTAGAAACTTTCTATCAAAATGTGTTTCTTTCCCTCTGGGGGCCCAAGCTATACTCACTGGATGGTATCTCTCCTGGGAATCTGATTCTTCAGGAGAGTGAGGCAAGGACAACTTTGTATCCTAGGAGCAGCATCCCGAAGACCCTTCTTTCTTGGCATCCCTGCATCCCTGGAGCTGGTGTGCCTGCCAGCCTGTGGCTTCATATGCCCCATCACTAAATTACACCACCACCTTTTATGCTTCTTCACTGTTTAACTATGAGTTTTGCTCCTTACCTCTACCCCAGTTAACCTCCGATGCTTTAACAATCTACTTAAATTGGGGGGGGGGGAGTTACTATTTTGTTTTAATGAATAATTACTTCAAAGTTTTTTCTTTATTCAGCTTTTGAAGAGAAAACAAAGCAACACAGAACTCAGTTTTCCTGTCATAAAAACTTTGTCAACTGTGGCCATTATAAGTCACTTAATATTTTATCTGTATCTTCTGGCAAGGGCTGGAGATATAGCTCAGTTGGTAGTGTGCTTGTTTCTCATCTACGCAGTCCTGGGTTCAAGCCCCAGCACTGCATAAGGCAACTGTCACTGTGGACACCTGTTATTCCATCACTCAGGAGGGAGGCAGAAAGGTCAGAAGTTCATCCTTTGCTGGGTGTATGAGGCCAGCCTGGGCTAAAGACCCTGTTGTTTGTTTGCTGTTGTTTTAATCTTTTGGCAAAGTCTTTATTTCAGAAAGAATAAAAGAGAAGGATGTGTTTCATAATGGCTAATGGCTTTCGATCAATAGAAGTGAAAAGGTTCGCCCTTGTGTCTGAAGTGCTGCTCTGCTCCACTGATCTCCTGACACCACGGCAGTGCCTGGCAGGGCCACCTCTTGATTTTGTCAAGTGGATTGTCTAGAGCAAAGCTGAGGCCAGAGTCAGGGTTTCCTTTGTACTCTTGTGGCACCCTGGAAGGAATGTGCTTCCTGTCTTATGCACCAAGGTGATAATCAGGTTGGAGCACTTGCCCAGCAGAGGTTTCCTTTCAAGCTCACTGCCTTTGCAGTTAGAGGTGCCCTTAGAAGAGGTGAGGAAGCACAGTGCTGGCCTGCAGCAGAGAAAGAGGCTAGCCACTGTCCTCTCCCCTCCCCAGTCTTCCCTCCCCAAGAGCCACAAAGGAAACAGAAGTAGCAAGCCATCATCCACCTTTGCTGTTGCCGTTTCCAGGCCAGCAGACAGTGCCAGAGGCATTCTGGCAGCATTGGACTCTTGGTTTGTTGAGTATCGAGCAACTTATAAATGATGACTGGGGCTACCATCTTAATAAGACCTGGGACCATGTGAGATCATGAGTGTAAGAGTACCATGAAAAGCATGAAGGGTTGTTTAAATGCAAGAGGCCACTACAATCTTGCCAATCTTCTTCAAAAAATAATCCTCTGAAGTGAGGCTGACCCAGCATGCCCAGGGCACCTCCTGGTGGCTCAGCCCTGAAGTGGCAATTCTTAAAGCCTCCCCTCCGGCCCCCCACTCTGAATACAGAAAATGACCCAGACATCATACTTACTCCCTTCATTCTGGCTGTCTTTGTTTGAGTTGTAGACCTGGAAAATAGAAATAGGAATTTACTTTGTGTGCATTTTATACCAGCCTACCAATTCACTGTACAAAACCCCAAGATGGAAGGCAATTTCTGCTCCCCTCATGGGAACACCCGTAACTAAGCTCTTACTTCCCAGCATGCACTTATACACTTAGCTTTTCTCTAATAAGCATGGGTCAGAACCACCTGTGGGACTGTGCGGTGTGTGTGTGGGGGGGGAGGTTTATCTTATCTTTTTAAAATGGCAAACAATAAAATAAAATATACAAAAGAAGAGAGTCGAAAGTTGGTTGCAAACCATTAGGCACTAACTGGACACCAGACAATGCCCTAAGCATCTCACAAGAACTATCCCCCTCTGCATAGAAACTATACTTGGCAAGAGCAGTTGCTACCACCGCTGTACAGGTGGAAAATATGAGGCTTACAAAGGTGGAATGAGGTTTCACGGCTAGTTAAAGGCAAAGCATGGGCAAAGAAATATTACCAACTGTTGAGTGCTGACCCTGGGGATGAGACCAGTACCCCCTTTACTCTATATGTAGGTGTGAATGTTATCCTGAGAATATATCACATTTACAACCCAATCCTTAAACAGTTGATAGAAATCCTAAAAGAGAAAGTGGCATGATTAGGAAAAGGAAGACTTTCTCACTATAAAGCAGACAATGACATGCTGCAAGTTATTCTGGAAAGGTCAAGACAATGAACAGTTTAGGCTTTGAGTGCCAAGAGGCCAAAATCATTATTATGTTGGTACTTAAATATTAGCCGAGGAAACAAGTTTTCACAAAATTAAAAATATAACTTTTAGAGGGTAAAAAGTCTAATTAGCAGAACCAATATTCTTTGCCTGTGCTGCAAAGGGAGGCTGGCACTCCACTTTCCTGGGATCCAATGACAGGCCTCTATCACCTGTCCCTTGCAAAAATTATTCTATAAATACCACACATGACCCATGGACCACACAAAGCAAGGATAGGCTGGCATTAGTTACTGGCCAGACGGCCCATTCCTGAAGTGCTGTTGCTATTAGGAGAAATACAGTGAAATCTCTGCTCGGAAAAAGAAAACTACCAAATCTTCCTCTGTAGGTATGGAAAGGCATGGGATTAAGCTAGCCATCATAACTTAAGTATCTACTTATCTATTCAACAATCTCCAGGTATTCTAATGGCCACTGTCAGCTGAGAAATGTTTATTTAGCCCCTAAAAGAACTAACTAAGCCAAGCATTTCTGAAAACTTAGCATTAAACACCCCCCAAAATGAGTTTTCCACTAAGAAATGTAGATGGGAATGGCTAGTCAAGAGTAGGGAACGGGTTCAACTTGGACAGAGTTGGCCTTACCTTCTTTGGGCCTTTATGGCTCTCTAAAGGAGCTGCCCAAGAATGTCTTGGGATTATCAAACCCCAAATCCAAGAAATCACCCTACTTTGTTATTATATTTATCACATGTATTTTTATATTTATTCTCTAAAGAAGACTAAAGCCATACAGCCACTTAACCAAGATCAGAGGACAGGCATCAAAGGAACCTCAGACCTTACAAAGGATGCTCCGATACCTAAATCACCATCAGTGCACACACTGAAAAGTCCCAGGGACAAGGAAGGCATCGAAAGACAGGTTTTGGCCTGGACTTCACCACCAGTCGCTCCATTAGGCTGGGCTCTCACTTCTTCATCTCAGAAATGGGGTGATAATCGATAGCTGTTTGGCACACTCCTCCACAGGCTGCTGTGAGTGTCCAGTGAGACTGTGTCAAGAGGAATAGACTGAAAGAGCACCAGACAAATGAGGGTGCTTTGGCCTGTTTCTGCAACAAGAACGGCTCTTCCTTCACAGGATTTGGGGTTGAAACACCCACAAAGTCGAGGTGAAGGCTACCACCCCACCAAGGCTGTGCTGATTCCTATAGAAACTAGAGCCACAAGCGGCTCTCCGAGCAGCAGTCCATCACTGGGATAGATGAAGTGCCTGCACTGGATCGGCATTTGCTAATGGATCTCTCTCCATGGCACCGCACAAAGGGGACAAAGGGACTTGGGGAGCAGCAGGGACTCCAGGTAGACAAATGCCATGTCCTTTGGCTCCCATGGGTTTTATTCATGTGGCTATCAAAAGAGGGATGCTGGCTTTGAGACTTTTCCACTGTTCTGCAATTCCTTTGCGTGGGTTAACAAGTGTTTATTAAGTACCTGCAATAGCCAGGCAGTGACTTAGGTACAGCTATGAGCTCTGCTCACATGGAACTTTCCTGCCACTGAGGAAAACAAACTTATAAATAAGATTCCTTTAAATATTGGCAAGTACCATAGAGATAAGAAAACAGGGCAGTGTGGGTCTGCTATGGGGGAACACTCTCCTGAAGAGAAAATATTTCCATGAATTTAAATGATAAAAGAGGAGCTTGTTAACAAGGTCTGGGTATTTACATCCAGCAGGTCCTACCTGATAGAGGAGGAAGGTCAGTGTGGTTGGCAATTACTGAAGGGCAGAGAAGCAAGCATAAGAAATAAGGACAAGGCTATGAGGTACAGCCAGGTCCCTACCAGGGCCTTGTTCAGGGAGTGACATACAGGTAAATCCAGAACCAGCAACCCATCCCGACAACATTCGATAACCTTGGAAAGCAGATGAAGGGCAACACGGGAAGAGACAGCATTTTGGAAAATGTGTTTGCTTTTCCTTCCAGCTCCCCTTGATCACTGCATTTCTCCCATTCAATCCAAACATTCTATCCAAGAGAAACTTGTTAAGGTTGTAAATGGCAAAATCCAGAAGGAATAGTGAAACACAGGGCTTTCAGGGCTCCTTATTAATAGGCAAATCCATGCCAAATTACTTTCTCTCCAGGTTTCCTAAGTCTCAGGAGACCCCTGCCTGGAACACCCAAGTGCTCTTTGAGCTGGAGAGGTGTGATCAATGAGCCAAAGATGCCAGAAGCATGTGCTTTCCAATCCTCCAAGACCAAGCCATTAATCTCTGTCTGGTCTGGGTAAATGAGCCAAAGACAATGAGTTTTGAAATAAAGCTAACAAACTAATCCTGCCAGGACTATGTGATCACATCACCCAACAAGGTAGGCCAGGGCAGGCAGCAACCGCCATCATAGGGACCAGGTAAAGGCTTGGGAACAGCACTACAGAATGACTTAGCATCCCAAGCACTTACCAAGTGCCAAACATGACAGCATCCAATTCTTGAAACATCAAAGGGATTAGTTTTAGTGTCCCTATCATTGTACAGGTATGGAACCTGAGGCTTATAGTGTGTCCAAGGCCCCAAAGCTACTTAGGTCTTCTATAAGGATATTTCAGTCCCCTTTCCCAATCCAGCCAAGAGCAAATGTACCACGCCTTTCCAGGGGTCAGCACTGTGGTTCATGTGCGAGTAGAAGAAAGGACCTCCACTGCACTATTTTAAATGCTTGGCCGGTCCTTCTTCCATCTGTCTCATGGAGGCCCACTAACATCATCCTGGGGCTAGGAGGCCAGAACAATGCCCTAAGATAAGAGATCTCTTTACCTGTGGCTTTTGTCTTGTGACTAGCAGTTTTAGAGGTTGTATGTACTTTCAGGCATGCCTCTTAAGAACTCTATCTTCACAGGGGAGAGTCCAGCTCAACTCAAGGGAACAGAGGTCACCAGATGAGGCCTGACTTATGGCTCACAGGGCAGAAAAAGTGTACCTTCTCAACAACACAGGTGAGGCTGAAGTCCATCTCTCCAAGTTGGCCACAGTCCTTCAAGACCCAGCCACAGAAGATTGTCTGAACCCTGTGGCACAAGTGACTCTGAGGCAGGCATGCTCCAGCTTCTGCTGGCTACGGCACATGAAGACTTGGTAAACATCCATGCCAATGAGTATTTACCTTTACACACATGTTTCTAGAGAATAGAAATGGCATGTGTTTATCTTATCAGAGTCTTCTGTGAGTCATGAGGAACAATCCCCACAGACGCAGTAATTTTAAGCACTCTATAGGCATTGTCTGACTCTGTCCTCACACCACCCCAGTTGTTCCCAGCGCAACTGACAAACTGAGGGTGTAGAGGACTGTAAAACTGAGGATGTAGAGGACTAAAAAACTGAGGATGTAGAGGACTAAGAAACTGAGGGTGTAGAGGACTGAGAAACTGAGGATGTAGAGGACTGAGAAACTGAGGATGTAGAGGACTGAGAAACTGAGGATGTAGAGGACTGAGAAACTGAGGATGTAGAGGACTGAGGTTAGTTGCCTAAGGTGAGGAAAGCAGAACTTGGAAATGTCCTACATGGAACTCCCCAGTCTGTCTTCCTGGCCCAAGCACTTACCCACAAACCCCATAACACAGAAGACACGATGATGGTGGTGGTGATAAAGGTAAAGTGATATCAAGGGCGCCAGAGCAAGTGAGTCACAAGAGGAACAAGTCATCCTGAGTCAGAGAGAAAATGGAACTGGGCATGGTCTTCAGATTCCAGCCAGATATACCCACCACTAACCCATGCGACCTGCTGGTCACTAATGTGGATAGGACACTGCATGTCCTCTCAGAACCAGCGAACTCCATCCTGATCTGATCACCACGCCAGCAAAGCAGCACTTTGACAGTCACAGGGCCTGTGAGTCCCCGAATCCTTACCCAGAAACTACAATGGGCAAACAATTTAATAAATTAGAAGGCGAAGGAAGCCTTCATATGCTTTCTCTGCAACAAATGTGATTTTGCAATAAATTCTCTAAACTGCTGAGCCAATTCAATTTACATGTCCTTAGAGAATTAAAAGAAAATACACACAGTCATTTGGATTCTCAGAATTTTTCAGTGGGTAACCATTTAGTACCATTATCTAAGCCATATTGAGAAAGCACAGACAGGTACTTTTTAAAAACATACAAATGAAAGCATATGTAAAACAATATTTTGATGAACCAATCTGACTTTTCCTTTGGACACACAGCTGTATTAGCACCTGGCCACACACGTCAGATCAAAATCTGTTCAAATGAAGGCATCACAGAACTAGGCTCATAGACAAACTTATTTAAAACTATTGCTCCTACATAAACCGCACTGCTTTATCTGAACTCAGCCCTCAATTCTGATTCCCTAAGGCCTCTTCCAAGTTACCTAAAATATGAAAGCTCACTCCACCTGGATGTTCCCCTGATACACCAATGTGGGGGCACAATAAACAAAGTTATGAATCAACATCTTAGAACAGTGCTCAGGCAGGTTCTATATCACTAGACATTACCAGATCCTTTATCTGTGTGACACAGTGTAGAGTCTACACTGTCTGTCTGTCTGTCTGCCTGTCTGTCTGTCTGAGACAGGGCTTCTCAATATAGCCCAAGCTACCCTAGAACTATCTAGCAATCCTTCTCCCTAATTTCCTGAATACTATGATTACAGGTACTCACTGCCACACCTAGCCCCCATCAGTGGTACCAAGTTCACGATGATCTGTTGTTTAAGTACAAAGTGTAACTTTAACATTTAAACATTCAAGACTTTAAATTCCTAGGCCTCAGTCTTTTATTCTGTAAGAGGGGAAGAGCTGAGGCTGGAGAGATGGCTCAGCAGTAGAGAATACTTTCTACTCTTGCAGAGGACTGGGTTCAATTCCCAGCACCCATTATGGTGGTTCACAATGTCTGCAAATTCAGTTTCAGGGGATCAAACACCCTCCTCTGACCTCTACAGGCACCAGAATTACATGTGCTATACAGTTATACATGCAGTCAAAATACACATAAAATAAAATCAATTTCAGAGGAGAATACTAATCTTACCAACCTTAAGTTTTTTGAGAGTTAAAGGGAACAATGGCTACAGAATACTTTACCCAGAGAATACAAATTTGATGGGTCACAAAGCCTTCTACAAAGAACACCATCAGCATCACCATTATTCTCCTCCTCTTTACATGTTTTGCTTAAAGCAGACAAATAAACATGAACCATCTCTCCTTTGAAGGAAGTTACTGCTTAAGGGGTAAATGGCTAAGGACAGAAGTACACTTTGAGTTACCTAGCAATGCTGATCTCATTAGCAATGTTATACACCTAACAGATACCAATTTACAAAACAAAGAGAAAAAGAGACCATCTAAGGCCAATTTTTACAGAAGAATAGTCTTAATTCTTTCACACAGCTTTCCAAAATAAAATAACTAGAACCCATCAAGAACTTTTTCTCCACTTGATTAGATGACAGGCCTGTAGTCATCGTTTACATGAGTTGATTCACTTTATCCTTGAGCACATGGGGTACCACCATGGCAGCTGCTTCACAGAACCACACAGGCCCCTTGTCATCTCAAGCTAATAAAGGCAGTAAGTTACAGAGCCAGAATAAAGAAGGCTGGGCCCTCTACACTAAAGTCTGCACTCAGCCACAACTTCTATACTCAATCCAGCTTGGCAAATAGCTTGGTGATTAGCAAAGGAAAAAAAAAAAGCTAAGCCATAATTAAAAGGACAACAATGCAACCATTATGTAAGCACACAATTTCTACCCATTTAAACATGACAGTAATTTTCCAAACTTCCAATTAATGCAAGTGTGGCAGTAAATAATAAAAACCACAACCAACCCGAAACAATCTAGGATGTGTTAACCCACACACACACGCCAATGGGCACACAAAGAAAGCTGGCAACCATGCAGGAGGAGGGAGGCAGAGGAGATTCCCAGCAGAGCACCACACTGGCATGCCCAGCAGACTGGTTATAGACCAGTGTAGAGACTTGTAATGACACACTGAGAAGTTACCGGTCTGGCTCCATGCATCTGTGGAATGCCACCCATAAAAATCTCATAAAGACAGGAACTGTTTGGATCAGGAAGACCTTTCTTTATGGGGGTGGCCACATGGAGAAACATTCAAGAAGTGGCCACATGGAGAAACGTTCAAGAAGTAGCCATGACTGAGGCAGAGGTAGATAAAGTTTGAGCAATTTAGAATAAGAAAGTATGCCTCGATACTAGAAAAGACAGATCTTAGAAATGGGAAGTACTCATGTCTCCTACTCCCATCACAAATACCACAAATTCAGGATGAGTGACAGACAAGCTCAAAATGCCCAGAGAAATGGCTCTTGCTACTCTTCCATTTCTCAGCTGGCAGCTTCCCCTTGATGTTCCCATTCCGGGGCTGCAGTATTGCACTTGCTGTTTTAGGGAGACTCTCTCAGAAGTAAAGCCAATAAAAATGTATTTGATGGTACTTTGCAGGAACTGAACCCTGAACAGGCATCAAATCCCAGCTCTTGTTCTGTAGAACTACATGTAAGATTCAGTGGCTAGTATGCAGCAGGTTGCTCATAAAACATTGATTAGGAGAGTAGGCTTTCAGTACAAGGAGTGAAAGAAATTGTTTTGGGTTTGTTTGTTTGTTTGTTTGTTTGTTTGTTTGTTTGTTTGTTTTTTAATCCCTGTGTTAGAGTTGATGAGGACAGAGTTTTGTCCAGATCTAAAAAGGAAACCAGGTCTACCATTTGCTGGTGACTGTGTCTTATTTCTTCTGGCAAATTCTCTAGGAATCTTTACTTGATGGGGGAATGTAAATATAGAATTCAGTACTTACTATAAGAAAATAGAAAACAGGTTTTTCTTATTTGGCTTAACTAAAGGTTATCAAAATCCCTCACAAAGTTATTTACTCTTTATGGCCCATTGCCACATGTTGGCTCTATATCCTGAGCAGAAGGTTTCAGAGTCCAGAGTGCCAATGGGGAATTCTGGGATGAGGGCTGAGAAAGGGGCTGTCTGCACAATGGGTGCAATCATAAACAACTTGGGATTCAGGAAGTCTCATAAAAGGAGCACAGCAGAAGTTGACCAGATGACTGAACTTCTAAATGACAGCCCCTGAAACCCTTTTTACATCAACACAACAGCATATGGCACATAAATATCACTGCTTGCTGTTCATCGTGATTATGACAAGGATGATGGGTAAAAAAAGAAATTTGGCTTCCCTTAATTCAAGTATCACCAGCTCTTTTGTGCCTTTAGAGACAAAAGGCTCATCTCTCTGAATTATTCCTCAGCCATGTTAGAGAAAAGCAAAGTGCTCTGAGCACCTGCAACTCACACTACTGCTCAATATTCATAGTCCTCTTTTACACCACTACAGAAACCACAGCCCCCAAGTCCATATGGTTTGAGTTGGGCAGACCCTGACTGTATCTTCTAGTCCAGTCATGTGACCCACAGACACTAAAAATCTAGTGCATGGGATTCGTGCCAAGTGAAATCCAGTCAGCAGTATTTGACCTCAATCTTACTATTTAAATAATAATAATAATAACCATTGGAAGCAAAGGCATGCTGTATTGCTAAGAGAATGAGATACACATCTAAAGCTTTATGGACAACTCAACCATCATGGAAGTAAAGCCTGAGTAAACTAGGTCAGGCAAATGAAAGAAGAACCACAATACAAAGGGACTCTGGATTCCAGTATTATTTCGGCCCACTTATCTAAATATGTGCAGTGTTCATCCATGATTGTTCCACAGTGAGCCAATAACATCTTAGTTCTTTTTAAAATTGTGACCCAGTAGTTTACTGTTAAGAGTTATGGAGTAAAAAAAGAAAAAGAAAAAAAAAGAAAAGAAACAACAAAAATGTCCCATTGCTATCATTTATCTGAAGCTAATTCTTCACCCCATTTTTTTTCTATTGCCCTAAGTCAGATTTTCTTTGCTTTGTCACCTGGACCTTGACACTGTCCTTCCCTCAGGACTTACTGGATCCATTGTCTCTGTCTCCATCTCTGTTCTATCTGAGGTACATATCACTCCTCTAAGATGTTTCCCTAGAGCACAGCTTTGGTTGAAGAAAAGACTTCAAGATGTCACAACATCAGTGTTCAAATTCCCAAGAGTTGTTGTGTGGAGGAAAGAGAACATTCACTTTCCCAAATGAAATGCAGGTCACGGGGAAGTTCCAGAAACACAGAATGCAAGGAGCTACACATCATTGGGGGTGTCAAACTCTTCGTGTCCTCTGTGGCATGGGGCTAACCTGGTGTCACTTTTATATGTCTGGGCTTCTCTTCATCTAGAAGCAGCCCTTGGTATTCCTGGGCTGATGCATGTTACTGTACTTTGGGGGTTAGCCATTGTATAGGCCTTGGGCACATTCCGGAACAGGAGAGATTAGTTTTAGTGAGGCAGTCAGGTGGTAGATGGGAACTGTGGGCTTAAGAGACTTCACAGTAATGCCTGGCTCCACCACTCCCCAGCTCTGTACCCTCAGTTGATCATCTGACATTTTCTGAGTCTGTTTTCTCATTGTAAAGAGGAGCTAAGTAACAACACTTTATGAGAGCATTGTGAAAATTAAAAATAGCTCTCCCAGTGCCTGAAGGCACTCCAAAATGATACTTGCCTTGCCCTGCTCCCCAAGGCTTCCTAGCTCCCTCGATGGTCACAGACCACCCTAAGGGCTCCCTTCTTTGACCTCTTACTGCTCTTACAGTCGGTTCTATAGACGTAACCCTTCTGAATACAGTTTTTCATACTTCACTCTTTCCATTCCCCCTTGAGGAGCAGATCATTCTACATGTCTGTGTGCACAGGGTGTTGGGTGGAAGGAAAGGGCCCCAAACACAGTGCCAAGCACAGGATCAGTGTCAAAGTAATTACTCATAATTCAAGGATCAGGGCTGAAGACAGAAGGTAACTTTCTCTCAGGGTCTTTACTTTGTCACAGAAGCAAGACATAAGGAGTTAGGTGAGTGCCTTCCCATTTTGAGTGCTGCTGGCTGGTACTTAGGCTTCTCAGTGAGAAATCACCATGTAAGATGATGTCATTTCCAAGGGAAAGGTGGGACAGCGCCCTCTGGAGTATACAGGTAGTAAGTGACAGCCAGAGCCTAGTGATAAGGTAGGCCATTCATTTCACTTGTTTCTAGTCGGGGTGATTTAAGCATGAACAGGCTTGTGGGGTTATTTACACTGGTTGTTGTGGAACTGCTCTTCTCCCAGGCTTTGGACTGTGGGTTACATAAACACTGTTGCCATAGTTAGAACTCAGGAAGCTCTGTCATTTGACCTCACGAAAAACTTTCTCTCAAATCAGGATAACACCACAGCAGACCATCAAGGGGTAGGATCTGCCAAATTCCTTTAAGCTTCTAGAAAGAACTACTGTATTTTGGGCAACAAGCAAGCAACAAGAGGAAACACTGCACTGCAATGTTATGCAATTTCCTTGCATTTCATATTCAGAACTCCTAAAAACGCCTTAACAAGCAACTTCCCTAGCTTTCAACCGAAGATCAGTATCACAGCCAACATAAATAAAAACTGGTTGCAAAAGAGGGAGAAAAAAAAAAAAAGAAATCTGTGTTCAAGTAAAGAAAGAATTTCAGTGCCAATTTAAAGGCAGCAGAAAAAGCACAAGCTGGGTCCTTCTTTGTCTCCCTGTGATATGAAAGGGAGTGGAATCACCCGAGGGCTTCCACACCCAGCTTTTGGAAACGGATCCTGTTCCCTGGTCATCTAGCCTCACTCCTCTTCCCTCAGCAGCCATACCCCCTCCATAAAGCAACCTCCTCCATCCCAGCTGATGTGTACAGTCAACGTGGTCAGCAATGGGCGCCACCGGAGCCCAAATGAGAGATGTCCTGTGGACATTCTCGTGAACACGGAAACGACTAGAGGGGCGAGAGGGCGCACTCACGCAGCCCACACTAGCAGTTGTTCCAGTTCTGCTGTAGTTGCCTCGCCCCGTCATTATCACATAGCTATAATTCTCTGATAAGCACAGAGGTCAGTAACTGGCAGTAAAACACTCCAGTGTGCATATTATTTACTGAAGTTCAATATCTGTCAATCTTTTAAAGTCAAAGTTACAAATTAGGAAATACACATTTCTCAAGTATATCAAACACAAATTGTGATGATTTTATATACCATGTAAACTAAGCCACTATCAAGATAGGAATATTTTCATCACCTCAAACAGTTCTCTCATGACACCTCCAAGAACCCCCACCACTCCCAAGTTAACAGACCTTTCTATCACTCACTCACTCTCTCTCTCTCTCTCTCTCTCTCACACACACACACACACACACACACACACACACACACACACACACACACACATGTCTGCTGTTTGGCTTTGTCATAAAAGTAAAATCACAGGTCATATATTCTTTTAGGTTATCTTATTTCACTCTGTGTAATTTTTTTAGATTTATCCATGCTGTGGTATGAATTAATATGTTTACCCCCTTCTTACTTCTGAGTGTTTTATTATTGAATGTGTCACAGTTTTGTGTATGGTACTTCTGTGCACTAACTTCTATCTTTGGCTATCATAAATAAAGCCCCTCCAAATATTTTTGTGCAAGTCTTTTTGAGAGCACACACATTCATTTCTCTTGAGTACGGAGAAGTGGAACCAATGAATTACACATTAAGATATTGTTTGTTATTATTTGTTATATATTTGCTATTATTTGTTATATATCTGTTATTATATATTATATACAAAATATATAGTTTGTATATATTTGTTATTATTCCTATTTCCAATAGGAAATTTTCTCCAGTGTGGTCGTACCACTATCCACCAATACTTGGGATTGTCAATGCCATTTTTAGCCTTTCTGGTGTATGAGGGAATAAGGCCACTGTGGTTTTTGCCTTGCACGTCCCTGTTGTTTATATCAAGCACTTTTTGATATGCTTACTAGGCATTCTTAGCCCTTCTTCATCGCCTGTCTCTTCAAATCTTCTGTTCCTCTTTGAATTGGGTTGTTCTTTTTACTGCTGAGTTTTATGAACTCTCCATATACTCAGGACTTGTCAGTGCTCTGGTGAATGTTTTGCCAGTATTTTCTGCCGTCCTGCAGGTTAACCTATGACTTTCTCAATGTTGTCTCCTGACAGACACAGTTTTTCATTTTAATAAAGCCAGATTTTAGCAGTGTCCCTGTTTTCTGTGTCCTGTAAAGAAACCTTTACCAATCTAGGATTATCAAGATCTTGCCTATATTGCCTTCTGAAGGCTTTATAGCTTTGGCCTTTATGGTCATGATCCATTTTGAATTAATTGCCCCTTAGTTACCCAAGTTTGTAAACATAATTTAGTCAGCTTATGTTTGACATGCACTGGCTTAAAATAAAACTTCAGGTAGGGTGTGGTGATGCACACTGTTAATCCTAGCACTCAGGAGGCAGAGGCAGGTGAAACTCTGTGAGTTAGATGCCACAGGTCTACATAGTGAGTTCCAGGCCAGCCAGGGCTATACAGTGAAACCCTGTCTCAAAAAAAAAAAAAAAAAAAAAAAAAAAAAACTACAATAAAACTCTAGGGACAAGACCTTGCCTATCCAGCTTCTCTTTTCCTTTTCCCTCTTGCCTCTCCTTCCATCCCTCCCAGAAAGTTACAGAACTCTGGAGTACATTAATAAAAACTCTGGAGTACATTAGCAACTCCCATAGTATTACAAGGCTAGCAGCTACTCCCAATCCCCTCAGCTCACAAAACAAGTGGTACACACGAAGTCACATAGGGCTAATTTTCTGGATACACTTTTGACCACATGGCTACCTGTCATTGTGGTGTGGACAGGAAAGAAGTAGTGAAAGTTGACATGTTTGGAAGTCTTCAGTAGTGAGTCACCAGCTGACTAGGTGACCCTAATGAAGCCTCCCTGTCTCTGAAGTTTATTTTGCTGATCATCAAAGAAGGCCTTAAAAGGGACCAACTCTGATATTCTAAACCATCGTGTCATATCATATTTAATATCCCATCATCAAGAATGGATCACTTTAAGTCTTATGGGGTTCTCCATGCACTTTAAGAGTTTCATGTTGCACTGGAATGGCAAAACCTTCAATCTCACCAGCAAACAGCTAAATTGGGATTTGCTAACAACTGGTTAGGGAAAAAGAAGAACAAGGATGAAGAAAGAGAGGCTGGGTAGGGAGACAGCTGACTGAAGATCCCTCAGTTACCAAGCCATGTGGATCAAAGCAGACCTGGGTGTTGGGACTGCAACCTTATAGAGTCACCATTTCAATTGGTGTAGCAGGTCCTCAGGATGGTGGGAATCAATCTATCTCAAGATCCACCTATAACACTCTTGGCCATACACTGAAGGACACTTCATCATACCACAGAGACACTGCTCAACAATGTTTATTGCTTCTCTATTCACAAAAGCCAGAAAATGAAAACAACCTAGATATCTACCAACAGATGAATGGATAAAGAAAACATGATAGGTACATTTATACAATGAAATATTAGTCAGCTATTAAAAATGAAAGTTACAGGTAAATGGACAGAATAAGAATATCATCCAAAATAAGGTAACCCAGACTCAGAAAGACAACTTTGGTATGTATTCACCTATATGTGGATATTAGCTGCTAAGTCAATGAAAAGCAAGCTACAATCCATAGAACCATAGAGGTTAGGTACATAGTAAGGGACTATGTGGGGAGAGATAGATCTCCTTAGAATGGGGAAATTGAATAGTTATGGATGGATAGGGTGGGGAATTGGAATGGAAGAATCAAGCAGGGATGGGAAGGAAAGAGGAGATGATGGAAGGAATATGGGGATAGACAGCTAACATCATGGGTCATTTGAGTGGTAATATAGAAACCTAAAACAGCAGAAGCTTCCAAAAACATATACATATATGAAAACAATCTAAATGAAATAGCCAAATAACAAAGGAAACAGAGCCCAAACTGGACATCTCTTGTCACCAATTGAAGCTTCCAGTACTGGGAATGGATGACATCTAATTGAACCACTGGCCAAAGGAGTTCCATGGGAACCTCCAAACAACCTGCGCTGTTGCTGAGGCTATAGGTTGCCCTCCACAAATGAACAGCAAAGCCCTGTTGCTGAAGACAACACCTGTATAACCATTGAACATATATTGAAATTTGCTGGTGCCTAATAGAGCCTTTCACTCCTACAGGCTAGTGTTCTCGGTACTGAAAGGTATTCTGGTGCTACCAAAGGAGAAATGTAAACAGCAGAGCTAAAATCCTTTCCATCTACAATGGTGTCCTACCTGCAAGATCTGCTGGAGTAATGCTGGCACAAAGCTTGTGGGAGTGACTAACCAATATCTGATTTGACTTAAGGCCTACTCCATGAAAATGACTGCTAATGACATTCTGCTATACTCATAGATCAGTGCCTTGCTCAGCCATCATCAGAGAAGCTTCCTCCTGCAGCAGAAGGGAATTCCAGAGACCCGTAGACAGACTTTATGCAGGAAGTGAGAAACCTTGGAACACTCAGCCCTAAATGGGATATCTCCATCAAATCCCTTCCCTCAAGGCTCAGAGAACCACCAACCCCCAAGGCAGAGGAGATGGAAAGAGTATAAGAGCCAGAGAGGAGTGAGGACACCAAGGAAACAAGGCTCTCTAAAAACACAACAGGACCAATGTCCAAGTGAATTTACAGAGATTGTGCCAGCATGCATGGGGCCTGAAAGGGTCTGCATCAAATGAGACCCTAGAGCTAGAAACACATGCTCCCATCCCTAACCCAGAAGCTATCTACAATCAATAAGCACTTACAAATGAAAATTTAGTTTTCTCCAAGGGCATCTCACTGGGGAAACAAACTACTTTTAAAGGTAGGCCACATGCCCAACAGTAGATGGCCAACAGGAAACGAACGCAATGACATCTTTGGAGGTTCCTTGTCTCATAATGTCATAACAGAGCTTTTCTCTCAATTTTTAGTATTTAATTTATTATTATTACTACAACTTATTATTGTTGTTGTTGTTATTATTATTATTATTATTATTATTATTATTTTATTATTTTACCCTATAGGTCCTTTGTATGTATAGTATAGCTTCTGGGTTTGTGTTTTCATGGGATTCCTGAATGTGCAAATGAATGTGTTTCTGTGTCTGTATTTGTTACTTGTGCCTTTTCTTGGGCTCTTTTCCTTCTGTTTGTTTGTTTTGTCCTACTCTGATTTGTCTGTTTTTGTTTTATCTTATTGTACTATATTTTACTTTATTATCATCCCCTAGATTCCTGTTTCTTTTCTAAGAAGAGAAAGAAAGGGGGTAGATCTGGATTGTAGAGGAGGTGGGAGAAACTGGGAGGAGAAGAGAGAGGGAAAACTGCAATCAGAACATATTGTATGAAAAAATATCTATTTTCAATTAAAAAACAAAACAAAACAGCAGACCTGGATGGAAGCCGTCTTTACAGTGTTCACATTAAAAGCACTCCAAGTAGGAATCCCCACAATGGATCAACAGGTTAAGGTGCTTGCCGCACAACCTTGGCAACCTGAGTTCAATCTCTGGAACCCAACATGGAAGGGGAGACTCAAACCCACAAAGCTGTCTTCTGACCTCCACATGTGTACCCACATACACAAGCATCATGCACATGCACACTAATAATAAGTATTTTTTTTAAGCACAAAGCTCCTAAGCCAAGCATCTCTGGCTTCTTCTCTAGACAGAGTGAAAGCATACTGCACACAAATCCACAAAGCTCAATAGCAACTGGGAAAACTAAGCCCAGAGGGGAGGAATGGGAAAGATTAGAACACGCCTTTCTTCTGATCGGAATTTGAGAGCACAGCTGGCAAACAAGTAGTCCAAAGATGCTTCTGTGTCCTTTGTTATCACAGGGTATGTGGACCACCTGCATCCTTCCAGTGTCCACTTCTCCTGACTCTCGTTACCAAGCCCTGCCCCAAGGCTCCTCTGCTCTGTGCAATCTTTTATTCCTAAACACATACAATGTAACTACAGTAGGTCTACAAGTTGCCTACACTGCTGTAGTGACAAAACACCCGAGAAAAGCAACCTGAGGAAGGAGGGTTTGGCCTGACTCACAGTTTGATTAAGAGCACAGCAAAACAGGGTGGGGAAGCCATGATGGCAGGATGCTGGTCACACTGTGTCCACAGTCAGGAAACAGAGACAGATGAAGGAACGTTCATGCACAGCTTGCTTGTTCTTTTTTTTTTTTTTTTTTTTATTCAGTCCACGACCAAAGCCCAGGGGATGGTGCTATCCATAATTACGGTGGGTCTTCTCACCTCAACTAACTCGATTTAGATCATCTTTCAGAGATGTGTACAGAGGCTATCCTAATCTAGACAGTCCCTCAGAGGCAAGCTTAGAGGTTTGTCTTCTAGGTAATTCTAGATCTTATCAAGTTGACAATATTAACCATCGTGCATGTGAATAAGAAACCTGCCCACACACACATACAGGGGGGCATGTGCACGCGCGCGCGCGCGCGCGCACACACACACAGCCCTTAATTCTGCAGTACTCATGTCCTATAAGTATATGTACAAAGACTAAATTAGCAAACAAGAAAGTTTAGTAAATCATTGTTTGTAAGGTCTAGGCTTAGGTTCCTGTGAGCCTCTGGTTATAATACTGTCATTAACTGATCAATACTAAGCCTTGTTTTGTGTGTGTTCCTATTTAAAGACAGCTAATTAATACATGTTGTTGGTTCATTAATGTTGAAGTCACAGCCAACAGCGTACTAATTCCCAAGCAAAGCTCATCCAATGTGTACTTTCCTATGATGGCAAAAGCCTCAAAACAGCCCTCTTCCCCTTAAGGACACTAAAGAGTACTTGAACACTATGCTTAAGAGACCAATTTAAATTAAAACATTGCCAAGAGAAAACATGAACTTTTTTTAAAAGTGGCACTAAATGGACCAGGAAAAGGACAATTATCTCCAGGTAGAAGGTAAAGTATCATCTTAGACAAGATGGGAGCACACCCACTGGAGAAACCACAACACATCAGTCTACACATGCCTACCAGTGAGAGGAACAACTGTACACATGTGTGGATATGTGTATATACTACACATGTGGCATTGTATGTGTTCATAAATATATATGTAAACATAGACATTTATAAAGATTTGGCAAAGACAACTATGTTCATACACACAAACACTATCTCTGGCTGCATTCATGGGGATCCAAGCAGTTCCAACAAACTTTTGTAGGCTAACATGTATACTCCACTCCACTAAGTTCTAGATGGCTGTACCAATGTATACTCCAGAAATGTATTATGAGAGTTACATGGCCTACTCCTTAAAAATTACCAAAGCTTCTTCCTTGGACCTCTTATCTCTCAACTCTAGAAAAATCTGGACATTTATTTCACAGGTTCTCACAGTTTCCACCATGGGTTCCTGTATACAGATGGTGTCTCACTTCTAGACCTACAAATCTAAACTCCTCCTGCTCACCTCAGCACACTGGGGATTCCCCTAAATCTTAAACCCAGACTGCATCACTCTATCACCAGGAGTAGCATAATGCATCTTATACTCCAGGGCATCACCACTCTCTCCATAAGATGTAGATCATATCATCTAATCAAAGGAGTGAGACAGTGGCAGCAGAGCAGCCAGCACTGTACCTGGCACAAAATAAATGTCCCAGAAAGAAACTGTCATTAATCATCGCCATCCTAGACCATGGCATCACTTTTATCCCAGTAACCTGAACCTAAAATCTCAAAGTCCTGTCTCTTTATTTCCACCTCAGACTGGATGACCATAACTGGATTTTGCCTTTAACATGATGGTCAAAAGCATTTATTCTGAAATCCCACAAAGCAAGGCATCGGGGACTTGAAATGCCACTGAGATGGTTTTACTTTTGTGTCCTCCTGGTCTGCATGCTCCTCATGTGGTTACAACTCTGAAATCACTCTGTTCAAAACTTTCCTGGCCTTATCACTCCTTATAACACAATGTCCAGACTTATGTGTAAGGCCTCTGACAAGTTGGCCTCAGCATCTCTGATTTGATTTCTCAAGTTCACCTTATAGAAAGCGATATACAATTACTATTTTTTAGGCTTGTCTCATGCCTTCCTACATAATCTTAATTCCCACCATCTTGTCAAGAAAGCCCTTCCATCCTCTGTTGCCTGAACATAACCTCTTCAGCACCCTGAGCATGCATGCTTCTTCTGGAATGCTGTCTTTGGCTCCCCCAGTTTCAGACCATCTCTTCACTTCAGTAGCACTGTGTACATGTCTGACAATGCAGACCCCAGAGTGCTTTGCACATAGTAGGCATTCATCAGATATTAGATGGATGGTACAATGAACCAAGGACACAAAGAGCACTAAATACACACATCCTAGGACCTACTTACATTAACTTTAAAAGGTGCCAATTCAATCACCCAAAGTAGTTATGTAATTAAAATGAACTTAGGACTTAAAGGAGCTCTTCAAATCTGGGAAGAGCAAACTGCCATCTGCCTACCAGCATGTTAAGTACCAAACTGCTCACTTACAGCTGTGCCCACACCAAGTAGATCAAGCAGTCAGCAGCAGAGCCAGGCACAGAACAGGAATCCCAGCAGTGCCAGCCTCCTGTGGCCACTCATAGGCTTCTGCAGAAGGCCTTGTGCAGAGGCCGTCACATGCCCCAGGAGTGTGGCAACTCACTCTGACCCCAATCAGGATGCATTTCAAGCTACAGGAAATAATGAATTATTCAATAAATAGGGTTGTGATGACAGCAATAATTTGGAAGGGGAGAGAGGTAGATCCCTACCTTATTTTATACTCTGATACCAAAATAGATCCCAGGTGCACACTAATTTTATTAATGGGGATTCATTCAAGCAAGACAGAGTAAATGAAGTAGTTCCCAGCCCTATACAAAGTGCCCTGATAATAAATATGAGAAAGGAAAACAAACCCAAAGAGAAAATGTGGACAAAAAATAAACTATTTGCAGAGAAATACTCATTAGACATTAAAATATCCAAAGTCAACAAAAAAATCAAATTATAACACTAGTGATAATTTTTCCTTTCTGAAAAATAAATTATTTTAAAAATTAGTAGCATCTAGAATAGATGTGGCTCAGAGTAGAGGACAGTACTATAAGAGGCTTGAAACAGTATAAATTGGTGCATTCTTTATGGAAAAGAACCTTCTGAGGTGAATACACACACACACACACACACACACACACACACACACACACACACACACATATATATATATACTCAGCAAGCAAATTAATTCTATGAATTCCTACTATGGAAAGAATCATGCATAGAGTCCACTGAGTGATGGTGCTGGATGTGTAGATGCCCTGTATAGGACATATTGAGTACACTGCGAGATGCTTCTGGATGTTTAAAGTGCCATGCATAGGAGACGTTGAGCCCAAGATATAGTATGGATGCATAGGTCTCCTACATAGGAGACAGTGAGTCCAAGATATGGCATAGATGCAAAAGTTCCCTGCATGTTGAGTTCTCTGAGATACAGCATAGATGAAGAAGTCCCCTGCACAGAAGATGTTAGGTGCTGTAGAGATTTCAAACAGTTCTTCACACTAGTTATCAAAGGAGCCTCAGAGCCACTCAAGAACTTCTGGTTGGAGACTAGTACTTGGCTTCCTCTCCATTTTACACAGTTTTAAAAAACAAGAATAAAGAATTCACGTCTTGGAGGCTAATTCACCTTGGGGTAGCACAGGAAGATCAGCCTCCTACATCAAAACATATTCATACTTTCCACTTCATATTGTATCACCATAGCAGGTTATTCTGTTCCACCAATCACCAATGGGGTAGATAGGGTAAGCTCTCTGAGACTGCTCTGGGGTGGGGGGTGGGGGGTGGGGGGCAGGGTGACACAGCAATTAAAACAGCTCTCTGGTGAACTGGTCAAATCAGTCCCCAATGTTCCATGCATGTGTCACTAGTGTGTAGCATAAGTACTTCTCAGCCCCACCTAGGCAACACATAGGGAGAATCAGCGTCCGAAGTGGTCATCCTGTGAGCCACACCATGGTTGCCTAGACAGGTTCCAGAGCCTCACTGAGGATGCAGGTCCATCTTCCTCTTACTGCAGAAATGGTGGGTTTAACAACTCAAGCCTATGGTTTGGAGCTCCAGTGCTTAACTGTAGACAGGGCAGGCTCTCAAAGCTGAGGAAAGGCTCCCACTCCAATATCTCTGGAGAACTGTAGGACAAAGACTAAGATGGAATGCAGAGCAGACAGAAGAGTAAGGTGGAAGCATGGTGCAGACGACAGAGTAAGGCCGAGTGTGTCTGGCTGGTGCTCCAGATTCCTTCCCAACCTCCACATGGGCTCCACACATCGCCAGGCTGGACAATAGTCTCATTTCTGCTCTGCAGCTCTGCCCACATCCCCCTGTTCAGTAAAGTTCAAACAGAGCAGACAGACATCCTCCCACCTCTGTACATCCCCCATCTAGCCTGAAGGAGGCCGGCAGCCGTGTGTAGGGCATCACAGCCCTGATCTCACTCCACTACTCTGAGTCACAGGACTAAGCAAAATGATTGTTCTCATTAAGAAGGAGCCCACGCTTTGCTGCCAGTGCAGGCACTCCTGAGAGCTCCGAAGCTGAGCAGGCCTGGGCGGGGGGCCAGCCATCTGCTCCAGCAACTTATGTAACTTGCTGGGGTTTCCACCTTCGCCTTGGGGAAGAGAAGGGCCATCCAAGGCAGGAAATATACTTATACCCTGCCATCAATCCACCATCCTGGACAGCCTGCTAAGCATTTGATCACAGGCCTTTTTCGGCCTTCAAGGGCGACGTAAATGAATGGGAACAGGCTGCTTACATGCAGCAGCTGGGGAAAAGCAGCTTGTGGTCAAATGGATTGGAGAAAAGATTACTAAACGGCTAAGAGTTCCTTGCCTGTCAGCAAACTATACAGTAACATGCTGGCAGCCCAGGATAGGCAGTGGGAGCCTTCTTCTTCGTCAGGAACTGCTGAGGTTGAAGGGAGAGTAGAAAGGGCCAAGCTGGATGTGCTGGTGCCATGGGTGAATGATGTATAACTTCTCCCTACCCAGGGACAAAGCATCTCCTGTGGGAGCCCGTTCTGTGGATTGATTGATTGGAGGTGGGGGGGGGGGTGATTCTGGTCAAGAGGAGAGAAAGCAGGAAGGAAGGAAGAAGTAAATAGTCCTTTTAAATAGAAAGGCTATGGAAAGATCACTTGATTGAGGATAATTCTGCCCTTGAAGGAGGAAATTTGCAACAATGATTATCACAGACACACTTGGGCCTTCAAAACACTTGGCAAGCGTTCACGTTCACTTAAAGTCACTAAGGAAGTGGCTTGCTAGATTCGGGGGGCCTTGTGTCGAGCATAGCCCCTGCTTCACCACTTAGTAGAGTAAGGGGGTAGGAGAAGGTGCATGCGCTGGTGGAGGAAGACTGCATTAGACTGCATATGTGCTGGTAAAGCTCTGTGAACATGGTTGAGCTGCTAAATTATGTGAAAAGACTGGATCTGCACCCAAGCTCAAACGATGACAGGGACACTTTGGGGCCATGGGATGACCTTGAGTGGCAATCACCAATCTTGGTAACAGATCTCATAACAAGCCACCTCTAAACAACAGTTTTACAATTAGATGCACTAATGTCCAAACACACCTGGAACAGCGCTCTGCGTAAGTAAATACACAGTGGGGCCGCTATGTATTGGTATAGGACCAGATGGTAGGTTCCTGACAGCTGGCATCAAAACCCTTGGGTTCTAGAAAGTTTCCCTTAGTAACATCCTAGCACAGAGCTCTGTAAGTACAGGCTTAATAAATGCAGGCTAATCAGGGAGGGTGGTGGATCTGAAATACAATGAGAACTCACCTACACACACACACACACACACACACACACACACACACACACACACACACACGCATACGCACACCCACATACACATGCACAGTCATCAGTATACCCTGTTAATTTTTTTATATGTCTTAACACTGTAGCCCCAACAGTGGTATTCCTAGCTATCAAGATATAAGCTTCATTGTCAAAACCTGCAAGTAAACACACTGCCTATACTCCATGTGGTAGTCCACATCTGTAATTCTCTCAATCAAGAGGCTGAGGCAGGAAAATCTCAAGTTTCTAGCCAGCCTGAGCTATAGTGAGATACTGTCTGAACAGAATGGGATAAAGTTCTTTCTTATACATTCCCATCTTACTTCTTTTCATTGATTTATTTTCTTCCTTAGAAGAAAGTCTATGTAGCTTAGGCTGATTTCAAACTTGCTATATAAGCTAGGCTGGCCTGTAATTCACATCCTCCTAATTCAGTCTCCAACTGCTAGTAAAACAGGTGTGTGCCACAAAACCTAGCTTTCCTCCATCATAACATTATATTTTAAACTTAAAACTCATAACATTTATATTTTCATAAATAATTACCATGCTATTGCACCTAACAGAATCAATCAGTGACAATCCCTGAATATCCTCTGATAAACAAAACCCATACTGATATTTCCCAAACAACCTTAAAGATGTTCCTTTGTAACTGGTTTGTTCAGTTCTAGTCCCAACCCAGGTGCAAACGCGCATTGACTTCCCTATCACCTTAAGTCTCCCTTCCTCCACCCTGCCCTTACACAGCACCATTTATCAAGACAGGAATCTGCCATGCTCTCATTCCTTGCACAACAACAAGAACCCCCGTGACAACAGTGTGGTGGAGTGAGGAGATTTGAGGATGCTGACTTAGTTGTTCATTCTGTCACTCACTGGGCCTCTTGGCACTGCTCTCCCCCATTTCTACCTAGAAAACGTTCACTGCTGCAGTAACAGCAAGCTCCCTTTGTGATACGAAGTTCGAGCGTTTGCTGGCTGCCCGGTGTGTCACAGCACTACCCCTTCACACAGCTTCACGGGTTATCTCACTCGACCATTCTGAGAGCTCGATGCAGTCAGTGTCAACCCATCCATCCCATTCAACAGATAGGAACCCAGGCCAAGAGCTGATTCGAATTTGGGGGGATGAGGCCTGAGTTAAACCAGATAGTCTGACAGCAAGCAGTTACTGTTGTTGGCCATCATTCCATACAGGGGTTCTGAAGGAGATCTATAATAGGAGGGATACTGGATAACTCTGGCTGTGTGTTTTATAGATGGGGACACAAGCAGAAACACACAGTGCACTTTCTCCACAGGGAGCCAAGGGTTTCCCATAATTCCTTATCAACGGTGAAAAGGGCACAATAATGGAAAGACAAATTTGGGGAGGCAATGCTACTGTGTAAAAGGACATCCTTTCACCAGACATATTACAGATTGCCCAATGGCCTCAGGAATGTCTCCTCTGAACACACCTAGGACTTGGCAAGACAAAAGCTGACCAATCCTAATTCATGCAGACAATAAAAACTCTAAGACTGAACATGCTCCTGTATAGGCAAGTCTGCAAGAATCCAGGAACAAAAAGGAAAATGTTTTCAGGACTTGGAGGATCACTCAAAGCAATTCCAAGTGGTCTACAGGCATGAGGTTATGACCCAGTAACTCTGTGGGTGATCTGTCTACCTGGCCAGCTATGGACTGAGGCCAGCTTTCAAGGTGCTGCCCGCTTCTTCATGCTTATGGACACAGCAGAACAACCAGCACCAGGACACTGGCTGAAAGGCACTGGAGATTACACCCTGGTACGGCTGACTCATTGACTTCCTCGGTGAATTCCTGTGGACAAGGAGGCTGAGAGCACCTGTCCTCAGGGAGTCTGGGTATGAAATGTGTTTGCTTCCTCTCCCTATCACCTTCCCTTTTATGTCCTAACCCAAGGATAGCCATGGACATCTGGAGCCAGCAGCCTTAGGGGGAACTGAGAAGGTGATTATCAACCAGGAACTGCTGGGGTCAGCAGAGAAACCTGAGACAAGCATCTGAAGAGCCACATCCTGCTGCTCTACCATTACCCTAGGACCTTCAGGTCAACCTGATCCAGCACACCAGGAAACCATAACATGACATCTTCTCTGCCTTCTTTCATTGCACAATAAGGTTAAACCATGATGCTCTGTGTATTGATAAGGCTTAATATGGCTAAAGTTATTGAACCAGTAACTTCACAAAACAAACAATAATGAAGAAAGAAAGGTGAAAATCTCAAGGAAAAACAGATCTGATCTATTATTTTACATAATTTTCCTTACCTACCACCACCAGATACCCTTTCCAAAACTTGTCTTTATGGTTCTTTTTGATGGCCAAGTGTGAGACAATCTGTTGTTTCTGACTGCCAAGAATCCAGTCCCTTCTCTTTCTACTAACCATTCCTCAACCTCCCTTAGAATGTCACCCATGACCTCATCTCTGCCTATGTGGGCTGCAGCTACCCCTGGGGCCAGCAAACGACTCTGGTGTGACCTCAGGCAAGGTGACTGCTACAAGGATGAACACAGGACCTGAAGCCATTTTTCTAAGCTGTGTAGTTTAGTGGTGTGTAGTTTAGACTGTGGCCATCATTGGATCCCCTGGTTCAGTCTGTACTGTTTCCACTACTGAACTGCCTCCCCATCCACCCATCACCCAAGATGTAAGATGTGACCTTTCAAAGTTATATGGAAAGAGCTAACAGAGATTTGAAATGATCAGAGCTCGACATACCAAGTCAAGAAGACTTATGGGAAGAGAAGAGGCTGGTTCTAACCCTCAGAGGACAAGCAAGTGGGAATGTCCGCTTTCCACTCTCCAGGTGAAGTAGGAGCATGAGAATCGGAGGTAAGTGTGGGCTAGAAAGGGTGCAAGCAGAACTCTGTGAACCTGCAGTGTACTTCCTGTACATGGAGACATATGACGATGGAGCAAACACCCCAAGCTGGAGCCCTGCAGTTAGAAGACCTGCATCTAGAGGAGGCTCTGCTCATTGTCCTCAAATGACAAAAGCAGCTACAGCCAAGACATTATGACTAAAGTTCTGGGAGGAAACAAAAACATACTGTGTAAGAAAATATATTTTAATCAGTACATAATGTTTTTAGCCTTTGAAAGATAAATCATCACATACATGACTGTGTGTTTTTCAAGTATCCTTTCCTTTCATAGCCCTCCTGCTGAAGCCAATATTAAAATGTCATTAATAAAACCTCAACTCTGCTTTAAAAGTTTAAAGTACTAAGCAGTAGCTTTACAGGAATTCATCTGTTCCCATGAAAAGCCCACAGGAGCAGGGCTCTTGCCTGGGCATTTCAAACCTTAGCAAGAGGCTTATAGGCATCACCCTTTCAAGATGGAGCTGTCAGAACAAACACCTCAAGAACCAGAACACTCCTGATTGATGGCTCTTGATTACATCATCTCAAATACTACTATAAACAAAAAAGGTTAGGAAAAGCTCCATTCATTATATGGGTCAAAGACACCAAATTACCTTGATATCTGAAAAATAACCTCTACAGAACAGAGATAAGAAGGGTGACTAGGACAGAAGAGGAAGGGCAAGAGCAAGATCAGCACTCACACAAATCTATGCCAGCAGCAACCAGGATGAGGTCCAATGTGATGCTAGACATAAGATTTATTGCAACAGATCAAACAAAAAATAGGAAAATGAATGGACTCTAAAAGCATGCTGTAAAAATAGAGAAGGCAAAAGCTAAAAAGGTCATGCCATTATCTGTTCTAGAATAAATCCTTCTAAATATATGTGAAAAGTGGGAGGGGAATGACTAGGAGCCAGGAGTAAACACAAGAGGCAGAGGAAGGAAAGGAGACAAAGCTACACACACACACACACACACACACACACACACACACACACACACACACACACACACACACCACACCACCACCACACATTACCACCACCCACCCCACCACCCACACACACAATGCCCTCAACTAACAGAAAGTTGCTTTTTGGTTTGCTTCTGACCTACTTTTGAACATCCATGGAATAACTACCTGTAGTTTCAGAAGGCCCAGGCGAGGGGAGAGAGAAGAAAGGGCATGCTCTGTGTCTCAAGAGTACATGACAACTTCCTAGAAACACAGTCATGGTTTTACTTTAATTAAAGACTAGTGTTCTCTCTTCCCAGTAGCTGTAGTTGTTTTGAGTATCATCCCTAGAAATTATTTATATACTAGAAGGGCACTTGCACAGACCTCACAATCATCCTCTTATTTACTCAAATTAGATCATACCTCTCAGAACTTTTTGGTTGTCCCCAGTGTCCCAGTGTTGTTCCTATCAAAACCCACAGTTCTGTATAGTGTGACCAAGGGCTACATGATATATGCATGTGATGACGGATGGCACTGGTCCCATTAACCAAGAGGGAACTACTCAAAATGCCTTTTTATCCGTTCATGATCTACTTTTCCATCAGCAATGCAATAAACATGGAAGAAATAAAAATGACTTAGAAATATTTCATACAGTGTTCATCATCCTTAGCATTTAGGGAAATGCAAATTAAAACAACTCTGAGATTCCAGCTCACCCCAGTCAGAACGGCTTACATCAACAAAGCAACCAACAGTAAATGTAGTGAAGAGGTGGAAAAGGGGAACCCCACTTTTATTATTGGTGGGACTGCAAACCAGTGCAGCCATTCCTCCTAGGATGCTCTTAGCCCTTAGGGTCTGTAGTTAGTGAACTCTGGACTGGAGGAGCCAGGACACACTATGCTAAACCCATGCCACATAAGTACTTGGTATCAGTTAAAACTTACTAAAATGTGATATAAAAGAAAAGGAAATTTTACTTGGGTATTTTTATGTCAAATACACAGAAATACTTTTTAAATAACTATACAAAGGTTTGAGGGCATGCTTGGATGGCCCAAAGGACCAACAGTCTTTTAAAGCAATCCTTCACTATTGTCTCAAGTTCCCTCCTCAGTCAAGCTTCCCTTGCCTCAAGTAGAAGGAAACTAATGGGATCTGGAGAGATGGTTCTGCATGTAAGAGCATCTGCTGCTCTTGTAGAGGATTTGGTTCTGGTTCCCAGCACCCACCCAATGGCTCACAAGCACATGTAATTCGAGGTGATCAGATGGCCTCTTCTAGCATCGCTGGGCACTTGCATGCACATGGTGTTCATATATACACATACATATGAAGTAAAAGAATAAAATCAAAAATTTAAGTAACTAATGGGAAGTGGGTGCCTTGGGCAACTGCTGATGTGAAACATAACTACTTTGAAGTATTTATTGTGTACCATCCTTTCAAGCCCAGAATATATCACCTGTTGCATAATGCAGTGAGGTAGGTGTAAGTACATGCTCCAACTTAGCAGCTGTGATCATTCAAACTCAAAGAAATAGTATCTTGAGACCAGATGTCACGGCAGCAGGAAGTGAAATTAACCTCCTCCTTGGTCCAAGCCCCCATGTCATGGCAGGCTTCACTCTCTAGGATTAACTTGGTTCTGAACTGAAAGTGACTTCCATCACCAGCCTGGGACTGAAAAAGAGCACGCACAGCAGAGTGCTCTTCCTATGACTACTGATAGAAACAGGATTCTTGCTTAGAAACTCATTGAACCTTCTCAGGCTTCTGCAGTCCAGCTAATTAGCCACACGAGGAGGGGAGGGGAGGGAGGTTCCCAGCCCACAAGATAGCAGCTAATCCAGTGAGACAAGGAGGCAATGATCCACTTGACCAGAAAGGTAGTAATGGCAACTGTCAAGGTCCACAAAACTCCAGCCTTCTAAAACAGCGATGCCTTGCTTCCTATGCAACTTCATTTCAGCTTAAGTACGTTGGTTATTTTATTTTAACCACAGTTACCCTGTCCCACACAATTAATAATGAGTTGATAGTACTCTGCCCAGCATGGTCCTTGCAAATGATAGATGCTAGATACTCTTACAATGGAGGCTGTTTCCCTCCTGCTTAGACTATACACCAAATACACATGCTTATCACATCAGCCATCCTAATAGATACTGCAAAGAAGAAGAAAAAGAAGGAGGAAGAGGAAGAGACGGCGATGATGATAACATTTAGGGTGGTCTTTCGATCCTCAATCACATTAATTTAAACTCAAGCATCCACGGCTGCCTAAGAATTTTACAGACTCTCAGATTTCACCAGAAGAGTTAAACAAGAATTTAAACTAACAGATTCATGCTTTAAGTTTCATGTGAAAGAACTGATGTCCTGAAAAATAGCTAATATAGTTTCTGATTCACTCATTTACTGATCGTTCATCCACTCACTCATTCTTTCATTCCTGACTTGGTTATACACCTCCAGAACACCTATTGGGTGACTCAAGCACATATCTCCCTTTACCCGAAACATACAGAGATTACTATCTGTAAGTTTGTGGGGGTCCTCATTTTGACTTGTCCTACATCTTTCAGTAACACCACTTAAAATCTTCCTATGGAGAACCCCTCCTTGTGAACCAGATCTGGCCAATTAGCATGCTCTCTCCTCTTCCTTCCTGGTAGATGATTCGTTCAAGGGAGGGCATGTGATCTAAATTGAAGCCTTTTACTGCTACAGCAGGGGGAAAGCAGGTCTTTTGATAGGAGTGCCGTAGCACAGGTGATAATAATGAGCTTGCAGCTGCCAGAGATAGATGGCTGTGGATTATACACCCTGAAAGGCAAGCTTGGAATCAGATGAATGCACAGGGAAACAGAAGGATATGCATTCTACCTCTGGAATTTTCAGATATACGAGCCCTCAAGTTTCCAGTTTTTCCTTGAACTAGGTTCTGATATTTGGGAGCAAATGATACTAATAAAGCTTTGCTTCAAGGGCTGGGGAGATGGTTCAGTGGGTAAGAATGCTTGCTATACAAGCATGAGGACCTGAGTTCAAGTCCCCAGCATTCATATAAGAAGCCAGGAATGGCTACACGCACCTGTAACCCAGTGCTGTGGAGCAGGAGGTGGCTAGGGCTTGCTGACCACCAGCCTAGCTCCAGATTCAATGAGAGATCCTGTCTCAAAGGAATACAGCAGAAAGTGAGGAACAGATCACCTCACCTCCTCCCCTGGCCTTGGCAGTCACAGGGACATGCATACATGTGTCTAGACTATATGCACATGTACACCACATACACATTCAAGCATATACATATAATAAATGTTTTAAAGGGAAAATAATAAAGTTTTGCTTCATTTCTATTTCTTTCTATGTCTGCTTCTTTCTACATCATAGTCTCTTAAAGGGCTGGAATTTAGTTTCATCATCTCTATGGCCCCACAATCTAGAGAGACCTGATTCAAAGGGGTCAATACATGTGCAGCACTGGGATTGGAGGAATTTTCCTTCAACCAGTTCTCCTCTTTATGAAGTGCTTCGTGGGTCTCCTCTTCAGCTTAATGTTACCAATGCTCTTTTAAAATGTGCCTATCTGGTGGCTGTACACACTGGTGAAAAATACAATACCACATTCTTCCCTTCTGCCTATAGCACTGATCTTTAGTTCTCTGTGTATACCCACAACACCACACATTGCAAGAAAAGCAGCAAAAAGACACCAGAGTTCCCAAGGTACAGACAAGAAAACAGCATCACATGCAAAGAGTAGAACTATCCTGGTGGGAAAGCAGGGCCAAAAGCTCCCTGGGCAGCAATTCTAACCCGCAGCCCCCTCCTCCTCCTGAGGCTCAAGTGTGTCACTCTAACTATGGGACTGCAGGCTTGAGATTCCAGAAAAGTTAGGGGGCACTGCTCCACAGGGCACACTGCATTCCTGGCACCACCCCACCCGCACTTGTCTCCCTGCTAATTTGGAGAAGTGAATATTATTCAGAGAAAGGGCAAGAAATGGTTGAACCGGAGTCTGTTTGCCACAGCAGAGTTCCCAAGGAAGAAGCCAGCAGAGAATGAAGCTTGGTTTTAGCCGTTGCTTCTGTTGTTGAAATTGGAAGGGCTCATTTCTCAAGAGTAACTGTCTCCACTGGGTATGCACAGCAGTGGTCAATACCCTGCACAATAGAAATGAACTGCTTCCTCATCGCCCGGCTAGGAGCTTGCCAGCACACAAAGGTCCATCCATCATAAGTGCCCAACATAGGTCAGGTGGAGAAGCACACACCAGTAATCCCAGTACTTTGGAGAGGAGGGAATCAGCATGACTCACGGGGCATTTGCTAAGCAGCTATTATGTGTCAGGGATCTTGATAGGAACCATAGGCCAAAAGGCAAAGCAAAGAGCTGGAGTGATGTGCATGGTAAGACCTCTATGACAGTGATGGAGAAATTTCTAAAAGCAAAGCAGCATGTAGAACAGTCTCATTAGTTCATGCATACACACACACACACACACACACACACACACACACACACACACACAAATATAGAAAGCATGGCCACTAGAATGTTTCCTGTGCTCAACTCTGACAGTGAGAATTTGGGAATTTGGGTAGATAGCCTTCATCCAATTGCTATTACAGCATTTGGCTGTGTGAAGTATACCTCCCTATGTTAAGTACTTTTTGAAACATACACATAACCCTAGAACTCCAATGTGATTTTTTTTTAGAGAGAAAAGAATCTGTTGGTCTTTGTTCTCAATAATGGAAGTATGATTCTGCATGTATAGTAGGTTTGAAGTATAACAATGAATAAGAGCACTGGCCTCATACTACATGGTCTGAATTCAAATTCTGCCTTTGCCTGTTAGCTGTGTACCTTTTGGTAAATTACTTAGTCCCCATGTGCCTCAGTTTCCAAAACCACAAGCCAGAGAAAATGAGGCCTACCTCAGATTTATGTTGATTAGATAGGCTAATAAAAAAAAGCAGGTGGTGGAAAAAGAGTAAGAATGGGAGAATCTGGTGAATGTGCGAAATACACTACCCACAAACAAGGACCCTCATCTGAAAACACCCAAGCTCATGCTTGACTCAAAGCCACTCTTTGAATCCATTCCTGTAAGATCAGCAGGCCCTCCTCTCCAGGACGCCAGGAGCTTTCATCTGACCCATCACTGGTCCAGCAGTCTGCCCACCTCCCAGCCAGTATAAGCCAATCTATGCCCCACATTCTACACCCTGTAAGATGCTGCCTCCCCACCTAACCATGGCAGTGCCTAGCTCAAGCTGTGAAATAAACTGAAACTCTACCTGCAACTGTCCTTTGGAGTGTGCATGTAGCCTATCCTCCTAACTACACATCATCTATCCTTAAAGAATGACAAGAAGCCAGGCAGAGTGTGTGTGTGAGAGGTCAGAAGAACACCATCAAATGAAACCTCATGTGCCTTCTATAGCCTTGAACTTAACAGCCCTTGTTTAGAGTCGTGTTTATTTGATTTATCTGGAGAGCTGGAGTTCATTCTATCTTACTGGCATTTGTTTTCACACATATAGGGTTGGTTTTTATTTTTTCCTTCTCCTGTTTTGATTCTAATAAAGTATTTTCCAAATATTTATTAACTACACAAACATTAAGATTAAAAAACTTCACAATCCTAACATCAGCTGTTTTATTGTCTTATAGGTGGGCAGATGACGTATAATACATGCATTTTACTGTGTATACATAATTTATACAAACACAGAGTTATAATTATAAGATGCATATTTTTTTCTATGTACGGAGCAAACACTTTTTAATTTAGTATTTTTGTTGTAATGGCAGGAAAAACATTCAGAGTGGTGTCTCACCATGCTTTTCCTATTGGTGAAAGCACATATTATTTCCAATTTAAAATAAAGATCACTAATGAATGACCTTCCTTTTTTCACTTTAATTGGAGACTTGCAATAATTTTTGAGCAATGAAATTATTAACACAAAGCGATGAAAAAACTAGAATTTTAATAGTCAGATGGCTGTTATGAAAGTTTCAAGAATGAAATACAAACACAATCAACATTTTATTATTCACATTTATGGAAAGAAAGCCACTCAAACCAAGCCAAGTTATACCTCTGCAACACAGGCATTAACTAGGCAGCTAATGCTGACTCTTTCTACAAACTTTGAAGGAGTATTTCTCCTTTTCACTAAACTTCATGCAACAACAGAAGGCTGGGGAATCGGAGGTCAGGTGTGTTGAGTGTGTTCTTTAGGGGCTCACTGAGTAAGAGTATGCAATGCATTTGCAAAGAACCCAAATCAGGTGGCTTACAACCACCTGTAACTCCAGGTTATCCTGAGATAATCCAAGAGATTTTCTTTGTTCATGTGCACAAACCCACAGACAAACAGACAGACAGAGACGCACACACACAATTAAAAATAGAATAAATCTCTTTTTTAAAAAAGTATTCTTAAACAAGACAAACATGAGCCCTACACAGGAGCAGGCACAAGTTGAAATCCCACAGAGGACAAAAGTCATTCCCACAAACTTCCGTGGGAGTTTTCTGCATAGATAACCATGCTGCTCCTATAGATACCATAGATACCTATGCCCGTTCCTATAGATATCCATGCCTCTTCTATAGATCCCACGCTGCTCCTATAGATACCCATGCCTCTCCTATAGACACCCACGCCTCTCCTATAGACACCCATGTCTCTCCTATAGATACTTGTGGGAGCCCACAGAGGCTTCTAGTGAGAACTTACTCAGGGTCAGAGAATCTGAGCTTGCTTTACCCAGCAGGACTGCATTAGAAGATGATTTGGCTACAGGCATGTTTACCAGGTGTTTGGAAGGGTCTACACTTGGCTGCACGGTGTGCTTTGATCTTGCAAGGGGGGAGTCTTTTGCCTCTCCCATTGGCATATTATAAATAACCCTTTTCAATAAAAGACGAGGCTGTTGGGTATTGACCCAGGCCCTCCCAAAGCTATCCTGTGTTTCTGTCTTTCTTCTCAATGGCTAGGTCTCTCTTTCTATCTATCATTTCTTAATTTCTTTGTCCTCTACCTAAGAATCCTTCAAAAGGTGGGAGCTGGACTCCCATAAATACTCACACCTCTTCTATAGATCCCATGCTGCTCCTATAGATACTCATGCCTCCCCTATAGATCCCATGTCTCTCCTATAGATCCCATGTCTGCAACTACATTATAAGTACAAATCATAACAGTTTTCCTACTTGTGACTCCATTTGAAGCCGAGTGCTAGCAAAGAAAGAGAAAGAACATGTATGGCAGTATTTGACTTTCTTATGTACTTTTCCCTCCAACATTCCAATCTTATAGAGTAGTTGATATTCTAAATGTGGGCAGTAAGCAAGGCAGAAATCAGGCTATCCCTAAACACAGGAGAAATGAGGAGCGAGAAAATAAAAGGCTTATATTAGAAATAGCTAAAACCAGAGCCAAGGTTACAGGTCTGTGACAGAGTGCTTGCAAAGTATGCACGAGACCCTCGGTTCAATACCTAGCATCGCATCTTAAAATAAATAACACTAAAGATTAAACCATACATTTTACTAGCCTGTGGAAGTCCAGAACACTGTGGAGATGGAAATGAGAAGATTGTTCAGGTTTCTGCTCAAGATTTCTTGCCAAATCAATGAACTCCGAGTTCAATGAGACCCTACCTCAAAAATAAGGTAAAAAGCAATTAATGGAGACACATTAGGTCAAATCCTGGCCTCCACGTTCATGCTCACACACATGCACATGTACACACACACACACAAAATAGAGTTTAGCTTGAATTACTAAACCATGCTCCCCTTATTTACAATGGATAGCTTTCAAAAATGTGCCAAAGAAACCCCTAAGGACTTCAGCAGCTTTCTGCTAAGACTGCACTAGCATGAAAGAGATGATCCCAGGCAACCCTGGAATGTACCTTGGATTGGTTATCACAACCTGAGAAAAATATTCTAATCAAAGTTTTGTGATATCATCTAAAAGTAGTCTCACCTGGCGTTATAGCATGTGTCTTACCACTTAACAATTGCTAGCATTTGAGAGTGCCTGGGGAGCAGCAAATGCAAGGGTTAGCTTTCCCTCAAGACTTCTTCCCCACAGAAAAGCCAAGTTGGTGGCAAGACCAATGGTTCTCAACCTTCCTAATGCTGCAACCCTTAAATACAGTTCCTCATGTTGTGGTGATCTCCCAACCACAAAATTATTTCCATTGCTACTTCATAACTATAATTTTGCTACTGTTATGAATTCTAAGTATTGGAAGTAAAGGTTTGCCAAAGGGTTTGTGACCCATGGGTTGAGAACCACTAGTCTAGAAAAACTGCCTTTAAATCTGCTTGCTGAAATTTCATTAACCAAGGAAATGAAACTCTCATCACAGAGGAAGAGACTAACCCCCAAACACCTCACCCAGAGCCCAAAGGAACTTTAACCCACTGTCCGGTTTTTTAGTCCCCTTTCTTCTCTAAGACCTATTTATATTCTCTCTCTCTCCCTATCCCTCTCTCTCTCTGCCTTACAGCCACCACTTCCCTCTCCCCTAAAAAGAGAGTTCATTTGTCTGGCCCTTATCTGAGTTTCACATTCTGAGAGCCTTGCACATACAGGCCTGGTAACAGAAGTGTGTGCCTTTTCTCTGGTTCCTGTCAACTGTCAAGTTATTTCAGCAGACTCACTTACATAACCTTCGGAGCAAAAGTTTAAGCTTCAGTACACTAAGACCGAGGAAAGCAGGACATAACCTCAAAGACAAGAAAGCAAAGGCATCAAGTTACAACTTAAAAATATCATCTCGTTAGGTGGGGGAGATGGCTCATTCAGTAAAGTGCCAGCCACGCAAGCACAGGACCAGAGTTCAGATCGCTCCCATGCCCCCTTAAAGGCTGGGCATGGGAGGACTGTGATTCCAGAGGTGGGGAGGTGGAGACAGCAGATCATGGAGGCTGTAGATCATGGAGGCTTTCTGGCCAGCCAACCTAGCCATATCGATGAGCTCCAGGTTCCCTGAGACCCTACCTCAAAAATAATGTGAAGAGCAATTAAGGAAGATGCCCCATGTCAACCTTTGGACTCACATATGCAAGTTCATGCACGTCTGCACACACACAAAATACATTTTCCTTTCATTTTCCTTATTGTTAGGGATTACTTACATAGCAAGTGAAATTGACTTACGCAGTAACACGTACTTACTTTTAAAGTGATTTTTTTTCCAGCAAAGTAAAGTAAATCAATGAAAATCTTGAGCAAACAAAACATATGTGGAAAGATGATCAAAATCAAAAAGGTTATAAGGGGGAATCTTGAGCCTGTGTACATTCATCCTGGTTATGTTTTTAATGGTCTTGATTTCCTCACCTTGACTATTGTATCCTTATCCTTAGGGGGAAAAGGTAAATATTTTAATATATTTTATTTCATTTGTCAGCTCTCCTATATGAAGCAAACAGTATAACTCTTCAGATTCTTATCCATTAAAATAAAACATTTAAATACATTCAATCAAGACAGAATTTCAAATTTGCTTTATCTTGGTCATCCTCATTGATCTGTGCATCCATTTAAAAGTCATTGTAACTTAACTTTGTCTTGACTTCTGGTTGCTTTTTAATCCTTAATGACTCAGAACAACATAGTCTTCGGTTCCTGCCTGTTAAGTATTTGATAGTGTGTAAAGTATATGGCAGATTTTTAATACTAGAACAATAGCAATCCCTTTTACAGTCCAGGGATAAGGGCACTCATTCTGACACAGGTTATTTTACCCTAGGTAATCTGTCTGTAAGGTGCCCAGCTATTGAGAGTTGAGTACTCTGTGTGAGGACACAGAGGATTCCCTCTGTGCTGCTGGAGGTTCATCTGGCTGCTTCTAGACTCATGTTAACTCTTGCAGGTGAAGGAAAGTAGTTGTACACAGAGTTTTATTATCAGAGACTTCAAAACCAACCAACCAAACAACAACTGCAACAAAGCAAAAACAAAACCGTCACCATTTATAGCTGTGTGTCAAATAAGGAAAATCTATGGGCTTCAGACTAGCAAGGCCAGAGCTGGGAAATGCTGACACCCAGTATTAGCCAGCATATTCCAATGTGACAATGATGAAGATGACATAAAAAACTTGGCAAAGGGGGTGTTGACTTTACTTGTTTTTTTTTTTCATTTAATCCTTTGTTTTGTTTTGTTTTACAGTTAATAAAGGCCAGCTACATGGTGCATCAGAAATTCCTGTGTCCTCAAGACAACTCTAGATTGAGATTGAAGGGAGGCTAAGATGTAAGAAACACAAAGCTCCAATAGTATGGAGTGCAGTCTTGAATTGGTCACAGTAAGATCCACATAGATTCTGCCCAATGAAGCAAGCTTCATTTGAATTTCAATAAAGAATGAAACATCTGTTACCATCTGTAGAAGACAAGGCCTGAGCAAGCTGTCTTCTGGAAATCATTTCCTATACCTTGCCTTCGCTCTCTTCACTCAGGTCCTAAGCATGGCTGGAACCTTTGGAGCTTCTCATTATTTCAATCTTGATACCACCTATGTCAGGACCTCAAAAGGTCAGTGGTATCTTTTGTAAACACACACGATACATGTGACAGTACATTCCCATGTGTGTGCTTGTGGAGAACAAAAATTGACACTGGGCGTCTTTCTCTACCACTCTCCACCTTATTCTTTTTAGACAGATGTTGCTGGCTCTGCAGCTGGTGTCCAGCTGTCTCTGATCCCGGGAGTGGGGGTGGGGCAGGGGGTGAGCAGGCTCAGAGTCAATAGCACAGAGCCCAGGAGGTTTGCAGGCAAGTTCTCATTTATTAAACAAAGGGCTGAGGTTTACATATGTGGATTTTTGGTGGGCTCTGCTCCTAGCTACTGTGGTATTTCTTGGTTGGCTCTAGTCATCGTTTGGAGTTTATGGGTCTGGTTTCCTCTGGCCAGTGTGCTCTCTGCGCATGTCACAGCTCTTTGTTTGCTTAAGGTGTGGCCCAGTGCTTCTGGCCTGACCCACCTCAGACAGGGTCTCTCACTGAACTGGGGGCTCACCATTTTGGTAAGCTAACAATCAGCAAGTCTCTAGAATTATTATGTCACCGCCCCATCCTGCCCTCCAGTGCTGGGATTACAGATGCACACCACCGTGTCCAGATCAGGTGGGTGCTGGGGACTCAATTTCTGGTCTCACGTTTGCATGACAACCACTTTATCCACTGACCCATCTTCCCAGCCCATTGATGATATTTTAACACAACCAAAATGCTGAGGGTTGAGACCACTAGGTCAGAATTAGAACGATAACAGTTTAAACCAGGAGACGAGTCTGCCATCAGTTTTGACAATGAAAAAGTAAAAGAAAATACTGCTGCAGAATTTACATGCAAAGAAACATGAAGTGTAAAAACTAGACTGGAAATAGTTAAACTTTGAAGAATATCATTTACTTAATTTTATTTTTAAAAGCTAAGAATTCTAAAAGTTGAATATTTACAACAAAGACCAATTCCTTATAAGAGAATGGCTAAAAATACCCAGTGCTGGGGGAGCTAATCTTCTTCTTTAATGAGATTAACTGCGTGACCTTGAACCAGTCATCAAGCCACTCTAAACCCAGTTGCCAAGCTGGCAATCAGGAGAACCAATCGCTCCAAGGATAGGCTAAGGTTTCTTAAAACTGAGTGGTACTTCCTATGATGATATGGTTGCCCTTTGTGACAACAGAACATTCAACCTATCTGGACCTCTTTTTAAACATCCAACAAATAGTCCACATGTGCCCTGCCCTGCCCTCCCCTAGACACATCTGTAACTTAGAGGTGAGTCACAGACAGTCTCATTCAAACAGAGACAGCCTAAAAGAGGGGGAAAAACCAAGATAAATTGTAGAGAAGACCAAAAGGTGATCTGGAAGTGGCCACCAGAGGCTGGATAGGGATAATGTGATAAACAGAGCAGTCAGCACCTCTGAGGGCTGAGAAAATGCTGTTTAGGGATAAGATGTGTTGAAAACCTGAACTATGTGGGGAATAAAACGGAATGAAGAGCATTTCAGACTGACTGACTGATATGTGCAAAGGTCCTGAGGTGGAAAGGGCATGGCATGCTGGGAAATAGAAGCTGGCTGATAAGGCTGGCCTTTCTAACCATACCAGGGTTTGGGGCTTCTCCTTCTGTGCTGAGACAATATTGGACAACTATTCTCATTAAGTTTAGCTTTGCTAAGTGTTAATGTGATAAGCTATTTTTAAAAATAATTGTTCACATTATTATCATAGACTCCCTCTTCCGAAACTGAGTACAAAGAACTTTTATTTAATTAAAATACAATTGCACTTCCTTCTTTCCCCTCCCACGTCACTCCCCTCACCCCCCTCTCTCCCACAGTCATGGCCTCCTCTTTTTAACTTCTATACATATAAACAATAGAAGTTTATATGTATATGTAAACTTCTATTGTAAACAATAGAAGTTTACATATACATATAAATACACCTTGGTTCAGCGTTGCCTGCCTGGATAACCAGTCAGCGGCTCATTCCTGGGGAAGACTAATTCTCACACTCAGCAACTGTTAACTGTTTTTTAGCTCTCTATCTAATAAAGCAATCTATACCTTTTCATCTTCTATCAACAATCCTTCTATATGCTGTGCTCCCAGCTGCCTAGCTGTCAGCCATGGCCACCTGGCAGAACTCTGCTTTTCTACATAATCAAGTATAAGGGTTCTGTAATAGATACTACATATGGAAGCAATTTTCACAATGAGCTCTTTAGAAACCAAAAAAGACCAGCCTTCTCGACTAATAGTCAATAAACAGAGGTCGTTTTAAGCTATTATTGTCTGTAATTATAGCACTTGGAAGGTATAAGCAGGGGAGATGGCAAATTCAAGGTCAATCTGGGTGTGCCGGTTGGGTTTGTCAACTTGACACAAGACCAGACACAACTGGGAAGAGAAATCTCAATTGAAAAAATGCCTCCCTCAGATTGCCTGCAGACAAGCCCTTGGGGGCATTTTTTGATTGGTGACTGCATGAAAGGGCCCAGTCCAGGGTGGTTGGTGTCACTTTTAAGCAGGTGATCCTGGGGTATATAAGAAAGTAGTCTGAGCAAGCCAGGAGGAAGCCAGTAAGTGGTGTTCCTCTGGGGCCTCTGCTTCACTTACTGCCTTCAGGTTTCTGTCCTGAATGAGTTCCTGCTTTGTCTTCCCTCAATGATGGACGGTGACCAGAAAGTATAAGCCAAAAAATTTCTCCCTCCCCAAGCTGCTTTTGGTCACAGTCTCTATCATAGGACAGAAACCTACCTAAGACACTGAGCTACAGGGTGAAAAGCTACCTGTTCTAGCGTGATAATCTGTGAACAGGTAGAAAACTCACACACAAGCATCTAGGAAGGTTGCCTGATGAAAATAAATGCACAAATGAGCATTTATTACATCCTTCTGTCAATGTGCACACAATGGCATGTCTTTATAAAAAAAAAATGGTATAACATTGGGACTAAAGAATCCTGGGTTCTGGTCCTGGCTCTATGTCACCAGCTACATGTGTGACTTAGGAAATTGACTTTCCTTTTGTGACCTTGTTCCTATGAATCAGAGAAATGTTCACGGTTGTTAAAGCTTGTTCCAGCCCTCCCAGCATGTGATTTAAGCATTCCTATTAGAAAAGTGAACTAAAAGCAGATATTTACAGTCTTTTCATTATGCTTAATTTTCCAATGACACTCACTTTACCCTGCACGTGAGCACACCTGTATCTCAAGGTCATGACACTTAAGAATGGCTTCTGAAAAAAAAAAGTTGCTGACCTTACTTATTTTAAATATATTCAGTATATAATTGGTACATTTATTTTTAGTTCTACTTATAACAGCACCTCAGAGGCTTTCGATCTTTCAGTTAACCATTCAGGCATTTTAGAATTTATCATTACACAAAAGCTAAATCAACATGATCCGAAAACTTGTTTAAAATACAATCTGAGAGCCAAATCATGGAAGGAGGAGGCATGTCTCAAAATACCTTCAGCCCCCTAAAGAGTTCCTTGACTATACATATTTGGAGTCCTCTTTTGAAAAACGCATACCTGTCCTTTGAATTTTTTACTACTGACTTACATTTTAAAATAAACAGAAGAAAGGAACCCTATACACATTCCCTTGTTATCTCAAATGTGTTTGAGCTACATTCAGGTTGCAAGTCATTCTTAATTGAAACCCGATGGATTCAACGTCTCTAGAAAAGGGCCAGCCAGCATTATATTTCAAAGGCTCAACCCTCTCAATACCTTTGCAGATCGAGAACTCAAGCTGTACAAAGGGCAGAGTGGACATGGAGGACCTGGAGGAAGAGAGAGAGAGGAGAAAGAGACATAGGAGAGAAGGACATAAACAGAAAGGGATGTGGGTGGAGAGTAAAGACAGAAGGAGAAGAAAAAGAGAACTGGGAGAAAGTGGCTTGTGGTGTTTGGAGGGGCCCTAGTCTGCTTCATACTCAACTGCTCAATTCCCTGTACTTAGGTTGAACTCTGAGTCACAACCCAGAGTGCTGAGCAAGACCTATAAAAAGTAGCACATATAGCAATGTGAGAGGAGGGCAACAGGAAACAAGAACAGTGCTCAGAAGATGGAGATTAAACTAGAAGGGAGACTCCACAGAGAGGAGGAGCAAGAAATTTATAGTAAAGCTAGCTGCCTTGCATGCTTTCTCCGTATGTTGTCTAGACAAGGGTCAAACTCCACATCCTCTTGCCTCTACCTTGGAATGATAAAATAGCAGGCATGCACAACCTAAGTGAATCCCTTAACACAAAGGCCAGCATTGTGTAGTTAAATGCTAGTCTCAGGATAAGGCTGAAGAGCTGAATGGGACAAAATGAAGTCATCAAAAATGAATGATCAAAATAAGCTCCCTTAAATCTGTGTAAAATTTGTTATTTCAACTGTGCACAAAATCTTGAAAGAGGAAGTGGATGAGATACATTTTTTTTTCTGAAGAATGTGATGGTAATGCTATAAAGAAAATGTTTAAATTTGACTTTCATAGTACCGTTTAAGGGAAAAAAAAAAAGATAACTGTTGGAAAACTAGCAGAAAGCCTGGTCTGCTTCCCAGAGTCCATCCAAAGCCTGAAATCCAAGTCACATCCCTTCCCCTGCTTGTGAGTTCTAAGCTTCAGTCTCTCCTGGCAACTAGGAGCTTTGGAATAGCTAGGTACTCCTCTGTACTGAGACAAGCTCCAGTCAACATCTCCAATTCCACTCTAATACCACTGCTGCTCACACCTCATATCTTCTGCAAGATTTCCCTTTGCTGCCCCTTGCCCTACCCAGGGTTCTTGATTTGCCCCTTAAAGGTAGGTGAGCACAAAGAAGCTATCCCAAGAAAGGCAAAAGAAACTGTTGCGCAAGGAGGACTGCTTGAGTGGAGATTACGCTAACCAGACTGCAGTTCAGCAGAATGTCTGCTTCAGTAGGTGAGTATGTAACTTCAGGGCTTCACTTAATAACAGCATATATAAACAACGGTCCCTTCCCCCATATCAATGCTTAATGCCAAGTGTAGTTTCATTATACAATGTGGGCTTAAGCCTTCTCAATTAACAATCTGTTGTCTTCAAAATCCTAAGTAAAAGAAGCTTCCAGAGACTGTTCTAAAGAAGAAGTCAGGCTGGCTGGAATCCACTCCTTGCTGTAGCCAAGACTCAGGCATTCCAAGTGAGCAAAGGCAAGCAAGCAGGGAGCTTAGCAAGGATTCACTGAGAGTATTTAATGCTGCATGAGGACAGCATGAAATGTGTCCTGGCTAGGGATGGGCTGCAAGGGGAAAATACACACAACCTATCTTTGTCTATTTCCATCTTCCCTATGATAGACCTAAAGAATGTTTTGTTAAAAATAATCTAAACAGGTTCTTGATATATAATGTTACAAAACTGCACTCTCAGTCATTTGGAGAGGTTCCATGGCAGGGTCAAACAAGGACATGCTATTCAACGATGCTTGGTGCCAGAGATTTGCAGGCTAGGAAGATTTAGAGGGTCCCTAAGTCTCTACAAAGGCTATGCTAATGTTTATTTGGTAGGTGGATTCACTTTCCCATAGAACCCCTTGGCTTTTCAAGGCGTGTCTGATGATAGTCCTCCTACCAAATTCCTTTCTGTGTATATAATTTTCCTACAGACTAATTCTGGCACATTACTAGGATACATACGGACCTTAATTTCCTGCATTCTAAAAAATCCTTTTTTTTCCCCCTGTGTCTTCATGAGAACATAGGGCTATGCCTAGTTATGTAGGCATCAAAACACCTGAAATACATTTGAAATGATGTCAGATCTCCACTGGACATGAGCCAACATTTTCCAAATGTGACCATGCTAGATACATACTTTGGGAAAAGTTACAGATCTAGATAGGGAACTGGCAAGTTCCCAAAACAGGAGGGTGGTGCAATTCTGGATAAAATCTGAGAAGTTGCAGCTGACAAGGAAACGAACTAGAGAGAAAATCCGGACTTCAGAAGGGTTGGTACTGAGAGGAGAAAGTGATCTGTCAACTTGCTAGGAACCATGCTTATCCACAGACTGCAAATGGACTCTGCCAGAAGCCAGGATCATAGGTTCAGCCAAAACTCCAACCACGGGAGCAAAGAATACAAGTACAGCCTCAGACGGGTAAGTGCTCTAATAAATTCATAGGACAAAAACTCACATTCAGGACCTTTCTTATTCTCAGAAAGAGTGAGCAGAAAGACTGTGATGGTTGTCCAGCCAACTTTAAAAGCAGCCCACAGTCATGTCAACACACTCAGAGATGGGCTACAGAGATAGAACACTGAACACTTTCAAATCCTTCTCAAAAGACCTTTTGGTTCATAAAACACTTCCTCGGGGCTGGGGAGATGGCTCAGAGGTTAAGAGCACTGGCTGTTCTTCCAGAGGTCCTGAGTTCAATTCCCATCAACCACATGATGGCTCACAACCATCCATAATGAGATCTGGTGCCCTCTTCTGGCCTGCAGGCCGAACACTCACTGTATACATAATAAATAAATAAATAAATAAATAAATAAATAAATAAATAAATAAATAAATAAATAAATAAATAAATCTTTTAAAAAAACACTTCCTTATCTTATCTGCAATAGGACATAGGAACTTGTTGCTTAGAGATCTCAAGGGGACAAGACAATTCGTATCCGATGCTAACAGAGACCTGAGTCTGAAGTATGTGACTCTAGCACTGGTACATCCCACCTGAAATGGAGAAGGGTCAACAGAGGTGCTGCGGAAAGGCCTCTGTGAAAGGTACAGAACCCACCAGTAAGAAAGACGACAGAACTAAAATTCACATGTGCCCCTTCTATTTCTGCCTCCCGTTCTCAAAGTTTCTCCTCATCTGAGATGGCAATGACTTTCTATTGGATTCTTATGTGTGGTGGTTTGAATAAAAATGGCTCCCATAGGCCCATGGGGAGTGGCACTATTAGGAGGTGTGGTCTTATTGGCATGGGTAAGGCCTTGTTAGAGGAAGTAAGTCACTGGGGGATAGATAGGCTTTGAGGTCTCAGAAGCTCAAGCCAGGCCCAGTGACTCACTGTCTCTTCCTGCTGCTTGCCAATCCAGATGTAGAACTCTCAGCTACTTTTCTAGCACCATGTCTGCCTGCATGTTGCCTTGCTTCCCACCATGATGATAATGGACTAGACCTCTGAACTGTAAGCCAGCAACAAATAAATGTTTTCCTTTATAAGGTTTGTCATGGTGTCTCTTCACAGCAATAAATCCCTAATTAACACACTTGGCAAGCTCAAAACAAAGGCAGACAGTAGACAAACATATTTATCTAAACCTTGCAAAGTAGAACAGAGGGAGTCTCATAAACTTGGGGCCAGTTAGTGAACTCGAGGCCAGCCTGTAATATACATCCTGAGACTTTAGGCACCACTACCATACTACCACCCCAATAAATCTGTATTAATATGCCCTAACAAAATGGATTTCTGCACTCTGAGCTTGTAAAATTTATGGTGAAAATAAAACTAACTAGCAATTGCTGTAAAAGGGTGTATTCTGCCCAGAGGAGTTTCTACTCAGTTTCTGGTCTACCCCCTTCCTTGTCCTTCTTTGCTTTTAAAAATAAAGACGTAATGAGTTGTGGAAACCTCAAGTTTCTGGGCAATGGGTCAGGACCACACAGTGTGTGGGAGCAATAGTAGCTAGCTGAGAGCTAAGGGGTGAAGTCCTGCCCTTTTGTTGGCTGTGAACACTGGACCGCACATCTGCATTGTTTTCTGGATAAGCACATAGGAGAATTCCCTTTCTTCTCTTTAAAATTACCTTTAATAGTTTTATTTTTGTTAAGATATAATTATACAATTTCCCCCTTTGCTCCTCCTATGACCCCCTCCCTTTCAAGAACATGGTCTTTTATTCATTAACTATTGTCACACATACATGTGAGTATACAAGTGCATGTGTGTGAATAAATATGTAAATGCAACTTGCTGAGTCCATTTAGTATTGCTTGCATGCATAATGTTTCAGGGATGACCACTTGGGATTAGATAGATAACCATTTAGGGTGCTCATCTCTGGGGAACACTAATTTCTCCCTCTCCACAGTTTTTAATTGCCTGTAGCTCTTCATCCAGGGATGAAGCCTCATGTGATTTCCCCCATCCACATTGGCATGTCAACTGGTGTTGCCATTGTTCAGGTCTTGTTAAAGCAATCTATTGTTGATGTTGCATAGGGTTTTTAAAGCTCTTAAGGAAGAGCTTTTAAAATCATACTAGGAAATGACTTTGCTTCCAGGACCTATTTACTGGCTCTGGTGTTTTCTTCTGGGCTATGTGGCAGGATTTCTGGAACAAAACTACCAGGAGTGCAATAACTGGTACTGGGAGCCATGCTGACTGAACCATACTTGAAACCAATCAGCAATCCCAAACATGTTTTTTAAAATGCTTATCTTGTTCCACACCTCACCAAAAGACAACCTAACTTACAGACTTTCTGTTATTCAAATGACCCCAGGTCTTCTGTCAACATGCTGCTTAAAATACCACTTTAAATTTGATCACTCCCAAATATGACCACTTTTGAACTTTGAGAGTATAAGAGAAAATGGCAGAAAATCTAGATGGACCATTCTTTAGGAGAACCCAGTCTGTCACCAATGGCCTTTCACACGGGGAGGTGGGGAGGGAGACTGAAGCTAACCCAACAATAACCTCCATCCCGTGTACCACTCCAGTGACATCTGTAAGACGAATGTTCTAAAGCAACAGCTGGATTCAGGAGAGCAGCAGTGGAGCAGGAAGAACTTCTGATGTTCTAGAGCACATCAGGATAACTATGGCTCAAATGGAGAATTTCAAAAGAGCTAACAGAGAATTTTGAATGTTCCTAACACAAGAAATGTCTGAGGTGACAGAGACATCAGTCACTCTGATGTGACCATCAGGAACTACTATGCCTGTATCAAAATGCCACACTGTTCCCCCAAAATGTGCAAGATGGTGTGTCAAAAATTAAATTAAAATGTGTTTTTAAAAGAGGTAAATATACTGTAAGGAAAGAAGAAGTACTAAAAGAAAATCTACAAACCTGAGTGGAATGTATAACAGAGAGCTTTTGGAAGACAGCAAGAAACCTGGCTGCCCTGGTTATGCAAAGGTGTGTATTGTTACCAAGGAGTGAGAACAGACACAGAATATTGTCCAAACACTCGCCTCTATGTACATCAACTAGTGGTAATGTTCCTTTCAAAGGCTGAGCTTCTAACTGGTCCAAGAATTATTGTACTGCTGTTTCCTCAGAATTGAAACACGCCCTTCTGGGAAGGGAGGCTCGTAAGACTTGGAAAGCTAATGAAACTTCTGAGATTCAGGAAGCTCAGAAAGGTTTTAAAGCCCCTCACCATTGTCACTGTACAAGCAGGAAACACTTTCTGGGGAGAGGAAACGCTGCTTCAGCAGAGCTAGCTGCAAGTTGGGCTGGGAGCCTCAGAGATGCAACTTTAGGAGCTGTCATCCATGATGGAGTCAGATTTCAGTGATGAAGTTCTCCCCGAGTCACCCATACAACTATAAGTAAACCCCTGTGCTGGATAGTTTGGGAAGAGGGAACTTCAAGTGATTAATTGCCTCCATCAGACTGGCCTGTGAGCATGTCTGATAACATTTTCTTAACTGCCAATTGATGTATGAGGGCCCAGCCCATTATAAGTGGTGCCCTTCCTGGGAGAGTGGGTCTGGGCTACATCAGAAAAGTATTCAAGCAAGCTAAAGGAAGCAAGCTAGTAGACAGCATTCCTCCATAGTCTCTGCTTCAGTTCCTGCCTTGGCTTTACTCAGTGATGGACCATTACCTGTAAGCCCGTCATAAACCCTTTCCTCCCCAGGTTGCTTTTGGTCACAGTATTTACCACAGCAACCAGACGCAAACTAGGACACCCCTCACCCACACTTCTGTAAGTAATCCCAACAAAGACACACGATCACTAAGACAGAGTTGGGTGGAATTGTTTCTTTGGTCAGTAGTCTATGCTCTATCTGTCATGAATAGGTGTTTAGCCAGATGTCCCCAGGGAAAGTCACACAACAAGGGTAAAATAAAACTAAAGTGATATGGTGACTAAAAACAATGTGTTATCTTGGATTGGACAGTAGACTAGAAAGCAAAGAGATAAATTAATCAGATAACTAGAATTTTTAATATATAATAATATTGTATTAATATTAATGTCCTGGGTTCATAATTATATTGTGATTATATAAGGCAATAACATTAGGCTATCTAGGTAAAGAATGTTCTGGAATTCTTTGTTACATTTAAGTTTCAAAGGATTTTAAAATGAAAAATGTTTTTGCTTTTTAATGAGCTACTGAAAACACACATGTATACACATAGTCAGAACCTCCAATACTTCTTGATTTGCCAAGATGTCATCTTCCAGATGTAGGAAGTGAAACAGGGAACTGTTGTATGAGCCTGGATCTGAATTCAAATGAAGAACGGGCAATAGAAACCTGCAGAGCTACAGCCTCATTCATGATGTCCCCTCACAAAAGACTGGGCAATAGTTAGCCTAAGCCACAAACCTGGAGGAAGGAACTTACAGAGCATACAAACTGGGTGTAAAGTTAACAAACGGGTGGACAGAACAACAGCTGTCCTACAGAGGAGACAGACATTGGCAGCATCTTCCATGTTTTCTATTGGATGGAAAGCCAGGTAGAAACGCTGACTGGGCTCGTGGGGTGTTAGGGACTGAGAGCTCTTCTTAGTCATGAGGCACCACAGCAAGAGCGACTCCTTAACAAGGGATTGCTTCTTTTCTCCTGGAAGACTTTAAGGACTTTGACAGACCTTGGGACAGCCCAGCAGAATGCTGACTGTTGCCAGAGCACATGGGGGCAGATGGCCCACAGGTCCCATTTCAGATCATGCACCTGAGGCTAAGAGAACCACAGCTCAGATAAGATACGTGATGTGCCAATTTGGTTGCAGCATCCCCCTCATTAATGACTCTACCCCGAGCAACAAGTGTGCTAGGAAACAGGAGATACCTGCAGAAACAAACAGGAAAGCCTGGCCAGCCAAGAGGCCAGTAGGAAAGCTAGGACCGTGTCCTGGGCTTTGAAGGCAGAGCTGAGAGAACTGATGGGTGTCATCTCTAGCTCAGAAATTTGAAAATGGAATTTAACACTTTAAACAGCAGGAACCACACTTTATGTTTATATAGCACTGTGCAGCTGAAGCACAAATCAGGCTATAATAAGAGACTAATTTGGCAATAGTATGGGGAATAATCTGGCAATACCTATTAAAATATTAATATATATATATACACACACACACACACAATCCAGCCTAGCAATTTTATTTGATGTGTACCAAAAAAATGCTGAAATAAGTAATTAGTGAAATGTACATAAGGAATTCATTACATCATTGTTTATAATAATAAAAACTGAAAAAATGAATGTCAAGAATGGCTAAAGGATTACTAAATTAATTAAACTGAAAGCTTAACAGAGCTCTGTGAAACAACCTACAAAACAGAGCACAAGTGATATGAACAGGAAAGGGGGGACAATGGGGAAGGAGGTTTAAGTGGGAAGAGGGGTAAGAGGGTAGGGGAAGGTGGGGGAGTGGGAATGGAAGGAGAGGAGGAGGGGTAGGAGAGGGATAACTAACATTAAAAGCAATATGTAAACCTACCATTGTATAGGCCTCATATATCTGTATATATGCTATATATGATACACATGTGTATTTATGCACATATATACACATTTATATACATATATGCATGTATAGATATGTATATGTATATATACATACACACACATATGAGTTTAATTGGAGTTACTCGCACAGGGGATTATGCTAATCCCAGAAGCCACAGGTTGCCAAATATAAAGCCTAGTGCCAAGTGTGTGGGTCAGGAGTGTCCTAGAGACATCCAAAAAATATAAGCTATGACCATTGCTCTTGGTTGCCCAGAACTTGGCGGTAGGACCCTACTGTTGAAGTTACTATACACAGTGGTCATAGGACATAGAAAAATCAAGCTGGTACTGACCAGGAAGCTCCTTGCCTGCATGTATGAATGTATACTGTGTGGTTGCCTGGAGAGAAGACAATATCAGATGTCCTGGAGCTAGAATTACAGATGTTTGTGAGCCACCATGTGGGTGCTAGAAATCAAACACAGGTCTACTGCAAGGACAGCTGTTCTTAACCACAGGGCCATCTCGTCAGCCCACGGTGGAAATATCATTAATTAAAGAATTCTTGCGATATGAAAGAGAACTAGTACTCTAAATAAGGACATGCCACAAGCAGCTTCAGACTCAAATCCCTGCCGATAGTGAAGGGAGTATATGAGAATACAGTCTGCAGGGGCAGACCCACGCTCCATGGCTCTGGAAAACTTTGTGATTCCCAGTGACACCCTGAGTCACCTTTCTACAGAAAGGTACTTCAGACATGATAGTGTGACTGTAGTGACTCTAAGCTGCTTGCTTTCCCAAACATGCTTAGAGCCACAATACACAAAGAGAAGGAGGGGCAGCTCTGGGGATGAGGAAACTGACAAAGGACACTTACTCTCCCAAGTTTCTCTGAGCTGCAGTATTCACACACTCGAAGGAAGATTTCTATGATTAAATGTTTTCGCTTGCTTTGTTCCTTGATCTTTTTGAGACACGGTCTCATACTGTAGCTCACACTGAAAACAGAACTGACTCTGGAGCTCAGTCTGGCCTTGAACCTGCAGCAACCTTCCTGGATCAGCCTGGGGGTGAAAATTCCAGGTGTGGGCCACCACTCTAGCTTCCCTGTGCAATTTAACCGAGAAGGTGGTCTGTTAGCCCACTTTAAACAACGGCCACAGCACCGTGAAATGGAAACATGCGGCTACAATCATAGCTCTACTACTTGTCTGAGTAAACATAAATCTGGGAGAGTAATTTCAAAACTTTGTGAGACTGGCTAACTTTGTTTTCTGTTGTTGGTGTTTTGTAATGATAGGAAACTTGGAGGCGTCCTGTGAATGTTTTATCCAACTCCGTCCACGCTACTATCTCCTGTAACTACTACAGCATCAAATCCAGAAAGTTATCATTAGTCCCATAGCTAAGTTATCTAAGTTACATGCTCCGTTCATACTTTATCAGGTTTTGCATACATTTTTTGGTGTATGTGTGTGTGTGCTAAATTATTCAGAAGTGGACACACATACATTGACATAATTTCACAGAACTACCAGATTCATGACACAGGACTGTGTTACCCCTTCGCTTCTCCAACCTCACTGTCCCCATCCCCTGGGAACTGATGCTTTATTCTCCATTTCTGTGTCACTTCGAGCATGTCACAAAATGGAAACACACTACATATCCATTCCCAGACTGGCTCTCTCAATTGACATAACACCCTGGGATGCACACGGCTGGTGAAGGGGTATCACCAGTTTGCTTCTGTCTATAGCACGATAATAGTCCACTCTATGGATGTAGCATCCTTTGTAACTTCTTACCCAGGAAAAGCACTTGGGTTATTTCCAGTTTGGAGGTATCATGAACAAAGCTGCTACCAAAATGTGTGTACAGATTATGTGTATCATACTTTCATTTCTCTGGGGAAAATGTCTCAGAGCAATTGGTGGGCCTTATGGTAAAAGTTTGTTTAGTTTATTAGTATATTAGAAGCTGCTTAGTAACTTTCCAAAGTAGTTGTTTTATTTTACACTTCCACCAGCAGTGTATAAGTGGACCAGCTTCCTACAGGTACCCACAGTCATTTCTTGTTTTTACTACTATAAACCTGAATCTTTCATATAGGGAATTCATTGTACTTACATTGGGGTTTTTTTATTCTATTTTTTTGAGGATATAATATAATCACATCATCATTTTCCCCTTCTTTTCCTCCTTCCAAACCCTCCCATCTATCCCCTCCTTGCTCTCTTTCAAACTGATAGCTTCTTTTTGCATTAAGTGTTGTTTTATATATATAAATTCCTGACACATAAGTACAACCTGCTCAGTCTGTTTAATGTTACTTGTATATGTTTTTAGAACTAACCAGTTGGTATTGGATAACTGTACTGGATAGTTTTGTGTCAACACAGTCTAGCCCTCTGAGAGGAGGGAACTTCAATTAAGAAAATCCATAAAGATCAGGTTGTAGGCAAGCCTCTAATGCATTTTCTTAATTAGTGATTGATGGGGGAGGGCCCAGTCCATTGTGGGTGGTGCCATCCCTGGGCTGGTGGTTCTGAGTTCTATAAGAAAGCAGGCTGAGCAAGCCATGAAGGGCAAGCCAAAAGCAGTACCCCTCCATGGCCCCTGCATTAGCTCCTGCCTTCAGGTTCCAGACCTGCTTGAGTTCCTGTCCTGACTCCCTTCAGTAATGGACTGTGACATGGAAGTGTAAGCCGAATAAACCCTTTCCTCCCCAGCTTGCTTTTGGTCGTGGCATTTCTTTTTTTTTTTTTTTTTTTTTTTTTTTTTTTTTTTTTTTGTTTCTGATTCAGTTGCTCTTTTTTTTTTTTTTTTTTTTTTTTTTTTTTTACTTTCCATCACAGGCAATTTATTTTGTTCTATTCATTCACAGTTAATACAGAAAATACTTGGAAACATTTCCATATAATGTTTGACACAGAAATCATCAAATAGAAGTATACAATGTTGACAGGAGGCAGTACATTTATAATTTATAACCCCAAATGTATTTATAAGTTAGAAATGGAAAGATCTACAAATGAAATTATGAAGGTTCACCAAAGTCATTTAATCTGTCAGTTTCTCATTCATTTTTATGTCTTAATAATATTCTATTGTATGAATAAGCCACATTTTATTTCTCTCCAGTATTTGATAGCTATTTGAGTTGTTTTAACTTTTTTACTATTAGCAACACACTGCTGTAAACCTTCATGTACATGTTTCATAGGTGCACATTTTCAGTAGTTTGAGGATATATTCCTAAGGGTAGAATTGTTGAGTAACAGAGTAACAATGTTTTGCATTTTGACCAACCACCAAACTGTTTTGCCAAAGTGGCACACCATTTTACAATCTCACCAAATCCTTGTTTTTAAGGCTCTGATTTTTGTACAAAAGCATTCAATCATTCTGTCAGACCAAACCAGGAAAAGTAAGCTATAGTTCAGAGCTGTTCTATTCCATTTACTATGCAAAGCCATTCTTGGCGTTTGCAACTCTCATTTCATCATAGCAATAGTAACCTTATCTAAGACAGTATCTCCTTGGTGTGTTCTTCCCTGGGGAAGACTTTCTCCTGCTCTCAGCGTTCCTTAGTTGCTTGTAGTTCTCTGTGTAGGTTGAGGACTCCAGGGCTTTCCCCATCCACTTCAGCATGTCTATTGTGGTCATCCTTGTGGCTCATGTTTAGGTAGTTATGTTGGTAAGACTTTATGGGTGTAGCTTCTGACATTCATAAGAGACACAATCTCACAGCAACCTCCCTGACCCTCTGACTCTCACATCTTTCCACCAGCTCTTCTGCAATGTTGCCTGAGGCTTAGATGCAGGAATTCTATTGCAGTTATATCCTTTGGGACTGAGCTCCGTAGCTCTGCATTTTGATTGATTATGGTTTTGTGTAATGACCTCCACACACTACGGTTTTAATTTGTAGTTCCCTAATGACTAATGATATGGAACAACTTTCTGTCAGCTTTTAAGTAATTTCTATAACTTCATTTTAAGAGTTATTTTGTTTGTATTTATATGTGTGAATGTGTAATTCAGATGCCTGTCGAGGTCAGAAGAAGGCATCAGATGCCCAAAAATAGAGTTCTGAACAGTTATGAGCTGCCTATGATGGGTGCTAGGAATCAAATTCCTGTCTGAGCAGGGGGTGCTCTTGACTGTTGACCCTTTTCTTGAGTCTCTAAAACTTCATTTTAAAATGGCTCTTTGTGCCTTTTATCTATATCCTAATTGGGTGTTGAACTGTTTTAAGAGTTCTTTTTACATTTTTGTATGTAGGTCCTTTGTCAGAAAAATGACTGACAAACGTTTTCATCCACTCTAGAGATTCTCTTTTCTTCTTCTCAACAGGATCTTGCATATACAAAAGCAAAAGTTCTAAATTTGGTGAAGAAAAAGTTATCCTCTTTTTTTCCCTCTAAACTTTATGAGACATATTTTGGTGTGATGTTGAAAAAATTCACAGAGCCCTACATCAAAATAATTTTTGTCATCTGAAAGTCTTCTAGTTTTACATTTTATACATAAATCTATGATTCACTTTGAATTAATTCTTATGTAATATATGAGACTTAAGTTTGGGTTTCTGGTTTTTGCCCATGGTATCCATTACTTTTAAAAAGCACCATTTGTTTTTGTTTAAAAAACAAAAGAAAAAACCTCCTTTTCCTTCATTAAATTGCTTTTGCACTTCTGTCTAAAATCAATTGTGCACAGGAGTCTATTTCTGGGTTTTATTCTGTTCCATTGATCCAGGTGTCTATCCTCTGTCAATACAATGTCTTGATTATTGTCGCTACAAAAGAAGTCTTAAAATAGAGTAGAATAATTACCCTCACCTTCATTCTTTTTTCAAAATTGCTTCAGCTCTTCTAGTCTCTTCACCTTTATAGATAAACTGTAAAGAAAATCTGCTGCAGAATTGATAGGAATTGCATTAAATCTACAGAGGAATTGGAGAGAACTGGTCCTCTTTACAAGCCGAACCCTCTGATCTTTGGATGCAGCAGTCTATCTACCCAGCTCCTCTTCCACCAACACTCTCCAGTGCTTATGGAGATCTGTGCCTGAGCACTATTTGGGGGTTTGCTGTGGGATGTTCTGTATGTCCTGTGGGAACCCATTCTCAGGTTCCACGTGGCTTTACCCAGCAGGTCCGCATAGAGGATGATTAGGACCACGGGCCTGAGTGCAGGTGTCTGAGATGGTCTGCACTCAGCTGTGCTGTGGGATGGTCTGTATGTCAAGTTGCTCTGATTGGTCAATAAATAAAACACTGATTGGCCCGTGGCTAGGCAGGAAGTATAGGTGGGACTAACAGAGAGGAGAAATAAAAGAACAGGAAGGCAGGAGTCACTGCCAGCCGCCACCCTGACAAGCAGCATGAAAAGATGCCGGTAAGCCACGAGCTGCACGTGGCAGGGTATAGATTTGTGGAAATGGATTAATTTAATCTATAAGAACAGTTAGCAAGAAGCCTACTACAGCCATACAGTTTGAAAGCAATATAAGTCTCTGTGTTTACTTGGTTGGGTCTGAGCGGCTGTGGGACTGGCGGGTGACAAAGATATGTCCTGACTGTGGGCAAGGCAGGAAAACTCTAGCCACAGGGGTTGGTGATTGCAATGTGTTTTTAACTTTGGATACCATTTGCTTATTGCTAAGTTATAGAAGTATGACAATGGGTGGGGAGAGAATCTAATACTCAGCTATCTTGGAGAGCTTACCATCTAGTTCTGAGTGTTTATTTGGGGATTTGGTTTTGTTTGTGTTTGAACTATTTGGTATTTCCTACATAGATAATCATGTTATATGATAATACAGCAATTTTAAATTTTTCTTCCAATTTAACTGTCTCAGAAAATGAAGGCCAGGCAGTGGTGGCGCACACCTTTAATCCCAGCACTTGGGAGGCAGGTGCGGGCGGATCTCTGTGAGTTCATGTCCAGCCTGGGCTACCAAGTGAGTTCTAGGAAAGGCACAAAGCTACACAGAGAAACCCTGTCTTGAAAACCCAAAAAAAAGAAAATGAAGATGATACAGATGGTGATGGTGGTGATGACGATGATATATGCCTGATATAAGATATAAGCCTGGAATAGTTAGGAAGCCTCTTGCTGTATGTGGTAAAAAGACATTAAAAAATAAAACTAAAAGAAAGGAAGCCAACTCCAAACATTATGTAACTGGTTCAAATGAGCCAAAACATACTACACAGTAGTGTTTTCAGTTACATCACCTAATACAGTTTTTCTCAAGCAACTTTGAACTGGGCCCCTTCATTTGAATTGAAAAATTTCATTGATCTGTGGATAAAATTATAATGTTTAATGTTGAAATACAGTTCCAATTTTTTCCTCTATCACATGTCCATCAATAGCATGAAAATATTCAACATGTCTTCAAGATAGAATGTGACTATAGGCTAAAAACTATGGTTTTTTTGTAATGATTATCATGTTATAAAATCAACCAAGTTAGAGTATATTTAGATGCCTCCCCAATCATCCTAAAATGTTACTGAACAATGAAGAACAAAGAAAATAAAAACTAAAATTCCCCAGTACCACCTCCAAAACATTTTAATACTGAATAATATTTTGGTCAGCAGGTGTCCACATTTATATCTCCCTAATGTAGGAAAATTTCCCCAATATTAGGGAATTGCTCTAAGATCAGCTTGAGGAGAAGCCAACTAGACAAAGCCAAAACTCCCAAGGGGGCATATTTAACTAATTAGGGAGGAGGTGATTAAAATGGAGCTGCTAATTGTCTACTATGCTCTCAGCAGTGGGAGACAAAATTACACCTCCTGTTACTGTCAATTATTCAGTCCTCATTTGTCTGTATTTATCTTCCCCTTTAGGACATTGAAAAGCACACAGAGGTGTAGTTTCCAACGCAAGCTATATATTCCTCAGAGGCAACAGGTTTATAGAATGTTCAGAGACAGAATTATCTCCTGTTTAGACTTGTTACTAATGTGTACATTCTGGAGCACAAAGATGCTTGTTTTCAAGATTACACTTTGCATCTGCACAGGACAGGTGCTAACCTACGGGAAGACTGGAGTAGTTAGTAAGGGGCCAGTTACACAGGGGCACGGAACAGGTATCAAGTGGTAGGAGAGAGAAGAGGGGGCTTAACATGATGGGCAGGCAGGATTAGAGTTGAACTTGGGGCAGCAAGGGGTGTGTTTTTGTTGTTGCTTTATTTTGTTTAACTCATACCAAGAATATCACGTGGTGAAAGGATTTTTCGCCTCAGGGATTTCCCATTCTGAGTTTCGGGAGTCATTCAAGTGAGCCAGAGAAAGTAAGTACTGCAGAGGTAACTAAGCATGAGTCCTTAGTCTGAAAATATATCTATATTAAAGATAAAACCTAAATACATTTAAGGATAGACTTCAGCTACACCACTAGAGTGGAGACTGCCAGACATTCACAGCATCCTTTTTCCTCTTATTCCTTGAAATGCACTGGGTACTGACTGGCAGAGCCAGTGGCTGCCTATGTGCATCTGGATTTCTCCATTCTCATCTGAGGGTAGATATGGCACTTTGTTTACTAATGGAAGCAGCAAGTGACCTCTAAGCACTTCGCAATGCTTTCCCTGGATGCTTCCAACTCCATTTTCAAGCTGGTGCAGGGCAATGACAGAACAGCCCAGGAAAGCATGAGCCCGGGTAGCAGAGCTGTCATACTGGGTATGAGAGCAGGTGAGAGCTCTGACAGGCACACATTTCCATCCACACATCCTACTAACACTTTAGGTCTCTTCAATGTACAGCATCCTAGCCCGTTCTCTACAAAGATAGCCACTTACTATCTGTGACGCTTGCACTGAGTTATTTAATCCCTCTAAACCTGTTTTCTCATCTACAAAATGAATCCCCAACACCTATTTCCTAAGACAATAAGAAATAAGTAGATTTTAAAAATATTAAATCCTGTAACACACACACACACACACCACAGTGCTCAGTTGATGGTGGATGATGCCAGCAAAGATGAAGGCTTCCAACAAGCTCATTTTGAGAGTCTCTGATATGAAATGGCAATTCTGACTGTGACATCCTACAAGGATAAAGGTTTGTCTGCCTTGGGGATGTTTCTATGGATAACAATGCACATCGGAAAAATTGAGGCTAATCTTAGACTTTGGCCCAAGAAAAAAATTCAGATTAAACAGTTGTTTCATTATAGTTTACCCAACTTTGCCTCGTCTTTAATAAGTTACTTAATATGGACACATATTACTAAAAGTTATAAAACACTAGTTATTGCTTGTGTTTTGTTGACTAGATTGAGTCCTGTGTTTATATAATAGACCTGGGTAGAACAGCATATCCCTCTGTATTGCCAGATCATCCCACCAGCATAGGCTAGGACAGAGCCACAAATGAACTGAGATAATCTGCAAGGGGCAAAGGCTTCATTCACAGTGTTATCTGGCAGCAGAAGCCATGACCTGCCTTATCAGGCACACATTTCCCCCCTTTGGATCATGCCTTTATACATGTAAAATCTTTTTATCTTTTATGATGAAACAGCTATACTTTACTCTTAGGATTTTTGTGACCTTAATATTATAACATCGTAGTTGAGATTCTCAGCATCAAGATAAAAAAAGACTGTTCTGGGACTTACCCCAGGGCTCTGAGATGGGTTTAACATGTCACATGTTGCATAACAACCACAAGATCACAAAACCCTGCTGAGGCCAGCATCTCTGAAATGGGAGCAAAGATCACGTCGCCAGGCTTAACTGCTTCCATCTACCCTGATAATGTCCCACTGCTTACCATGAGATGTGAATCACCATAGCAATGGGAAACCTAATCAGATGACAATGATAAAACGCTGCGTCGCCTATGTATACTCTTACAACTGTATATCCCATCAAAAGCAGCTGGGTTCATGATTTGCAGCCTACTTTGTGAAGGCAACATATGGTCAATATCCATCCAGTAATCCAGACTACTTTGTCTCCTCTAAGAGGCGCAGAAACAATCCACCTGTGTCTATAATGGGGGAAACCTGCTATACCATCACATATCACATCACTTCTACCTTAGAAGCCAAGGTCAAAACTTGGGAACTACATACACACAGGAGCAACTGTAATATCTACAAACATCAATCTACAAATAAAAAAGGCCCCTGGGACACTGGTTTCAAAGACTCAAGGCTTTAGAGCAATAGCAAAAAAACCTCTCAGTAGGGAAGCAGCAAACTACTCAGGGTCTTTATTGTTCCACTTCCCTGAATTGTTACTTACAGGTTCCCGGCCATCCATGGCTTCCATCCAGAGCCTACGGTCCTCTTCCGACAACGCCTGCATGGTGATAACCCCTGGCCTACAGAGAAAGGAAAGACACAGACATGACCCCAGTGCCACATGAAGAGACACTGGCAAAAGTGAACATCTGAAAAAATACCCACTTATCAGAGTGAGAGGATGCTGAAGCTAGCTGCATGAAGAGAGGCACAGCCACCTCCTCATGTCCTTTTCAGGGTGCCCATCTCTCTCACGGGGACAGGAGACAGGTAACAGACACAAATTATTATCTCCCTGGTTCCTTTAGAGCTTCTTTGTTCCTTGGTCTGTAACCCATTTGCTTAACAGGGAGTTTTACTTAAAGAGAGAATGCAGTAAGTGTTTTCTGAAGTGAATCGAGTTGACTCTGGATAAAAAGAGACATACCCATTTTGAATCCTTCATATTTCCTAATATCAAATCCAATGCTTCGAAACTGCTTTTGTCACCAAATTTTATGAAGTGAATTGGCTTGGTAATTACAGTTAGATTAAATGTATGCAAATTGTTTTAATGACTCCCCACATGCCAGAAGCTGAGAGTGGCACAGGCGTTCACTTCTCATGCTCTTGATGAAATCCACTTGCTCTTCACAATGAGCATATGCCTTGGGACAGTTCACACGGCATCAAACCCTGCTTCCTATACAAATGGCACCCTTCACAGAAAAGACTGGGCAGTAAAATGACTTGAGGAGCATGTAACACACTCCTTAAGGCAGGGCTTCTTTGGTCAGCACTGGTCCCACATTGCCTACAAACCTTTTCCCCTCCAAACATATGTGCATTCTGTTGAAACAACTTAATGTCTATCAAACTGATAAAGAGCACAGCAACCCTCAAATATCCTAGCACCAATGGATCCCACCTCTAGTTAAGGACTTATTGGCAGTAGATGGCTGCTGGACGATGGAGTCCCCACCCCAGGATGAGGTCCCTAATAGAGTACCTATGTTCCAGTGGTTAGCCCTACACCCATGCACACAGTGACAGCACTAAGTGGACTCAGTGGGTTTAAATGCATATATGAAGTCATCAGAGAAAAGTAGTGGGAGAATATGAAAGGGCCAGACGGGGAGTTTCAAGGGTGAATTTGATCAAAACACACTGTTTGCATGTATGAAAATCTCAAATAATACATTAAAAATATATTTTTAAAAGTTTAAGAATAGCTCTTTTAAACCCTCATCTTCAAAGTTGGAGAAATCCTGGAAGACAGAGAGATCAACCGATCAAAAACTAAAGTCCAATTGCCTTCTGTACCCACATGAGCTCGGTGTGGTACTAAAACCACCCAAGCCAGGGATCAATGCACCACGCACATTCATGCCAATCCCTATCATCTCTGTTGACAGCTGATTTACACTGTTCAATCAACAGGATACACCTCTACATGTTTAAACACACAGATGTGTCTTTTCACCCACCATCCCTCAATGCTTTCCACTCTACACTTTTCAAAGCTGTAATAGTGAAGTACGAAGGTCAGGAATTCAAGGACCATGAGGTGGAAGGGGCTGTGAAGAGGAAAGAGCAGAGAGGTGGGGAGGAGAGGAGTTGCCTCACAAGCAAGAAAGGCAGAGGCAGTCAGGAAGGGTGGGAATACGAGGGTTAGAATAGGTGGGTGCACTGAGGATTAAAGACACTGATTCCTGAGAAGGAAGTCATTCTTTGAAGCCACACTGGGTATTAGCACCATAAGAGAAAAGTGAGTCCAAAGACAGACTGTCTTCTTCCCCAGCACCTGCCAGGGTTCCCCCTCCTCTTCTCAGACCCAAATGCCCATTTCTCTCCAGCATCCCATTTGTGACAGACTCCCCATGTATCCACAGGCTGCTCACAGCTGTGGCTCCACACAACTGAGCCCGTGGCCTGGAGGCAGAGCAGATTTGATGTTCCCTTTCCACCTTTCAAAGACAAGCACACAGGGCTTTGAAATCCAGACCCTAGGAAGCCACAGTCTGCCGTGAAGTCCTCGAGCCCCGAGCTTCCGCTCTCTGGGCGCTGATCCACTTGTTATTTGTTGGTTTGGTTTGGTTTGCTGGTGCTACCTGTTTGAGTCCAGCAGTCCAGCTTACAAAAATAATGCAGATTTCCAGCCCAACCCCACCCGAGCGAAGCTGAACTTCTGGGCTGGGGCTGGGCCTGGGAAATCAGGAGTTACAGCAACTCCCCTGGGGATGCCGATGTATGGCTACGCCTGAGGCCCCTGCCCTGAACGACCTACTCTATCGCCACCCTTGTCCTCCTGGGTCCCCTGCACTACAAGTACTAGCACCCTCCTCTTGACACCGGGAGACAGGCAGCCATCACACCTCCAAATCCCTTTCCTGCGAGGAGACAGTTGAAGGCTCAAGAGCCGCCCACACACCAAGAGTGCAAAGTATCACACATGTCACATCAACTTCGTGGCCTATGGCGTGATATTTCCACCCAAAGCCACCAAGAGGAAGTTCAGAAAAAAACTCAGCGGCTGTAAAGAGAGGACTATCGGGCCTTGGTAACCAGGAAAGTCAACATGACCTGTTTTCACTTCAAAAAGATACATCAAAATACAAATTATTTTCCACATGTGGTCTCGCCACCTTTGGGTAGGGGATACACCCTGGAAGATAGATGGTGAATAAAGCCAGATATAGCATATTTAGTTGTAATTCTATTCCCCAAATTCAGACCATTTTCTCAGCCTCATGTATGTACATCACTATACTTTCTAGGTAGAAATACTCATATTTTTCCTTTATAAATTAAAATACTAATGCAAATCCTACGTGTAACTTTCATAAGAAGCCAAGATAAAAGGGTCAACTTTATTTAGAAATCAAACACTAACTTCTCATTGTGGTTGATATATTGTGCACTCCAATAAACTTATCTTGGGGTCACAGAACAGAACAGCCACTATATTAAACATATAGTTTAGGCAGTGATAGCATACACGCCTTTAATCCTAGCATTCCAGAGGCAGAGATCTGTCTGGCTCTCTGTGATTTCAAAGCCACACTAGAAACAGCCAGGCATGGTGACACACACCTTTAATCTTAGGAAGTGATGGCAGGAAGCAAAAAGGTATATAGGGCGTGAGGACCAGGAACTAGAACCTTTTTAAGCTTTTAGCTTTTAGCAGCAGTTCAGCTGAGATCCATTCGGATGAGGACTCAGAGGCTTTCAGTTTGAGGAAACAGGATCAGCTGAGGAATTAGCAAGGTGAGGTTGTATATGACTTGTTCCATTTCTCTGATCTTTCAGCGTTCACCTCAATACCTGGCTCTGGGTTTGTTTTTATTAATAAGACCTTTTAAGATTTGTGCTACAGCTCATAGTTACCTTCTCAAGTCCCCTAGATTAGCCACACATCTCCAAACAAAATAAAATAGGAAAAATCTTCCATGACATGACATTTTGCATATCGGCAAACTTTTAAACTTCTTAACTCTTTCAAATTCTTAAAGCACGTCTATTTAGTTCGTGCTTGGGATGTGTGTCAGTTTTCCATAGCAAAAATGAGGGAGTGAGGGAGAAGGGAGGGGACACGAAGGGAAATCTAAAACCATGAAAGAGAAACAACGGGGTATATGACTGAAACTCTTCCTGGTTCTATACAGCACTGTGACCCACTGAAACTGTGATGTAAGAACACAGTTTAGCCCACCCAGCATGGTGTATCGCCTGCTGTGCTAAGCACTCTATAAATTTAGTCTTCCTTGCCTAGGCATGAGGTCTGTGTGTTCGCATTACTCCCATTTCAAAGACAAGAAAACCAAGACTGAGAGTTAAGAGCTGCATCCCTGATTGGGGCCAGCAAGTTATAGGGCTAGTACATGACCACAGTCTAACTCCTAACCCTGTTATGTGATGCTATTCAAATGTGGAAGCACCAGAGCCCCCAGGGAATTTGTGTGGACTACCCAACCCCTCTGGCATCAAAACTGACCAAAAACCCCTGCAGCTTAAAGAGCTCCTGCATGGAATCAAATGTGACAGAATGATAAATGGTTCTATAAACCCGAAATGCTTCATAAATATTCTTCTTCCCACAAGCATCTGCCAGGGCTCTCCCTCCAGAATGCAGTCATACATATGATTGGCATGACATTCGGCAGCGGAAGTTCTTCACATTGCTTCCCCTCAAGACAATCAAGTGAAGGAAAGGCAATGATTTTTTTATTTAACAGATCAAAACAGGTGCTACTGGCAAAAAGATTCTACTGTGAGATTGTGGCCCCTAAAACTTTCGGGGAAGCTATAGGCATGAAGTCTCACCAGCATGTCTGCCTAAACAAGACCTGAACAAGGGCAATACCAACAAATATGCTAACACTGAAGGGATAAATCTCACAGGGCCCCAGGCATACACATACAAGTAACATTGTATGGACTGAGAAGACTGTACTTATATATTGAGAAGTGTCTGTGTGTGTATGCGTGCGTAACAACTACAGAAAAAGAGGCCATGAATTAGGGGAGGGGAGGCATGAAAAGGGGCTGGAGGGAGGAAAAGGAAAGAAGAAAATGATGTAATGGTATTTTTATTTCAAAAAATGTTTAAAGGTGCTATCATAAAGAACAGGAATACTGGTGAGTTAGACCTCACCAAAATAAAGAAGATGCATTTATGAAAAGATGATGTTAAGAGAATGAAAAGGTAGAGGCTAGGAGTGTAGTGGAGTTGGTAGGGGGATCTAGATGGATGAGGTTCTGAGTTAGAATACCAGCACCACATAAACCAGGCATAATGGAGCACATCTGCAGTTCTACCACATGGGACATAAAGGCAGAAGAACCAGAAGATCAAGGTTATCTTCAGTGACTTCAAGGCCAGCCCGTGCTACACAAGGCCCTGTCTCAAAAAGTAAAATACTACAAATCAAAAAAATTAAAATGTGAAAGAAATATTTTTAGTATATATCTCCAACAAGATTCTTATTTCCGATATGTAAAGAATGCTGACAAATGGAGAAAATTAACAACAAAATTCGATAAAAATCTTAATGGTCACTTCATAAAAGAGTGTACCTAAGGGTTGGAGAGCTGGCTCACCAGGTAAGGGAGCCTGCTGCTTTTCAGAAGACCCCAGCGCAGTTCACGGTACCTACGTCAGGCAGCTCAAGACTGTCTCCACTCCAACTCCACAGGATCCAATGCTCTCTTCTGGCCTCCATACTTACATACATATGACATTTGTGCACACGCACACATGCACGCACGCACACATACAGAGACAGAGAGAGAGAGAGGGAAATAAAAAATAAAAAAAGGAGACCCAAATGGCCAACAGATATAAGAAGTAGACATGAAATGATGTCTCATTGAGGGAATATAATTTAAAAATAGAATGAGCTATATCCAACACCTCCTGAATGAAGAATATTAAAAGGTTTCTTAATAATTTTCTAATGCACCGGGCAGTGGTGGTGCATGCCTTTAATCCCAGTACTTAGGAGGCAGAGGCAGGCGGATCTCTGTGAGTTCGAGGCCAGCCTGGTCTACAGAGTGAGCTCCAGGAAAGGCGCAAAGCTACACAGAAAAACCAAATAATAATAATAATAATAATAATAATAATAATAATAATAATAATAATTTTCTAATGCAGTACTGTGATTTTCATACTTTGATGGTGAGAAAATAATATGAACATTTTTTCAGTATCTCCTAGAACTAAGCACTACACATGAGTTAGCCACACTACCTCCATATATATCACCAAGAAAGATGAGTGCCTATGTCCTCCACAAGGCACATTCAAAAACTCTTGCCATTTTATTCCTAATAACCAAAACAACAGCAATAAAATGTCTATCAAAAGACGATGCACAAATTGCTGTGTATCTAAATGTTGGGACACCATGTGACAGCAACTAGTGCTGCACAGGACAGACAGTAGGTCTGAAGTTCACCGATGGTGAGGGAAAGTCTACAGACCACATGACTATAGTACCATGGCATTCAAACTCTTGAAAACCTCCCACAAGTCGGAAAATGACTCCACCTCCAAGAAGGGATGTGGCAGTATCTGGAGAAGGGTATGAGGGAAACCTCAAAGATACAAATGTTCACCTGGATCTGGGTTTTTCTATGTGTGCGCATGAGCATATACGTGTGTAAAAAGTCTTCAAATACAGACTTGAGATATGAACATTTTATGGTGATATCTCAATTAATAACTTGTTTTAAATGCCCAAGAGGTACAACCTCTTGACAACACCTAAGCCTCCCTACTAGTCCAGATGTGTAGCATTAGAGAACCAGGAACTGTACTGTTTTCCGCTGGATATGTGACCTGTACTTTCAGGAAGGCAAAGCAGAGAAGTTCAATTGCTTTTCCCTCAGGGTCTGCAAGGGTTACACCTTTGGCCATGTTATGAACTTGAAGTGAGAAATGCATCACACATTTCCAAAAACTTAGTCACTACCACAAGGGCAAGTGAGGGAGGATAGCTGGTATGGGGTACCGTCAAAGCAGTGCCTGGAGAAGGGCACGAGAATAGTTTAAAGGGGGGAAGAAGCAATGTATTGGTGCCATGGTCCACCTAACCGGGAATACCTTCATACCCAAAATCATGCCTCTTTCACAAGCATCAGGATGAAGAAAAACACCAACTCTGACATCATGGCTATTTCCTTTTCCCTCCCCAGTAAAAGCTTCAAAGTGGACTGCTACTCCCTTCTAAAACTAATGTCTGATAACTGATAAGGACAGAGAAAGGAAGTCTCCAGCAAATACTAGAAACTCCAGTCACCAGATGAGAGAGGGGACAAGCAATTTAAAAGTCTTTTCTAGAGCCCAGCCCTAGAATTCTCCTCAAAAGTCAGCATTTCTCAACTGTGAATGCGTTGTTAGTGCTGTAGCTAGAGCAGCCTGAGAAGCACAAACAAGGATCTGCAATTTTTCTCAGCACTCACACCACAAGAATGATGCAGAAAATAGTTCTCTGATGTGAGAAGAAATGAACAGTAAGAGAGAAATCTGTGGGGAGGGAAAAAAGGGAACAGGAGTGGTAGGAAGGTGGGGTGAGAGCGGTGTGCAGAGCAGGTATGTGTGTAATCCCTAAAGAAGATGATGATGATGATGATGATGATGATGATGGTGATGATGATGATGATGATAAAAAGGAAAATGGTCCTCATTTATCTCAAGGCAAGCTACCACTACTCCCTACATCTCTTCCAGTGCTGGCTTCCCCCCAAAAAAAGCCGGCAGAAAGCAACACACCTGTTTGCAGTTGTTCTCTTAGGTTTCTGTTGATGAACTAAAGAAGTGACCAAAAGCAGAAAAAAAATGGTTTATTTGCTTATAGGCCACACTCCATCATCAAGAGGAGTCAAGGGAGGAACTCACAGCAGAGACCTGGTGACAGGAACTGAAACAGAGACTCTGAAGGAAAGGTGCTTATTGACTTGTTCCTACTGGCTGGCTCAGCTTCCTTTTATACACCATCCAGGACCAGAGGTGGCACCATACACAATGATCTGGGTCCTCCCACATCAATCATTAATGAGGAAAATGCCCTACAGACAGGCCTACAGGCCAATCTGATGGAGGCATTTTCTCAGAGGAGGTTCCTCTACCCAGGTAACTGCAACCAATGTCAAGTTGACAAAAACAAGACAAAACAACAGCAACAAAAAGAAACAAACCAAAGTAAACAAACAAACAAACAAAAACACCTCACTAACCAAGAGAGCATTATACCCAGAAAGCTGGGACCACTGATGTCAGTCACAGCCCTCTACTAGGCCAAGAAAAATCAAAAGCACAACCAGGGCTGAATCTGGGGTTCCTCGACAGCTTTCGAGTTCTAATCTGATTCATGAATCAGAGTCAACAATGGTGATCTCAGCGGTTTGGCAATTGACCCACTTCCTATTGGACAAGGAAATGCTAGGAGTGACTCCACCCCACTGAAACAAACACAGTAAGAACCTCACAGTACTGTCCTCTCTAGATCAACTCCAAAGCGCGAGGCCTTACTCATTCACAAGACGAAATCTTGGGCTGCCAAGAGCTCACTCCTAACTCCCATCCACACCAGTGCACACTGAAGGGTCAAGTTGACAGGAAAAGGACTACAGTGCCCACAGAAACTCCCTACAGCCTGTGTGGAGTGTGTCCCACGATGCTCTTGCAGGACGGGAAGGGGGAGGCTTGGGGAATGGGCTCTCTATTCCTTGGTAAAAAGGGTTTGTCCGATGCCAGGAAGAGGAAGCACTGCTGGGAAAATTGTTTCTTGGTACTCCCTATACAATGAAAAGGGCTCAACGTCTGCAGAGGCATGAGCAAAGCCATGCAGAACAACCTTGAGAACAGCACCGACCCATGTCTGCTTATAGAAAGCGGTCAAGTGAAGGAAACCAGGCAAGAAGCTTTTCATTGCCCCAAGGATTATAAACTTGGGCTCCTTTCCCTAAAGCCAGTGGCCTTTTACTGCTTCTGCCTTTTGACTTGTGGATGGAGGCATGGGAATAAAGAAAACAGTGCAAGCGCAGGTCACAGAGGCAGCTGCCAGCCATCGGGTATCATGGGGACCTGGGAAAGCACAGGTGAGGGACCAGAGGTCACAAACTGGTGACTCCCACGTGGAGCTAAGATGTATTGCCTATTACATGCCAAACACTGTGCTAAGGACTTCATTTCAATTATCTTTTATTTCTCACAATAAACATATGGATTGGGTGCTATTATTGGGCCCCCTTTAATTTATTCCATTGCTTATTTCCTTGTTTGTTTGTTTGTTTTTAATTTGCTTATTTGTGTTGCTAGGAACTAAACTTGGAGCCTCATGCACGCTAGGCAAGCATTTTACTACTGAGCTACATCTCCTGCCCTTTGGGACTCTTTCTAAAAGTGAAAACTGCCACATTGCTATGAAGGGCTAAATCTGCTCTTCAGAGCAGGTGGGCCAGAGACTAACTACAGCAAGGCCTACACTTAACCCATAATGCTGCAGTGACCCTAGCTGTGGAGAGTGTATGTGCTCTGGAGTCTAAGAAGACTACCAACTTGGAGAGAGGAAGGGAGTAAACCTCCCTCCACACACCCTAGAATGTTTTCCTAAGCAGCTTCTAATCAATGATTCAGAAAGAAGCTGATCCTGATGAGTGAATGGATCATAATCAACTAAAGCCCAGAGCACTGACTCTTGGGAGGAAAGGTCTCAGAGTAAGTAGGACCCTGGCTGTAATAACGGTCTAAAGAGTAAATACTGCCAGCCCCATCGAATAATTTCATACAGTTATTTCAAAAGAGAATAAAGTCATAAAACACCAGGCAAATTTCGGGCATACTAAACCGTATGGCCCATGCATATAACTGATACTGACTTCTAAGTGAGTGTCATGTGCCGGCTGCAGTAACAGGCACAAGTTAGCACCACACGCCAGGAGAAAGCGTTACTAATCAATGGGATGGGTGACAGGCGAGGACACTGCAAATTCCTGTTAGAGTTACTGACAGCAAACTAAGATCCTCTCTTTAGGGTCTTCTGCCTGCTGCCCACACACACACCATCTGTACTCTTCCGGCTCACAATGAACAAATGAGCAGAATTTACTGGTTCAACTGTTTTCTTTCGGGGGATTTATGTAATAGTAAAACTTTGGTGTTGAGGGTTTTTTTTAATCCTATGTTGAGAAACAGGTAGATAAATGGGTGCACTCACTAACAAAGCAACAAATTTCACTGCACTGATTAAAGAATAGAAAGAAATAAGGTCGCGTAGGTCACCCTCTTATCCACTCCACTAACCACCAAAGCCCATTCCTACTTAAAACAGGTTCAAACAGCCAACACTCTCACTTAATTAGAAGCCGGAACAGCAGCCCTAAAACTTCAGTACATTCTGAATTTGTGAACTCAAGAGTCCAAGAGCTTCCCCAGCACCTAACTATCCCTGAGAGCCAGGAAGCAATTCAGAAAGAATGGCGCCCATCCCCCCACTGCCCACCCCACCCCCAGTCAAGCAGCCAGAGCAGCATAACACCCTCTGAGGAAGGAAAAGCCATTTCCTGCCTGAAAGGTCAATGGCATTGAGACCAGCACTCCAACCCAAGGGGCAGGAAGGCAAAATCAAATGGTGTTTCAAACAAGCAGTGAGGAGGGGAGGGGCGGGAAGCCGGCAGCGACCAGGAAGAACAGTTCATCTGCTCCGCGAGATAAAGAATGCGACTGGGAGGAGAAGCCTGGTTCTCAGCACAGGCTGGACAGAAGGACAAGTCTGCTGCCCTCACAGACATCTTCCTGAACTCAAGAGCCTGGCACCTCAGCTCAGCAGCTAAACCACAATGTTTCAAGGGGACTGACGAACAGGGCAGGCTAGCTGTTGCCAGAAAGTAGGTATGCGCGGATCCATGAAACGGGGAAAGGAAGGAACTTCTAGAGGAAGAATGAGTCACTGAGAATACTCTTTGCCTGGAGTAGTAATACTCAGACAAATGTAGCTTCTACAGAAACCACATAGCCAGCTGACTGAATTATCAATGTATAAACGACAAATACTGTTCAACCAGACCTGAGAACAACCAATGCGTATACAAAACTGCCATCTAGAGGCTGAATGTTCAAACAGTCTGTTACGTAAGATCCTCTTCGGAAAACACACAATCTCAAGAGTCACACAATTTCACAAAGACATACAAAACAGCCCATTCACATAATCATACCAAGCTAGACCATAAACTATCTTCACATAAAATTAGTATAGTTTCTTGAGGAGATCATAAACTGAATGTGGACATAAAACTTCCTCTTTTGTGGGAATCAAGTTATGAAGTACAGTCCTGTGTACAGCCGACAGAATCTCCCCCTAGTGGGCCTTCTTCACAAGGACCCGTCCTGTGCCTATATTCACTCTCCTGTTACAGATAAATCAACAATGCTGTGAGAAAAGACGCAGGCTTACAGCAAGGCGGGCGGGGAGAGCTTTTAGTAAGGTTTAACAGAAGAAAAACTAAGCCCTTGTTTTTGGAGCATAGAAAAACAACAGTTTCAGACACAGGACTCTATCAGAGAGACATACTGCTCTATCCCATCTTCAAAACCACCCCGGCAGTCATGGCCATCCCCATCTTACTACTACCAGCTGCATGGCTAGTGGGGGTCAGGTCCCACATCCAAACATGCGGCTCCCTCTTTTATTTAACCTAGAATTTGCAACCTTCTATGAAGACACAGCTTGGAAAGGTGGTTGCTGACTGACTGGAGGGTACCAAATTGTTTTTCAGCTCTTCCATAAATATCTAGTCTCTGCTATTCTAGCTTCAACTCCTCCAGGGCCACACCGCTACACACCAGCAAATTATGTGTGTGCTTGCTGGAGTTTTAACTTAACAGCTAACTAACGTTCTCTATGCTCATCACCAAGGTCTCAAAGTAAAAAAACAAAACAATATAATTTCAAAACCATATTCATCATACAAGACAAAATTGAGAAATCATATACACATAGTATTATATTAAAGGCTACAAAAAAAATATGGTTTTCTGCCTCTAAAAGTAAATCATTTGAGATAAACGGAGTTAAAGAGAAGTACCCAGAACATTCCAAACTGAACAACTAGCCAACCAATACAAAGAAAAGGTGTTACCAGGCTAATACGGGATAACTGTGGGGAAGGAGACAGGAATTGCCAGATGGTGTGTGAGAGCTGAGAAAGACTCTGGAGAAAGGTAACTCACTACTGTTAGTGCAGCACTTCCATGAGAACTAAAGGAAATCAGAAGAGGCCTTTATGGAAGGAAAACCAATCGATTCCTAAAGCTTCCTCCATGGGACATCTGTCAGCAGAGTCCAAACTGGGCCTGTGGCGCAGGCCTACGATCTCATGTCAGTCAGGAGGCTGACACAAGAGACAGTGCCTTGGAGGCTGCACACATCTCTGCTCACCTGTGCTCCCAAGTCCCCCACCATCTCCGGTGAGCTATGCTTGCTCCACCTCTGCATTTGGCACTGCTGGAGACGGGCAATAACAGACAGTTTCTGTTGGAGTCTGCTAGTCTTTGAGAAAAATAAAATAAAACATTCTAATTGTTTCCTCTCCCTGAGTATAAACATAGTCACACACGCATGCGCACACATGCACACACATACACACACACCCCACCGATTCAGTGAATCAGAAGAAGCCTTTAGTTTCTATTTCTATTATTTTCCATATGGTCTAGTGGCCTCTCATGGAAAACATTTGGGAGAAAATAATCTATGTGTCACTTACATCTGTGAGAAATTTCTTTAAAACAAACCAATCCAGGGTGGCTGGCAAGTGACTACCACCATGATTCCTCAGCTTAAACAAATATTTTCCCTACATTTGCCCACTAATTTCCATAAGATAGTGCATGGTGGAGTTAATTATTCAAGTGACTGAACACAGACACTGGTTAGTATTAATGATCCACATATGACTACCATGAAAGGCTCCTTTTCCATAATGTCCATTTTTAACCCAAGAAGTTTACACTGAACACTCACAAAAACAGCTGTGCCACTTCAAGGGAGAAAAAATGTTAAATCCAGTCAATTAACCAATGTAAAATATAAGCTTTCAAAAGTTAAAGTGTAGCATGATGATACAAAAACAAAAAACAAACAAAAAAAAGGTAGTTTTTTGGGGTTTTTTGTTTCTGGTTTTTTAATTCTCTGTGTATCCCTGGCTGTCCTAGAACTAGCTCTGTAGACCAGGCTAGCCTCAAACTCTGCCTCTGCCCCCCAAGTGCTGGGATTAAAGGTGTTTGCCACTACTGTCTGGTAGTTTTTTGTTTTAAATCTACTAAAAACTAAAGCTATTAATGAAGAAGGAGGGGAAGGGGAGAGAAGGACGAGGGGAAATGGGAAAAGGAGAGGGAAGGAGGATATGGTGGTTTGAATGTAACTGGCCCTCATAAGCTCATAGGGGGTGGTGTTATTAGATGTTCCTTTGTTGGAGTAGGTGTGGCCTTGTTGGAGGAAGTGTGTCACTGTGGGGGTGGGCTTTGAGGGCTCCTTCGCTCAAGCTTTGCTCAGTGTGACACTAAGACCACTTCCTCTTGCCTGCAGGTCAGTATGTAGGAGTTTCAGCTCCTTCTCCAGCACCATGTCTGCCTGCATGCCACCATGACAGTAATGGACTAAACCTCTGAACTGTAAGCTAGACCCAGTTAAATATTTTCCTTTATAAGACTTGCTGTGGTCATAGTGTCTCTTCACAGCAGCAACCCTAACACCGAGAAAGAGAAAAAGGAGGAAGTAGAAAAAGTAAGGTGATTGATGTAAATGGTCTATTTTGTGAAGTGGGGTTCAGGGGGGGATATTGGGCTACCATTTAAAAGGCCTTGGTGGGATGGGCTTCTACCTTGCTGACAAGCCCTCCCTGTTCAATACTACGCCAGTTCCATGGCACCACTTAACAAAATACCACAAAATAGGAAGGCAGGGTGTTGGCAAAGTTGATTTCTTCTCAAGTCCACTGAACCCACTCCATGCCTCCTCTCTCCGGCAGATTGCTAGCAGAGTGGGTGTTTCCTGACTTGAAGACCATCATCTTGCTCTCTGTCTTCACGTTCATGGGGCCTTTCCCTGCATGCATGTATGTCAGCTTCTCGATCTGTAGCACCCCACCGACTAGGATGCCACCTATGGTGAACCAGGCCCTATCTTCATTTCTTTTCCTGTTACTGTGATAAAAAAGCCCTGAACAAATGCAACTTAGGGGAGACAATTTATTTGAGCTCATAACTCCAGATTACATTCCATCTTTGTGGCGAAGTCACAGACAGCTACAGCAGCTACAGACAAATTCATCACATTGTATCCAGAGTGAAGAAGCAAAGAGTACTGAACACATGCATGCTTATGCTCAGCTCACATTTTGTTTTATTATACAGTCAAGGACCCAAATCTACTTTTAGGCTGGGTCTTCCCACATCGATTAACATCACCAAGACAGTCCCCCACAGACATGTTCAGAGGCCAACCCAATCTAGACCATCCCTCACTGAAGCTTCCTCACAGATGATTCTTGAATGTGTCCAACTGACAGTTTAACCATTAATACAAGGCCCACCCTAGCAACCTCATTTTAACCCGACCTTCCCTACACAGACCTAACACCACATATTACAAAGTTGGTATATTTCACATCATGTTTTCATAGTCTCCACAATATCAAGTCACACTTGATCCTGATAGATTACCACATTAACAACGACTACACAACTTTTTTTGTAGTAGTTGATCTAATCTACCCACAACACACACTGGGAACATTTTAGCTCCTCTGTTGTTTCCTCTTTTTGTACCCATTTCCTAGGTGCCAACTTGCCCTTTGACCTCTGCTCTGTGGCACAGCAAGTGAGGCAGAGGAATCTGAGAGAGGCATAGTCAAGAGAACCAGACTCGAGCAACAGCCCCTCCCTGCCAATGGGCACTGGTGAAAAGGACAGGGTGGGAGTCCTCAAGAGAAAGACTCACAGCAGAGCTCACTAGGCAGCTGCCACTCGGCACACGGAACTAACTACCTTTTACTCCTTACAATGCCAGGTCTCAGGCTGTCCAAACATCCAGAACGGAGCTCAGCCTGGACCATAGGGGGATTTCTGGTGCTTAGATAAAAGACAGCATTCCTCCTCGGGAACTTGTGAAACCGGTTCCCATCTGCCAAAAGGCATCATTTCCCCTCACCTCTTGCAGAAGGGACATATGGCTACCTGTGGTTGCATATCAAAGCTCATGCCAGCCCTCAGGCTCCCTTAGTATCACAAGTACCAGTTATACATTTTCAAGTCCCTACCTATACCAGGCTTATTCACTCTCCTTATAACCCACTATTCTCAGGGGTCTTACTCTTTCTCTTTCTGTCTGTCTGTCTATCTATCTATCTATCTATCTATCTATCTATCTATCAATCTATTAATCTATCTATCTATCTATCTCTATCTCTTGTTATTTTCTTGCTCTCTCTATACCTATTCTATCTTGTTATCTATCTATCTATCTATCTATCTATCTATCTATCTATCTATCTATCTATCTCTATCTCTTGTTATTTTCTTGCTCTCTCTATACCCTATTCTGTCTTGTTACCTCACTATAGTATTTTCTCCACTTCCCTAGCCCTGCCCATGTCCAGTCTGCTGACCATGTTTAGTCTACTTCTTTTCTCTCTGTTCTGGACTCTTCCAGATGCCTCTGGCCATTCTCTCTCTCTCTCTCTCTCTCTCTCTCTCTCTCTCTCTCTCTCTCTCTCTCTCTCTCTCTCTCTCTCATCTATAATAAAAATCTTCCTTAATAACGGAGGTGGTCATGTGGACAGTTTCTTTACCCCCTTCACAGACACCCAAATCTCACTCTGTATGTATGTGAGCAATCTACAAGCCACTGAAGTCCAACAGGAAGGGCAAAAAAAGCAATGCTGAAATGTAGCCTAATCCATGAGCTCTCAGGAACACTGAAAGGAAAGGCTTCGGACTCCTCCCAATCCACCCTGCTGCTCAGTGGAGACTCAGCAGTCTCACTTTGGATTCCTGCCAACCCATCTGCCTCAAGTCACTGAGGAATCAGATAGGTTCTGAGGAGAAATGGACCTCCCAGGTCTACTCAGTATGCTAGGCATGGAACATTTACTCTTGGCTTACACTTTTAGCCCACAAAGCCCCCTCCCTCCCTTTTCTGTGTTGGGGATAGAGTCTTGAATCCCTGTGCTTAGATGATCCTCCTGCATCATCTTCTGAAGAGATAGTATTATAGGTGGGCATTCCCATGCCTGGCTTGCAAAGGTTTTTATGAACATGATAAAGGTGGGAAGGTTCAAATAAGTGTTATCAAGAGCTGAAATGAGATAGAGGCACCAGAGAGAGCTTTAACTGTCCCCAAAGTAACTCTCTACAACTTCCCAAGAAGTCTTCTGAAGACATGGAGAACACTTTAGCTCCAGAAAGCATCATGGACCCTAGTGAAATGCTGTGGTTTTTTAAAAAAATAAGAAAGAGATTGCCTGGCATTGCCTGGGTATTGTAATGAGGTTTAAGGGCCCTGGTGCTAGCACTGCTGACTTGGAACAGGCAGCTCAGGTAAGCTCTGCATGAGGATTTCTCTGAAAGAACCCACTGCCAAGGAAAGTGCCTTAAAGAACTGGAATCCTGTTAAATAAGCCAAGTACCATGGGATGGTGTGCCTGAATGAGAAACAGTATAGATCTAGAGGAAAACAGCATAAGCTATCTATCATCTATCTATCTATCTATCTATCATCTATCTATCTATCATCTATCTATCTTTCTTTCTATCCATCTACTCATCTATTTTTCTTTCTTTGTTTCTAGCCATCTATCTATCTATCTATCTATCTATCTATCTATCTATCTTTCTATCCATCCATCAATCCATTTATGGGCTGATTAAACAAGTGACTTGTCTTTTCTGAGTGTGCACATAAAATAATTACAAGCCTTAAAAATTATTTGAGTGAAAGATCTTTCACCCCAATTCTTATTTAATCATTGCAGTAATTTTTTAAGAAAAAACCCACCAAGCAGCAGCAGCTACAATCAGGTTGAACAGACTGCTTTCTTTAAATATCTACCCTACCTCCTAGAGACATAGCACACATTCCTGAGCATGGAAGCACTAGCATTAAAGTAAAAGCAAACAAACCTAGTGATTCAGTCCTGAACTAAACAATGGGAGGCTGAACTGACCTTCCGCAATGACCTAGCATCCGGTGCACACTGGACACAGAAGAATGGGATGGGGCACAGGGGTAGAGAGGCTGTGCCTGAAGGGAGAGGAAAGAAATCCAATATAGCCACAATTTGTTCCTCTCACCTGTCTACGGCTTCCACATCAAAGCAGAATCTCTTCTCGATGGAGTCTGTCTTCCGCCTCGTGCAGGATTTGAGGGTGATGGACTCGTCTTCTCCCTAGTGAGAAGACACAGGCCGTCACGGTCAGGCCAGAAGGCGGCTCTGCTCCCCTCTAGGACAAACATGGCACACAAACAGGATCTCACTTCAGCCTCTCAAATCTGTGTGTTCACAGCCTACTGAGAGGAAGACCAACCACAGAGCTTCTCAAGCAAGAATCTCCTCCAGCTAAGATCTGCATGCCCTACTACTTAGTTAGCACAGGTAGAGCACGGCTGCCTCTCCACAGGAGCGTCGGCTACTACTGTTTTAATCAGGTTTAATTTGCAGAGGTGACAAGACTTGAAATCAACAGCCTCCTCCTAACTGAGCATCTGTGATCTTGGGTTAGTCATCACTTCTTCAAGAACACCTTTCTGAAACGGTCAAAGACCCCTCCTACGTTATGCTCACAAGGCACCATATACCTCTCCATCCCCATCGTACCAACCATAGCAAAAACTGTCTGCTAAGGAAGATGAGGAATAAAATAATATCTTCCCATCACATCTTATGGGAAGTTTACAAGACTGTGAGCACCCTAAGGACACAGACTGGGGGTCTTTGCTTACTATTCTTATATCTTCTGAACCCACCCAGGTCCTGGATAGAAGCAGTGTTCAACATATAACAGTTTTATTGATATATAGCAAAGGATAAATTGCATGTGTTTAATGTGTACAATTTGTAACTGTCACATCTGTAGACATCCATGAAGCTAAAACTGAATCTGAGAAAAATTCCTGCCAAATATTCTCACGACCCTTGGTGATCCACCTGCCTCCTAGTTCATCTCCAAGCAACCACTAGGTCTTCTCTCTGCTGTTATGGGCTGGTTTGCATCTTCTATAACCTTATGCAAATGCAGACACAGAGTAAGTATCTGGTTCTTCCACTAGGCTCGAGTATTCTGTGGTTCATCCATATAGCACATATCAAGAGTTGTTTCTTTTTACTGCTGGGTGTGTGAGTGGAATGGGACAGTCATGTCACAGTACTGACTGCCTAGAAACTCAGAAGGAACTATCCTCAGCTTCTTTCTGTCACTGAGGAATCCATTACTGTTTCTGTTTCTTCTCCTTTTTTCTAAAAGGGGAAAATGAACAAACTTGCCTGTTCTGTTGAGATAAGATGGAATGTGATGTAGCTAGAGTTTTCCTGCCTTGCCCACAGTCAGGACAAATCTTTGTCACCCGCCAGTCCCACAGCCGCTCAGACCCAACCAAGTAAACACAGAGACTTATATTGCACACAAACTATATGGCCGTGGCAGGCTTCTTGCTAACTGTTCTTATAGCTTAAATTAATCCATTTCCATAAATCTATACCTTGCCACGTGGCTGGTGGCTTACCGGTGTCTTCACATGCTGCTGGTCATGGCTGCGGCTGGCAGTGTCTCTCTGCCTCAGCCTTCCGTTTCCCAGAATTCTCCTCTCTCCTTGTCCCACCTACTTCCTGCCTGGCAACCTACTTCCTGCCTGGTCACTGGCCATCAGTGTTTTATTAACCAATCAGAGCAACAGATTTGACATACAGGCCATCCCACAGCAATATGACTTGAAAAGGTGGATGTAACCACCCACTAAAGTCAGAAAAGCACACAACATAGCCCCAGGAAGAGGCCATCTATGTTCCCACACCCTACATCTTTGCCCACTTACTGAAGAGCAAAGATTAGTTTTGCAGATTGAGAATTGATTTTTATTCACCCTGTACGATGTGTAAGTATGTTAAATAAAAACTGAAAGAAGTTGCCTAGTAATCCCAGCTACCTGGGAGGCCGAAATAGGAGTGTCATAGACTTGAGAGCAGCCTGGGCTATATGAGTTCAAGGTTAGTAGACAACCTATCTCAGAACAAAAGGGCTGGGGATCCGGCTCTATAATAACATGTTTGCCTAGAATATGGGTGATCCTAGATTTGATAACTAGCTTCACAGGGGGGCCCAGTTTAAGATTAGGGACCTATATTGGGTCTGGAAAAAAACAACAGACTATTCAACATGGAGTCACTCATGCAAATATTCTCCATTACAAAACCAAGCTTTTTTTAAATCTGATATCCCAAGAAACCAAAAGAAGGGGCTGGAGAGATGGCTCAATGGTTAAGAGCACTAGCTGCTCTTCCAGAGGACCTGGATTCAATTTCCATCACCCACATGGCAGCTCACAACTGTCTGTAACTCCAGTTCCAGGGGATCTGACACCTTCACACCAATGCATATAAAATAAAGTTAAATAAATCATGAAGAAGGAGGAGGAGGAGAGGGAAGGAGGAAGAGGAGGAGGAAAAAGAAATGGGAGAGAATCCAGTTTCTCAAACAGATTTACTTCACCTGGCAAGGAAAACTGAAGTTTTCTCTGCCTCAATTATTAGACAGACAGACAGACAGACAGACAGACAGACACACACACACACACACACACACACACACACACACACACACGGGGGGGGGGGGGGGGGGGGGTTAGCCTGAAATTAACAAACTACTTTTTTCCCCACTGTTTGCTCTCCTGTCCCCTCTTTATAAAATAATAATAGTAAGTTCATGTTATCATTGTTTGCAATGTTGGAGATGAAACCTACAGCCTGCCACATGCTAGGCAAGAGTTCTTTACTGACCTATACTCCCAGACCAGGAAAAATCACTTTGAAATGACCAATTATTTTGTGCTGGTTCTGAATTCTTCAACCTTCCTCTGATTTAAAACCAATTTCTACTGCTTGCCTTACCACGACATTTGTTCTGTTGTACGTAATAGCGATGCCTGATTCTACAACTGAAAATAAAGCCAATTAACATCTTTCAACTAAATGAGTCTAACTCAGTCCTTTGATAAGCGTACTCACCCGAACAAGAAATCTGACCTTGTTGATGTCCAACTACAGTTCAGATTTAATAGCTATGGGCCAGCTTCTACAATGAAAGTGTAGATGAAGTACCATGAAAAAACTGTGAGTGGCATCTATAAGGGACCATCAGACATTAGCACAAAGGAGGAAGAGCTGGGCATAGTGGCGCACACCTTTGATGTCAGCACTCAGGAGGCTGAGGCAGGCTGACCTTGTGAGTTCCAGGCCAACCTATTCTTCTTGTCAAGTTCCAGATCAGTGAGGGTTACAGAGTAAGACCTTGTCTTTAAAATTAAAAAATTTAAAAGGAGGACCACGAGATTTTGTTCTGAGGATGCAAGGAAAAAACTGTAAAGACTCTCTGCTGAACTCCTTACAGTGTTAAAAAGCAGGAGATTTCATCACCTGAAAAAATTGTAGCTCTGCTATGATGGTTAAGATTGCCCACTTGGCAGAATCACCTAGAGGACAACCCTCTGAGCATGCCCTTGAGGGTTTACTTGATTCACTAAGATGGGGTGACCCACCCTACATATAGATGGTACCATTCCATGGGCTGGGGCCTCTGTAGAAAATAAAAGAAGAAAGCTGAGCACCAGCATTTGTGGCTACCTGCTTCTTCACTATGGGTACAGTAGACCTGGCACCTCCTGCTTCTGTCCCATACATTCCCTGCCATGGCGGGCTGGATCTCCTAGAACTACAAGCTAAAACAAACCCTTCCTTCTTCAAGTGGCTTTTGTCAGCAGATGAAGGGACCCTGTAGTCAGGGCCCAGGGAGTCCAGGAGGAACAGAGGAGAAGTAGGTATAGTCAGAACCTAACGGGCAATGAAGACTGCAGAAGAGTCATGTCGGGTGTGGAAGGACACCATACTCACTACATTAGGTACAAACAACAGTACCAACACATCACATGACTTCTCTGTCCAAACTGTGTGGACACCGCCTCCAGACCCCTACACAGTTGTAACTCCTGTTTCCTTCATTAGAAAACTTGGGGAACGGTGGCATCATGGAAAGAGTTGACTTCAGAAGCAAGAGGTTCTAACTCCAGATGGAGAGTTTAGTATACTCACTCTGGAACTCAGGTATATAAACTTAGAAGTAAATTGATCGCTCTGATCCCCAATTTCTCCCTTGGTGAAAAGAAGGAAAACCAGATCAAATGACACAACACAGGGTAATCAAAGAGTTCGGACCACTGCAAAGTGGAGCATAAATATAACCAGTTATGATCTACTTGTTAGAGTAGTATGTTCCTAAGGAGGCCCTTCTCAGGCTCTGCCCAACATGCAGGAGCTCAACAACCCACTGACATACTCTATGGGATCCCACAGAAGTCTTGGAAACCCAAACACCAACCACTGTACGGATCTCCACCCTTTACTAACGAGGGCAGTAAGAAAGGAACTGAGAAATACAACTAAGCTCATTAAAGACTTGGAAATATGGAAGAAGTCCTGAAGCAAAGCCTGTCAAGGGAAATAATGCAGTCAGCTGGTTTCTGGGAGGGGCGATAGGTAGAAAAGGACTATGACCCATTCCAAACAAAGTGGGCTTATTTCTGTGAAAGCCAGGGGACACCTAGTAACTTAGGTGTAATTTGTAATATTCTTTTCTAACTCTGTTAACGTGTGTGTGTGTGTGTGTGTGTGTGTGTGTGTGCGTGCGTGTGTGTGTGTGTGTGTGTGTGTGTGTGTGTGTGTGTGTGTTTTCCTGAGATTATTTGTAAGTCAATACCACCTCTGCCAAAAGAAAAAAAAAATGATAAGTGCTTTCTGACTGCTTGGATACCTGGAAGGGAAGGAGATGCTGACAAAAGACTTTATTGTCTCTGAAGTAAGAGAGCTCCAGGAAGAAAGGCTGGCAGCTGGAGAGCAGAGAGCAGAGCCAAGCACGGCACTGTCCGGCACTGTCTGGCATGGTCCAGGCGTGGCTAGCTTCTATGCTCTCCCCATTGTACACCTGAATGCCCTCCACACCTTAACTCAACATGGTACACAAAAATGTCCATAGAAGGCCAGCTCCTATGGAGGGCTAGCAAAGTACTAACCTACCAAGATATCAGACACAACTGAAAAAAATATTTAAACCAGCGATAGAAGCAGAGGAATTACTCAAAATCTATTCCAGATATTCAAAAAGCTTAAAAACATACAGGTTGGGAATGGAGGCAGAGGTAAAAGAACCACCAGGGGTGGGAGCCAGCCTGACTACCCGTGACTTCCAAGCCAGCCTACGAAGTGAGACTCTGTCTTACAGAGAGGGACTGACAGAAGAGGAAAACTATATTCTTAGTAAAACAGTTACATATACTCGCAAGGAAATAGTTGCAAAAAATTAGAGAGGCAGTATTCAAAGTTGGTAACTGGAAATTCTTTTTCAGTTCTGAATTAAGGTAAAATCTTAAATCCAAGGTGGCCAAAATTTTCCAAGCAATCAACTTAAAAAAAGAAAATACCATCCTAGGATATGATGAAGTGCCAAGTGCTGAGGGTAGAGAGGGTAGGAAGGCAGCCCAAGGGAGACACAGATCATCTCTGTAGGGGAGACATCTGACTGCCAAAGGTACCAGGCAGAGACAACTCTCCGGACGGAGGCAGGCAAGAGGCAGAACCCTGGAGAAGGCAAGGAGAATCCCAATAGCAGTGCTAGGGAGCCTTCCCTAACCTGGTAGTCTCTTCTAAAAGATAGCCACAGCGTATCTTCCATGCCATAGGGCCCAAGACCAGGAGACAGGGGAACGGAGGAAGAGAACTATGTCCAGCCAGCCGCCTTGAGCTGTCTCAGATCCACACTGCTTCTATTGTAGCTACTATTGGACTGAACTGTGCCTCAAACTCCTACCCATCAAATGTTCTCCAAATCCCTGATTCACAAAGACTATGCAGAATATTAAGATAGCTGGTATGGCTTTAAAAGCTGCAAGGTTTAGAGGTAACTTGTTAAACAGAAATTAATAACTTAATTCATCTAAACTGCCCACTGGCAGCTCCAGGGATCAAGCAGGAGAGGCACAAATCAGTTTCATAGGAAAATGTCAATTAACCACGACTTTCTAGTAGCCCACTGGTATTTGACACATTTAATAGTGTATACATGTAAAATAAGACTCTTCGTTACAGTTTATAATGCTAACAATCCACTCAAGAGGCAGAGGCAGGCAGATCTCTGTGAGTTTGAGGCCATCCTGGTCTACTGAGTGAGTTCTAGGATAGCCAGGAATGTTTCACAGAGAAACCCTGTCTCGAAAAACAAACAAACAAATAAATAAAAGAATGCTAACAATGATTATTCTAACCATTTTCAGGGAAATGAGCCTCCTACAATTACTGCAGAATTAGACAGTCTTACAGTAAAACATTGGACTCTTAGACATGTATTGTGATCATTACCTGTTAGTCAAGCAAGAAATTGTCACAGTGAACTCACCCCCTTTCCTCCTGACTTTTGGTCAAATGGAACCATGGTGATTTGTTTGGAATCCCGTTGGTATGTACAGTAGTGCTTCACCCAAGAAGTTCCAAAGTGACCTGCAAAGGGAATGTTGCCCATTAACCATCTACACACATCCATGGTGCACTGCAAATCATTAACTGCCATAACACAGAGATGGGTCACAATGCTCAGGTACTCAGGCATAATGATCTCCTCCACCCTGATGCTCTTTAAGGGATAATATTCTCCCTATACAGCTAGACTGAAACAGACAGAAATTCTGACCCACGGGCTGAAAGCAAAACAAAATCAATGCTTTCCCCTCCCAGATATACAGGATCTCTACCTCCCACTAATGCTACATCCAGTGCATCTTCAAACACAGGGGAAACGTCGGTTCCCACCATCAATCTCCACTTAAAGTTTCCATTTTCTCCCCTGACTGAGGTAACTGAGGCAAGAACACAGGAGGGCTCTTCTAAGAACACAGGGCAGTCGCCATTTCCATCTGGGCCATGACATTGTGCCTCCCACACAGCTGCCCAGTGACTAACCTCAGGGCTTCTGACCTACTTCCAAACCCCTAATTTTTACTTCAGCGGAACTCAAAAAGATCTGAAAAGCAGACATGGAAACCTCAGAGACACCAGAGATGCAGACTGGAAGTGACTAAATGCCTAAATGCAATCTAAGGAGTCTGTCTCAAAATTCTCCCCCAGGAAAGAGGGCAACATCACAGCACCAAGGCCCACCAAAGTCTCTGACTGTGCCCGGTGCCTGGCCAATCACTTTCTTTTCAACAACAAAGTGCTATCAAAGGAAAAAGGCATTATCAGCCTGCAAGGACTTCAATCAATATTAATGTTAGATGTTTACAGAGATCACACAATAGAAATGTTCAAAATCAACAACACCATGTAAAGAGAGTCAGCAGCCATTTAGTAATTACTAATGGTTTGGCAGGATTGCCAAATGTAAGTATGGGATATCATTTACTAACCTGGAAAAGAAACATAGGGACTACAGAGACAGCTTGGTTAATAAAGCGCTGCAAGGGTCCTCAAAACCCAAACAAAAATAATTAGCTAATTAATTACTTTTTTAAAGCCAGGTTTATTTGTACACAGTTGGGGAGGTAGAGACAGATCCTTGGGGCTTGTTTGCTAGTCTGCCCAGCCTACTCGGTGACCTTCAGACCAATGAGAAATCTATTCCGGAAAAAAAATCAAGGTGAATGTCACCTAATGAACAACACCTGAGTCAGTCTCTGGTCATCGTATGTACAGATACACATATATAACCACACACACACACACACACACACACACACACACACACACACACACACATTCTCTCTCTCTTCTCTCTCTCTCTCTCTCTCTCTCTCTCTCTCTCTCTCTCTCTCTCTCTCACACACACACACACACACACACACACACACACAGCAATACATTAGTCATTAAAGATAATTTTAAAAATACCAAACATTCTCAGAACTTGGGAGAAGTTCCAGTGACTACACAACTCAGAGATTCCAGAAGTGCTCTGTCTTGACAATGTGGATGTCAAGGTATATAAAGTAATAGATTATAGCCTGTGAGTGAAAGGTGAATCTTAAGGGTTTATTGACAATAGAAAGATAGGGATGGACAGACGGTCTGACAAGTGGGCAGATTGATAGACAAGAAGGGTGAGTGAAAAGAAGTAATAAATTCAGCAGCACTGGTAAAAGTGGGAAATCTCCATCGCAGCACAGATCAGTCTAGGCAAGGATCAATAGGTCACAGCCCTGTGGAGAGAAACATGGCAAAGAGAAAGCTATTTACATAATTGTAAGGTGACTCCCACAGAACGCTAGTTAGTTACAAAGAGAAAACAGTGGCCATAGAGTGAAGGGACAACACTATGTCTTGATTGGATGGTGGAAATGAAGACCATCAGGGGGCCAACTGGCATTAGAGCAGAATGGCTCAGGAAAAACTGAGTGTTCAGGAGAGTAGTGCACATATCCACAGCCATACACAGAAAAAAAGGAGGGGTGATACGAGTGAAGCATTGAAAAATTGTGGATCTCGGTAAGTTCATGTTTTCTTTATACCATTCTTGCAACTTTCCTGTAAGCTTGAAATTATCAAAAAACAGTAAGTTCCAAAACTATACTGCATCCTAATGAAATTCTTGAAGTGGTGTGCTAGAAAACCAAAAAAGTAACATATCAGTGACAAGAGCGTGTGAAACGTTTGACTAGAACTGTGTGATGTAATATGAGCATGAGAGAGCAATAATGATTCTACACACACAGGCGAAGAACACCAGCCTTTGTATTACAGGGGCACAGTGACCTCCATCCTTGCCTTCCTGAGAGTTTGTTTTTCTAAGTTACCACCAACCATGGGCAGTGAGATGAGGTGAGAGAGTCTGCCCACATAGCAAGGAGGGCATCACTCCAGACTCAGGAAATGAAGCACAGAAATGAATGACTTCCGCTTCCTATGACTTATCCCCTCAAGCTCAGTCCTCAAAGAATACAGAATATAAAGCCCTTACCATAAACAATACTTCCAACCCCACTTCAGTCCCTAGTGTCAGAAGGGAACAATTTTAAACCGAAGCAATTATGTGTGAGCATTAGCACTAGGTACATAATCACTAAAACAAAGTGTTTCTATCCTGCTCCACTTGGAGCTTTTAGGAGTGAAGTCCCTGCCCAAGAGGACCACAGAGAAGAACACAAAACCAGAAGAGGCAATTAGGAGCCATTGCACCTGCTAAGAAAGCATGGAGGGAAAAGGTGTGCATGGTGACACAAAGGTGTGGGACTCTAGAACTCAGAAGGAAAAGTCAGGATGATCATAAGTTCGAGGGCAGCCTGGACTACTTAGCAAGATCCTGTTAAGGGGGAGGGAAGTGCCTGCTAGTAGAACAACCATGACAGGAAAAAGCTTTCAGTGTCTTATTCCTGGCGCCTGGTGGTGCTACCCTGGATGCATACCCTTCCCCGAGGCCTAAGGTATAAACTGAGTCCTCCCTACAAACCGTGTTCAAGCGGCAGCCCCTGGCATTTATCCCTTGAATGTATTGCAAGGAGATAGGCCTTCTCCCTGACTCTCATCTCTGTTTTTACTTTCCATAAAATCCAAGTATTGGGATGAGAAGAGAGGAGAAGAAAAGAAAAAGGGCCTGAGCCATGATTACTCTCAATTGAAAGTAGAATCCCCCAAAACTAAGGCACTCCAGAAGGTGTGACGTGTAACGTGTTTCCAGTGCCCATGTGTTTGGGCTGGGCTGCACAAGCACAGGAAGACACAGCTTCAAAAAGAAAGCAACACCAGGAAGAAAGGAACTACCTACCACGGAGCCCTGGGGAAATGCAGCGCAAAGGAAACAGAACATATCACTTGGAGGTGGAAAGACAGTGTGCACGCACCTCCAGAAGCAATACCTGCCCAAGGCTGTGCGTGTGTCCCACCCTGCTGTCGGCGCACTTACGTTTCTCCTGCACATAGAGGTACCCTTCCATGGTATAGGGGCTGATGGTCTTGTGCTCAAGGGGATTTTCCTTCATCTTCTTCATCAGCGATTCCACTTCAGACCTGGTTCCTTCAAAGCGGTTTCTTGTCTGGAATGAAAGGAATGTTGTGCAAATGATCAAATGCAGGAAAAAAAAAATGAAATCTCAGAAGATCAGCCTAAACAGACACCTTAAATCTAAAAACAAATATGAGCATTCAATGGTCTAGGAAATGTGCGAATATCCACTTGTAAAAAAGTGCATCTTTGCCTTATAGTCCCCTACCAGAAATGACTTAAACTCTAGCAACCACCAAGATCACCTAGGAAACATGTGAACACCCAGCCTAACTCCTCAAGAGTGAGTGGCAACTCTTGGATCAGGAGAGGGTGTTTAAATAAGCATTCCAGAATAGCATAACTACTTGCACACCTTTAAGATTATGGGCCTCACCATTCCAGTTGCAAGAAATGCAGCTTGCTGATGGCTCATAGGTGGCACTCTCCTAAAAGGGGTGTTACTGGCTTTCTATGCCTTCCCCTCACCCTGAGCAGTTTGAAACCCTGGGCTCACTCAGAACCCCCGCGGCACAGCCTAAAGCCTCCAGCTGCATCTGCATTGTGGTCCAATGGCCCACCACCCTCCATGCTCAGCCTCTCAGAGGCACTGAGTTACTTACTGCCCGTAAATCTCTATTTCAAAGCCTGCCTTCAGAAGAACCCTGGGACTGGGATCCAGCTTGCCTAGCATGTATGAGGATTTGTGTTTCATCCTCAGAATATATATATATATATATATATATATATACATAAAACCATGCTTAGTGAAACCATTTCTGACATGACTTGACTTCTTGGTTCTCCAAGTCAACAAAGAACCACCATGTAAGATCCACACTCCTGAAGCCCAAGCAAGGACAAGTGATGCAGAAATACCCGGATCTAGTTCCTACACAGGAGTACCTTGGGACCTGTAGCCAATCCCAAAGTGAGAGGAGAACTTTCCCTATGACTTAGGTCCCAAATCCCCTAAACAACTCTGCACAGCCAAAGGTCCCAGGTTTAAGCTACAGACACAGCTGCATTTAGATGGTACTGACTTAGAGGTCCTGTCAGTCTTGCGAAGAGCCTAGCAAGAGCACACCATTTGCGTTCCCACCCCTGGACACTCATGCAAGGCTTCGGGTGGCCAGGTAGCTGCTTGCACAGATAGCAGCGAGGCTGGGCTGGGCTAGGCTGGGATTTCCACCACCAAAGGAAATTCTGACACTGCTGTGAAAAACACACAAAACCAGCAGCAACACTTCCGGGAACAGAAATGATGCCTAGACATTCTAGAAATATCAGATCCCCGCTGTCCTCTGAACCCAGCCAGGAACCCACCTCATTCCAATGTACGAGGAGAACTCAGAGAAAACACACCCTCTCCTGTTTCCCTCTCTGGTCCCTGCCCCCACTCACATTTTGTATGCTGATGGTCAACTGCGTCTTAAAGTCACCAAAATCCTTGGCCAGCTCATAACCATGGTGATAGAAAGTGAAGAGTCCTTGCAGGAAGGCCAGTAGCTGTAGAGAGGGAAGAAAGGCAGAGGTCACATAGGCCGGCCAAGAAGAGAAAAAGTGACAGGATCTGAGTTTTCAATGCTGTCTGGGAAGCAAACAGGTAGTAATGAGGACAACTAACTCACATTGAGCATCTCTGTGGGCGGAATGCTGTGTCCTCCCACGTACTTTATCACTGAATGCTCACACCACCTAGGACTTATGTGTTAATAGGACCCACTTAAATAATAAGGAGGCACCTCTGGAGGCTAAGTAACTTGCCCCCTACTTGGTGGTGAGTGTCAGCCAGGATCTGAGACCTGTTCTCCTTGGCGCCATTGCCTAGGAACATCACCTCTTCAGAACTCCAGGCTGAAGCTGCACCTTAGCTGCTGAACATTAAAAACACCAGGTTGTCACATGGACTCAGAAGGCACTGAGGAAGCTGGTGAGCTCTGGGCCTGTACTCTAGCCATCAAAGTCAAATCATAGAAAGTCACCCAGAATAGATTTCCACCAAGGGGCATTTCTGGGCTTCCTTCAACTTCCCCGCAGTAAATATTAAAAGCCCCTTTATGAAGCAACCACACACCTCCCTGGCTTCAGTTATGCTAGGTCCCTTGACTCTCGTTTCAATCCCCTAAGGCTAACAGGTGAGTGTACTCATGGTCTAGTCTATGCCACACCAAGTGGTGAGAACACCTGCTCCCCACAGTTTCTCACAGAAGGCCTTCGTGTCCTCAACAACTGCCTATGCCCCACCAACAACGTTCCTGTGTATTTCTTCACAAAACTGACACGTGAACCTCCCAGCCCCCTCCCAAGTCCTCCCCAGATGGCCTGCATTCAGAGTTTTGACATGAAGAAGGGGCTACAGTCAAAGGAAGAGCAAGGCTGGGAAGAAGCTGTGCTCTGTGAGGTCACAGCTGTTTGCTGAGTGGTCCACGGTGACCTCCAGACCCCACCACCACCCACTGGTCAGAAGTGCATCTGTTTCCCTTTGTGCTGCTGCAGTTAGCTTTTCAGCCCTCCAAGAACACATCTGTACTCATTTTCACCCACTCCACTTTGCAGAGAGGCAGCTCTACTGAGGCCTGGGAAGGGATTTCCCCCTGTACTTTGCACCACTTCTGGCAGGAGTGATCAGCTCCAGAGGAGGGTGCTACCAACAGGATAAGCCACACGCCCAGCCCAACCTATCACAGAACTTTGTACCAGTGAGACCACAATGGCAGGAATGAGCATATTCTAGGAAGAGTCACGTGTGCCCCTGGCCGTGGGGAGGCAGGTTCACTAGAACTCCTTATGTGTTCCTTTTCCCAGTATGGCCACACTGAAGAAATCTCCTCTTCACAATTACCTTTGTCATAATTGGTATACTGAGGATGGATCAGCAAACCTACAGGTTACAGCTACTAGGACCTGTACTCTGTCCCTAACAACTTCAGAAGGTCATATAAAACCAACACTATACTAAAATAGTAGCCTGACCTCCCTCTGCTCCGTCCCTTTCTATTCTCATGGGAGGTCGGGGAGTAGGCATCACTCAGAGCACAGATGGAACATGGTTTCAGCTTCGTGAAGTCAAGGTGTCAGCATCTACAACCCACATCTCTAGAACATGAGATGTCTCAACAAGAAGATAAAGGCTTCAGGCACATATACCAGATGGGTAAGAGGGAGGGAGGGAGGGAGGGAGGGAGGGAGGGAGGGAGGGAGGGAGGGAGGGAGGGAGGGAGGGAGGGAGGGAGGACAAATGGTTTAGATCTCAGAAGTCCAACTTTCTTCCTTCCTTGGACCTCACTATACAACTGAGTATGACTGTGAACTTCTGATCCTCTAGCCTCTACCTCCAAAGTGCTAGAATTACAGGTGTGTGCCATCACATCTGGCCTCTGCAGTGCTAGGGATCAAACCCAGGGCCTTGTGTATTCTAGGCAATCATTTTATCAACTGAGCTACATCTCCACCTCCCGTGTTTAGTTTTCTAGAGGCCAATCACATACATATACTGGCACTTAGAGTTATTTTGTAAGAAACAAGTTAACATGGTTGATATGTATGTAGGTTAGCCTTCCAGGGAACCTACATGCTTAGCGAACAACACCTGTGTAACCAGAAACCTCATTCAGTGGATTCTTGTAGCTTCCTTTCTGCCTGTAATCAATCAGATGCCATCCCAGCTCTCCAAGCGGTAGAAATTCCGATTGTCCTGTTCTATCCCAATCCTAACATTTAAGGGGAGGGTCTGTAATCTGTATGTTAGGGAGCCCCCAGGGGAGTCTTCTGCACAGTGCTGTTGAAACTACATTGTACAAAATGAAGTAAGTCCATGCTTTTACTTCTTTACCTTCATCGTGTGATTCAATTCTCAAAACATCTGCAAGGGTATGGGTTGGTTTTATCCCTATTTTCCAATGAAGAAACGCTTAGATGCAACCTTGTGCAAGGTCTCATCTAGTAAGCAGCAGAGCTGGAATGAGGGAATGAAGAAGTGGAGGAGGAAGGGCAAGAGGGAAGAGAAGAAGAACCCAGCAGAATGAGGCAAGCCAAGGCTGACAAGAACATGAGAAGTAACCATCTACTGTCTGAGGGCTTGTGCTCGTCAGTCACCTAAACAAATGGATGTGAGACCTTGTTTGTTAAGTATGCCCACTGAAAGATCAAACTCAAAAGTCAGATGGGCCAGTTGGGATAATACCCACCAAAAGCAAGAATTTTCTGCTTAAGAATTTAAAAAATCACTGTTTTTTAAATTTAGAAAGGTCTTTCTTATGGGAAGTGCTGTGGGATGTTCTGTATGGCAAATATGTTGCTCTGATTAGTTAGTAAATAAAACACTAATTGGCCAGTAGTCAGGCAGGAGGAAGTATAGGCGGGACAAGGAGGAGAATAATTCTGGGAAGTGGAAGGCTGAGTGAAAGACACTGCCAGCCGCCACCATGACAAGCCACATGTGAAGATGCCGGTAAGCCACAAGTCACATGGCAAGGTATAGATTTATAGAAATGGGTTAATTTAAGATATAAAAACAGTTAACAAGAAGCCTGCCACGGCCATACAGTTTGTAAGCAATATAAGTCTCTGTGTTTACTTGGTTGGGTCTGAGCGGCTGTGGGACTGGCGGGTGAGAGAGATTTGTCCTGACTGTGGGCCAGGCAGGAAAACTCTAGTTACAAAATATTTTTTCAAACTCTTCATACATGAACACATTTTGACAAAATCCATTCTTCTCTCCCCTCTCCCTTCTCTCTCTCTTTCCCTAACCTTCATGTCTCCATAGTCTTCCTAATGTGGAGCCCATGCTCAGGTGCCACAGTAGGCGGAGCAGCACCACAGCTGAATGGAATCCTAACAAGGATGGTACAACCATCAGGTCAGACTTTTTCCCATATGACACTCTTTCATGCCCAGTGGGACACTGGCCAAGTCTGGATTCCATCATCACAGTCCCCTCAGCAGAATCTCTGTACTGCTTTGCCTGTGACAAACCTACCTTATGTAAGAGCCTCCCATAGAACTTGACTAGGGCAGAAAGGGCTCTGAAGCCAAGCACAGAGTGAGAACACTACAGCGCACCTTCCACTGCTTCCTAGAATTACTCCTGTGTGGATGAACAGAAGAGTGCAACAAAGCACAACTACTAGCCGGTGACCATTTCTAGGCAACGCGGGAGCCGTGCCCCCTGGAATCCCACTCACACTTGCCCCCTGCAGATCAAATAGTGTAACAGCAGGCGGCCAGAGGCAGGAGCTGATGCTGGCTGTACCATCTCCATCACTGAGCTGTCTAAAACAGCTCCCATGCCAGCAAGAGACCAGGGAACCAAAGTGGCAGGGCTCTCCCTGCTGGGCTGGGGCAGCTCCACATTCTCCTGTGTCTGGGGCAGCAGTACCACTATCCTGTGCTGGGTAGTTCAGGTAAAAGTAAACAGCTACTCACAGGCTCCACAAACTCAAACATCTTTCTCTCTTGGACTTCCTGCACCTTGAAGACATACTCCAGGGACACTTCATAGAAATGCTGCCGGACCAGGTCCACTTGGCTGTCTGCCTGCAAACAAGACAAAATTTAACAGAAAACCAAGTTACCACCTAAGGAATAAGCTAAGCAAGGAGAAAATATATGGTGGTGAATTTTTAAAAGAAACCAAATAGCAAGATACCAAAGAAAAATGGTAAGCCAAACACTGGTCTATGGATACACACACACACACACACACACACACACACACACACACACACACACACACACAAACACACACACACGTGCATGCGCACACATGCATACCCTCTAGCTTGACCTACCAAGCAATTATTTTGTGTTTCTTGAAAGAAATATTCTCCAGAACTTTAAGTTCCACAAGAGAAGATCCTTCGTTTCACTCCCACAAAACACCCATATCCTGAACAGACATCTATAGAAGTGTCCAGTGAATATTGGTTGAAGAAACAAATATTAATTTGGGTGCAAACTTCATAGCCATTGAAGAACACACTACTTTTTAAAATATCATCACCATCCACTAGATGGCAGCAGCATCCCACACTGCTGCCCTTCTAATGTCTTCCCTTGTGGATGTACGGACTCAACTGAAAAGCTCCAAGAACAGGGAAATTGGTGGCAGCTCCATGGATGCCACACTGACTTTCCAAATTAACTACTTTTTAAAAGGACTTCCAATAATGTTCTTTTAAATTCAAATCCAAGAAAACCAGGAGCAGGTCAGAGAATTTCTTCTTTTTTGTGGTGGGTGGTGCTGGGGATCAAACCATGCACGGCCTTACACTCTGCCATTAAGACCACACCCACAACCCTTGTTTTTTAGAGACAGGATCTCTCTGTGTCGCCCAGGCTGGCCTTGAACTCATAATCCTCCTTCCTTGGCCTACCAAGTGCTGGCATTACAGGTTTCTGCCAACATGCTCAATCAAAGAATATTTTATTAAAAAAGATTAACAACATTCAAAATACATGTATGACATTAAGATACCACTAAAACTAAAAAGAGGAAAAGATAAGTATTAAATGCTATGTTGAAACAATTAGAAGTTATTATTAAGGAAAGATAACCCAAGTATTTCAGATGTCAGTCTGAAGTTACTAATACGAGGCAGGAGAGCAAGTGATCGAAAACACAGCTTTAAGGCCAAGTGGGGGAAGAAGCAGCAAGCAGATGCCAGTTCGAAATGAAGAGGCACACCCAGTGATAGGTACACCCAGAGACAGGCACACCCAGAGACAGGTACACCCAGCGATAGGTACACCCAGAGACAGGCACACCCAGCGATAGGTACACCCAGAGACAGGCACACCCAGTGACAGGCACACCCAGAGACAGGCACACCCAGAGACAGGCACACCCAGCGATAAGTACACCCAGAGACAGGCACACCCAGTGACAGGCACACCCAGTGACAGGTACACCCAGTGATAGGTACACCCAGAGACAGGCACACCCAGTGACAGGCATACCCAGCTATAGGTACACCCAGTGACAGGCACACCCAGCGATAGGTACACCCAGCGATAGGTACACACAGAGACAGGCACACCCAGAGACAGGCACACCCAGAGACAGGCACACCCAGTGACAGGCACACCCAAGCGATAGGTACACCCAGAGACAGGCACAACCCAAGCAGGAGGCAGTGGGCAGCACTGCTCCTCTGCCACTAGCAGTTTACAGAGCAGGGAAGCGGGGCGCAGGAGGGCCTGGCCCTGGAGGAGGCTTCAGGATGGAGCCTGTTTCTCAGGTCTCCTCCGGTCCAGGCATGGGTTCACAAACAGCAGGCAGCATATCCATACATCTGCCCAGCACCATGCAAAAACTAACACTATGTGAGAGCACTGTGGTTTCTTACCTCCTGCAGCTGGGATTCCTTCTTTTTAGAAGACAGATTCAAATGCTTTTCTAAGATGCCACAATACTTCTCTGTCTCTTTGTCATACTTCTTTTTGGCTTCCTGGGGCAGCGGTAAGGGGAGAAAGAGTAAGGGGGTCACAGGAGTGACATCGCCGGATCCCTCGGGACCCTTGTGTGCTCACAGTTCACCATACCCTCTACCCGACATGATGATGCTCCTGCTCTTTAGATAGTGCCCATCCAGGGCAGGCCACCCACCCTCAACACAAAAGCACAAGCATCGCTGCTGTCCACACATGGGGCTCGTGATGATGACAGCATGGGACACCCAGGAAGTATTACCCATCACAGGAAAGCCTGGATTATGACAGACTGGACAGCAGTGCCATCGTGGTACAAACCTGCTGTCACCCATGTAAACATGAGTCAGGGAGATGAGGCATGGGCCTTCTTTCCTTTGGGTGAGAAGTTTTTATTAGCTTAAATGACTGTCTAAAAATGAAAAATAATTTAATAATATACATATCAACCTGTGCTCTCCCACCAAGTTCTTGAGTCACTGAGGTTCTATTTTTATTTCCCATTTTATAGGTAAGAAAACTCAGAAGGAAGCCAATTTGCAAAATGTCATAGAGAATGACAGAGCCGACATCAAGACAATGCTGTCTGCCTTTAAAGCCCACGCTCTGCCCACTTGAGACACGGTCACAGGCAGTCTCCTTGCTCTCCACACCACCGTGGGCAGGGCTAGGAAGCCGCTCAAGTCCAACACGAACGCTTAGGCCCACTAACTCAGTGTGCCAGTCTTATTTGGACCCATCTGGGGCCCAAAGGAGATATTCTGTGCAACTCTAAAGCCTGTAAGAGAAAGGTGTTTCCAGCCAGATAAAGAAGGCATCTTTCTATTCGGCTAACAGACTCATGACTAGCAATCACACTACCCTAGGCTCTACTGGGGGCAGTGGTTGCTCCTCTCGTGATGGGAGCATTCTAGTGGAAAGAGAAACACAATTAACCAGGAAACGAATAAGCAGTATAATTACAGACTACTGCAAGAGATTTAAAAAAAAGAAGGGAAGAAAGAAAAAAGAACAGAGAGTACTCAGGAAAGGCCTTGGTGGGGAGAGGTGTAAACTGAGCCCCGGAGAACACCTGAGGAGGCAGAGAGGAGGTTCCCGGAAAAGACAGCCGCAGTGCTGACATCCTAGGGCAGACCACTCTGAGCCAAGAAGTCCTACCAAGCTCCAGCATTTCTCCAGTCAACAGCTAGCTCCTAAGCCTCATCGAGAGAGCAGGGAATGATCATATACACGCTTAGCAGGCATGAATCCATCCCTACAAATCTGAGTGTGGCTTAAAAGCCTCCTCATCCTCAAACCATGAAGGAAAGAAGCATGAGTGAAGAAAAGGCTCATAGAAATATTGCCCCTCCAAGTCTGAGAAAGGTCCAGGCAGGCAACTCTTCTCCAGCGATCCATAAGCTTGGAGCTGGCGTCCAACTCCACTCAATGCCCACGTCACACATATTTGCTCTCACTACCCTAGTGGCCAGCAACCCCACAGAGCACCCCAGGGCCAGGCAGTGCCACACTAGTCAAAGGGTAAGAAAGGCTGGAGGCATGAGTCACTGGCATTTTGTAACCTACAGGCGACTGGAGCCTCCAGAGTCCATGGTCACTGGAGAGCCATAATTAGCTCCGCGCTAAGGCGGCAGCACCCAGGCCTCTGCGGGGAAAGCCTTTACTTCACACAGTACACCTCTGTCTCATCTCAGTGCGATCACAAAACACTTGACCAGGGCAACTACAAGTAACTTGAATTAAATGAGTTAAGCTACATTCGGTACTTAGCAAAGTGACTACCACATGACTAGCACTCAGTATACTTCAATAACAGTAAGAATGAGAGAGGAGTGATAATTGGTAAAGACGATAACAGTTGTGCTGGCAGATTTTACATCAAATTGACCTGAGCTAGAGCCATTGGTGAAGAGAGACCCTCAGTTGATAAATGCCCCCACCATATTGGCCTAGAGAACATTTTCTCGATTGATGGTTGATGTGAAAGGCCTAGTTCACTGTGGGTGGTGGTGCCACTCCTGAGCTGGTGATCCTAGGTGCTATAAGAAAGCAAGGTGAGAAAGCCTTGAGGAGCAAGCCAGGAAGCAGGGTTTTCCCATGGCTTCGCTTTCCGTTCCTGCCTCCAGATGCCTGCCTTGAGTTCCTTCCCTGACTTCCTTGGGTGATCCTCGGAAGTGTAAGGTAACCAAACCCTTTCCTCTGCCAGTTGCTTTTGGTCGTGGTGCTTTATCCTAGCGACTGAAACTCTGAGACAACGGTGGTAATGGTGATGACTGCAGTAACGGTGGTGATGAGGCTGGTGGGAGTGGGGGTGCTGCCGCTGCTGCTATTGTCACCGGTGATGACAGTAGTGATGGAAATGGTGACGTGGTGGTGGTGCTGATGGTGATAAGGTACTTGTCACCGGTGATGACAGTAGTGATGGAAATGGTGACATGGTGGTGGAGCTGATGGTGATAAGGTACTTGTCACCGGTGATGACAGTAGTGATGGAAATGGTGACATGGTGGTGGAGCTGATGGTGATAAGGTACTTGTCACCGGTGATGACAGTAGTGATGGAAATGGTGACGTGGTGGTGGTGCTGATGGTGATAAGGTACTTGTCACCGGTGATGACAGTAGTGATGGAAATGGTGACGTGGTGGTGGTGCTGATGGTGATAAGGTACTTGTCACCGGTGATGACAGTAGTGATGGAAATGGTGACGTGGTGGTGGAGCTGATGGTGATAAGGTACTTGTCACTGGCGACCACTTCCTTTTCATCCAATGCAGCATTTGACTTGTAAGTCTCAGCTTGACCAAGGTAACCTTCCCTAAGCACACACCACGGTTTGGAATTAGACATTTAGCTTTGTGCCTGACACCTTCCTCTCAGCCAGGACAACCATATCTGCTTGTCATCCACTAACCCTAACTGCAGAATATAGTGCTGGGCTCTTGCATATATTATTTTATGTTTGTTTTTAACTATGTATATATGTGTGTGTATCTGTACATGGGTTTATACATGGGAATGTTTCTCTTAGAGGCCAGAGGAGGGCATCAGATACCCTGGAGCTGGAATTATAGGCAGCTGTGAGCAGCCCAGTATGGATCCTAAAACGAAACTCAGGTCCTCTGCAAAAGCAAACTGCACACTTACCCACTGAGCCACCTCTCCAGTCCGTCTCATGTACTCTTAATGACTTATGTGTACCCAACGTCAGAACCACAGATGAATGACTACATGACGAGCACTGTCCTTCTGTTCGAACAGCTACAGGACACATACTACTTTAAGTACCTTAGATGAATGCACTCACTGATTCTTAGGAACGCTATGGGGTAAAGTTTTATTATCCCTTTTTAAAGACGAAGAAATAGGGATGTGGAGGTTTAGAAAGCTCCCAAGTTCACAGGCAAGTTGCCGAAGTAAAATCTGGAACAAGCAGCCAAGCTCTGGGCCCACTCTTACCCACCACGGTCAGATGTCTATTCTACTTTCACTACAGAGCACAGCATTACCACTCCACCTCCTGGGCAGAAGAAGCCAACTTGCTCACTTCAGAAACATAAACTTAGGGCCACGGTTACGTCAAGATCTGAAGTCACACTTTATTCCTGAGCAGCCTCTAACACAAGAAAACCCAAGGGTCCTATTACGGTTGGTGCTAGTTGTCAATTTGACAAAACCTGGAATCACCTGGAAGGCAGGCTGATTTTCCTGATAATCCTATGGCGGATTATCTTGACTGTGCTAACTGAGGGATGCAGCAGTCAGACTAGGGTCCTGCGTCATCCAGAGAGAGGACCTGAGGAGGAGCAGGCACTCATGAGACGGGACCACAGCTGCCCCAAGCTCTTCCCCCGTGACTCGCGGTGCACTCTTTCCTGGAACTGTGAGCTGAATTGAGCCCTTTTCCTTCAGCTGCTTCTGTCAGGGTATTAGATCACAACAGCAACAAAGAGAATCGAAGGTAAACCCCCCTTCCTGGCAGCTTTCCCATGGACCCCTGTGCAACAGGTTGTTATAGCAACCAAAGCAGCAGCAGAGAAGAGAGGCAACAGAGGAAGGAAAAAAATAATTTTAGCATCAAAAAGGCAGGGTTCAGGAACAAGCTGCTGGCCACCCGAAACAGGTGAAGAGCCCTGCTGGCTCTTTGGGTGTCTCTGAGGTGCCTCCCTGGGCTGCCTTTCCGCTTGGTTCTCTCTTAAATTCACGTAATACTATGATATAAATGTGTGGGTGGGTGGAATGGTAGAGAGGGACACAACACACTGGAAAAGAAAACAAGAAATGACAAAGGAGGACGGATGAGAAATCAGCCCAAACATTAAAATGAATCATTAATGCTTTGGTGACTAAGAGACTCGGCATGCCTGGGAGAAGCTTAGAACAGTGGCACACGTCCCACCTGTGGGCAAAGGTGCATGTTCCTGTCACAGGATCACTGCGCTGCTCCTCCCTGGCAACCATGGCAACTCGCAAAACAATACAGAGAAGGGCCAGCCAGCGTGGGAGGGTGTCTGTGCTTTCCAGAAGAAGTAGCCAATGTAAAGATGACAGGCAGGTCAGCTCTGCCTTGCCACAGCTTGACAGGAGCCTCTGCCACGGGTGTCTGGACACAGGAAAATACAGGCCCAGGCCACGCAAGAGAAGGCTGCTCCCTGAACCACTAAGAGTTCAGTGGCCATATATTCTCAAATATCACAGAGAGGTTCAGTCCTGGACAAGAGTCTTAGGAGAACAAGACTTCAAATTCTGTGTTCCTTCATCTCTGAAACAAAACCAATGCATACTTCTTTCTTCCTAAATGTCAATGGGTACAAATCCACTGTACACTAGGAGAAAAATCCTTCCATGGCCTTCCCTTCAAACTAAGGCCAAGCATCCTCTAAAGCCTTGACCAAGTATCACCCCTTTCAGTAGGCATGTCTATTTCTAGAAAGCTGGAGGGAGGAACCGGAAGGCAGAGAGGCTACGGGGAGAGCAAGAAGCTCTCTTTTAGATGACTTCTCTAGGACAGTTTTCAATGCAAAATCTACAGTAAGTGTGGCATTGCCTCAACACCCCCACCTCCCCTGCAGCCGGTTCAAGGGGCTGTGTTTGAATTCATGACAGCTCTAGAACATCAGGAAAATGTGGGGCAGACAGCCTTTTGCTGCCATTGATTAGGATGAAAACATCTCCCCTGCAGGGGGCCTCTAACACTCTGCTGGAAGTCAGCCAGCTAGTTTAGCTAGTGACTTAACTCAAGGCATGGGAACAGGCTTCCCTCTGCCCTCTTCTGGTAACACACTACAAAAAGTAGTTTGCTCCAACATACTCTCACTGGGTATACCAACCACACTCAAGGTCAGGGCCGGGCACAACAGTAGATGGACAACACAAAAGAAGCTCAGTGGTACTTCTGGAGGGGTTTTGTCTCACAATGCTTTGTCTGATCTTTTTTTTTTTTTTTTTTTGGCCTTACAAGTTATTTATATATTAAGGTTTCTGATCTTGAGGTTTTATGGGATTTCTAAGTGTTCGTGCATGTGTGTGTGTGTCTGTGTGTGTCTGTGTGTCTCTGTGTGTGTGTCTCTGTGTGTGTGTGTGTTTGTATGTATGTGTATGTGTGTGTCTGTGTCTGTGTCTCTTTTGTTCTTTTTTTTCCTCCTGTTTGTTTTCTTCTATTCTGGTTTATTTGTTTTGGGGTTTAGGGGAGGTTGTTTTGTTTTTTAGTTGTCTGTTCTTTAATAACAAAGAAAAAGTTGTAATTTGAGTGGGTGGTGATATGGGGAGAATCAGGGGGGAGTTGGGGGAAGGGAAACCATCATCAGACTATAATGTACTTTATTTAATGAGACTTATGAGAAGTCCCTGTGTCCCCAAGGCCTAGTTCATAACTGCTTAAATGCAAGTTTGGTCCTCCTCCACACTCACAACTACACAAAAGATGAGTAGACCAGCCAGTCAGCCAAATGTCCAGGCACACAGCCACCTAGCACAAAGAGGCAGTGCCTCTACCTTGAGTCGTTTATGAATTAGCACCAAACAATCAGGTAACAAAACATTGGGGTGGCTGCTGATGGTGGCCACAGAGGGCTGCACTCCAGCCACTTGCAAATGCAGAGAAGCTGGGCTGTGGCCTTGTCTGGGAGGATGTGCTGGAACTGGGGGAAGTGCTGCGGTCTTCAGGCTCCACCCTAAAGCACAAGAACCAAGTTTGCAAACTCCTCACCCTGGCAGCCCCGATCTGCTCCTTTCGAAACTTCTCCAAGGGTGTGATGAGCACCTCGCTGGCATTCTCAATCTGATGAAGAAAAGCAGACGGCAAAGGCAAGATTAGCCATGAAGTACAGCTGTTCGTCCACATGTGCCCTCTCCCCAGAGGCCTCTGGATAAAACCTGAGCAATACAGTCCGGGTGCCATTGTATAACAGCCCCTTCTAAGAGAATCTGCTCAGCAACTCCAGACGGGACCTTCCTCCTGTGAAGAGTTCACTGTTGTTGGCGACAGTCTCACTGTGTGGCCCAGGACAGCCTGGGACTTATAGTCCTCTAAACCTCAGCCTTCTGAGCTCTAAAAGAAGTGAATCTAAAGGGTAGGCAACCACTTACGGTTATAGGAACCTGGTAACAGGCAGTCTAAGTTTCAAGCTTCAAGTGACCTAAGTTCAGCATTCACCCAAGCTACAGGCAAAGTAGTCAACAGTGAGTCTCTGTTAAAATCCAAAACACCTTTGAACATCTATGGAAAAGACCTTTCAAGCATGATGAGTTCCTCAGGGAATTAACTGGGGCAGGGACCTCTGCCTCCTGACCACTGGCTGCCTGACAACTGCATTGGACAGGGCTCAATCATCTGTTCCCACACTGATTCACTGCCATACCAGTGGACCTCAAATGCACCAAATCTGCCCTACCTTGGGACCTTTGTCTCTGTCTGTTCCCTCGGATGCTCTTGTACAGATTATAGTAAAGTTTCCATTTAAATGCCACTTCTCTGTGGAGACCTCCAAAACTGTAATTCAGAGAAGTTGTCCATAAACCCAGACTTTCAGAACACACAGGCGAGGTAGTTTTCTGGCTCAGTACTTACTCTCTACCGACACAGACACCACCTCTGAAAACACTCACTCATCCCCAGTATTCCCAAAGCATGGAAGAAATCAGAAACAAAGGCTCAAACACTTCTGAATGACCAAATGAGTGAATGGATGACTTCTTGACAAGCTGCCAAGTATGTGGCCATGAACAAAACATTTAAATTCTCTGGACTCTAATTTCCTAATCAAAAAAAAAAAAAAAATGAGGGGGCTGAACTACTCTGGCTCTAAGATTCTATAGTCTTTTCTAAAGCAGTGAAATATTTTACGATCTTTACTCATTGCTCACTCTTCTCTCAACTAATTATTTCAGGAATCTCACTTCAACAAAGCATTATGTTCTCTAAATCATATGCATGCCCTTCACAATGGCAACAACACAGTAAATACCAGAGACTCTGGACGGACACAGTAAAGAATTGCCTGGACAATATGAGGGACAGAAAAGGGTGGGTCTATATTTACTCCCATTTGCCTGTTTCTTAATTTTGAAAGCACTTACCTCTGTACAGTACATTTTAACACTGCAGTGTGGCAACAGTATCGAACTTACCTGATTTTTACTGCTAACCGGTATTGTCTAATTGGTTTATGTGGGTCCTTCCCATGAATCGACTGCAAGTTTCTGCAGTTCACAAAGGTGTGCTGAGGCAGTCGACGGGTGGCTGTCAACCTCAGCTGCACACGAGAATTCCCAGAGGAGCTTTTACAAACCCCGGTAGCCAGGCCATGCTTTAGACCAATAACTCAATCCCTGGTCCTGATTCCAGACATCAGTGTTTGTGAAGTCCCTCAGGTTATCCCAGCGAGCACCCATGCTGAGATGCTAGCCCTAAGGAGACCTGCAATACACTAGCACTCAGGTGCTCCCATGGGAAGCAGGACAACCAGCCCTCATCCCGGTACTGTTAGCACTATCCGTCTCGACAAGACCTGTGTTCTCATCTGCCAAAAGAGAGACTGCAGACAGTAAGGAGGAACGGCACTAATGGTAAAGCGCAGAGACCCTTCTCTGCCCTCAAGGAACTCACATTTACTAGCCACACAGATGCCTGCAGTAATTGTCCAGACACATGTGGTAAATGGAGAATCCGAGGAATGAACCAAATGTTGAGAAAACACAATGGATGGCCAAATATCCCAGAGAACCATGGCTCCTCCAAAAGGGTACAGCTTTGCTGCACTGAGCTGAACTGATGATAAAGCTGTCCCAGGGTGAGCAGGGTGGGAAGAGGCTTGTGACAGCCAGATACTCAGAGGCAGACAGCAGAGAGTAATAATAAAATTGCAGAGGCAAGTTGAAAAGAGTATAATCCAGTCATTGTTCCCCTACCACAGGCCACAGCAATTTGCAGGGTATTCATGGCGATTTGCTTAGCACACCCCCTACCCCCAAATATTGACACGACCCTGAATCAGACTCACAAGAGCCATTTCCCTTTCTCAGGAACCAGCATGAGCACACTCAAGCTTTCGCCTCCTTCTACCCACCACCACACCTGCCATGGCACTAACGCTGCAATACCTGTTCAAGCGAACAGCAGTCAGGAGTCAGAAGAGGGGGGGCCTCTGCCAGGCAGGGTGGGGGGCTTCTGCACTCCTGAGAGCTTTAAAGTAATTCCCACATCTTCTGGTGCAATGCCAATTTGGGTTTGAATCGAAACTGCGCAACTTATTAACCATGTGAGCCCAGACAGGCCACTTGGCCCCTGAAAACCTCAGTATCTTCATCTGGAAGATGGGGATGACATGGATGTGTTGTTGTTGGTGGTATTTTACTCCTTTGGGAGGCCTGTCACCCAAATAAATCACACATGGAGTCTTATTACTTATGAATATCCAGCCTTAGCTTGGCTTAGTTTCTTGCCAGTCTTCCTTAACTTTAAATTATCCCATCTACCTTTTGCCTCTGGGCTTTTCCCATTCTCTTACTTCAGTAAATCATAATCTTACTCTGTGGCTTGCTGTGTAGCTGGGTGGCTGGCCCCTGATGTCCTCCTCCTCTGACTACTTCTACTACTACTACTACTACTACTACTACTACTACTACTACTACTATTACTACTTCTTCTTCTTCTTTTTCTTCTTCTTCTTCTTCTTCTTCTTCTTCTTCTTCTTCTTCTTCTTCTTCTTCTTCTTCTTCTTCTTCTTCTCCTTCTCCTTCTTCTCCTCCTTCTCCTCCTTCTCCTCCTTCTCCTCCTTCTCCTCCTTCTCCTCCTTCTCCTCCTTCTCCTCCTTCTCCTTCTCCTTCTTCTCCTTCTTCTCCTTCTTCTTCTCCTTCTTCTCCTTCTTCTCCTCCTTCTCCTCCTTCTCCTCCTTCTCCTCCTTCTCCTCCTTCTTCTTCTCCTTCTTCTTCTTCTTCTCCTTCTTCTCCTTCTTCTTCTTCTCATCTCTTTTCTCTTCTCCCCTCCCAGATTTCTCCTTCTATACATTCTCTCTTCCTGCCAGCCCCACCTATCCTTTCTCCTGCACAGTAACACAGCTTCACAGAGTTAAACAAATGCAACATAAACAAAGTAACACATCTTAAAAGAATACTCTACTACACCGACTGGACGTCAGAGTTATCACAAGAGCTACAGAGAACAGGACAGGCTCTGCCTGCACCATGCTCATGCTGTCAGCAACTGCTACAGAAAGAGAAGGAAAACACTCCAATTTGGGCATCCTTCTAGCACAGCCTACCTGGAGATGAGCCCCTACCCCGACCCCAGGTACAAGCCAGTGTGAAGCCTGCTGGCTTCTGATCAGAACACTACCTGGGGGGTGAGGGAACTGCAGAGGAACCCCACCCATTAACACGGAAAGACTTCACAGCAGATGCTGGTTTGAAAGCACTGTGTTGGAACCTAGAGGTTAGCATGGGCTTCTTGAATTTGCAGAGTGTCTCTCCGAGGAGCTCTCACAGTCACATTCCTTTGCCAGGTTGCATTTTCTGGCTGCCAGCTATGTGGCAGGTGCCTTGGGGTTAGAGTGAAGCAGCAATGTCTTCCCTCAAATGGCCACTGGATGGGTTTAATAAGGCATGGAGAAGAAGACTGGGACACATGCTTCCTCGTTCAGCCAGGTTCCTGAAAGTTAACTCAGTCAAAAGCACCACCCTAAAGTTGTGTGTGCGTGAGTGCATGGTGTGTGTGCGTGTCTCTGTGTGTGTGTGTGTGTGTGTGTGTGTGTGTGTGTGTGTGTGTGTGTGTACATGCTTCTATGTGTGCCAAAGGTTGACATTAATGTTATTCCTCAATTATTCGTCCACTTTGCCACCTTACTTTTTGAAAGAGTCTTCTACTGAACCAGGAACTCACCAATTTGGACAGACTGACTGGCCAGCAAACCCTAGAGATTACAGGCCTGCACCGCTGAACTCAGCTTGCTACATGGGTGCTGGGGATCTGACCTCAGGTCCCCGAGCTTATGCAGCAAGTGCCTTACTGACTGAATGATCTCCCCAGACCCACAGTGAACCTTGAGAATGCTGATACTCTTCCAAAGTTACGCAGCAGTTATTCTTTAACGTTCACAGAAAGCTTCAAATTCTGCAAAAGTTCACAGCCTCAGAGTACTCCAGAGGCAGTCTCAACTTAAACCTGGTTCTTCTGACAGCAAATTCTTTGCTCTCTTAATGCACATAGACCGTCAGGGACCAAGAGCGCCGAGGATACTCACCATGCGACTCCGCTCATCTTCAAGATTCCTGAGAACAGTGGCAAATTCTTGCAAAGATCTCGCTGGAAAAAAGAAAGAAGCCATGAACTGAAAGCAGAATGATGGTTGTGTAAAAGCAACTTACGGATTTAAATTCCTTATGCACACAGATGCCCAAAGTCAACCACTAAAGACAGGATGACCCAGAAACGCAGGTTAATTGCACCTGGAACAGCAGCTAGAGGATTTCTCTAAGGAAAAGAGCCGCCTCTTCCTGAGAGTTCCCAGGACTGCTGAGATGCTGGCAGGCTCCCAGCCAGCCCTGAGGCTGGAAGGGGCAGAGTTCCACTAAGGAGTTGAAGGATTTCCTGTCCAGGATTCAACCTCTTCAATCTTTGTTGCTGGGCTGCATCAGAATCCAACCTTTTCTTTGGCATGACAACTAGACAAATAGTTCTGCGGGCAACAGAAGCCACATCTCTGGCATCTCCTTGGGTTCCTTCTCCCTGAGTTCGGAAGCCACTCATTAATGGAATGCAGCCTGCAGCACCACAGTCAAACTCAGATGGTCTTTGCCAGAATCCTTCATGAAGGCAACAGGCACTTAGTGAAGTAGCCCCGGGTCACTGGGGTACTTGGGCAATACTGGGAAAGCATCATGACTTACAAGGACACATTTTCATTGCCCTCAGCTACTTCCCAGATGTCTTTGCTCATACCAAACAGATCCTCGTGTTCCGCTTGACAAGAGACTAAAAATCATCTGAGCAACCTTAACTTTCTCAGTTCTTTTTATTTCTTTGGTATTGGAAATTGAACCCAGAGCCCCACACACACTAAGTACATGCTCTACCATTGGGCTACAATCCCAGCTCCAATTCTTCTTAGTTCTTCCTCCCTTTATGGCATCAACCAAGATGCCCAATATAAGAAAGAAAGAAAGAAAAAAAAGAATATGAGCCCTAGCAAAGTGATGAGTCTTGACTGCCCCAATGCACTGTGCTCAGAGCTGCCTATGGAAGAGAGCAGGGGGCAGTAAGGAGGGAGGCAGCATGGTGATGTACAGAAGCTCACCTCCGTCCCCCAGTAAGGAAACTAGAGGAGAGAGGTGGGGACACAGCGAGCCGGCCACTGAGCTGCTCCCGCTCTGCAGACAGTGACAGTCATATGGCTCCAGCCAAGTGTTACCAGGCCAAGATGGAAGGCCACTAGATCAAATTTGTGAAATGTTTAAAGAAAAAAACAAACAAACTAGAACTTGAGATAAGTTCCACTTACATGGTAATTGAGTTTAAAATAAAAAGTCAACTAAAACATAGCACCCTTCTCATCTCAGTCCATTAGCTAACGCTGTGAAACCTTGATCCAATTCTCTTCATCAGCTGAATTCACTCCTGGGTTCTCAGCACTGTGGTTGGGTTAAGGGGAAAAAGGAGAGTGTCACAAAACCAGCCAGGACACTGAAGGAAGGTGGACAGGAGCATCCTCGCAGAACTCCCGACTCCTCCTGCCACTGGACAGGGAGTGAGGCCAGCACAAGGAGAAGCCCCACCCCGACTTTCCTCTCTGTGCCTTCCACTACCCACTGGATTTCTACCCTCACGAATAGGCCTCTTAGCCCAGGAGAAGGCTTGCTGGAAAGAACAGCAAATGTTTCCATCTTCCAGGAGGTCATGACTTACCTATACACATCTCATCATCTGTTTCTGCATCTCCTATACACTGAAATTTAAATTCATTTAAGGAATCTGCAAACTTCCGCTTTGCTGAAGACAAATCTAACAAGAAAAAGAAGAAAACAGAAATTAATGAAATTAAATTGGCCTTCCTAGTTGTTGCCCTTTTTAAGTCCTTCTGGGTACAGTTAGCAAGGTTTGTTCCTGAGACCATTTCACAGAAGAAATGTTAACCCAAAATAGTAAATACCTTTTTATATAATAACACTTGATATAAAGTATTGATTGGCTCCAAACATTTTTATTGCAATTGCTTTAACAATTCAAATCCTATGGGATAAAGATAAAATTCAGTGGTAAAGTGCTAGCCTAGCACACCAAGCCCTGGGTTTGATTCCCAGCACCACAATGGAGGTGTATACATACATACATACATACATACATACATACATACAATTTTTAATCCTATGTCTGCTTCCTCCAAACACACTGAGACCTATCATCTCCATGTGACACATGGGAATATCACCACTTCAGGAGAACAGGGAGGAAGCCCTGGATCAGAAGCAACATCAGTCCCCATAGCCTACAGGTGCATGCTACCACACCTTCGATGCGCTCGCTCATTCAGCTGTCCCCATATGCGACTCTAACACATTCTGTAGATCCAAAAGAGAAAGCAGGAAGAGCCTCTGTTGCCCTGTCTCAAGGCATGAACACACCTCGCTTCCTCTTCCAGCTAAAGACAGACAAGGGCCAAGTTCTCAGACCCATTTCCATTAGTCCACAGCTTGACAAATTTCCATCTGAGCCATTTTCCATCGTCACCAGAAGAATGAAGGCCTGGCGATGTTTTATATGGGGATTTTCTTAAGAAGCCAACCCCACACATGGTATCTATAATGAAAACTCTCTGGGGCCCTTGTCAAATTTAAAAACTAAACTTTCCTTTAAGACAGTAATAAAAGCCAATGATCCTTCCTGAGCCCTCAGCTTCTGTTCAGGGCATAAAATCACCAAGGTACCTTTAAGTGGCCTGACAGACAAGGCTGCTCAGTACAGCGTGCTTAACTTAATTCCACAGGCAGCCTTCCTGCAGATTAGGCTAATCATTCAAATTACCATCTATCCAGGCTCCCCTCATTGAGGGGAAATGGCATTAAGTTCCAACTCCCAGCAGAGGGTAATAGGAGGCATAACTCGTAACAAGGCCTGGATTTAATAAGATGGGAGGTTCTGGCTTCCCAGATCAATGTGACTCGCTAAATAGAAGCCTCCCTTCCCTCAGTGGAAGGTCATTTAGGTTGTTTCCATTCCCTCGTTATTGTGAATAGAGCAGTAATGAACATGGCTGAGAAACTATCTGAAATAAAGGATGCCGAGTCTTTCGGGCATATGCCCAAGGAGTATTATAGCTGGGTCATATGGTAGATTTATTTTTTAGCTTTTTTGAGGGTGTGTGTGTGTGTGTGTGTGTGTGTGTGTGTGTGTGTATCAATAACTAAAGAAAAAGAGGCCATAAATTTGAGAGAAAACAAGCAGGGCACATGGGAGGTGTTAAAGGGAGGGAGGGGAGGAAAAATGAGGTAATTATATTGTAATTTCAAAACAGTTGTTTTTTTGAAAGTATCCTTGACCCTCGGCACTTCCTTCTTTAGCTCCCATTTTCTCCCTTAAGGCTGATGATTCTCATCACTTGATTGTGCTTGGCTTGTCTCTTCTGGTATGTGCAGTGCGATCTGCTGAGAGTTTGCTGAATAATGACGAAGAGGCATGATTTACAAACTCAGCCCCTAGTGGCCCTCCCAAGCCAGAGCTGTCCGTAGAGGGTCGCCAGGCCCAGGGGAAGCTGCTGTTCTCAGTCTGGATCTCATGCTACTGACTAGCTCCTGAACCTCCTTCCCACAGCTCAGAGGGCATGGGTCCCAGGCAAAGCAGCCTGTTGTACAACACAATGGGAGGCTCGGCATGCGGGGTGGAAGAGAACACAGGATCCAGTTTCAAACCCCTCCCTGGCACAGACGCTTTCACGGAAGAGTCCTGGATAAATCATCGTCCACATATGACAGCAGGGAACGAGGCTTCTCTCAGAAGAGGAGGGTCTCCTTCAGAACACAGTTCACTCCTGGCAAGCCTAACAGAACGCCGTGGGGAGGAAGGAAACTCGAGACTCTGGACAGGCCAGAGAGGAAAAAGAAAGGATGTTATTTATTTCAAAGTGGAAGCAAAGGACCCCAGGAGCCTCAAAGCACAACAAATGTGAGTGTGGCTGTATGCAGTCGCATTTTGGTCCAAACGTGCCCCCAATCAGAGCTCACAAAACAAGGCCTGAGCAAACACTGTGAGTAGGATCACTTCACCTCCTGCAGACAGTCCTCTGTCTCCCCAGCAGGACAAGAAAGAGTTACCCTAAAGATCACCTCAAGTAGAAAAAAGGGAAATGCAGACTGAGTTTGGGAAGGTTTCCAATGCACCTGAAAGGTTGTGCTGCCAGCAGCTGCCAACAAGGGTGAAGGACCAGCTCCTGAGGAACAACGGGGCCTCTGTGGGCCCTTCTAAAAGTGCTGCCTTGCCAGGTGACAGGCAGAAAGCACCCTGATTTCACTGCCTGTTGGCCCACAGCAGATGGAGAGGCTAGATCTGGGCCTGGTGGAAGATGAGGTAATGAGCAGTAATGGAGTCAATACAGGGCTCCGGGCCAGGGAGCATAACTGAATGGAATGAGAATTCCAGAGCCTGGAACCTGGGAAGGAGCTTACCTTGGACCTGGTAGAGAAGCCTTTCAGGGAAACTACAGGAGACACCTGTTGTTTTGCTTGCTCAATCTGCACCTGGCCTGAAGCACAGCATCTCCAGCTTGCGTGGAACTACCTTTCTCCACATGCATCCTATGAGACTCTGTTCATAGAATGATCAATCCCAAACTCTTGCTTCCACCGCAACCAGCTTTGGAAGCTGGGTTCAGGTTTCAACTTACCTATTTATTAGCTATGTTAACTGACCCCAGATGAGTTACAAAGTGTCAGTCATTAGATAGCGCCTGGGAGGTCACCCCACAAGTGAGGGAGACCTACTATACAAGCACTCTGCACACTTGTAACTCATCAGTCCTCTGGACTGAAGTCCCTGGAATATGTGGGGATTCGATATTGCTCACCCCCATTAAGACAGTCCCTCTGTGGTATTTGGTACAATGGTAAGACATAAAGTAAGAATGCTCAAAAATCATTGCCTCTTGCCTCTTTCAACACAAAAGTATTAGTTATTATCTTGATGTAAATCATCACTCTGGCCATACCGCTCTCAAAAGGCATATGGAGCTTTCACTACTATGTAAACAAGACCCAACCATGCACATTCCAGTAAAGACTCAAGGAGGGCTGGTGCTAGGGCTGGGTGTGTGCCATGCATTGTGGTCCCTGCTCATATAACCTCGCTGGTTCATGTTCAGGCAGCACAAGACCCAGCAAGGAGCCAAACAGAGGCAATAAGGGTTACTATGCATAACTGCTATGGCAGGAAAGCAGGATGCTGGCAGGGCAGAGCAAAGAGATCACTGCCTACATCCAAGAAATACAAGACCTGCTAGGAGACAAAGAAAATAAGGATATGAAACCGCTACAAGCCTGGACCTTGAGAGATTGCTCCCAAACCCTTCTACTCACTTGGGTCAGAGGAAGGAGCCCTTCCCTTCCTGGGGATGCCATGATCTGCCTCAGCAAATTCCCCTGTGTACAAAACTTGAGAGGCTTGAACCCAAGCATGATGCTTCTTTAACGCAGAAGGCGTGAGATTATTTTTCAAACACTTTATAAAGCCACCTTAATTTCACACAGCTTTATTAGTGACATCACAGTCAATTCATTCTCCCTCCTTGGATAAAACTTAACATAACTGTGCGCACTTGTATACACCCATATAATAAAGAACTCAAGGTAACCTTGTAATTATATTTCATTTTGGTATATTCTGTGTTTCTGCGCCCTCCAAATTATTCTAAATTATTCCAAATTATTGTGTATAACTACCCTTAGGAATCTCCATTAGTCACATCTTTGTCTCCAGATACAGAGTGACTGCAGCTCTTAAAAGCGACTCTTAAGGTAAGAACTTGCTAGGATTTGGCCTCCCGGCTATATAAAGCACAAGAACACCAGTGTCCCCAGGCCATGTTTGCTAAGGTTTCCCTCCACTGCCCCACCATCCTGCATTTGGAATGATGCTGAAGCCAGTCCCTGAGTGGTTTCATCTCACAACATCCAAAGGTGCCTCAGACCCTGGACAGTCACCTCCAAAATCTGCTATATCCCTAAGTGGTTTCATCTCACAACATCCAAAGGTGCCTCAGACCCCGGAGAGTCACCTCCAAAATCTGCTATGTCCCTGAGTGGTTTCATCTCACAACATCCAAAGGTGCCTCAGACCCTGGACAGTCACCTCCAAAATCAGCTCTGCTGCCTTGTTTGGACACAGCAACACAAGCCAACTTACAGGTACCTGAGAGTCACCAGAGAAGACCCATCATGAGAGCTGAGAGAAAGACATGGTTCCTGAAGGGCTACCATTTCCTCTTTATCTCCACCCACAAATGAATTTCTAAACAGTCAAATCCAAACTCTTCCCCTGTATATTCTCTTCTAAGATCAGCCAAGGACAAAGAAGGGCCTCCTGTCTTGCCACTCAAGTTGACATCTGCTTGTCAACCTAATGCACAATATTCGTCTCCAAGCCTGTTAATTTTGCCAGCTCCTCCCATACCCTTCAATGCCCTCTATCCCAAATGGATATTACTATTTGCCTCGATGGTTGCCCCAGCCTTCTCTACTGCCATCCCTTTAACAAGTTCTCTGCCCAACTGTGTCATACCTGTGATAGCTAGAGAGAAGACTAAAGGCCCTCTCAAGGCTTGAAAGACCCTGAGAATGTGACCTGCCACCTCCTTCCTGCTCTGGGTTCCAGCTGCCCCAGCCTAGGTAGTTCCTGCCACTGTGCCTACGGATCATAAGTTCCTTCCTCCAAGAAGCCTTCATTGGCTTTTCTAACCAACCTAAACCTGACCCTATTTTTCACTTCCTGAATGAACACTATGAAAATCCTCCTTCACAGAAATTTTGTGTTAGTTCATGTAACTCCGCAATGTGCCTTAAGGTAGTGAGTTCTACCAAGCAGGATAGTGACCCTCGGTGCCTAGCTCCAAAACTCAGCTCAAGCCTGGCTGTGAAAACATGCATGCTACAGAAAGAACAATGGAAGAGAGAAATGGGATACTCCACAGATGCATCAGCCTTTGCTGAAGGTAAACTCCCAACTCCATGTTGGATGAATGTTAGGGAATATTATTCTAAAGTGTGTTACTTTTATGTTGCATTTGTTTAACTCTGTGAAGTTGTGATATTTTGCCTGTTAAAACACCTGATGGTCTAATAAAGAGCTGAATGGCCAATAGCAAGGCAAGAGAGAGAAATAGGCAGGGCTGACAGGAAGAGAATATATAGAAGGAGAAATCTGCAAAGGAGAAAGTAGCCAGAGAAGGAGGAGGGCATCAGGGGTCAGCCACCCAGCTACACAGCAAGCCATGGGGTAAGAAAAAAAGGTAAACAGAAAAAGACACGGGTAAAAGCCCAGAGGCAAAAGACAGATGGGTTAAAGTTAAGGAAAGCTGGCAAGAAACAAGCCAAGCTAAGGCCGGATATTCATAATTAAGAATAAGCCTCCATGTGTGATTTATTTTGATGTTGGGTGACAGGCCCCCAAAAGAGTAAAAACCAACAACTACAGCTGAAGAGAAAAAAAAAAAAAAGATTAAGTAAGTCAATAAAAGCTCTTTGACCAATGGGAATCTGAATGGAGCCAGATGTATGTGGAATGTGCGAATGTGCTTAGCACTAACATGGAACCACCTCCTCTAAGTCAAGGAAGACAGTTCTCATAAGGCCGGAGGGAGGGCCACCATCAGCAGGAGCATCAAAACAAAACTTTCTCTCTACCAAGGACCGAGAGAGATACACTAGAGGCAAACTAAGTGCCAGTCACAGCCACATGCCAGGCCCAATACATCCCTCAGCCTCCAGTCAGCAGTGGGAATAAGAGTTCTTAGAAGCCAGAGCCCTTCTCACAGAAACCACACTGAAGACAGGGTTTCCCAGGCTCAGAATGTAGTGCTTTACACCCAGTTCAGTGTGCTCAGCTGTAGAGAGAAAAGCTGGTAGAGTTTTTGCTAAATGCCATTTTACAGCCTGAATCCCTCCTTTCCATCAGCAAGAGAACTGACTATGCTGAATCTCAAAACCAGTCAAAAAGCATTTGCCTAGACTCTGTGACACGAGATGCTACCTACATCCACTAGGTGGCAATCAACCACATCAGACAGTGTACCTAGGGAAGATCCTGTCCCTTTTGATGAAGACTTGCTAACTGGAAGGGAAACATTCTGAGAATGCTTGGTTCCAATGATAGAAGGATCCTGGCCTCCAGTGGGAAAGATGCTCTAATACTCAGAGGGTGGATGCTCTCTGAAATATTCTGGAAGGGTTGTATGTATGAAGCACTGCCAAGCATGAATGGTGTATTCTTCCAGTTTTAGTTGGGATCAGCTTGGAACATTTCTCCTCTCACTGAAACAGATGACATACCCACAGGCACATCAGCCGACCACGTTAAATGATGTGTGCTCTGATTATAGATCCGTGTGATTTTCCTAAAGCCATTCCTTAAATCTGTATTTCCTAAATGAGGTCACAACCAACACTAACCCACAAGAAATTGGTTTTGGACCAGGGTATTAAGGCTAATAAAATGCTCAGAGTGTATTCTAAAAATGAAATCAGGTGGAACAAGGAAGAGCATGACTCTTCCCAATATGAGGGAATTGAATTAAATTCTACTTACATGGAAATACCCTTAATTAAAAGGAAGGAGCCTGAAGTCCACACACTAATACACATCAAAACAGCTATGATTGTGCATTGATTGACTCATTTCTAACTGTGGAGCATGAATCAAGTGATTAAACTGTTCCATCTATAAATCAGGTATTTTTTTCTCCACTTTGCAGTTAGGTTTAACCTTTCTGAGGACCACAAAGTTAATCAATCTGTAGTATGAGCAATCCGGTCCGTCTTTGCTCTAAATGCCTAGTTTACTCAAATACTTGAGGCTCTAATGTCAGTGTACTTGAAGAAATAAAAGGATGGTTTATACACGTCCCGTATCCTTAAAGAGAATTCCAGGTAGAAGGCTCTAATCTGTACATACAAAGCCATAAATTAAGTTAACATGTGCTAAGGCAATCAGGGGGCGGGGCAACTACAGAAGTACAAGTGGGGTATTATTTCAGCTGGGCCACTAGAGACAGAGACAACACAAAGGGGAAAGAGAAAAGCAGGGAGTGGCATTTGAGCCAAGTCTTGTTTGGCTATGAGGTAGGCAGGAGGTGTGGGGCAGGAGGCGGGGCTCAGGAAGGTGTTCTGAAGTCACAGTGGAGAAAAAACCTACAGAGGAGGGAGAGCACCCAGAAACAAACTGACGGTCAGGTGGACAGACAGAAGGGGGCTGCAAAAGAAGGTCAGAATCAACCACCAGAAGGGCGTCCATGTTAACCAGAGGAAGCCACGCTTTATGCCCTGAAGAAACTGTAACCAAGTCTTCACAGAAGACTGACAAGATCAGCTTCCACAATGATGAGGTCTTTTATTAAGGAGCTGCCCTGAACTGTTTTAGGACACACACACACACACTCTGATGTATCTTTGCTTTGCTGTGAGATCAAGAAGCCAAGGCAAGGGAAACCATTGACAGAGGACACCTCACCATCTGGACCTGTGTGCCCAGACCACTGGACAGCCAATGAGGAGCATGTGTACCACCAGAGAAGCTCTGCTGCCTCCTGAAAACGCCAAGTCCTCTTAGGAGTGATCAGTAGTATAGTCATTACATTCACTGAATTATGTACATAGATGATGTATATCAATGCACCCATAATTCCCAATTCTTTATATGCTTTAATATATTGCACCCTTTCATTTATACAAATATACCTATATGTGTATATTATTTATGTGCTTTACATATTTTAAAAGAAGTACTAGTGTATCCCCATAACAATCCTTGTATTTAAGTGGTAATGACTAGTCTTTTAATTTTTGTACTGTATTTTTTGTTTATATATTTTACGTTTATGAGTGTTCTGTCTACATGTATGCCTGCACACTATCAGATCCCATTTTAGATGTTTGCAAGCCACCATGCAGTTGCTGTGGAATTGAACTTAGGACCTCTGGAAGACAGCCAGTGCTCTTAACCACTGAGTCATCTTTTCGACCCTCTGATTAGGCTTTTACATGAGAATAAAAGCATGCTGGGGTGAGGTTTGAGGGTTTTGTTTTTGGGCGGGCCACACACATGATAGGCACTAGGTTCTGTCACCAAGCTATATCCACAGCCCAGAACATGTTAAAAGACAGTGTGTTACATGAAGTGCTTAGTAAACACTTGCTAATGCTGTGACCAGGGCATCAAGTGATTTAATCAATATCAGGTCAACTATGCAAAAAGCCACTCCTAAGAACCCAGCCATGAAGTAGAAGTGGACACAGAGAAGTGGTTACTGTATTTAGAAAGCTATATTCACATGTTGTCCTAAGGTATGATAAGGCAGAAGTCTGGTGCAGGCAAAGTCCCTCAAGGAAAACTGGCATTTGGTTAGTTAAAACAAAGAAATGCATTCTGAAAGCTAACTCAGTGAGGGCACAAAAAAATGGGGTATTTCCAGGATGCTCAAGTACACATTGATTCATCAGTCAATCAGTCAGTCTCTCTCTCTCTCTCTCTCTCTCTCTCTCTCTCTCTCTCTCTCTCTCTCTCTCTCTCACACACACACACACACACACACACACACACACACACACACACATACTTCAAGGGTTTGACTTGCTTGGGTTCCACAAATGCAGATGCAAACCCCAAGTCTCCCATTTCCTAGCTCTGTGCCTTCAGCCAAATTACTCAAGCTTTCCAAGAGACTATGAAAGTATAAGGACAACATGCACTCCCCAGAGGTATCCTTCGAATTAAAAGTGGCAAAACTTCACTGGCAGGTTAGAGAGAAGAGGATAACCAAAAGGAACCTTGAGTGGCATGAGAATTAAACATTTTTGCCTCATTGGATCACCAGAATAATCAAATAACCCTATTCCAGTGAACTACTAAAAACCCATTTGAGAGTTAAAGGTTTTCTTCAGATGCTTATAAAATCTTAGGGCATGTACAAATTTATAATTTCACCCCAGATGAAAAGCAAGGCGAAACTCATTTGAGGACTGGGAGTTAAGTGCAGCTGCAAACCACTTGCCTAGCATGTCATCTCATAAAAAAAAAACAGTTTGGGGTCTCTTCTTAAAACACTGATCTAGTTCAAGTGAGCCTTTAAAATGCAGGAAAGGTGAGGTGGTGATGTCATCAAATCCCTTTTGTCTATTTCATAGGATGGAGCGGGGAGTGTGGGGGGGGGGGGGGGTGGGAACAGCCCCAGCCCCACATGAGACAGATAAAGAGATGAGACAGATAAAGGACCAGGCCAACATACAAGGCTGGGGTGCTAGGCTTCCTGAGAAGGCCAGACTTCTCTGTGAACTGTCCTGAGATAAGTACGTTTTAGAAAGAAGATAAATTAAGAGGAGAACTCATAGGACCAAGACAGGGAAATCACAAGTTCTAGGACAACCCGGACTAAGGGAAAAATTGTCTCAACAGTGAAGAACTGAAAGCATACAGGTTAGGCCAAGGGTCTGCAGGGAAACAAACCAGACTAGGGCTGAGGAGACCAGGGGGAGTAAAAGAGTTCCTCTCTCTCACGGTGGCCGCAGAAGTACTGTGAGAAGCCTGGCAAGAGCAGGAGGTGGCAGGAGGGGGGGCATGCGTGGCTTGAGTCTCCAGTCTCAGATTTGACTGTGGAAAGCCCTTCACTCCAGGGCAGGGCTTCTCAAGATTGACCTGACTGTAATCACCGTGGTGTCTTGTCAATGCACATTCTGATCCAGAAGTCCCCAAAGCTGGAATCTGCATGCCCGCATGAGGTCCCCGAGGATGCCAGTGGTGCTGGCCCAGGCACCATACTCTCTGGAACTAGGGTTTGGATTCCCACCTAAGACCTGAGAGCAGAGACCAAAGCTGCCCGTCCTTGTAGCACAATAATGACATACAAGATCTCAAGAGATTCTGGAAGGATGGATGCAGGAGAAAATGTAAACTGCTGCAAATATAATGGAACTTGTATCAGAAGCAGAACTAGCAGGCATCTTGCACAGTCCCTATACACACTGAACCCAGAGCAAGTTGCTGCTTGACACACATGGCTGAAAAGAACAACAACAGAAAACAAAAACAAACAAAAGTCATTTGAAAACCAAGGGCTAAACCGGAGCTCAGAAACCACACTAAAGAACCTTTTCTGTCTTTTCTTGATGTTGAGAGTATATTTTTATATTTTGCATATTTTTACAGCAAGGCACACCTCTTTGTTGTTCTGAGAGAGCAGTTTTCAAAAAGCTGACTGAGGGAGCACAGGCACTGTTAGTCTCAGCAAATAACCATAGCAACTAATACCACCCAAATAAAATGATGTCTTCTCAATGATGTGCTGGCTCAATTAGATTAAGAGGGTGACGTGTACCATCTGAAAATTTACAGTGATAAAATTCCAGCAAAAGCCAGACCTTCTTGGAAAGGTTGGTAAGTAAAAGAAAAGCCTTGCCAATAAATTGAAGACCAGACATGGAGCCAGAAAAAAAAATCCAGGATCTGAAGAATTGGAGCAACCTACTGCTCTGGTTGTCCCTGGCTTACAGACACAGAGCCCATGTACAAACTCAGCTTCACAAATGAAGGCCACCACCTCTACCAGGGATCTAGCAAGAAAGTAACATCTTGTCTCTTTCTGTGCCTTCCTTCATGAATAGTGTAAAGGGAAAACAAATACTGCTACCTTAGAAAAGTCTTCAGAGAGGTTTACCAAATTAACTGTAAAGCTTTTAAATGCCATAGAGGCAGACTGCAGGGCAGCAGGTTCAGGTTGATGACGGGTGTACAGTGCTTAGGAAGGTCCTCACAGGATGCAGACCCTTCTGTACCAAGGTCTTCATACTGGAGCTATACTTGTGAATGAATACCTCAGCATCTTCAAATCCAACAGCCATCTGTCTTTCCACGCCCCCAGACCAGACCCACCTCTTCCAGGTCTCTGCAATCACACCTGCACTGAACATATCCAGACAAGCCAGAACCTCACCTGGGAAACCAATCACCTTCCTGTCACCTCTGAAGCTTTTCTAGAAAAGGACAAATAGGGGCAGGAGAAAGAAAAAAAAAAAAAAACATAACCCTGCCCAGAGACTCAGTCTAACTGGCACTCAGTGGTCACTTGGGAACAGCAAATGCCAGCAATCTTCATGTATCAGACACCCCTCCTGCAGCTCACATCAATAGCTGAGACTAACTTGCAAGTAACCGAGGGAAATACAGCACAGGGAGGAAATTAAGGACTTCAACTAATCATGCCTGTGCTGGAGCTTTGGAACAGGCTCCCAGGAGGCAAAGTCCCATCTCCTCCTTTTTCCACATTTGTGAGAAGGAGCTACAAGGAACCTGAAGGTTCCTCTGAGAAGAGAAATGGCACATGGAAGTGCTTAGCACAGGGCCTGGCCTGCAGTAAGCACTCAATAAACCAGAGGTATTAGTATTAGACAGCTTTGTATAATGATGTCATAAATAAAGCATCAGGCAGATTTATGTCCATAAAGAGGTCCAGCCAGCCACCCAGCTGCCTCCTCGCCATTTGAAGGGTCCCACCACACTGACTTCTGGCCCTCCTTCACTCAGGTTCCTGGCAGCAGGATTAGGATCCAGACTGCATCAACCTAATCCCAGGCATAGCTCATGTGCTTCTCAACACATAACATGGGAGACCGGGCCGACAGCTCCCCAGAACCAGAATAAGTTCAGTTAAAAAGAAAAATCCATTGTCTCCCCCTGGACTCAATAAACATTTCCTGGAGAAAAAGAAAAAAGAAAAAAAGCACTCAGCATTCTGAACAGAGCCACACCTAATAACATTCTCAGAAATCAGTTTCACTTCCTTCTACCCCCCCACCCCCCCCACCCCCCCACCCCCCCCACCCCCCGTTTAATGCTGACTTTTACCCCATGTCCCCGCTGCTGCACCTGAAGGGAAACTTGTTCTCCGGTGACAGAACAGGGAGGTCCTGGTGGGCAAATGTCCACTTTCCTCAGGGATTCCCTTGGGAACCTCTCCTGATACCCAGGACCCGCCCATGTCTCAGCACTTCTCAGAGCATCCCTTGTTCCAGCCCACCACACAATTGGAGAGGCCAAAGATTAGTGATTCACAAACTATAGTACCACCGGCAAGAGGCTTTCCTGGGGGGCCCACCTAGCCACCTCCATCACAAGGCCTAGAGCCTGTGATCCAGACATCTGGGCGTCCCAAGCAAGGTTGTATTTAAGTATTTTTTATTATAATATGATTACATCACTTCCCCCTTCCCTTTCTTCCCTCCAAACCCCACCAGGAACCCCCCATACATCTTGCTCTATTTAAAATTCATAGTCTCTTTTTCTTTAACTGCTGGTGTGCGCTCCTAAATACACAAATACAACCTGCTGAGTCTGTATAATGAATGTTACTTGTATGCATGTACATGTTTTTCAGGGTTAACCATTTGGTATTGGATAACCAACTGATAGGCTCTTCCCTGGAGAAGACTGTCTCACTGCATTTCTTAGTTGTCTGCAGTTCTCAGTCTAGGGTTGAAGACACTCGGGGTTGCCCCATCCACATTAGCATGTCTGCTGGCATTCTTGTTCAGGTTGTGTTGATGAGACTTGATAGTTGTAACTTCTGACATATCTAGGATACAAACATCTCACAGCCCATCCCTTGTTCTTCTAGTTCTTACAATCTTTCCACTTCTGAAAAGATCCCTAAACCTTAGGTGCAGGAGTTGTGTTATAGATAGATCAACTGGCACGGGGTTCCATAACTGTGCACTTTGATAGATTATGGTTTTCTGTAATGGTCTCTATTTATTGCAAAGAGATGTTTCCTTGATGAAGGATGAGAGCTACACTTACCTGTGGGTATAAGGACAAATAGAGTGTAGTTAGGGATTAGCTGGTTTAGAAAAGTAGTGATTTACTTCACTATCCCTGGGTAGTTGGCTAGGTTTCCAGGACTGGGTATGAGTTCTTTCTGTCTTGTTGAACAGGTCTCAAGTCTAATTAGAAAGCTGTTGGTTACTGCCAATATATGTGTACACGACTGTACCCTTGGAGTTGTTATGCCATAATCGTGCCAAGCAGTTTTATGCCTGCTGACGCTCAAACACTGCCACGAACTAAAACTTCAGGACATCTCGGACCACGCACCAACAATGGAATGGGTGCTGATTACAAAGCTGGAGATCCTGAGGCCAAGCTCATCTTTGAACATCTCACAGAAGGCCTGCAAGTGTTCCAAGAGCAGTCAACTCACACTCAAGACAAAATCAACCATGGTAACAGCAGGGTTGGGAGGAGGGAATGTAATTCAAGTGAAATCTCACTAATTCCAAAGCTAGAATCAAAAGAGAAAAAGAAAAAAAAAAAAGCTCCCCAAGAGCTGGCTAGATAACTCAGCAGGTAAAGGCCCTGGCCACCAAGCTTGACTGCTTGAGTATCATCACAGGAACACATGGGAGGGAGAACTGACTACCACGTTGTCCTCTGACCTCCATATATGTACTATGACACATGCAGGCACGTGTGCAGACAAGCCAAACAAACAAACATAATCAATCAATCATATAATAAGCAATGCTCTTCACTGTCTCCTTCAGAAGGCCAGAGGACCATGGCCCTGTTTGGTGCCCGGTTTCTAAAGCTCTGCACATGGGACCTGGAGCTGGAAAACGGCTCAGTGCTGGCTGCACAGAAATCCACTGCAGCCTTCGCACAGAGGGCTAAGCATGCTTGAACCACAGCTGGCTGGGGCTGTCAGAAGGGGCTCTGCCCCACTCACTTTCTCTGACACACAGACCCCAGGGAATCTGAGAAATAGGCTCATGGGGAAGCTGAAAGTGGAAGGAGAGCCTGAGGCATAGGCAGGTAGTGTTCATGGTTGTGCAAGACTCTGTGCACAGAAGAGGTTGCTTAATCCACTGCTCTGTCATAGCTCTCTTACAACTTGAAGTATTTTTAGTTCTGAGCTTGTATTTAGTAAGTGAAGTCCAGTAGGATATACAGCACATGTGTAAACACCGGTGTGTACAGCTAAAATGTTACACTACTCCGAGATACATAGTGTTCTGATGCTCACAATTCTGGGGAACCCGTGGTGTGTGGGAACTTAGTGAGAATCAAAATGAGTACTGAAGAAGCTTGTTATGACTTCAGCTGTACAGATGGGACACAGATGATCATGAAACACCACACCTGCTCCAAGAAGGCAACAGCATTTGAAGGGCCTCAGGACTGAACAGAGCCTTATTTTACACCTGTTTCTTTCCCCAGCTAAGCCTGGTACTGATGCAGACCATGGCAGGTGCCTTTCCTTTTCCTCCCTCCTAACCCCTCAGTAAGCTAAGAGAGAGCATGCAGGGGATGTGCAGGCATCAAGATATTCAGCGCTCCCACTGGTACTGGTACTAAGCACATGAGAAGCACAAAGTATGGCCTGGTATAATTTTGGTGATGCTACATATGAGTCATTTAAACTTATATTCAAGATCGGCACTGTAGAATATAAAGTTGAACAGGAAATGCATACTAATCACTTAAATATTCCTTTTGAGAACATTAAATTACAAATTAAAATACCACAAGGCAACAGGAAAGAAGCTTTCTATTTTAATATCTTTTATAGCATTTATGTCTGAATTTTTTTTAACAAGGAGCCACGAAGATTGTGTAGCCCTGGGAGTGCTTTGATACCTCAAATAAAACTCCCCCTCTCTCCAATTGGTACCTTAAGGAGTGCCACCCTTGTGACATCATCAAATCTAGCCAATTCATATCTAGCCAGCTATCTTCCTCCCCTCCAGACAACTCGTCACTCCAGTACACAGAATGGACTATTCACAAGGCAGATCTGATCTTGTTGCTGCTCCTCACCACCACCCTTCCAAATATAGCTGTTCCCACTCCCTTCAAGACAAATCTGATCAAAGTCTACAAGACCTGTCTGCATGACTCACTGGTCATGCCCTCTATCTGTGGCACAGTCCTTGGTCAACATTCATCTTGATCCTTAAATGTGTCGAGAACCCTCCCGCCATATGCCGGGCCTGTTCCTTCTACTTGGAGCTCTCCTCACCCCCACCCATGTCTTGTTCAGAGCAACTGTCTCACCTAATCGCTGGGATGAGCTCCTCTCAATCCTTATAACCCCCTATCCCATTCTTGTCTGTGAGTAAAAGTCTCCTTGAATTTGGGGTGCCATTTAATGGGTACTTTCCTGGTGCCATTACACACTGCAAGAAGCCAGTAGCCATGCTGTTTTGCTCATCAAAAGGAAAATTATCACAATCTTAGCATGCAATAAGCTCCCAATGATGTTTTAAACTATTTAAAATTACATTTATTGCCGGGCGGTGGTGGCACGCGAGCCTTTAATCCCAGCACTTGGGAGGTAGAGCCAGGCGGATCTCTGTGAGTTCGAGGCCAGCCTGGGCTACCAAGTGAGTTCCAGGAAAGGCACAAAGCTACACAGAGAAACCCTGTCTCGAAAAACCAAAAAAAAAAAAAAAAAAAAAAAAAAACAAATTACATTTATTTATTATTTATTTGTATGTGTGTACACATGCATATGTGGGTGCATGTGCCATGGTACATGTGTAGAAGTTGAAGGATAACTCTCGGGAATCAGTTTTCTCCTTATACCATGTAGGTCCTAGGGACACAACTCATGTCATCAGGCTTAGCACCTTTGCCTACTGAGCCATCTCTCTGGCTGCCCAACAACATCTTTAAATGTCTAAACAGATACACAAATAAGAATGTTGACTTTTAGAAATTCATTCAATAAAATGACAAGCCACATATTTTTCTTTTTACAGAAAGAGAAAGTTGAGTTATGGCAAAGTAGTCATGGCATCCTTCATTCCTTCATGACACATAAAACAATCTGAACCTACTTCCTGGGTTTAGTCCTAAAATCACAAACCATGCATTCCCCTCTCACTGGTTCTTTATCCAACAAGATGCTTCTGATGTTTTCAAGATGCTATTTTCAAACCACTTTGGCTACAGCAAATTATAGGAGCAAATTTCCACTTAGTAAATGGAGTAGATGAGGCTAGAATTTTAACTATCTAATATAGTGGGAAAATGTGCCAGTTAACAGGAGGTAAATGCAAAAGCCATCATTCCTAATCTATCGTGTATCACTTGAAGGAACACACCCATAAGTATGCCCTTTGGGTAAGTGTTTCTTGATTTGGCTTTTGCCGTTCACCTGAATCAGGTCATCCCAACTTAGTGAATAAGAAAGTCTGAGAATCAAATCTACACTCCGCCTTTTTAATACGTTCTCCAGATGATTCTCAAGCAGATTGAATTGAAGGATTTCTGTTACAGGAAGATACTGCATGCAAGTCTAAACAGCAGAGAACTGGAAGAAGCTAACAACAGTGAACCTGGGAAAGAAGGGAAATAAGAAAAGGAAAGCAATGACCTCCCATGGACCCGGAAAGTCCCTGGCAACACGCCTCCAAGACAGCAGCAGGAAGCTGTTCCCACAGAAAAGAAGGACCATGGAAAAACCCTAGGCCATTGTTTGCTGGGTCATTAATTATTTTAGCCATGTTGCTCTCATGGGCATTTCCTCCTATCTCAAGGTGCACTTGGAACAGTTAAGAAATCTTGACATGTCCCCTTGCTGCAGGAAGGCCAGGATGACTATGACAGGGCCACTTCTCACATTCTCATGGCTGCTTTGGGTATTCGACAAGCAGCCTGTGTTCACGTGCCCTGATCACAGTCAGGAATTCCTGCTGCCATTGTATCCATCCTATCTGCCCTCCTAGCCCTTGGCCAGCCTCCCTACACCTACCCATCAGAAACTGAGGAATAAAAAGACCACATCCTACACTGAGAAGATAAGACCATCCAACCCATAGCCAAACTGTTGCCATCTTCAGAGTTGGGCTGGGCTTATTTGTCAAACATCATCACATCTGCACTTATTAACTTTCATTCCCTCTTGGAAGGAGGGGACAGAGAGCCATGGGGTTTTCTCTGAGTATCCAACCATCCCTCCCAACCAGTTGTATGCAATTCTGCCCTAACTGCACATGGCCTCTGGGCTGCTGGGAGGGGTCAGAGTAGATAGATGGGGAAGGACGAGAGGAGGGGCTCCCTCGACCCTGCCATGGGAAAGGCATCATCCCTGCTGGAAGCAAACCTTCCAGTGTGGCTGCTTTAAGGTCACCCATGTCCCATAACCCCTCACCCACTGCTCTGTAAGTAAGCCTAATGAACTCACTAGTTCCCCAGGTGACTTTGGTGGGGTCAAACCTTGGTTTGTTATGGGGACCTTAGGAGGAGAGGTAGGTGCTGTTTATGTCTTCCCTGGGGAAGGAATTTCAGCAACTGTTCTCGAAATCTGTGTTTACCCCAAACTGCCAGATGACTTTATTTGGAAGAATCTTTGACAATGTCATCAATTAAAATTCAGCCACACTAGATAAACATGGGTCCTAAATGCAATGACTAGTGTCCCTATATAAGAAGAAAAAATACAGGGAGAATGCCCTTGAGGACAGGGGCAGAAACTGGGGTGACGAGCTAGAAGCCAAGGAGCACCGAGGCCTGCCAAAGCCACTACAGTCTAGGAAGGTGAGGGGAACAATCTTCCTGGAGTCTTCAAGGTAAATGTGTCCATGCTAACAACCGGATTTCAGATTTCTGTCCCTCGGAAGGTGAGGAAACAAATTTGTGTGGAAGTCCTAAGAAACTAATAAACCTCCTTTCTTAAGGACTTGAGCTTTAAAGTCATATTGTTACTGAATCCAACCACTCTACAACAGCAAGAGGAATCCTTTCTCTTCGTACCAGAGCGCCCTGCCAATCTCATGTGAAGCCCCTCGCCATGGCTCTCCACTTGTAAGCCTAACTTCTTCCCCACACCAGTGCCTTCACAAGGACATCCTGGACCTGAACGTCCTCTCCTCAACCCGGATACCACTGAACCTAGCTCCATCCAGGAAACCCTGTAAGGTGTGGCTTCACAAACATGGCCCAAACACCCTTCCACTGGCTTGGCTAGCCTCTGGCGCAGCTAGACTTCTCCCTGAACTTGCCCTACTTCCTCAGTGTGGGCAGTTTTAAGAGAGCTCAGACAGAGAAGTCCCCTACAGTGCCACAGCCAGCTATCACCACAGCTCAGCCCATGGGAATAAATATATATTTACCTGGCAATGTATGTATACATACATATACATAAGTGTACACATACACATATGTGTGTATACATAAATGTATATATAAATAAATGTTTTTAACAGGCAATACAGATGTCCTTCATTCTTTATGACTAGGCCAGAAATACAGCCTGTCTTCTGTAAGTCTTATCACAACTATGAGAATACTACTATAAAAGAAATGGACTATACTACAAAGTTCACTCATTCTGTTACTCATTCAAAAAAAATAAGTATTATTCACCTATGTGCCCAGCATCAAGCAAATAAATCACTAGAGAGACAAAGCCAGGTAAGAATAAAACACAGCCTGTAACTTTGACATTGTATGGGATATAAATCACTCACTAACAACCTCACATCAAAGCTGAAAAGCAAGGCACAGTCTTGTTCAAAAATCTGTTACCTGCTAAATTCTATCTAATGCACAGTACCAGTGTCTAGACAATGAACATGAAGACAGGCACTTGATAATGTAGACAGAGAAAGTACAAACTAGGTAGATGCATGGATGAGTAGGTGGATGGACTAGTGCCTCAGGCATTAACAGGCATTTGCTAATGATGCACAGATGGACAGATGGACAGATGGATGGATATCCAGGCATCAAAGCACCTGGAATGAAATATATATATGACACAGCTTAAAAGTGCAAAAGACACTGAAATGCACAACCACCGTCTCATCTCTCAGAATAACCAGCATCCCCCAGAATCTGAAAGAAGCAATAACTCTACACGAGTCTGGTATCCTGCCTCCTGACCTGTAACCTTTAGGGGGAAAAAAAAAAAACAGACTCAGTAACATGCATGCCCTATAGTGTTTCCACCCCTCCCTGTTCTTTCTTGGTAGGGCTTTTAAAAGCCTGTTCTACCAGTCCTCCACCGCAGAGAGTATTTACTATTCTAAATGTTGACTTTACTTGTGCCCAAAAGGCACACCATACAGCACTGCTGGGTTGTGTCTTTTTTAATTATTATTTTTATGATTCTTCCTTTATCCACTGCCTTCAGAGAGACTTCTTGGAGGTAACCAAAGCCAACTCTGGATATTCCATTGTAATATATGTTTGGATGAGGGTTGAGAAAACCACAAGCTGGAGGAGGAGGGGGTCTGGGCTCTTTCTAAAAGCATACCCAATTAAAGTCCCCTGCCATGGCAGCTGAATAGAGAAACAGTCTGCAATAAAACAACACACACACACACACACACACACACACACACACACACACACACACACACACCAAAGCCCAAACATAAACACTGCATCCCAGAGTGATAGAGGAGGTTTCCACATGTCTATCTTTGGGTCTGGCTTGTGTCATGTCAGATTCCCTCTATTTCCAGGATCTAATTCATCTCACACATCAGTAATGAAGTTTAAATAATTCATATCCCATGGGGCCTTTTGTTTTAGCCTCTTTGGGTCATTATAACTGAATAACACATATTGAATAATTTATCAAGAATAGAAGTTTGCTGGGTGTGGTGGTGCACGCCTTTCATCCCAACACTCAGGACACAGGCAGGGAGATATCTGTGAATTCTAGGCCAGCCAGGGCTGCATGGTGTGACCCTATCTCCCCAGGCCCCAAAAAAAGAATTGCAGGGTAGAGGCTGGCAAGTCCAAGGGCATGGCACCAACATCTGAGTCACAACATGGAAGTGCACATGTTGTTAGACATAATTCAGGTGCAAGCTCAGGTCTCTTTTCTTCCTCTTTTTACAAAGCCAGCAATACATTTTGGGGGGCCTAAGCTTCATGTCCTCATCAAACTCTAATTACCCCCCTAAAAGCCCACCTTTAAATAGCAGAAATTTGAAGACTAATGCTTGAATTTGGGGGGGGATACATCAACCATAGCACTTTCCCCTTGTGAGTTCCTCTTGCTGAAGGCAAGAATACTTTATACTAAGAACAACCCAGGCCTTCCATGGTGTGCAAGCTACATATTCTGGAAATTGGTTCATTCATTTATCCATCCTATTACTCTTTATTAAGCTCCTCCTACATATCAGAAAATGTGGGAAGCCAACAAGAATATAACATTGAATAAAACTGCCACAGCCCTGACTTCCCCAAACCCTCAACCTAGTACAGACACTCAATCACACTATAAACACTGAAAATATCAGTGACCAGGTTAGGCTATAAGCCAAGTGTGGTGTCACATGCCTATAATCCCAGAACTCCCTTAAGAGAGAGAAGTGGAGGACAGAAGTTGAAGCCATCCTGGACTACATGGTGAGATTCTGTCTCAAAGGTGGGGGAAAAAATCAAACAAACAAAAAGTAATGAAGACTATAAGTGAATCCATGAAGAACCACATCCAAAGACAAACTAGAAACGGCTTACCAGGTCCAGAGAAATGAAATACTTTAAAGACAGGCATTGAGTCTCCACTCATATTGTAGGACAAGCTTCAGAGTTGCACGTAGAAGCTAAAATTGATCAAAATTGTACACTTGTATAAAGGGTTTGTGGTCAACAACTAAGCTTTCAAAAAATAATTTGCCCACTATCTTGCTACTTACACTGATAACCTCCTGAGCAATGAAGGTTTCTGAAGTCACAAAGTAACAAGGTTCACCAAACACACGACCCTGCCGTTCTATTACTACTCCATGTACTCAGGAGGAATGCATTAGTGTTCCTTATTACACCATATGCATGCATATTCCCAAATCAGCTCTCTTGGATTGTGCAGCCTCCTACAAAGGTGGACCCAGGTTTAAAAAAAAAAAAAAGGAAGAGCTGTCTACATCGCAAGAAGGACTGTAGCATCTCAGAATGTGGAGTTAGAATACTCTCAAGGATTTTCAACACTGTGGTAAACAAGCTTTATTCAAAGTCTGCTGTGTGCCCAGTCTCTAAGGATTTTAAATATATTAATCACTTAATTCTCTCCAAATCCCTTTGAGGTAGGTATTATTGTTTAAACCCACTCTACCAATGGGAAAATTGCCAGTGACAACATCCAAAAGCCTGACTCTGTTAAGTTACAATTTTAAAACCCCAGCACAACACCATCAGGGCCAGCTATGCATCAGTTGCCCCTGAAGCTACTTTATAGTCTAAGTGATTCTCCTGTGAGACTCGCAACACTGTTCTTGACTGGCCAGCTTCCCTGAAGTCACTGACTCTGACATCTGCCTGTGACAAAAGAAGGCTTCAGAGAGGTCCAAACTACAAGGAGAGACCAGAGCTCAAATCTCTGAAATCCCTACCTGTGGGCTAAGCAGTATGCAAAACTGTGTTGGGACATTTTTCTGTGTTGTTGATTTTTTAAAACCAAACAAGAAACTAACACCCTGAGTAAGATCACAGATCTAATGAAGACAGAGGACCAGAGGAATGCCTACCTCCGCTGGATAAAGGAAACTTCCCACTGCCCTGTCAAGGACACTCAGCCAAGTCATGTGAAATCAATCCATTGCTGGCAGTCCACAGGCAGCACGCAGTCCAAATGCATGGATATGTGAGAATACATGTGAGGTAAGTAAAAATCCCTGTTGTTACAAGACACGGGCTCCAGAATTAATAGCACTGCTTCTCTAATTAGTCATTTAAGGAAAAATAAAATAAAGTACATTTGCTCCAAGCAAGCCTCCTTGAAGAACTCAAACTCTTGAGTTTTCCTGGAATCTACAAAAGATTTAACTTAAAAAATCTAGATCCTTGGCTCAGAGGTTAAGAGCAATGGCTGCTCTTCCAGATGTCCCGAGTTCAATTTCCAGCAACCACATGGTGGCTCACAACCATCTGTAATGAGATCTAGTGCCCTCTTCTGGCCTGCAGGCATACATGCAGACAGAACACTGTATACATAAATAAATAAATCTTAAAAAAAAAAATCTAGATCCTGTCACGCTGACTTCCTTTCCCAGAGTGCCTTTGGATAAAGGCAATGGCCGGCAGTCACACTTGGCAATGGATGGGAAAAGAACCAGTTCTTGTCCCCGGAGGACAAGTATCCTCAACAACACTGACTTGTGTGTCCATACCAGAAGGCTTCCAAAGCCCACCTGAGACTTGTGGTTTATAAGCTATGTTTGGCTGCTCCAAACCCACCTCCCCATGGTGATTGCCCCATCTCCCTCATCAGACCCTTCCCTGTCAGTGTTGCCCTGACCGGCATTACTGGCCTATCCAGAGAAAATACAGAGAGCCCTCTAGCATCAGTCTAGGATCTATAGCTAGCAAACATCTATCACTATTTTATCAAAGGAGAGAGAAGGCTAACAAACCCAAACTATTGGTAGGAAACATCTTTCTGTCTATTTCCGGCCAAAGTGAATCCAAGATGGCGTGTTTGTCTAACACAGACTCTGGAATTCTAGACTCTGAACAACTTGCTATGGCCCCAGGGAAGCCTCTAATCTCTCTGGACCTCTCTGGGCCTCTCAAGAACAGCAGGGGGCGGTGGGAGAGCTCTCTATGCATAAGAGCATCTCTGGGGGAGCTGGCTCAAAGGCTGGAAGCATAGTTAACTACAGCCAGCACACTAAAGGAATCACAAGGGGAGGGGCCAGCAGAAGCTAAAAGGAAGGGGCCCCACACAGGGCCTCCAGAGCTACAACCAATTCTCCACAGCTGCCAAGAAGCGCAGTGCCATCAGTAATCCATTAATAGCTGGAGTCACCTTTTGGTTATTGGAAGAAAAACTCATTTCTTTTCAATGTGCTTATAAAGGGCGAGGTGCCAAATCACTGATCATAAAACAACTAAACTAAGCTACTCAAACAGTAATCTCAAACCTGTACATAGATGAATAATTCTTAATCACAACTTAATAGCTGATGTTATCTTAACAAACATCAAAATGTATTTTCTATGTCAACAAAAATGCAAAATCTGCCCAAGTGTAAAACAGTTAAATTATCTGATCATCAAACGTGCCTTAATTAATCTCTACTTTAAACTACTCATATCTCTGATGTGAGGCAGAAATCTGAGGTGTGGCTTATGCTGTGCACTAAGCTTATCCTCTTCTCTAATGCTGGGCATTTGCATTAAAGAAACAGTTACAATAAACACTCTTGAAGGGTCTTTCAAGTCCATTACGTATTCATCTAGTAGCCACTCTTTATGTGAGGGGCAGAACTCTGCACAACACAAAAACAGGATTCAAGCAGTCCTAATCAGAGAAGCAGGTAACGAAGAAACCATCAGAGACAGTCTCTCATCTGTCTGACATCGAGCTGCATTGTCTCCTTTAATCCTTCCAAGAGCCAGATCACTTTAATACCATTTCTCTGTTTTGTGGAGAAGCGGAGCTTCAAAGATACCAAGATCCCAGCTACATGCCGAATAACTTCCAAAGTGTGTGTTCAAGGACAGGTCTGACTCTCGGGTTTTACCCTTAAATATGATTATTAGGTTAGCAGAATGAAGGTAGTGATCTGTCAAGATGACACACCAGACATACAGAAGAGACTCCTGTAGATAACAGGGAAAAAAAGAACTGAAGGGCATCTCTGGGTGTCATGCCCACATGCTGGCAGAAGCCAGGGACTGAAGAGATGAATGACAAAAGGGATGGATGTGGTGTGCAGAAGAGACAAAAGGAAAAGCCTTAGGAAGACCCACAGAACCAAGATGTAATGAGGTGTTTTAGGTACCTGTTTCTGCGATAAAACACCATAACCAACTGGAATTTGGGAAGGAATGGTTTATTTGGCTTACAGGTTCAGGCCATCATCAAGGGAAGCCAAGGAAGGAACTGAAGCAGAGACCACGTAGAACTGCTCGTACTGGCTTGCTCAATCCAAATTTTTATACTACCAAGGACCACCTGACCAGGGATGGGCACTGCCCAGTGTGTTGGGTCCTCCTTTATATCAATTAGCAATCAAGAATATGCCCCACAGACTTGTCTACAAGCAGTCTGGTGGAGGCATGTTCTTAATTGAGGTTCTTCTTCCCAGGTAACTCTTACTTGTGTCGAATTGATAAAAAACCTACCAGGATAGCAAGGATGGGTATTGAGAGGAGATGAAGAAAGCCTGGAACCTTCCTTCAGTCAATGAGGAAGATAACTTTAAGGAAGACAAGGGCCGATGTGGAAAGCTCATGCTGTCATTAGCATGGTTCCTTGGGCTTTTGTGAGGACAGCAAGTTCAGAAGAGACCCTGGGGCTGGAGCACAGCAGATGAGGAGATTTTTTATGGTAAACCAGAAGAGGTATGAGGATGAGATCATCCTGAAGGCAGGCTAGTTGCTGAGGAAGCAGTGGCAGAGGTGGGAGCGGGAGAAATGCGAAGGAAACTTGTTGGACTTGGCTTACTTTTTCTGCTTTAAAGATCATTTCTGTTTCAGCATGTTTACAAACAGAATAAAGTCTGCCGTGGAAAGGAGGGGTTGCTGCTCAGAGTCACTAAATGGGGCAAGTGTCCAGAGAGGCAGAAAGAACTGCAAGTCAGAGGGCTAGCACTGAAGACTAGGTGGCTATTCCAGCTACTTACCAGCCACAGCAGGGGACAGACCCCTCTCCTCCTGACCTTATGGATGACACACAATATTTAAAAGCCACCTGGTGGGCGATGGTTGAAAACCACAGACCTCCTCAAGCACCATTCACTTTCTAGAAGACAAGAAGGACACCGTGGAGAATGCTTTGAAGGAGAGAGAGGTGTGGTACAGTTGCCTCACCTGTTCCAAAATCCCAGGTTTTCTTTTTATTTCCCTTTCTCAATTTTTTGGTTTTCTCAAATGAAAACCCGACTCATCCAAGGGTGAGGAAATAAAGTCCACACCTACCTCACAATGACAACCAAACTTAATTGCTTTGGCTAGTAAAATTATCCAGACCTCTTAATGGTTTCAATCATTGAAACCATTTTTCAAAACTATAACCCATGGATGCTGAAGATTGAACTCAGACTCTCATGCCTTCATGACAAGTATTTTACCAAGTAAGCTATCTCTCTGTACCCCTTTTTAAAGCACTGCTAGAGACTCGGAGAAGACTGTGATAAAAGCATTTTCTTTTTAATGAAATTGGAGTTGGTAATGGAATTACCATGAAACCAATAAACAGCATGATGGAGACTTTCTAGGGTATGTCTTGGATCATTACCTCCAAGACGAAAGCGATGCAGTACAAAGATAACGGATTGCTCCTGGGATCACTAGCACAGCCACATTTGACAAAGAGGAGGGAAGGAGTTGCTGCCTGCCCCGTGAATCACCAGCCCACTGGCTGATTCCCACAAACCACAGCTGAGCAACACGCAGCTAGGAAGCAGGTCCCTGTTGTAAGGAGCTTCCAGTCTTTATGACCTCCTCTATGAACACCCCAAGGTGTAAAAATCACACAGAGAATCATTCATGAGTGCACAGATGTTCAAAACTAGAGAAATTCTTTGCCTCATTACTGATTCACTGCAAACAGGGTTCTTTTCCTCCATGTTTATCTTGCCAGCATCTATACCATCTACAGATGCTCTGCACCTCACTCTCCTCTGACACATGCCGTATGAAAAGAGGGACATCTGCCCTCAGCTGATGAGCCCAAGCTTGAGGACTGAGAAAATGTGACAACGGAGAATAAAGATAAAGAGGAAGGAGTCAGAAAATGAAATGGATTTTCTATAATCTGGATATTAATTCTCAGTCAGATGTATAGCTGGCAAAGATTATCTCCCATTCTATTCTTTTTTTTTTTTTTTTTTTTTTTTTTTTTTTGGTTTTTCGAGACAGGGTTTCTCTGCGTAGCTTTGCGCCTTTCCTGGAGCTCACTTGGTCCATTCTATTCTTTCAGTTTCTTCACTCAATTTAGTGTTTCATTAGCTGTACAGAAGCATTTTAGTTTTTTATTATTATTTCATATATTACATCCCATCCACAATTTCCCCTCCCTTCTCTCCTCCCAGTCCGTCTTCCTCCCTACCTCACCTCTCTCCCAGATCTACTCCTCCTCAGTTTCCCTTCCGAAAAGAGCAGGTCTCTCAGGGAGATCAACTGAACATAGCATAACAAGTTACAAAAAGATGAGGCATATACCCTCATATCAAGGCTGGTTGAGTCAACCCAATAGGAGGAAAGAGTCCCAAAAGCAGGCAAAAGAAGAAGAAATAGTCCCAACTCCTATCATTAGGAGCCCCACAAGAACAGCAAGTTACACAACCATAATTTATATACAGAGGGCCAAGGTTGATCAACAGAGGCTCCCTGATTGTCCCTTCAGTCTCTGTGAGCCCCTATGAGACCTGGTGAGTTGATTCTGTAGGCTGTGTTCTTGTGGTGTCTTTGGCCCCTCTGGTTCCTACAATCCTTTCTCCCCATCTTCCATAAAATTCCCCAAGCTCTGCCTAACATTTGGCTGTGGGTCCCTGTATCTGCTCCAATCAGTTGCTAGATGGAGCCTCTCTGATAATGATGATTATGCTAGGCTCCAGACTTCTAGCATAGCAGAATATCATTAGGCATGACTTCTTTGATTTTTTTTCCAGTCATGTTTGGTTCTATCCTAGGTCTCTGGGCTATCCAGCCTCTGGTTCCTGACCATCCAGGCAGCATCAAGTATGGGCTCCCTCTCTTGTCAATGTGTGGGTCTCAAGTTGGACCAGTCATTGGTTGGCCATTCCCACAAGTTTTGCACAACTGTAATTGGGGGGCATTTCAGGGTGAGGTAGAAATCTAGTGCAATGAAAACTCCCTGGAATCTACAAGGGTGATTTTGGCAAAGATTCCTAGTAATGGGTGATATGGAGCCTGAACTGACCATCTTCTGTAACCATGCAAGCCTTCCAGTGGTGGGACTGGTACACCAACCCAGCCACAAAACCTCAACCTATAATTTGTCCTGCCTGCAAGATATGCTTTTTAGTTTTATGAGGTCCCAGTTGTCAATTGTTAGCTTTAATTCCTGGACAATATCAATAGACAGACTAACAAAGAAGGTAAGAGGTAATTTCCTGGGGTCCTGTCCCTAGACAAAGAACTATAGGCAACAAATGATTGCTGGGTGAGGAAGAATTAGCCTCTCCCAAGGATGAATGCCCTTACTGGCTATCTAATACAAAGTGATCAGCCTTGAAATCATATATACACAACAAAAACGGATTCGGCAGGTGGTATTTATACATTTGTGCATACATATGCAGCAATAATAATCAAAGAAAAAGGCTTTCAATTTGAGGGTGCACAGGAAGCATTGGGGGATTGCAGGGAGGGGACATGACAGAGGCTGAAGAGAGGAAAGGGAAGGGGGAAAGTGGTGTGCTTCAATTTTAATTTAAAAAAAATGATTTTTTTAAGAAGAAGAGAAACGGTCCTGGGGAGGCACAGGGTCGGTCGGTCTCTCTCTCTCTCTCTCTCTCTCTCTCTCTCTCTCTCTCTCTCTCTCTCTCTCACACACACACACACACACACACACACACACACACACACACACACACACTTACTTTAACCAAGCACTAGCTTGTTCAGCTTCTGTGGTCTCAAATTTAAGTGATCCTAGGGGGATGATGGGCATCCACCACTACATGTTAGCAGTGAAGATCAAACAGCCAAGAAGTATATGACTCACAGTCCAGGTGAAACCAAAACTAGGTCTAGAGTTAGTTCAGTACCAGATAGGGAAGAGTACTGGCACTTGGCATAGAAACACACAGTCCCAGGTCCTACTCTGAACCCTTTCCAACTGCAATTCCAAATTCCTTTTTCCCTTTACCAACTAAAGCTTTGCCCTCTAGCCCACAGCCAGAGTCAATGACTCTTAGACTCTCTAAGTTGGGGGTACACAACAAAGTCAGAAGCAACCCAGCTGTGCCTCACTGTTGCCTGCTCCAGTAATGCTGGGCTTCCCAATCTCCAGTTACCCAGGTAGGCCAGGACTCAGACACCATCTCTTCCAGGAAGTTGTCCCAATTCTACCCTGAAGCATCTGTCTCCACCCACACAGAGCAGGTGCTGGCCTCCTGAGCCTCTTCAAAACACTCTATTTCTTCCACCTAGTGACAATTAATACATCCTCATTATCTGTAGTATTTGCTTGATGATGCAGGCATGGTTTCTGCATTATTAAAAAAAGGGAGATAACACAATAATAATTTTAAAAAAGGAAAAAGAAGCCACATTACATCGAGCTCTCACTACACACCAGAATGCTATGAAGTTCATGAATATTTCATTGGGCCTTCAAAAATCCTTTAGGGTAGGTACTGCTTCATAGAGGGATAAACAGGATCAGACAATTTATAATTTGCCCAACATTCACACAAGCATCAGAGCTGAGGTTCTCAATCTGGAAGTAAATACCACTTCCTCCCTTCATTACCATTTGATATAGCCCCATCCTTCAGCTTTCTACCTACCCTGGGTTATACGGAGACAGCATTGGAAAAATCATAGCACACTGGCTATTCTGGTCTTATTGTTCCATATTAACTTCATTTAAGAGAGAGATAGTTACCTGCATATGTGTTTTAAGCATACTACACAACAGATATCAAGTGAATAAATTAAGAAAATAAATAATAAAGGGTGTTTGTTACACTACCAAAGTAAAGTAAGGATGTGTCTTATGGATGGCTACTCAATGGCCTATATTTAGGACCTCGTGGAGGAGCACTGTGTTACTGTCTTTTTCTCCCAGATGTCTCTGAGCCTTCTTTCCAGGGCTCAAAGGGGAGCAGGTGGAGGCAATCTCAGCCCAGGAGTGAGGAGGAATGACACAGCACAATACAGGAGCAGCACACACAGTTCTGCAGCTCCCACTAAGACAAAAATCCCATCCAAATCCTCTTCGTCACAGAGGGAGGGCAGTCGAAGACACTAATACCCAAAGGGACTGAAATGCAGGCTCTCTTACACTGCACTGAAGGGCATCCTCTTGGAGCAGGAAGGAGACAAAAAAGCTGGCATGCTCCAACTTCCTCCCTGCTGCGGTGACTCCTGTTCAGGGCTGTCACAGGAGCCTCAGCTCTCCATAAGCACAATGGCCTTGGGGAGGTCCCAGGCCCATCAGACAGAACCATCTTCACAGTGGTATTGAAAGGAGGACTCAGAGTTGAGATGTACAGCCAGAGTCTGGCATAGAGCAAGCCCTTGATAAGAGTCAATTACGGATATAGCCAGGCGACAATGATGCAGAGATGCTGTGCAAGAAGATAGCAGAGACCTAAACACTGCAACTCCTACCTTCTGTGCACAGCAGCCTTGCCCCATGTACTCTTAACAACCTGCACAGGGAGACTTCAGGTTACCAGTTGCACCATGGTGTACAAAACATAAGGACTCAAAATGCTGATGATCTTAAAGGGATGGGAGTGTGGAAGGCATGTGAGTGAGATGGGAGAGAGAAGACATAAAAGAGAATAATGCAAGCACAGAAATGTTGGGTGGCTTGTCCAGCTGCTGATATAACAGTGGCAAGTTCAGACTTAGAGAGAAGTAGAAGCAGATCATTATGTGGTCTCAATGAGCTTGGTTTTATCCATTAAGACACCTGCCCCTGAAGTCATCATAACAAATATCAGCCTGGCAGAAGTACCACCCGCTTACAGGCACCAAGCAGGCTGATATGCAGCAGCTTTAGCTGACTCTAGTATTCAGGAACCAATATGTCCCTGTACATAAACAGTACACACAGAAGTCTCTTCCTTTTCTGAAAGTACAGGAGCCTGCAGTTTGGCCATCTGAGGCCATCTAGAACACATAACAAAGGCAGGAGCTGCGGATATCTGGCTACTAGGAGGAAAGGCATTTCCTTTACTAACAGCAAAGGACATGAAGTTACTCTTTCCCCAGAGATCTGACTCTACGCTGGGAAGCAGGATGGCACAAAGAGCGCTTAGATCTGAGACAGGCTTGAACTGGTAACCACCGTGGCACCTGCTATTTTCCCTTAAATTCCCTGGCTCTTGGTTTGCTCATCTGTAAAATGGGGAAAATAGAAGTCACCTGATAGCGTTCTTGAAGGGTAAGAGAGGACAAATGCAAAGCACCCTGGTCATTTCTGAAACCCCAGCCTCTACTGATTCCTCCCTCTCATCAGAAACCACTCCACGCTCAGGAAGAGAAAGCCTCCTTTTCCTTGTTCTTTTGGCAACCTCTCTGAAGAGCCACAGCTCCTAAAGGGCCTTCCTAGAGCTTGCTCAGGGCAGCAATGCCTCACCTGAGTAACCAGGAGGCTGCTTCCAGTGAGGAAGAGGAAAAGGAAGCACATCCCAGCAGGCCTCATGGAAGGTCTATCTATGTGGGCCACCACTGCTAAGAGTCGGCATGCATCAAACAGAGCAGTACCGGAGGGGAAGCAAGCTATAATCAGCCGACCGGCACGTACTTTCTTGGAAAAGAGTCTACAAGTTGCATTGGCTAGTCAGCAGATTCTTGGACACTACCCTCATCAGAAAGTGGGGGGCACTTTATAAAGTCATTCAGGGAAAGCAGTCACATCTGAGAAAAGAACAGATATCCAATTTCTAATGCCACTGTCATGTGCTTTACCATAAAATCGCTGTCCTCACAGTAGTGGAGGGAAATGGCATGCCCAGATAAGGAAACTGAGGCTCAGAGGCATATGCTAGCAAATGGCAAAGCCAACACCCAAACTGGAATAGAAGGCCAAAGCTTAGGCTTAGTTCAACTCCATTTCTACCATACACATTTTGCACATGTCTTCACACAACTTATGCTAAGAAAAGTTGTAGCCATTAGGAAAAACAGTAAACAGGTACGTAAGTACAATGTGCCTCAATTTCCTTGCTATAAAAAAAGTCACCTCTCCACTGGTACATTACTGAAATTAAATTATATAAGACAAACAAAATTATATAAAACAAAACATGTAAAGGAATTGGGTTTGTCTGACCATGCCTGCCATGGAGTACAAACTCAATGAATAGTAGGCATCACTGTAATCAGAGTCTGGTGAAACACCATGTCCAAAAATATCATCCTTCATCCATGACTCCCCACTAATTACGTTGGTAGACCCATCTCCCTGCATCCCTGGACTCGGCTCCAGTGCCAGGAGGGAGAGGTTTCTTTGGCTCCCAAGAGTGAGTGTGCTCTTCCTCTCAGCTGCAAGCTTGTAAAGCTAATAGCAGCAGCTGCCAGCAAGACTTGGGTGCATGCCTGGGTCCCAGAGCCAACTCTACAATATCACCCGAGGTGCTGAGAGGTCTTGGAAACCTCCAAGGTGATTACAGGGAGTGTAGAACATTCATAGCAAAGAAACCACAGGGAAAAAATAGTACAAGAAATTGTCAAAGTGAGGCAGGTCTACCACTGAACCAGAAAGGCCAACAGGTGAAAAAGTTTAATTGGGTAGGCCAGGGTTTAGGGAAAACAGGCTCAGTGGACCTCTGGTGCACAGTCCTTTCATCCCTATAAGAACTCCATCCAGTAAAAGAGATTCTTCAAGGAAGACAATTTCTGTTTGTCCTACTCTTCACAGCCAGAATTGCATATTTCTAGAACCAATCTACAGAGGCTACACAGAAATCAATCATTAGCAATAATAGATACCATCTATTTATTTAACAACTATACTATGTGCCAAGCTCTTACATTCATTCTCTCATATGGTACTCAAAATAAAAACTTGAAGTTACCATGTCTATTTTATAGATGGGAATTGGCCTCGGAAATGTTAGGTAGCTACAGAATTGAGAGGAGACACAGATTAATAAAGCCCATGCTCAGCCAGGCAGTGGTGGCACACGCCTTTAATCCCAGCACTCGGGAGGCAAAGGCAGGTGGGTCTCTGAGTTCAAAGCCAGCCTGGTCTATAGAGCACATTCCAGGACAGTCAGGGCTACACAAAGAAATCCTGTCTCAAATAAATAAATAAATAAATAAATAAATAAATATAAAAATAAGTAAGTCATGTATTCTATTAGTTTTAGATCAATTAATGAATTCTGGCCATAAAACTTCTAGTCAACTATCTCTCCTAGTCCTTTCAGAAGCAGGAGAACTAACTTATTCCAATCTACCTTTATTTTTTCAAGACAGAATCTCATATAACCCAGACTGGCCTCAAACTCTCTACAGACCAAGGATGACCTTGAGCTTTTGATCCTCCTGCCTCTACCTACTGAGTGTTGGGATTACAACATGTACATTACATGACTGATTTTATGTGGTGCTGAGGGTTGAACCAGAACTTCATGCATACTAGCCAACTACTACATAAACTAAGTTACATCCACAGCCTCTCTAGTATATCTTAATCCAAAAGATTTCTTATGTTGGCTTTTCCTGAACTCAAGATAAACTACATTAAACTAAGGGCCAACTACACTTAGAACATTGAAGACAGAAGCATACATGAGACGAAGCATGTGCAACATGCACATTAACAGTAAAGGATAATGGGGGTAATGTTCATAAACTTTCTTTCCACAGACTGGCATACCTAGAACTCTCCACAACCTCCGACCCATTTTTTTTTTTAAGAACAGTTTGAATGGAAGACATCAAAATTCTGAAAATGTTACTGGAATACCTATAGAATAATATTCTATAAAGGTGACCAAAGAATGTAGAGAACTATAAAGCATACATCCTCCAAGTGTTCTCCATTAGATTTGCCATAGCCAGTCATGACTTTGAAACCAGCCCATTAATGCAAATGAAAATAGATGTGAACCAAATGTTTTCATTTAAAGCCCCCTTCCTCCTTGAAGAGCTGTACAAGAAGAAATACACTCTTATACACTGGGCTACCTTGACCCAGAAATTAGTGCCAGACCTCAAAGTATTCATAGCCCTTACAAAGCCAGCAAGTCTAGGAACCCCAAATCCAGGAGCAGAAATCAAAGTCAGGGTAGAAAAGAGGTAAGTACAACAAGCAAGGGAAATTTTGTACCAGGATTTCCCTTTGAAATGAAACTGTAGAGTTTTTGTTCCTAGAAGTCATCACTCAAGAGGCCTAAATCACTAGTCCACTTGCCTCCACCCTTCTCAATCAGCCACCTTGGCTCTAGCCAGAGAGATCTGTTGCTTAGCAACTACCATCCAACAAAAATAGGAGCCAAGATGAAGTCAGCTTGCGATATCTCTTGCTCTTCAGCAGTCATAGGACACGTTTCAAGCAGAGCCAAGAAAGTTTTCAGTTTCAGCAGGCCAAGGGCTCAGAGGCTGCAGAACTTTGCAGAACTGCCCTCAATGTCAACAGTCCACCTGGATAACCAACCAAGATAAAGAATTTTTGTTAAACTTTAAGGCATCCTCCAGTTCTCATCCAATCTCTCAATTAGGCAATGATGTCCTCAATTTGGTCCTATACATCTTTCAGCACAGTTTTATAATTTAGCATCATGTTATCTGGCATGTAAGGTCATCTCTGAAGAGACTATCCTTAAAAACCACATCTAAAGTTGGTCCCACAGGGCATTGTGGTACATGTCTGCAATCCCATTACTTGAGAGGTAAGTAGGCAAAGATCAGAAGTTCAAGACCAGCCTCAACTACACAGTGAATCAACACGAGCTCAAAATTAAATTATATTAAAATAAATAAATAAATCCTGTTACCCAGAATTTCTTTCCTGGCCATTTTACTTTTCCATATTTGTGTCTACCTATATGAAAGTAGGGACCCTGGTTGCTATTTTATTTCACAACCCCATAAGCTGATTCACAAAGAAGACAGAGTTTTTACTGTGTGGATAGGATAATGACAAAAGGGAAAAAACATGTAGAATGACTTGATGCAGCTTCAAACGGTAACAGACAAACTCTAATATAACCAATTTCCCCTAAATAACCTGCTACAATTTTTGTTTTTATGAATTTGTAGAATTTCTTCTTACATTCTTTTATATTTTCAGTCTCAAGAAAAATAATTTCCTTGTGTTTACTACCCACAGTGTAAGTAAGTGCAATACTCATTTCTATTTACCTACACTGCCTCTCTTGAAGCTTTGCTTAGAAGGACTGATGGAGAGAACACTGAGATTCTAAGGACCCCAATTTCCTCCGACAGTGTAATCTCAGGTCATAAACAGGCCACAGGACGGTTAAGTGGAAACCCTCTCTTGTCTTCCCCGATGATTCTTTGTCAGCCACAGTTCATATAACATCACAGAAACTGACACATGCCATGGACTCTCCTCATCCTTTAAGAACCCCATTGATACCTGAGATTCCTATTTATGTTTTTAGACATTTTCTTATTAGGAGTCTGTCTTTTCCAAGTTTCATATAAATAAGACCCTGTTTATCTTAATCATAAACCTCAAGGACATCTTCAGCCTCATTAAACAGTGTCCAAAAAGATTAAAAACAAACAAACAACCCTTGCATGGCTGTGCACTTCAGCACACTGCCTAAGCTGCCAGGCAAAGCCAAAGATTTAGTCTTTTGCAACGAAGGTTAATCCGTGTATTGTTCCTCCATGATGAGGTATGGTTCTGCCAGCCACTCCCCCTTATATAATTACATGGTTCTGAGTAAACACATTTCAGATTCCACCCAAAAAACTGTTTACATTTATCCTTTTTAACTTCTGAAAATTCATTAACCATATAAACTGTGAATAAAGGAACTCAATAAAAATAGGTCCTGAATACACCTATTTAGCAAGAGTAGAATCAACGCATGTAGAGGGTTACATTTTCCAAAGCCCGCCCCATCAGTGTTAATCCCACGAAACACATTCTTCATACACTAAATGAGATATACAGGCACTCTTCCACCAAGCAGAGCGTGCCTGATCCCTCTCCTGGAACCTGTATCGCCTCAATGAATGGTGAAAATGACACTGCAATGACTTCGATCATGAGAGACAACATGGCAGCTGCATTTCCTCCCATTCCCATGACTTTGGAAGTGGAGTCACCTTGTATGGCGAGGCCACCATCCTGGAAAGACTATATAGAAAGACCAGACAGAGAGCAAAGATGGGTGTACTTGTTCCCTTTCCCAGTTGTTCTGTGTTATCAACCCAGAGACAGGCTAAGAGTGTGCCAGGCTGAAGAGGATACAAAGCCTCCAGCAACCCCAACTGAGGCAAATGAAGCGGAAATGAGATGTCCATAATGACTGTGCACAAATGAGAGCAAAGGAAACATTGCTGTTTAAAAAAACCCACCAAGTCTGGGTTTGGCTTGTTACTCAGCCCCACTGACTGGAGCAATGAATGCATAGCCATTATAGAAAAGTCACTTCACCTTCAGTCCTGTGAGCAGCAGTCAAGCTCAGTGCATATTCCCCTCCCCTAACTTTCAGGTGAAGAAACGTCATAAGACAGCAGAAACACTAGAAAATCATAAGCACACAAGCACGGTCAAGGCTCCAAATGCCTGTGCTCTTCCCACTTGAATGAAGCAGCTCCCACCTTTAGTCTCTATTACCTTTTCATTTGTACAGCTGATGTGGAAAGTGAGACCATTATCCTCTTGAACAAGTTACTTCTGTTGACTTCTTCCTCTCAGGAAAGCCTCACTTCAGAACCTCTTGGTTTTAAATAAACTGGAATAGGTACTCTTTACCTGTGTGAAGTTTCTCTTAGGTCTTTCTAAACAGACTGTTGTCAACCAAACCTTTGATTAGTCATCTGATGGAAAAATCCCCTAGTTTTCAGTATTTATTGGAAAAAATATTTCACATGCAATGTCTACTATATATGGGGATTTTAATATGAGACACACATGAGTTCAAGTACCAACTTTGCCACTTGCTGGCTAAGTGACAATGGGCAAGTTATTTGACTTCTCTGTATATTCTTCACTGTGTCCATAAAAGAGCCAATAAGAAACCCTCAAAGGACTGCTTTGACCATTAAATGGAGTTATCACAATACTTAGGAAGTATTTTGCATGTTATCAGGCATATTTTAAACACCTACAGATGCTCAGATCACACCTAGCACACAATAGGCATTCCGTGGGTGGTAACTACCATCAGCGGCATCATAACTAACATCAGATTAGAATTTGTTCCTATGACTGGGGTCATAATGCCTCAGGGCTCACTCTGCAAGGGTCAACTCTTAATTAAAGCAAAAGGGAAAAGAGGCTCATAGTCACACCTCAACTCACTGCATCTCAAACTCTTAAACATAAATTCCTTAGATATAAACAAATCATCTGTGGTGTTTGTTAAAATGCAAATCCAGACTAGTCATAGTGGCCCATGCTTTTAATCCCAGCTCTCAGGAGGCAGAGGTAGGAGGATTTTTGTGAGTTCAAGGCCATCCTGGTCTACCTAGGGAGTTCCAGGCCAGCTAGTGCAACAAAGTGAGATTCTACCCCCTACCCCTGACCAGGGAACTAAAATGTAAATCAGATATAAATCAAATCTGAGATTTTATTCATTAATCCACTGGTCCATGAATTCTCACCAAAGTCCCACTTCCCTTCCCTTCCTCCCAGGTGATTCCAGGAAACCTTGTCCTAGAGATGTTGATATGAATATCAGGACCAAATCAGTCCTAATGCAATAGGAAAAGCATGGATTAAAAGCCACGAGGTACTGTGTCTAGTATCAGCTCTGCCCCTAATTCATTCTACAGTTTTGACATCGTTCCTCTGGGTTTCCATTTCCTTGTCTTTACCTCAGGTCAGATAATCCATGGTGTCTCTTTCCCAAAGTTGATCCCATAACATGACTACTGGACACAAGTTCCTCAGACTACTTTTGATGTGCATTTATAGCAAACAAAATAGGAGCTATCACTTACTGGGACATTAATATGTACAAGACACTGTTTTAGGTGTTTAATTCACTGAACTCTAATGTTCACAACAAAGCGCAAGCATTATGACAGGAAATAACAAAACCAAGTCAGAGAGGTTTAACACAGCCAGGAAATAGCAAAGATTGGATTCTACCCCAGGTTAACCTGACCCAACAACCCCTATGCTCTTAAGATCACTATGTCTCTGGCCATCACAGTAGAAAATTCACATCCTTTGAATTTCTTTGTTTTCATTCAGTCAAAAGATGGGACAATGAATGCTTGGCTGTAGGTAATTCCCACTAAGAGGAAAAATCAAAACTTACTTCCATCTTAGCACCACAGAAGTTACCAATATGTTGCCTGCAACATTTTAAATTCATGTTGCTAAATGCCAATATTGCTTTACGGAAAAATAAAAGTTCTGAGTATTAGCATAAAATTACATACATGACAAATTGGGTTGAGAATTTAGTACAGTGTTAAAAGGTGTTTGCCTGTAATCCTCATGTCCCAGGGTTTGATATTCAGCACTTAAAAAAATATTTGTATCTTTTACATCTGATTTTATCTCAAACAATTGGAATGTTTTGTATTGCCAAAGTTAATCTCAAGAAAGGGAAATTAATTGAAATAGGAACCAACTTTACTAAGACTACCAATCCAAAACTTACCACAATTTATAGTGCTCAGAAAGGAATGGTGGGGCCAGAGGTCAGACAAAATACTAAGCAGGGATTCCACATGCAGAATTATCTTCTTCTGCAGAGCAAAGAGAAGATCTGCCCAACCCTCAGCTCCTCAGCTCCACATAGCACCAAAGGGATGAAAAGGGCACCACGGGACAAAGAAGGGGGCCCCCTGGGCACTGAAGCCTAAGTGGCAAGCCTTCTTATCATCCCCAAGCCAAGGCCAAGTGAGAACTGAGGGCAACAAGATACCCCACAGAAACGACAGGCTTAGCCTGAGAAATACTGGAGGTAGTGGAAAAGTGGAGCAGAGGAGTGAGCAGAGCTCTGGGCTGGGCTGTAGGAGAGGGTGAAGAAACAGAGTTTGGCCAAGCTCTCTCCTCCCTTTCTTTATTCCTCTCACGGGAAGAACAGAACTTTCCATATCCTCCACTGGGCTTGGAGATACAATGGGAGACTTTCTCATGACGTATCCCTCTTTGTTTTCTCTTGCCAAGTCATTTAAAGGGAATTTAATCCCAGGCCTTCTTGCCTCCAAATTTCATGACTTCACTGGGAGCTCAGAGAACAAGCAGAAAGAGGAGCATGAGGACAAGGAGGGAAGACAGCACACTCCTTATGGCAAGTTCCCAAGATGGTTTTTAAGACAAAAATGCTTCAGCCTCAAACTTCGTTTTGTGAGACATTTGAAGTGTAATTGAAGGCTGTGTCACATGCACATGCAGTAGGTCACAAAGGAAGAAGGACAGGATGTGAAACCAGATAACTCTGAGTCCTGGAAGCAGCCCACCTGAGCGGCTTCCCAAATCCCCACCCCAAGATGGGAGAGCAAATCCCCCTTCGGTTTCCACATTTATGAAACAAGGACAGTGGCACCATTCACAGGCAACGCTTCTGCAGTATAAACAACAAAATAGTGGGTGTAAAATGCCTACCATGGCATCTGACCAGAAGATTTTTCTCAACTGGGAGAAGAAGCAAGCAAAAATTAAGCCACAAAGACTCATTTATATTTGTATAGTTTCAAACTCCTTTCAGCTATCCTGTGGGGAAATTAAATGGGGGCACCCACAGTTCTATTCCAATCTTAATTCTTCCAAGTAGCCTACAGCCAACTTTTCCTGTAACAACAAAGGCCTTCAAGAAGTGTGGAAATTATCCCTACTGCCAAGGAAAACCATGGCAACTCCTTCAGACAGTGTCTGGAGACTCCGTAGCCTCTGAAACATAGAGGACAGGTGGCCTAATTAACAGTGCAGGCCAGGGCACTGGGCTCCTGCCTTCCAGAGTCCACCGAATATCACCATGGGCAGAAAAAAAGAACATCCCCCTAAGGAGTAAGCTAGAAATCATTTATCTGACTGGTTTACCACAGGGAAAGAGCTGTTGGGCTTTAAGGAGGCCAGCTCCACTCTTCAGAGGGAAAGAATGAACCTTGCTTGAGAAGCCAAAGCCCTAGAGAGAGCATTAGCCAAGTGAAGCAACAACTTGGCAAAGCCAGTTCATAGTTCCTACCTTGGGTTAACAACAGAAGAAAGCTCAACTCGGAGACAGGGTCAGATACCCTGTGTTTCAGCTCCAACAATATCATGTCACCATGCCCGGCTGTCTTACATGGGTGTTAGGAACTGAACACAGAAGCACCTTACCACAGCATGGAGAACTTCAGGCTGAAAAACCACACGGTGTGAGGCCCTGCTGCCCAGCCCCAGTGCACCTATATAAGTGAGCCGAGGCAGGCTAGCAGCAGCACCCAGCCAGCCCACTGAGACACAAGAAGTAAATGCTATTAGTCATCTTCTGTCTCAGAGGCCAGAAGGAACCACAATAGATAGTGTGCAGGCAGAATGTCTATGGTTTAACTTTGTCTATGAATTTCTAAAAGTTGAAAATTTCTCTGAAATTCAAGATGTGCGAAAATACAGGTTGCCAGGCGGTGGTGGCGCATGTCTTTAATACCAGCACTCGGGAGGCAGAGGCAGGCGGATCTCTGTGAGTTCGAGGCCAGCCTGGTCTCCAAAGCCAGTTCCAGGAAAGGTGCAAAGCTACACAGAGAAACCCTGTCTCGAAAAACCAAAAAAAAAAAAAAATACAGGTTAAGAATAGTTATCAGCTGGGTGGTGGTAGCACATGCCGTTAATCCCAGCACTCAGGAGGCACAGGCAAGTAGATCTCTGTGGGTTCAAGGCCAGCCTGGTCTATGCAGTAAGTTCCCAGGACAGCCAGGGCTATGTAGAAAAACCCTGATTTTTTTTTTTTAAAAAAAGGGTTACCACAGGAAGGAAAGGATAGAAGAAAAGGGTGTTTACTGGGATAATAATTTTACTTCTTGGCCTTGGAAGCAATTACATGGGTGTGCTCACTTTGTGACAATTTATCAAGTTGTACACTTCTGAACCATATGCTCTATAGATATATGCTAAACTTACATTTTTAAAGTTTTAAACAAGCCATTCTTAGCAAATGTCTTTGATAAACAGGGGTTGTGAGGGGTTGGGGATTTAGCTCAGTGGTAGAGCGCTTACCTAGCAAGTGCAAGGCTCTGGGTTCGATCCTTAGCTCCAAAAAAAACAAAAACAAAACAAAAAAACAAAGGTATGTGGCTAATGGAAATAAATGATCATACTTGCAGTTTTTCTCCACTAACCAAAATTTCCTCAGAAGCACACTTGCCCAGCACACACAAATCTAGCTTATGAACTGAGCAAGGTTTGTTAAGTATAATTACTGTCCTCCTTGCCAAATGCAGGACTATCTCAGCTAGGAAGGCTATACATATAAGCATGGCCCAAAGCCCCCTGAAACTGCAGGTGCCAAAGTCACACAAGTTTCAAGTGCTGTTTGAAATATTCATGTTGTTCCAGAAAAAATTATGTAAATTACTCACAAGGCAAAAGGTCTTCTAAACTTCCATGCTCACACATTCGTGTTTCTTGCTAGATCACATACATTCTGTAAGGTAGCTACTGTGCCCTCTCCCACCCCCAGAGCCAAAGCCAAAAAAGACCATGTTCGTGCACAAAAGGACCCAATAAACGCCTGGAGTTGGTAGAACATTCCCAAAGTCCCAAAATGCCTGTATCCTTTGAACAAGTAATTTCTCTTCAAGTATCTGTATAAAGAAATTGATTTTAAATGGAGAAAAGGCATGTGTATAGACCTACACATCAAAGTCTTCAAAATGGTTATTTTATAAAAAAGAAACATGGAGGAGACAGCTCAGGAGATAAAGTACTTGCTGGGCAAGCATGGGAACCAGAGTTCGGACCTGCCCCACCACAACCACCATGACCCCCACCCCAAACCCCCGTGAAAAATCAACCAGCCATGTTAGCCATCTGTATTCTCAGTGTCAGAGAGACAGAATTACTGGGGCAAGCTGGCTAACTAGACTATTTAGAATTGATGAGCTCCAGATTCAGTGAGAGATGGAACACACACACACACACACACACACAATTTAAAGAGATAAAAGTTTTATATCTATCAAGCATAAGTAGCATACAGTAGAATACAGACACTTAAAATGACATCAGTGTGATCTGCGTGTGTGTGTGTGTGTGTGTGTGTGTGTGTGTGTGTGAGAGCATATGTTTGTGGGTTTGTATGTATGTGCATATGTGTTGTGGGGACCAAGGGTCAAGGTCAGGTGTCCTCTACTGACTTGCAGTTTATTTTTTTGAGACACAGTCTCTCAGTGAACCTGGGGCTCACCAGTTGGGAGAGGCTGTATGGTCATCAAGCCCTTTGAGGTCCTCCTGTCTACCTCATCAGTGCTGGGGTTACAGATGGCTGCCATGACTGCCTGGTTCTTTCCACAGTTCAGCAGGGTCTGAACTCTGGTCCTCATGCTTTTGTAGTAAGTGTTCTATCCATAGGTATGTGCCTCCATACCAGATTTTTACACAGGCACTAGGAATTCAAACCCAGGCTCTCGTGCTTGCTTCATGAACTGAGTCATCTCACGAGCCTTTGACATGATTTTTAAAGCAATTAAGGGGATAGAGGGAGCCAAATGTGGTGGCACACATCTGTAATGCCTAGAATCTCAGCACTTGGAAGGTTGAGGCTAGTGAATGGAGAGCTTGAGGCTCTCCTGGGATACACTGCACGTTGAAAGCCAACTTCAGTTACATAGCAAGACTGTCTCAAAACTCAAATAAAACAAAATTTAAAGAGAATATAAGTTCTCCCTTTGTGGTGGGATTCTTCTCCATCCTACCACTTCATGATTTTCTATACTTCCCAAATTTTCTACAAGTAGCAGATTTTTTTTCCACTTTTTACTTTCATAACCAGAAAGAATAAAAGGAAAGACCTGGAAACAAACATGTTAAAATGAAGGTAATAAATAAACATAGCTATAACTCATTTTTCTTTTTGTATCCCTAACTTCATCCATTACTTAACATTCCTGGCTAAAAAAATCATCATTTTAGCTACATATAGGTTTGCTGTCCCCAATCTGAAAATGTAAAATCAAAAAAATTTTGAACAGTGATATGATTCTACAAGTAGAAAATTCTGGACCATGAAACTTTGTTTCATGCACAAAAATGTTATATAAAACTATCTTCAAGCTACAAATACAATGTATATGGGGATACTAAAAAAATTTCATGTTTCAACTTGATTCCCATCACCAAGATATTTCATTATCTGTATGCAAATATTCCCAAATCTGAAACACTTACTGAAAGCTTTTAGGATAAGGGATATTCAGTTATTAATCTATTTCTATTTCTTCCTTATGCTATGAGTTATTTACCCTTGTAGCCTCATTGTCTGTCTTCATCTTCCATTTTGACAGAAAGTCACTGAATCAGGATGAGGATCAGAAGGCTTACTTAACTATGATGCTATGAGAACCATGTACCCCTAGGTTTCTGTACACAAAAGACATAAAGTAAGTATCCATTATTTGTGTTAGTCAGACTGGGAAGCCATGATATAATGTCATAGACTAGAAGGCTCAAACAAGAGAAGTCTCCTTCCCACCATACTGAAGGTTGGAAGTCAGATAAGAGAATAATCCCATTCTTCCTGACTTGTAGGGAGCATCTTCCTATTATGTACTCATAGGACCTATCTTTGTACATCTGAAGGGAAAATGGAGCTCTCGTGTATATCTCCTCAAAAGGATATTGATCCTAACATGTCATATGACCTCACTCAACCTTGCTTACCTTTAAATGGGTTCTAGCCACACAAAGGGCTAAGGTTCCTACATGTGGATGTGAACAGAGGCCATGTTGGTCTTAACTGTGGATCACCAAGTTGACATTAAAAATAGACTATCACCACTGACTATAAGAGCAATGACCTCTCTCATGACATCTTCCATGTCAACCCACATGGCACCCCAAGGACAGGTATGAAGTCTGAGCATATCTTCCTATTTTAATGGACAAGACAAAGCCAAGAAAAGATATTTAAATGGCTATGATTTACCTAGGCCCATGTTTTGGTAAGATTAATGAGAAAGCAATGAGTACAGATCCAGATGGAGAAATCAGGAGGTAAGAACTACTGTTAGAAGACACTGAAAGGTCCTCTTTACTAGGTAGCCTCCCTGGAGTTATGAGTAGCAGTCTAGTCATCTTTTGCTTTACATCTAGTATCCACCTATGAGTGAGTACATACCATGTTTGTCTTTCTGAGTCTGGGTTACCTCACTCAGGATGATTTTTTCTAAATCCATCCTTGACTGCTACTCACAACTCCAGGGAGGCTACCTGGTAAAGAAGACCCTAAGAAAGACACTGGGATTGCCCAACGACAGAGAAATGGATGAGATCTACATGAGCAAACTGGTCATGGGGGGGGGGGTAATGAAGGGCAAGGGTAGGGGGAAAGGGAGCTTAGAGGAGCGGGAGATCCCAGCTGGATCAAGAACAGAGAGGGAGAACAAGGAAAGAGAGACCATGATAAATGAAGACCCCATGGGAATAGGAAGAAGCAAAGTGCTAGAGAGGTCCCCAGAAATCTACAAAGATACCTCCACAATAGACTACTGGCAATGGTCGAGAGAAAGCCCAAACTGACCTACTCTGGTCATTGGATGGCCAAACACCCTAACTGTCATGGTAGAACTCTCATCCAATGACTGATGGAAGCAGATGCAGAGATCCACGGCCAGGCCCCAGGTAGAGCTCTGGGAGTCCAATTGGCGAGAAAGAGGAGGGATTGTATGAGCGAGAGATGTTGAGACCATGATTGGAAAAAGCACAGGAACAAATAGTCAAACTAGTAGAAACACATGAACTATGAACCAATAGCTGAGGAGCTGGATCAGGCCCTCTGGATAAGTAAGACAGTCGATTAGCTTGATCTGTTTGCGAGGCCCCCAGGCAGTGGGACCAGGACCTGTCCTTAGTGCATGAGCTGGCTTTTTGGAGCCTGGGGCCTATGCTGGGACACTTTGGTGTCCCAGGGTGAAGGGAGGAGGGGACTGGACCTGCTTCCACTGAATCTACCAGGCTGAGCTGAATCCTCAAGGGAGGACTTGCCCTGGAGGAGATGGGAATGGGGGGTAGATTGGCGGGGGAGGCAGGAGGACAGGGGAATCCATGGCTGATATGTATAATTAAATTAAACTATAAAATAAAAAAATAAAAAATAAAAAAGACACTGAAAGAGTCAGTGAATTGTTATGTAGATGCTGGAAGTAGGAACAGCTCTGATCCAGTTGTAGAGAGAAACCAGAAAGAGTTTGTACCTGGGCCATCAGGAAGGTTCAATCCATAGGAAACTGCTACAGACCGGATGATAGGAACAAGAAGGAGAGGCAAAGATAGTGCTGAAGTTAAAAACAGGGAGAGAGTCAAAGAAGAGCAGCACCATCCAAAGACCCAGGGATGTGAGCAAGGGAAGGGTGGTTGGTATTTGAGACATGGTGAGTCTGAGCTACCAGGAGAAACTGAGACTGTCTTCTTTGGTAGTGGTAGGGCAGAATACAATAAAAGCAAAAGGCAAGAAAGCTGGGAAGAACATCAAGAGGATGAAGTGCCAGGATAGAAATGCTTCCAGAACTGTGGGAGCCCGTTTTCAGGTTCCTAGTGGCTTTACTCTGCAGGTCTGCATAAAGAGGATGACTGGACCACAGGCCTGAGTGCAGGTGTCTGAGATGGTCTGCACTTGGCTGTGCTGAGGGGAGGTCTTTTGCTTCTAAAGGTCTATAGGGTGTTTCTATAAATACCCTAGGGCAGAGACAGTCAGGGCCCATTGGAATAGGTTCCAGGCCCTCTCGGGGCTTTTCTGTATTTTCTATCTGCTTATCTCCACAATCTAAATCATCCTTCTATCTAATATTTCCTGCTGCCTGCACTCAAGAAAACTCTGGGGAACTGTGGGGTTGGTGGGTAAACACCCCACACAGAACAGTACCATCTTGAGGTACAGTGACATCACACAGTTCAACATTCTCTTTGGGTACCTAATGGTCAATGGGATCTACAAGAAAACTTCAACTAGGTGGGAACAGCAAATCAAGAAATAGCAAAGAACCAGGGAGACTAGACGAGTGCCTATGTGTGCCCCGAGTCATAGCAGGAACTGTATATGGATCATCAGCTTTACCCCTCTTAAATACCCAACACAGTAGGAGTTAACAGAATTACATATTCAGAGCATTCTCTGAAAAACCTAGCAATGGAACACAAAAGCTAGCAAAAGAAACCGATCTACAAGGTCATATTTGCCTGTGGAGTAAAAAAAAAATAAGATGAAATAAAATAAAAGGCCTCTCATGTATATTTTGATGTAGTTATGGAGATATGAAAGCAGACGTGAAATCAGATAGCAAGGAAAATGATACAAACTGGGAGGGGTGGGGTGTGGAAAAGTCTGACCAGCCATAGTGGCTAAAGTATTCATCATGGCAAACAGATCCCAGTAGGTACATATTCATTCTCTCTCCCTGTCTACCCACACACACTATCTCTATAGCCTCCTCCACACACACACCTTTCTCTTTGTCTCCTACAAATATTGATCAGAAGAAAATCACAAAACCATGTTAATCTTGTCGATTAGTCCCAGTACAAATGGGTGCCATAGATAACACCGTTTGAAGGCTGTTATTGCTTATTCACCTGCACAGCTGCAGTGGCTAAAGAATCAGTTCACAAGATCACTAATGTAAACACTCAAGTCTTCACTCAGGTCATCACAATTCTAGTCTATCAGAATGGCTGTTGTGGCATACTCCAAGTAATAGACCAAACACGGGGTATTAACATGAAAAAGAAAGACTTGGGCATTAGAAATCCTCCACTCACTCTTCCCACCCTCTACCACAATTCATTATCAGCACAAAATTATTCTTAATTATTGCCACTGTCACTCATAATTGCACTAACCAAAAGACACATAAATCACCTCATTTTTCTCAGCCAGCTATTAAAACCATACTTGATAGCAATGAGCTATTTTATTAGAAATGCACAGGAAAAAAATGTTAGCAATTCTGAGCTTGCAACAAACCCTAATAACAACAGTTCCTTTGGCTTTACCAACCCATAAATCTGTGAATACTGTTTGACATTTATTGAACATGAATAACATTCCCACGTGCTGTTCCAGAGGCTTAGCCAACGTTCTAGGGAAATGACTTAACTCACACAGACTTGGAAAGAGTCACCCTGAACCAGTATTTCCTCATACCAATTGCCCTTCCTCCCATTCTCATCAGATCAAAAACATACACTTTCTAACCGTCCCCAAGGTAACAAATGTATAAATCCAAGCCTAAACCATGCCTCTACACTTCCTAGCTGATGAGGTTAGAAAAATGAATCATGCTCCGACTTGGCTTGTCCCCTAGGAGATGAGAATAAAACCATAGTCGAGTCAAGAACTAAAAATGCTAAGCCAATACAATGCTAAGCAGACAATGGCCAGTAGACAGCTAGACACACACAGACACTGGCTCTTCAGTCACCATTACCTCCTGGGACAGGTGACATGAAGAAGTTCATCATTTACTTCCTTTAGATTTTGTATTCTTTCTAATTATCCCATCTGAAGTTAGCCAATTAACCTTGAAGGTTTTTTGCATTGTTTTTCTAATCCTCTGTGGCAAACAAGTATATACCAATTAAATCAGATGGTACCTCTATCAACAGTGGGTGGCAATCTCAAATGTCCTCTGCTCTGCCGTCCTGTAGTGATTTTTAGAGGAATGAAGGTGGCAATTGTGATGGTTCCACAGAGCCATCCTTTCCTCCACTTAGAGTAGGCAGCCTAAACAGGACGCTGGCAGTCATTCCATTAACCAAGGCATCAAAGAAACTCATGAGATCTATGTATGGCATGGTCATATCTAAACTGGGCTTTCTTGGAAAAACAAGTAGGATTAATAACCACATTAAAGACCACATATGACCTGCCCAAGTCATTCCAGCAATCTCTGCAGGCAAGAAAGTGGAATATGGCCTTTTCTCTCTCCTACCAACCTGCAACCCCAGAAATCTGGAGGACAGTAGGTCCCAAGAGTCTCAGAGCCTCCGCCTCCTCCTCTTAGTGTCCCTGACTCCGCACAAGCACATGCCTAAGTAGCACAAACCAGACCTCTCTTCTGAAGCACAGCAACCACCTTCCAGTAACACTAGCAGTAAAGATCAGGTACACAGGAACATTCAGTAGGTAAAAGCCGCATGTGGCCATTCTAGCTGTTTTGAACAAGGACAAGGTTGGGCCTGTGAGATTTGTAATAACCAACTAGCACACTGGTCCACATCTTACTTGGGGAAAGCAGAAACCAGAGATCTGAGCGACTCAACAAATGACCAGGTAGTAGCTCAACCAGGGGGTTGTTGCAACTCCTCCAAATACAGGAACAGTCCCTCACATAAAAAGTTCTTGCAAAACCAAACTATCCCCATTCTCACAGTAACTACCAATCATATGGTTAATACTTCTTGAGGACAAAAATCTTTCCTCTTTAATTCCTACAAAGATAGAGTGTTTTAGTTTAGTTAACAGAAAAAGGAAAACAATTCAATGTGAAGACAAAAGCCTTCAAGGAAAAAAATAATAATACAGTTTTTAATTTCCTTTTCAATACTTTCCCTTTCTATTCCATTATTTCCAACCATTTCAGAACTGACCAGAAAGGATCCTATTTCATCATGTACTTATTGGATGTAAAATAAACAAAGGAAGAATAAAATTGTCAATTCATAATGCCTCATTTCATAATACACATGGCAAGAAAAATTAAGTGTGTAAATGCAGAAGAGGACAGAGGGCAAGAATAAACCTCAGAAAGTATTTTTTCTTAAGAAAAACAATAGAGATTTATGTACAACACTTTTGATTTTTTTCTTCTACTGAAAAGAGGGTTTTTTTCCCCATACAATATATTCTAATTACTGTTCCTTCCCCTCTACTCCTCCAAGTTCCTTTGGTTTTAACAGTCAAGGCAGTCCCAGGCAGGTCCAGGCTGAGTACCAGGTAAGGAGCTATTTCATGTCCTAGAAGAAATACTGATCACCTCACAAAGCAAAGAACCTAGTCCCTTGCAATACAGTATGTAGCTTTTTCCAGAGTAAACCATCTACTGTTCCTGCTTCTGGCTTTGATAGACTAAGAATGAGGAAGGGAACAAAGACTAGGAAAAGCAATTATGAAAAAAATCCAATATGCCTAGACAAGAAGGCACACAGCACGAACTAAATGACATATTTAAAGAATAAATACCCATACCACTTCTTGGATGCTAAAGGAGTACTTAGCTAAGGAGAGCTGGCTTGTTGGAGCATTTGCGAGGTACTGCTAGAATTCCTGTGTACATTTGCAGATCTAGCCCTCACCTGGTCTTATTATCACTCCTGTTTTGGAGATGAGAAAACTGAAGTATCTTCTAAACTTGTGTCTCCCAGAGAGTAAGGCATAGCCAAGGATAAACTTCTACATTAACTACAGTGCCCGTAATATTTAATCTATATTATATTTGTCCCCTCCTTATCATTATCAGCTGGTGAATGTGGTGGCAGGTCCTAGACCCCAGGATTCCTGGCTGTAGAGCCCAAGTTATTAACCCCTACTCTACACGGCCACCTACTCACTCTCACTGGCCATGCAGCCTGACCTCTACACCAACACCACAAAATGTACACATGCACAGGGCTTCAAGCAGAGCCTCACACTACCACCATCAACAGTTAAGAGGATCACGTGCAGAAGGCTCCTGGACCAAAGTAAGAAAACTAGTGGTCAAGGATGTGAAGCTAACCTAGATCCCAAACTAATAAGCAGCCCACACAGCACTGAACTTAGGTATATTGGAGGGTAGCACCTGAGCTCTCAGTCCCTCAGCAGAAGCAGGGCTGTCATCAAACCATGACCACAGGACACAGGACATTACCACACAACCAACAATGGAAGCCAGCTACATCAGGTGCTGGGACAAAGCCATGGACACTCCTTTCTCAGACCTCACCCAGCAACTTCCTACTTTGCATAAAATAGAAAGCAGCACAAAATCCCAGACTCTGTTTTCTTGCTCTCGGCAGATGCAAGTAAAGTGAGACCCTTAGCAAGAAGCTCAGTGACCATAGATGAGGTGGCAATTGATATGCAGAGGAATAAGATGAAACACTGAAATGCACAGACTCCAATGATACAGTACAGCAATGAGACACACAGGGAGAGGCCTGACTCATGGAGAAGAGCAGGCTCCTGCCGCAGCTTCCTCTGGTTTTAAAAAGCAGGTACATGCCCAACACTTACTCCAGGTTTTTATCAAGTATTTAAAATTGTTTCAGGAGTTGGCAATTGCAATCACACCCGACACAGGTGCTGGTGAAGACAGCAGAGAGGACTAGGGATGATCTGATCTTCAGTCTAGTTGCTACATCATACCCAGGGTTGAGGCCAGAGACTCAAATGACTTGCTAAACAGCAGGGGTCTCCAGGAAGCCCTGTCCATCCCACTGCTAAAATTGTCTAAGAACAAACACAGTGCGAAGTCAGATCATCCTGAAGAGGTCTGGAGGACCCCATTCACAACCTGTCTGGTTTGCTCACCAGGACAGCCCTGGTGCCTATGGAAGGTGGACACTCAGGAAATTGCTATTGAACAAATGAATGCTGCTGTGTGACTCTAAACAAATGACTGTTCTCTTAAATTTTCATCCCCTACTCTGTCAATGGTATGGTGGTTATTCCCATGTAGTGGAACTGTGGTAAGGGCTCGAGTTAACGATGTCAACCTCACCTAGGAACTTGCTACCTCAGGACAATGGTATGGCCAACATTCAGTTTTCTAGAAATTTGGCTAAGGATGCAGCAACCTGTTCTCCAAAAACAGAAAAAACCCACTGGCCTGTCAAATGCATGGAACACAAATTCAACAAATATCACACTCCCTTCCGCTCAAATTAATCCCTAAATTCAGTATCGTGTCACCGGTCTTCAAGACGATGTGGGAGAGTTGTTGTAGCTTTGTCAGGAAACCAGAAGGGACTCTCCTGGCTGGCAATTCCATAATCAAGCTCGCTCTCCTGGCTGCTCTCTCACCACCTCTCCACAGCCATGGGATCCGAGCTACATACAGATCTCCTCAAGGGCCAGCACAGAAGACAGGTGGAGACGCAACACCGTCACCGGCAGACTTAACCGTGTCTGAGCAGAAGCCCTACCAAGGACACAGATAACAGACACTTCCTGGCTCAGAGAAGTTTCCTCCTCGATACTCTGGAATCTCATCTGGACAGAAAGGCCTTTCAGAACGTCTCCTAGAATACGCCCCTCCCTCGCCACTTCTCACCTTATCCTTACCTTATCCTTTAGTCTCTGTGACCAATTTAGCTTTATTTAAGAACTAAAAAGTCCTCAATGTCCTGGGAGGAAGTACCATCCCACTAAGGAAGTACAAGAGAGAAATAATGATCCTTTGTACTTTAGGTAGCCTGTGGACAGGGAAGAAATTAAATCAAAGGAGCCAATTCTCCTTTCGTAAAGGCCAGGCAGTCTCCAGGGAGAAGCATAGGCCTCGTCCTGGGCAGGGCAATGAGAAGTAACCAGGCCTAGACATCTCTATGTGCCCGTCACCAGGCCATACCCACCTACCTCCCTTAGAGTCTCCCCCTGAAAGAGCAACAAGCCCTCCTTAGTCAACAGCAAGATGTAAAGTAGTAAGACTTAGTAGATACCATGTCTGGATACTGTTGGGAGCAATTAAATATGTTAACTGATTTAAATCCTTAGGAGGCAGAGCTGTAGTTCCCAAAGTCACAGGGACAATAGTGTTCTTCAGCACTACTTCAGTTAGCTGAGCCCACTTCCCAAGCTTGCTGCAGAGTACGGGTGTGTCTTGTTCTTGGAGGGAAGTTTGGAACACAGACTTCACTTACAGGAGACATTTAAGTATAAAGGAAGAAAGGAGCCCATTTTCACTATTTACTAGTAAGAGAGTATCAGCCGATTTCTTTAGGAAATATTTAACATATGCAAGAGTCACCCCAACTCTTAAATTATAGTTCCTGTGGGCTGGGATGCAGCTCAGAAAAAGCAGTGCTTGCCTAGCACACAGAAAGACCTGAGTTTGATATCCAGAATATAAACCAAGCATGGTAGCAAACACACGTAATCTCTGTATTCAGGAGGTAGAGGCAGGAGGTTCAATAGTTCGAAGTCATCCTTGGCTTCACATACAGTTTGAAGCCGGTATAGAATGTATGAGACCAAGTCTCAAATTTTAAATAAATAAAGTTCCCAAATACCTAGACCCTCCTGTGACACTATAGGGGCTCTGTTAGTTAAAAGGGTCTCCAAAATCACATTGCTGTCAGTGCATTGTTCTTGGATCATCCATCCATGTTTATCTGATCTGCAATCCCACCAAGGCACTGTTACGAGGACCACTTACCATGGTGTCTCAACAAGGAGACAGTGGCAGCCAATAGCTTCCCCTCTCTCCCCTGACTGTGTAACCAGTTTCTTTCTAATCCTACTGGCTCCACACTTCCTAGCACCAGAGGCCAGAAGCTGCACATGGGTAATAATTTAAGGAATCACCTGTCCAGCTCTCCTACCAGGACACCCACTCTGGGGCTTTTCACAGCTGCTGATGTGAGGGCTGCAGCCCTGTGGGCTGTCAGCTACATCAGGAGGGACTAGGACCTCTGTTCCCCGACACTTCCCACTCTGTCCTGCCACAGAGGACAGATGCTTGAGAGGAGACACCTTGAGAGACTACTATCCCAGGGGCTCAGCAACCTGAGGATTTTCGAAAATCCCCATTTTGGCAAATAGAGCTCTGTTCAGCGAGCAATAATATACTCCAGGAACCTGGCTATGAAAGACCCAGAGGGGAGGCAAGCTGAAGCCAGCATACACCAAAAAACACTTCAAATGGCACGCAGTACTCCACAAACAAAAAAATATGACGTGGAACTAATCATGGAGTCTGTCCCAAAATGTGTGTGAGTCATACACAGCACAAGACAACAGGAAATTATGTGAAATACTCCCTGACTATTTACAATACAAAAAAAAAAATGTTCTGTATAAACTACAAAAAGAAAAGTCCTTTTCAGAGTTACAAAGAAGGTATCCAGTTTTAGACAGACTCCAGCAAGGCAGGCTTTAAGAAAGAACAAATCATTTTGCCAAAAGCAGTGGAGAGATGAAACCTAAGGCAAAGTGCCTTTAAATAACCACCAGCAAGCTACGAGCTGTCACACGCAATTACTACTGTCAAGTGCATGGTAACGTGCACACCGTGACATCTCCATTACAATAAGACAGCAGAACACCGATTTTCAAAATAATATTTCGAATAAGCCTCTCAGTTCTGGTCTTATGGAGGAAAACAAGATTCCCCCCCTCCCTGTAGCGACACACACACACACACACATACACACACACACACACACACACACACACACACACACACACACACACATTCCCCCCTCCCCGTATTGATGAGCAATTCTTTGAAATCTGATTCTGATTTGAAATACTGATTCTGGCAAGGTGACTCAGTTTGTTCCCAATACAAAGAGAGCGATGTCTAAGGCCACAGAGTTCCTGCAGCCAGACCTTGGGGTAGACACTGGAAGAACTAGGAGTGTAACCAGCCACAGTGCCTTCTCTTCTGCAGAGAAGAAAAAGAAACACCCAGAAGGGATGGGCTTCTGCATGGCCCCCAAAAATCCCATGCTTCCTGAAGGTCAGTGCCATGGCCTGAGGAGAATGCAATGCTTGTGTGTTTAGCACAAGCACTAAAATCATCTAACCAAGGATTAAATGCTCAGCTCCACCTCCACTAGCTGACTGGCACCAGTCGAGTTACTTCATAAGTTTGCTCAAATGAAAAATGAGAAAGCTGACACCACCTGCTCCATAAGGTCATTGAGAAAATTAAACAACAGACTGTCAAGTGCTGAGCACAGTGCCTGCCTATCTCGTAGACAGCCCTCAAAAATGACAGCTGCCACTGCCAGCACCATCAACACGTCAATAAAGTGAGAGCTCAGAGGTGGACCAGTTCCCTTGCTGATTCCTACTTGACTTACTCATTCAGCAAGTACTCACTTGCCCCCCATTTGCTGAGCACCATTCTGGAGGTTAGGTGTGCACCAAGCCCTAATATGGTGGCGACATGTCCATGTAACCAATATGGCCCCTAAGGATGTGGACCAATACTAAGCATATGTAACAAAGAGTACAAATACCTAAATTGTAATTTAGAATGGATTTAAATTGTAGCATGGGCCAAGTAAGCCTGTCTCTCTCTCTCTCTCTCTCTCTCTCTCTCTCTCTCTCTCTCTCTCTCTCTCTCTCTCTCTCGTGTGTGGAGTACTACATGATATCTGCTCCCTTCATAGGTCTTACACTGACATTCAATCCTGTAGAGTTTTCTCCTACAGAGAGCTAATGTGCACCAATGAGTTCAAGTTCAGCATTAGCTAAAGGAGCTGTCAGATCAATACACACTCGAATGAAAGCAGCCTACCCCATGAGAGATGATCCGAGTCAGTGTGTAAGTGGCCAGGAATCATACAAGCACAAACACTAAAGTACACGAACCCCCAGCTGGCTGCATTTATCAACTGTGAGGCTGAGTCATCAAGCAACTCTCCGGGGAAATGTAAGACTACACGGCCCTATTGCCGACAACTCATCAAAAAAGTTGGTGCGATGCAATGAAGCATGCGCCAATCCTGGCCAAAAGACAAGACAAGAGAGATAAAAGACCAGCAATGACTTCTCCAAGGTAACCACGATAAGCTGAGGAGTCACAGCCATCATTTACATCACAAGAAACTCAAAATGGAATGCTTTATTGGGCAAGGGAGAGCAGGGTGTGTTTGACAGATAATATTTTATCACCTCCAACTTTTTATTTCCCTCAAAGGGTTAGGTCAGTTGGCAGTATATGGTTAACCTAATAGCTAATTAGTATAGGTTAAAATCTTTAGCTATCTAGGTATGACTCAATTTATGATCAGCCAAGCACCAATATATAGAAGACAAAAACAAGAACTATTCTTGGAAGCACCCTATTTTCTAAATAGGGCTATGAGGAAATATGGCTTTTCCTTAAAATTCTTAACACAGAGATGCTTTGGAAACTGACTCTCCAGATGGGGAAAGTTAATCAGACCAAGTATGTCTCAAATTTTAATGTTCAAGCAAATCACCTGAGTATCTTGGTAAACCTCCAACTCTATGGGGACCAGATGGAGAACATGACTATATTTCTAAAAAATCCCCCAGGTGGTGCTGATGCTGCTGGTCCATGAACCACACTTTAGAAAGCAAAGAAACTCTGACCATCCAACCATAGTCTAGTGATGGAACATTCTCTTCTTATGAGGCAACCATTCAGGATTACAGATGGCTCCAGGAATAGAGTAGAAACCAAGGGCTAGATTACCTTAAAAAAAAAATACAAATATGCATTTGCAGGTGTAGGTTCAGATACATGAAACTTCCAACTCTACTACATACAGGCCACTGAAGAAGCATGAATTCCATACTGGTAAGCTCTGCCTTCAGAAGCCTGCCATGTACTACTGCCAACCCCAAGGGATGAGATGGAAGGATGCATGCCTTTGACCACTCTGACAAATGTGTAGGCAAGTCACCTTCTTACCTTTGGCCCATGGTAACACAGTGGACCCCTTGAAGATGGGGAGGGGCTAAATGGTTAGAGAACACCACAACTCAGAGCTCTGAAATCTGGCTCCAGCATATAATCCTCTCATTTTTTGATTGAGCTCCATCACAAGGAACTTCCTTTCTATTAAATAGCATCCTGCCTGTCCTAAGCAGACAGAGGCTGCTCAAGTCCACCGTGTCCTGGCACAGCCTTCCGGTGAATCATGAAGTCTAGCCTAGACCTAAGGGCAGAAGACTAGCCATGTCAGCTCTTACATTAGTTAGGCTTAAGGGTTCTGTTATGAGCAGACTCTGTTTCATAGTTCCTGAGAAGGTAGTGAAAATGCATAATGTTGTACCACACACTTTGAAGTGACTTCAAAATGTCTATTTATCAGTATGTTTTTATCATTACATCTCTATGAAAATGAAGCAACCAAGCATCATTCGGAAGAAAAGGTTTCTTTCATTTCTGAATCGAAAGGCCAAGCCCAATTCTATCTGCCCCACTGCCACACAGATTTAATGCCTGCTGTCTGAAAACCATACTTGTGGCCTCCACTGCTGCCCACAAATGTCTCTGGCTGCCTTTTTTTAAAAGATATTTATTTTATGTGTATAGGTATTTTACCCGCATGTGTGTCTATATACCATGTGTATGCAGTGCCTACAGAGGCCAGAAGAGGGTGTCAGATCCTCTGGAACTGAATTAGAGATGGTGGTGAGCCATCATGCAGGTGCTGAGAATCGAACCCAAGTCCTCTCTGAAAGAGCAGCCAGTGCTCTTAACCACCAAGCCATTTCTCTACCTCCCTCTAACTGCCTTTTAACAGCCACCGTGGCCAGACATATTTTCCTCTAACACCAGATCTAAGATTATCCAAGCCTTCAGCTCTTGAGTCTCACTTTGTTCTTTTTTAACATGTTGGACAAAAAAGAACAAACCCAAACACAGTACAGCTGTTCAGAGAAAAGAGAACCACCTTAATAAAAATCCCTTAATAATTTGTAATCCAATTTTATCTGGCAACATTTTGTCCAAGTATCTCAGAAGCTCTTGACAAGAACATCTTATCAGGATCCAAAAATAAGCTAAGGATGTTGGAACAGGTCAGAATTGGATTCTCAACACTCAGGTCTTTGAACTAAGTAATGCTCCTCAACATGAGGTCCAAGAATGGCCTGTCTGTCACTTACAAGTTTCTGATGTACACATTCAAGGCTGCCATTCCAAATGCCAAATCAAAATTGCTCAGGAAGGAAACTGAAATTTTTAATGAAGTTCTCCAGAAAGTCACAACGCACATTAAAATGCTAAAGCAAAGACATATCTACCCAACCCAGGAAAGAAAAATATAGGCAAACAAGTAATTACATGTAAGATGTTACCCACAATTTCAAGGGCTTCCATATGGGAAGTACCCCCATTAGCTCACTGAAGTCCACTGGTCTAAGCACTTGCCAAGTTCAATCCTCCACATCCTATCTTTTCTTTTCAATCAAGTCCATACTGCTAAATTTTTAACTCATTCTCCTTACATGTATTATGAAAGCAAATTTCATATTTAATAGATGTGAAGCAGTGGGTTTGATCTCTACTTTGTTTCATAAATAAATGTTAATTGTCAACACAAAATACTATCACCACACCACCTCCCATATCACCTATATCAGAGTACTCCCTCTCTTAGGGATTCGGTGTGTCACCAAGATATCTGGAACCATGGCACTTATGGCATAGGATGGACGGGTGGCTATTCTGAAGAACTCCAGAAGAGTTCTTCATATACCTCTGTCTGCATACTGCTGATAAAACAGGTTACAGAAAAGACAAGAACTGTGCCACTGGTAGAGATGGCAGCCTGTCCAGATGCCTGGATCAGTCTGCTCACCCACCCCAGCCCAATCTTCTCACTATATGGACCAGGGTAGACAGCCAACCTAGCTGAGCCAGTCTGCCTCTCTTCAAAGAGTTTGTAATTAGGGCCCAAAGGAGGTTGTTGATTGATGTGACCACACAAACTGAAGGATTTCTGGGTCTCTTTCTGCCTTAAGCACATACTGAAGCAGAAGAGGCTAGTCACTATGGGCCCATGTGGAGATGGCAGCAGCACCAGAAGGAAAGTACCAACAATCTGAGTTCCTGACTGTCTCACTCCAGTTCTAGACCAGAGTACTTCTTGTCTTTGTGATGCATGAGATAGCCCAGTATTCCATCCCTGGCCCTGCTTTGGGTGGTTTGAGAACACAACAGCTCCCTGCAACCGAATCACCCCTAACTACAACTCATTGTGATGTTCAGTTTGGTTACCACAGATGACCAAGTAAAGTTAAAGGACACTTAGGGCCAAGATGGGTGTCCTTCCTAGACATAGCCTGAGGGAGAATGGAGCTTGAATAGGGCACGGAAAGAGGATTCTAATGAAGGTTCCTCCACACTACTCCAAGTGAGAAGTACAGGAAAGAGGAGCTGACTCAAGGTTACCTAAAGTTCCTCCCTCCAGGGGATGGGCAGAAAAAGTCAGAAGCTAACAGACACCTTGTTAATAAGTGATTTCATTTCACATTCCTAAAAGCTCAAATGTGGTTACCTTATTTATACATAAGGACACTAAGACTCGGAAATTTTAAGTGACTGCCGTGGCGGGTGGTGGTATAGCTAAGAAACAGATAATCCAAACCCCAGATTTTGAGCTCTTAAGCATCATGCTACCTTGCCTTACTAGTCAAAGACAATTTAAAAAGAAAAAAGAAAAACACCTCCAGAAAACCTACTCTCTGTGTGACAGCACAAGGTGTAGCCTCTGAGTCCAGCATTGTTCTCATGTTCAGTCTCAACACTCAAGAGGCTGAGACAGGAGAATCACCCCAGATTGAAGGCCAACCTCCGCTATGTAATTCCGGACCAGCGCCAACGACACATTAAAGCCCTGTCTCAAAACAAACAAGCATACAAAAGTGCAGTCACCAAAGCAGTATCCCTACAACAGTAAGGAGCAACCTGCCTCCTGGGCTAGTTCATGACTCCAGCCGGCAGCACCACACCCATGGGCACAGCCCCAAGAAAGAAAGGTGTGCAGGGGTAAAAGGCTGAGACGCTGTGCCACCCTAACAAGACATGCTGTGGCTGACTAGGACTAGCATCTGTGGAGCCGGTATGGGCCCAGGCCACAGACAAGAGACAAAATTAGAGTGTCCGGTTTTTAAGCAGTAATTGGTATATGGCATCCTTTTCTGTGGTCCCACATCAGGTAGAAGAGAAGACTTCCTCCCAGGCCAGGCAGAACTAAATGAGTCTGCCAAGAGCCAAGCTGTCAGAAGTCCTAACAAATGCTGGAAACGAAACCACATTGGGGGGTTGGGACAATACGATATGCTAAGAAAGAGGAAAGCAAACCTCAGCCACAGCCTCAGAGCCCATTTTGATATCCCTGGGATCCCTCTGCTAAATCCGGAAGCCTAGAGCAGACAATTAACCTGTCAAAGTTCACAGGAAACTTAAAACTAAACTGCTGACCCCTGAAGTTCAAACAGATCCCAAGCTTTGTCAGGAAGTTTTACACAAGGCACCTGAGCGTTTCAGTGTTGGTCCAGCTAGCTGACCCGCGCAGAATGATGTTCACACATCTGTCTATCTCTATCTCTGCCATGGTAGTGAACAATGCATTCTGACAGGCATAAATGACCCTCTTGGTCAGCACTGAGGTAGGCACTCACGGGAGGTTACTCTGTCCACACCACCTCTTGAGAGGCAGCACTAGCTGGAGCTACCTGGGGCTGAGGAAGCAGTCAGGGTCAGAAAACAGGAGTAACAAAGATGCCAGGATGACATGGCAATCCAGCCCCAAGATCCATGTCCATCCAGAGGCACTTTCAAGAACCAAGGCTCTCACAACTCTATCCTCTCAGTGGCTCCCCCGACCCTGTACTGCCCACTTCACGCGGCTCCTTTTTCCAGTATCTTATCTCAAAGGAAGACATCCCCCCACCCACCACCTCCCCTTGTTCTTCCCACACTCTTTTTCAGTCCCGGGTTCCAACAATGACTCTAGGAAAGTGACATTCGCTGCTCTGCCCTTGGCAACTCCTGTTCTTCCAGCTGAGCCACAGCACCTGAACTCCATGCTGTGCTGGCACCTCCATCCTAATGCCTCCCCACCCACCTGAACTCCTTACTTCTGGCACAGAGAAGAGAACTATCATTCGGTGAACTTCCTGTACTTGCCAAGCACCATGCTGGGCTCTTTCATGTTCTTAAGTGCCAGAGATGTAAAACCCCGCCATCCTCTCTGTCTCCCTCCAAGTCTCATCAATGTTTTCTCCTCTTACTACACAGCCTCTCCTAGGATTCCACTGAGGCCCGCTTCTTCCCATACTGCCTGGTCTGTCTTCGTTTATCATTCTCTGGAGGGCAGGGCAGATTCCCATCACTGAGCTGCTCAAGACAAACCTATGCCCCGCTGTTCCTACAAGCTGACCCAAGTACCTTGTCTGATACTGGAGAGCTGCCACCACCTGGCTCTGACGTACATTCTAACTTCCTACCCACCACTCACTTCCCTGCAAGCCTGCTGGACCCCAGCCAAATCACATGATTCCCCTTCCTTGGCAGCTCGCTGAACTCTCCAAGCCCTTGTTCACATAGTTCCTTCTAGCCTGCATGCCTTTTCCTCCCATGTCTTCAAACCTGACACACAAACACTCTCCGGTGTCCTAGGAGATACAGAGAAGGCATTGTCTACAAGATGCCTATGCTTCTCCCACAGTGAAGAATGACTCTATCTGCATGCAAGCTTTAGCTTCCTTCATTTACTACTCTTAAAGTACTATTTTAAGTGTGTTCTATTAGACAGTGGTAAATCCCTAGTGGTGCAGACTGGATGAGCTTTACCTCTGCACTCTCCACTGTATTTGATGCACCATTTACCTAAACAATACCCATATACTCAGCACACATACATACCCAGCATCTACTGTGCACCATGATGCTGCTATAATGTGCTCAGCATTATGTGGGGGAACCACAAAAAAAAGCATAGGTCCTACCTTCCTGAGTATAGTGATCAGTTTTAATTATCAGCTGAAATAATCTAAACTCAACTGGGTAGAAAGTCTTAATAAGGGATTCTTTACATTGGGTTGACCTATGAGCATATCAGTAGGGGATTCTCTTAAATTAATTGATGAGGAAAGACCAAGCCTACTGTGGGTGGCACTATTCCCTAGGCAGGGGATCTGGAACTGTATGAATAGAGAAATCGAGCTGAGCACAAGCAAGCATACAGGTAACTATATGTATTCATTTCTCTCTTCTTGAGACAGTAGATGTGATGTGACTGGCTGTGTAAAGTTCCTGCCTTAACTTCTCCACAGTGAAGAACTGTAATCTGGAAGTGTAAGCTGAAATAAATCCCTTTATTCTCTAAATTGTTTTCTGTTGGGATATTTTATCACAACAACAGACATGAAATGAAAATACTGGGCTTCTCATATACAGACAGACAAATGTCAACCAAACTTTACCCAAGTAAGTGTATATCTGATAACACCTAGCTTTATGCTATAACAGAAAAGAATCAGGGTTGCAAGGAAAACTGGGACCAAAGGACCAGGAAGACTAGCTTGAGGAAGACATCCCCTGAAAGGCCAGCAATGAAAAGAAGTGGCAGAAGTATTCCAAGTCCTATGTAAAGACCCCGAGGACAAAAGCAGAGTCCAGTATGGCTGAAGACTATAAAGGAAGCCAGGGAATGATGCAAGATAGTGAAAGGGACATCTCAACTAAGGCAAGGAATGAATATGAATATATATGACCCTTACCAAGTAGATGCTTTACCCGCCAAACTAACCAACCTTACATCTATAACAAAACACCAACTATAATTCAAAATATACTTCTTTCTCATTTGAAACAACTTTCTCTTTAGGTGTAAGTGTTCCTCTCTTTAAAAAAAAAAAAAAAAAAAAAGATTAAAGTACATTTTCCTAGCTAGCATTAGAAAAGCCAATGAGGTTGGAACCTGGTAAAAATCATGTAATTCCATAAGCAACATAATGTCGATTTGACCTTGAACTAGAAGCTAGCAACTGACTGGGGAAATGGCCTGTCAATTGTCCTACCCTGGTAATAGGGCAGAGGCTACTAATTGCTGAGTATTGATAAAGGGTGCTACAATTACTACCTCACTGGATTTTCACAACATTCCAATATGACTTTCATTCCATTTTTCTTTAAATGAAACTCAGGGACAGAAGGACAGTTCAGTGAGTAAGGTTGCTTGCCACCAAACCTGGCAATCTGAGCTCGATCCCCAGGATCCACACGGTAGAAGGAGAAAAGTGACTCCTGAGAGTTGTGCTCTGGCCTCATTTGCTTGGTACATACACACTTATGCTTGCTCGCACATGTACACACATGCATGCGCACACACACTAAATAAACAAATTTTTTTAGAAGTAAAATCTCACTATGCAGCCCTGGCTGACCTGGAACTCACTATGTTGACCTGGAATTTACCAAGCTGGTCTTAAACTCAGAGATCTACCTGTTTCTGCCTTGGACTGCTTGGATATAAAAAAAGGAACCACCATGCCTGATAACAAAATGTAATTTTTTTACAAATAAAAATATAAAACTGAAGCTCAATTAGCATAAGTTCACCCATGTGAGAAGCAAAGCCAGGTTCTAGTCAAGTCACTGGGACACCACTTGATGAGCATCCTCCTTGTGCATCACAAAGAGCTACCCTGTCAATACTTCGGAATTCCTGCCCATTTTCTTACCCAACCTTGCTGCACCACGGCTCTAAGCGACTGAGTACCTACCATGCAAGTCAGAGATGGCATCGGGTGGAATGTAGTGGAACTTCTGCTGTCTGTTCCCTTCCTGTACCATGTCTCCCTCAAAACAGCCCAACTCTTCCTCCAATTTGAATAAAGATCAGTCTTCCAGGTCATCGCAATACTCAATGTCCTGAGAGAACAGGAACTGGAAACCAATGAATCTCCTTAAACTACATCGCAGCCAAAGTCAACAGACTCCGAGCCCCTCTTGCAGTACACTGAACCGGAAGCCGGGGCAACACAGGTTACCGGGAAGCTTTAGCTGTGGCTTTTCCAGCTCTTGACACATTTCTGAGTCTTGTCTGGAGGACAGTGTCACACTTTCACTGTCAACAAGTCCTTCTCCTAACAACTACCATTCTCCTCCCTCAAGTCCTGTCTGGAAGTAGCCAGGACACGGGGACAAATGAAACATGCTGGTTGTGTGTAAAACTGTCTGCCTACCTCCAGCCTAGCAAACCCTCCAGAGGATCAGTAAGCTGCCCTGAATCACTAACAAGATTTCATTAAGCCCTGTGCCCACACCCAAGTTCAAAGCCAGCCAAGTCCTCCCTTCTGTCCTCAAAGACTGGCTTGAGCAACTCAAGGTGCTAGAGTAAAGTCAGTGATTTACAACTGCATTCTTGAGACACACTGTTAAAGGCTCAGTTACATCATGTAAAATCCATACATCCTAACTCCCAATACCTCACAATATAACTGCATCTGGAAACAGAGCCTGGAAGGAAGCAATAAAGATAAGCTGCAGTCAGGTAGACCTTAATATGACCAATCACTTCATAAAAAAATTAATACAGAAATATGCACAAAGGAAAGACAATGTGAAGCCTCTGGGAGAAGGGGACCACCTGCAAGGCAAAGAGAAACACCTGTAAATAAATGCCCCTGCCAACAATAGATTGGGGGGGGGAGTGCACACACACAGGTATCTTTAGATCCCATGCAGCTGGAATTACAGGTAGTTGTAATAAAGAGAATATTTCCTTTTAAAAGTGAATGGAGTTAAAACACAGTTAAACTTCTCCATAAACAAGGACTCAGGCTTTTACTTGAAAACCTGTTTTAGCCCACAGTTGTGGTAGGCTTTTCCTGTAAAGAACTGTGTCAAACAAATGCATGCAGCAATTGTCGTGTCAGGATGTGTGCCCTAACAACCTCACACCGAGGGAAGGAAGGAGGAAACACTGCAGGGTGGGGGCAGGAGACAAGGGACCCTACCACAAAAGATTCTTTCCAAGAAACGTCATTCGGGAGATGAGACTGTCAACGGAACTGGACAGCTGAATGATGAGTAAGTGCACCCGAGTGGTGACTGGGAGTTTGGAGAATCCCGTGATCAAGTGAGGAGGCTGCAAGCCGTGAGAGATTCCTAGAGATTGAGAGGTTTCAATCACTAACAGCCAAGAAGCAGAGAGGAGGTTTCAGCCAGTTGCTTCTCAAGCTAAAGCAGGAGTGAAATAATCAGAGTGACTTGCCTTCCTCGAGCAATGCCAGTCACACAGGCATCATAAGCAAAGAGTCAGCAGTTATTAAGCAATGGCGGGGAGTCAGGCTCTGTGCTAACATGCTTCATACACACCAGCTCATTTACACCTCACAAGAACCACAGTCGATACATCTGCTTCTGCTTCTGCTTCCACTTAAGCAATACGTTCCATATAAGTTCTGCTTAGGAATGATACACTCCCAACCTCCTACTTGATATTTTCCTCTAGAGCCTATAAGCAGTGACTCAGGAGCAACAACACTTGTTAGATAAATGAAAAAGAGGCACCTTTCCTAAAAGAAAAAAAAAAAAAAAAAAAAAAAAAAAGGCCAGGCGGTGGTGGCACACGCCTTTAATCCCAGCACTCGGGAGGCAGAGCCAGGCGGATCTCCGTGAGTTCGAGGCCAGCCTGGGCTACCAAGTGAGCTCCAGGAAAGGCGCAAAGCTACGCAGAGAAACCCTGTCTCGAAAAACCAAAAAAAAAAAAAACAAGCCCGGGACTGAAGTCTAGGTAGTTGATGTCCAGAGCCCATCCTCTTGGCCTCTGCTTTCTACCCCACAGAGTAGAGACAGCTTGCTAGAGAAGTGGGAGCAAAATCACCTGGTTCGGAAAGAGTTGCGTCCACAACACACTGAACAGTGATTTCTTCACACTGAACGGTGATCTTCTGCCCTGTACTGATTCAGGGGCTGGTGCTTGTAGAGAAGAAGAAAGGGGCAGCCCAGACAAGTGCAGAGCACAGAGCAGCCAAGAACACCCCTCTCCCCGCCAGGCAACACCCCTGAAGTATCTTGCATACCAGGCTTGAGATACAGCCACTAATTCACCTTATTAATGGGAAGAGAGAGGGACAAAGGGCTAGAAGGGGTACGTACAATCTCATGACCCTCCTGCAGTCTGCTGAATCAAGATGCTACAATCTGCAATTCAACTTCTCCCCAAGCATGGCACCTATATAGATAGCATGGTGGTATCTGGAGTCACCTGAGGTGACACACAGACAATGGAATTTACATAACAAATTTTTACTTAACTTTCTCTTGGGGCAAATCAGACTAGCTATTTAGGAAACCAAGAATATCCTTTGAAAAATGATCAAAGACTCCTAACTTAAAAAAATATTAGGTAAACAATAGACTAGGTGTTACATCCATGTGGCAGAAAGTGATGGAAGTGATTAAAGCTGGGAAAATACTGGTTTCCTGGAACTTTCTCAGTTTCATGTATCAAATGTCCCCATCCTTGCAACTCACAAATCCACCCAGGTGTGTCATAGTTCAAAAGGAAGGGAGTTTCCAGACACGACATTTTCCAAATTTTCCACCAAAATTCCTTAATAAATGACTATATGCCAGAGGGAGAGATGAAGAGGGAGGAGGAGGGGCAGACATACAAACACAAAAGGCATGTTCACAAAAATGCTGTGTTGTTGACACCAGAGCTTGGCCTGACTCCGAAGCCCTGCCCTCTGCCTCGAGAGGGCTGGGACACAGAGCTCCCTTTGACACTACCCTAAGTCCCACTCCATTCTTCTGAGATGGCAGCTCAAACCAGCCCTGTCCAAAGAACTGCACTGAGGTCTCTGGAACTTGATCCAACAATAACACACAATGAGGCCTTCTCTCTCTGATAAAGCAGGAGCCCCTCCCAGACAAAAGTCAAGGCCCATTCTGAGAATGCCCTCAGCCACAAGAGGCCTCCTCCTCAACTTCCCTGCTTGAATTATTGAGTAGCAAGTAGACATGAGGGGTTCTAAAACAGAACAAAGTGGGAAAGAGAAACACCTTCACTCACAAATTCATGGCATCTTATACACGGGTGCAAGGAAAGGAAAGCCTCAGAGTAAAGCAGTTGAGCTGAGGATCTATTGGATGGTAGAGTGCATTCAGGAAGTCAGATCCCCAGTGTGACACAAAGGCAGTGTGGGGGTACACACCTGTAATCCTAGCACTTGGGAGGTGAAGACAGGCATCGTAAGTTCAAGTTCATTCTCAACTTTACAGTGAAAGCCAGTCTAAGATACTTGATACCCTATCTTAAGTGGGGGGGGGGGTGTCCAACCTTCTCATTAATCTAATACTTTGTACATTAATTTAAATGAATAAATGATATTCTAACACTCACAATGAAAGAAAGGGGAAAGGGAAGTGAGGAAACTACTGTCTGCACTGACCTAGGGCAAGCTCTATGAGAGCAGAGACTTGTCTTTCTTACACTGCATTCCCAGAGCCAAACACAATCTGGTACTCAGCAGAGACAACAAACTAGAACTGAATGAGTAAGACGAATGAATGGAGTGAGTAGAATGGACGGGTGAATAGATGGGGATGGCTGGCTGGTGGTTTGGGCAGAGTTGGGAGCAAGAATGACTGAGGTCATTCTTCACTTCCGGCTTAAGAACTAGCAACTATGTAAAGAAAGAGACCTAGGGATTACTTCTCCCTTTTCAGATCTACCCTTTACGGGTGGTAGATGGACAGGAGGACTTTGGGACTCAAAACCATCAGAGCTCATAGGTCAGCACAGTAAATGCCACCTGACTGTTCTCCAGGACTTGCTCTTACACACCAACTTCTAGTGTCTGGAACAAAGAGGAGCAGATTGAGTCTGGCAATACCAACTTGCATCAACTGATTGAAGGGGTCCCTCCTGCTAAGTTCAAAGTCCTTTACATCTTGGCTCTCTCTCAAGAGACTTTTATTTGGAACTTTTTTTTCCTTCTTTTCCTTTTTTTCTCTTTACTTATCTGCATTTTCTAATCATTCTATAATGAAGATAGATTACTGGAATAATAAAAATGCCTAACAGACTGATAAAATACACAAATAAGATCATTCAAAAAAGACACCGAAAAGGCATACTTTATAGTTACATTTTAACATTTATACATTACAAAACTTAACACTGTCATTTTATGCAATTGCAGTCAACCATGTCCTTTGAAGAACAAACAGTAAATCTGTGATTAAAAAGTCAACCCTCTGGAGTTAAAATGAGAACACTGGCCACCAGGCACTTATCTCATAAAAGGGAACAGCTATCTGATGGGTGGGGTGCCAGTATCAGGAAAGCACAAGGGCCATGAGCTAATAAGCCAGTGGTCATATACTGACAGTGCATTTGCTCTAACTCACTCACAAGAAGAAAAACTGGTCTGCATCTCCCCTCGTTCAGGCCAATAGTCTCCCAAAACAGTGCGAAACTTAAAGGAGAAACGGAGAAGGCCTCCCAGCTCTTCCTTTTCTGCTCCTCTTCCTCACTAGCATTTCAAACAGCCTGTGAGAACCTGAAGAGATCAGGTGAAAAGTCCCTGTTCCTTCCCAAGGGCAGGCCAGGAGGAAGCCACCAGCAGGTGATCCACACAATCCTGTCTTCTGTCCCATTGACAACTATATGCACCAGGGCAGGGGCGCTCACTCATATTAGGCTCAAGAGCCAAGGTTGTAATGCAGTATAAACTTGAACATTCCCCGGGATGTATCAACAGAAGGGGTATGGAGGGCAGCCAAGGCAAAGACTTCCCAAAGCTAAATCAATAGAGCCAGCTGTAGACAGAGGGCAGCAAATAAAGTGTGTAAGACACAGCCAGTCTAGCCTTGCCAGCTGCCCTGAGGACATTATTCAACAAGGTCTGTGAAATCTGTTCCCAGCTCTCTTCCCATACACCAGGCCTCTGCTGCCCTGCTGAACTGAAGTACTGGGCCTCTAGAATAAGATCTGGGGTAGAAACTGCTGGTGTGAGACACCCACTCTGGTTTATACAACAGACTGAGTTTGGCCCTTCATTGGCAGTGGGTTCTCATCCGATGACAAGTTCAGTAAACAAGCTGTTACATTCTCCTGACCCAAGGCTGCCTCACACAAAAATGAAACAACCACACCTATCTAACACAGCTGTTTCTAGAGTCAAATGGCATCAGCCTGCCCTGTGCGAGCTTAGTGAATCTCAGGCTTTGCAATTTCAAGCAGACTGCCACTGCTAATGTCATTATTAACTAGAGAAAACTGCTAAGTCTACTTCAGATCACGTTAGAGAAAAATCCCACCTGCTGTCCCAACCTGGAGAATGTGCATATCTATGGAAAGACTCTGCCCACTTAGGACTGCATGCACCTGCCCATCCCTAAACTCTCCCCTCACTGCCATTTCTCCATCATTGCCGGTTCTCCATTGCCTCCGGTCTCAGCCGATAACCATCCAGAGAAAACAACTGCTTACCCTGAGCACAGGCGATTGCTGGTTAGTCTGAAACACGCACAAGAAACCCAGCCTGAGCCTGCTTCTGGTTTCCTGGCATTCCCAACGGGGCTAAAGATGACATGTGCCCTTAAAATGCATGTGTTTTCGCAGGATCAGCTGTCCAGGAAATGGAACTGGAATGATGTGCTTGCAAGTATGCTTTCTTAATTCTGATATTTTTACTTACGTTTCACCCATCCATCTCCCTGGTTGTCCACCCTCCACAATAATATAAGAAAATAAGAATATAGACAAAGCCCACGGATCCGACCAAGTCCCTCCACCAGACTTTGGGACAGTGTTCCTTGATTAGGGACCTTCAATAACCAACTTCAACACGCCCTTGCACACATGCACACACCTGCACACACATGCAACACATAAAATTTGGATACCAATAATTTATTATGCCATATACAGCCATAAAAATTTATGTCACTGTCAATTTTTATTTGTTATCATATTTATTTGTGTTTGTGTGCATACGTGCATGCCATGGTATACATGTGGAGGTCAGAGGACAACCCAAAAGAGTCAGTGCTCTCCTTCCATTGCATCATTCCTGAGGATCAAAATCAGATCATCAGGCTCAGCAGCAAGAGCCCTTCCGCACTAAGCCATCTCACTGGCCCAATCGCTTACTTTTTTTAAAGAGCAGTCTCCACAGGCTAGGGATTGGTAAAGCAAGCATGAGGAGCTGAGTTCAGAGCCTGTAATCCACATGAAAAGCAGGTCATGGTGCTATGTGCCTGTGAAACCAGCTTTAGGGATGCAAAGACAAGTGGATCCCTGAAGCTCACTGGCCAGCCAACCTAGCCAAATCAATGAACCTCAAATTCAGCGAGAGGAGAGACCCTGTCTCAAAATCTAAAGGTAGAGCACAATCAAGGCTCAGTACCACTTCTGTATGTCCACTCTCTTGCCTAGAAAATCGGCTCATTAAACTGAAACTTACCATATGTGATAATGGTTCGAATCTGAAATGTTCCTCACCTTGTGCCTCCACATGTACTCATGGATATATGTGCACACCATATACTCCACACACATACAGAATACATACATACATACACACACATACATGCACAAGCACACACAAATTAAAAATAACTTTTGTAAAAAGCAGTTATGTAGTCTTATCCACTTCAAAATAAGAAAAATGCATTATTAGAATAAGATGCAGACTTCTGTGATTACAAGCTTTATGAAAAGCTCATTCATTATACACCAGTCTCTATTTTTCCCCAAGAGAACTGGAAAACTGATGGTGTAGAGAGGGGAACTGTTACTGTTCTAGCTGGACTGTCATCACTGGATAGTTCTAAAATGGCATTACAATTCTTGTGTCCAGAGCCAGCCACAGAAAGAGAAGCCTTCTGCCCCACCTGCTGATGATGCTGAGCTGAATATGCAGCAGCAACAGCCTTCTAGAAAAGGCTGGACACCAGGATAGCCTGGGATAACTCCTGCTGCTCTGCTAAGACCTTGGTCTCAAATCTGCCTAGCTCATCTCTCTGGATCTGGGATTTCACCCTAGGTCACACTTGCATTGCAATGCAAGTGCTGGCTGATGCAAACCTCATCTTTGCCATCTTCAGGCAAACCCATTAGGACATCCCCCCTTAGAAAACCTGCTTAAATTAAACGTAACTTTCCCATATGCTATGGTTTGAAAGGGAGATTCCCCCACCCTAGGCTTGTGTTTACAGTCCTTGTTCTCCAGCTGGGTTTGTGCTGGGGGCAGGGATGGGCTGTGAAGTCTTTAGAAGGAGGGCAGAGCTGACAGAGCAGATCACTGGGGAGGGAGCCTTTGGAGACTAAGCCTAAGCCCCTGTTCCAATAACTCTCTGCTTTCTGGTCAGCTCCCATGTGAGGAGTCTCTGCCACACACAGTGCCATAATTGCCTTTCCTGCCAGGCTGGACTGAGATCTTGATAAACTGTGGGCCAAAATCAGTCTTTCTTCCCTGAATTTGTTTCTGTTAGGCATCATGGTCACAAAAACACAAAGGTAGCTAATATACTATACAGCCCAGGAATTCCACTTCCAGTCACCTACCTGAGAGAAATAAAAGTCCTTTCACACAAAAAACTCATACTAACAAAAATAAAAGGGTCAGCAAGGTGGCTCAGCAGGAAAAGGCACTTGTTCCCAAGCCTGATGACCTGAGTTTGATCCCTGGAACCCACATAGTGGAAGAAGAAAATTGAGAACAAGTTGTCCTCTGATCTCTACATATGTGCCACCCATGGCATGTGCATGTGTGCACACACACACACACACACACACACACACACACACACACCATCGATAAATTAATAAATGTAAAAACAAAATTTAATAGAAATGATCTAAATATCTGTGAAGGAAATAAAAGGAAACAAAATGTGGTATGGTTCACAATGAAATATTAATCAGAAATAAAGAGGAATGAATTAGTAATAGAAGATATAACATATAAACTTGAAAAAGATATTGAACTACGTGAAAGAAACCAAACACAAAATACCACACAATATGATTCCATTTATGTGACATTCCCAAACATGACCAGCACACAATATACAGATTATGAGTTACCTGAATAAAAGAGTGAGACAAATGAGCAGGAAAGAAATTTCCATAATAATAATTGTCTTTAATTTGTTCAAAACCATGCTTTATTTAGAAACTGGCAGAATATAGTAGCTTTGTTTAGTGAGTGAGCTCATGAGGAAGTGGATGAGTGAATTTCCCAAAGGTCTCTCTGGCAAGCCTCAACCAGGTCCATGTTTCACTCTTGACAGTAAGCCTCAGAAAGCTATACATAGTTGTAATGTAATAGCTACCTGTGTACAGTATACACACTGGGTCAAATTCTCTGGATTAGGTTAGAACTGCATGAAACTGATGTTTTTATGGGTAGATGCTATTAAATAAATACTAAAAATTTAAATAATTAAATCATTTCAAATGCCTCAACCTAAGCAGATACTTTTAAGTCTGGCAGGTCTTAAGTGACACTAAGCTCTAGCACACAGTCCAAGTTCCCGTTCCCTCTTCACAGGCTCTTGCTCAGAAGGCTGCTGTGGGCTTACAGTGACAGTCTATGGAAAGCACCTACCATGGCTGTCACAGAGGAAGTTATTTAATTCTGTAAATTATAACAATTACTAACACACACTGATCCTATCTCCTGATGAAATTCCCAGTTATCAAGGATCAGGTCTTTCCATCTTTTGTACCTATGTGTTTCCTTGGCATGTAGTGTCCACAGGCGAGGCTTCCTATTGACTGCTAAAATGTGGGAATGCTTCCTTGGAGGCCACCAGAGACTCCTACCTGAAAACCACTAACTTCTCCTCAGTGAACTTCTGACATACTGTTGGAGGCTTCTTATGATTCCATTCCCAACATCTTCCTCTCCACAGGTATACACATAACAGCAATCCGATGAAGCAGAAGGAAGTATCATCAGAGAGATTTCCTTCTGGCTTATTTCTCAACAAAAATGCTTGGCTGCTGAATAACTAGTGTTTTGATGGATGGCTGGGGCATCTATGAAAACTCAGGTTTCTACTTGTAACAACAAACAGCAGGAGCTGTAAGCAGATGCAAGAAAATTATATGCCTACATTCTGTGTGAAATTCCTCAGTTCTTTTTGTAGATATCAGAAAGGTAGCCAAAAGACTGTAGACTCTGAAAACATTAAAGATGCCATATTTCACAAATAAAAACACAGAACAGTCATATAAATTTGAGGTAAACAATGAATATCTGAAGATACACTTTGAAAGTGTCCATTGTTTATCAAATCAAATTAACTGGGTGCCCTATATTTTATCTGGCAACCCTAGATTTAATCTGTTCCACAGATCATTTTTTAGTTCCCAAACATAATTTTTCATTTCAAATAACTATCCTTAAACCACAAAAGAAAAACTATGATAACCAAAGAAATAGGATGTCCAAAGTTTGTGACAGCATGTATGAGTCTACAGAATGAGGATCACATTGGGTCGGCCCTGCAGGAAGATGCAACCCACTGCTCCCTAACTTTGTCCAGTGCAGTACACCTAAATATTATTATCTCTATTTTTCAGGCAAAGAAATGGCAACATAGAAAAGATAGACCCAAGGTCTCCCAATGGGAATTTTAAAAATTAAGCTAGAGGCCTCTCACCAGAGTCCCCAGATGTAAGCCTACTGCTACTCTGATAGCTAATCCAATTTCCAATGCTGTGTTCATTATTATCCAAGAAAGCCATTAAGTTTTTCTTTTCAATGCTTCTATATAAATGAAACAGAGAAACTTCAATTACTAAACACTCCACAGCCATGCCAGCTGATGATCAGAATTTACCTTTCTCTTCCATTTCTGCCTCGTCTTATCAAATTCATAATTCATGGACATTTTCACCAAAATCCCACCAAAAGGACAAAAGAAAAACAAGAAATGATCAAATTTTAAACAAGCCATATATGCCTGCTAACTACATACAGCTCTGTTAAAGAGTGGCTAGGACCTAAGACTAGACTCAAGATTAAATTGGAACAATGCCATCTTCAACACATCCATGTATAGCCTTCATCACCAATGGTAACCAGTCTGCGCTAAAACTGGGGGAACTGTAGTCATTCCTGTAGAAACAAAACTCTCTGGACACGTGTTGTAAACAAATAGCTCATTCATATAGAAACTACTACAGAACAGCTTCTTTCCTCTCAGCTCAGCCTTTGGAGTAGCCAGGCATTAGTAGAAGGAACAGATTCTCTCTGATGAGCTTACTGGCCCAGGTTTTGCCCTCACTCCTCAAGGCTACTAAATCTGACCCATATGCTCACCAGTCTCACCTAAACACAAGGATAGTCTGTCCTGCCACACAGACAAAGGGTGGCACTAAAAACGACCATGACTAGCCTGTACTTTAATTAATATGCTTGAAGATAAAGTGTCCCCAGGGGTGTGAGCTTCTCCAGCCATGGGAGCTCAGGAGCAGCATTTTCATCCTCAGACTGCCTGAGGAAAATAGCTGGGCAGGGCAACATTCATCAAACACATGACGAGCCAAAGGCAGGGGGCGAGATATTCTTTATCATATTTGCCTTTGGAAAGCAATCCATCTCCTTGGTAACAGTTCTAAAAAAGAAAAAGAGAAAGGCGGGGAACGCTTCTACTAAATCTTATACCTTAGCAGGCAGCCTAGAAAATACTCATCATTCGGGTAAGGTAACCAACCATTTCTTGTTCTCATAGGATGCTTGTGGTAAGGGTGAACAAAAGGGGTGGCCTTTGTTTTGTTAGTTTTGTAAATTATTCCTTCTCTTTTTAATATTATAATCTAGTTACATATTCTCCCTTCCCTTCCTTACTCTAAGCCCTCCCATATACCCCTCCTTGCTCTTTTGCAAATTCATGGCCTCTTTTTCCATTCATTGTCATTACGTGTGCGTGTGTGTGTGTGTGTGTGTGTGTGTGTATGTGTGTGTGTGTGTGTGTGTGTTGTGTGTGTGTGCAACCCTAAATACATTAAATACAACCTGCTCAACTTGTATGATATTACTCATATGTAAGTTGTCAGGGCTGACCATTTGATATTGGATAACCAATTCATGTGTTCTTTCCTGTGTTCTCTCTCAACATTCCTTGGTTGCCTGTGGTTCTGTGTTAGGGTTGAGGCCTCCAGTGCTTTTCCTGTCCATATTCCCATGTCTGTTGTCATACTTGTTCAGCTCATGCTTAGACGGTCATCATGGTGAGACTGTACGGGTGTAGCTTGTTTTGTTCATTTTTGCCTGAAAGGGGCATCCATTCTTTCACATGGGCTTCATAGTTATACTATCTATAACATAAGAGATAGTGGCAATGTTGATGATATCAGAAGTTGATTTTGATCTGGTTGGTTTAGATTTTGATGTTTTAGTTTGGTTTGGCTGAGTTAGGTTTAGGTTTGTTTTTGGGGAGTTGGGGTTGGGGTGGTGGTTTTGAGTTTTTGTTTGGTTGGTTTGGGTTTTGTTTTGGTTTTGGTTGTTTGGTTGTTTGGTTGTTTTGTTTTTGTTTTAGACAGGGTCTCTCTATGTAACCCTGGCTATCCTAGAACTAAGTATATAGACTGAGCTGGCCTGGAACTTACAGAGATCTGCCTGCCTCTAGCGCTGGGATTAAAGGTATGCGTCACCATGCCCAACTTTGGGTTTGGTTCTTTGAGACAAGCATTCACAGAGTACAGGCTAGCCTTGAATACCCATCCCTCCTGTGTTGCCTCTTAAGTGCTGAGATTACAAGTGGACGCCATCATGCCAGGCTTTCTGAAGCTGCTCTGAGGAGTGAATGAGAACGTGTGCAGGGTATTGAAGGGCTGGTCCACAGGGTATCACCAACAGCCGTTAGCTAGGACTGCACTCTCACTGCTCCTCAGAGAGCACAGAGATTAACCTGGAGATGACAGGAGGCAGAACTGGGCTATGTAGTAACTGAAATGTAAAAGCCTATTTAAAAAAAATCACAGGTCTATCCCTACAGAACATATGCCAGAAAAGAGTTCTAAAAGAAACAAAAAGCAACTGGCTTAGTGCCCCTGATAAACTAAACCACACAGCCACCGTCTTGCAATTCAAGATGCCTCAGGAACCAGAAACAGCTCCTGCATGAGCTGGTAATACACACCAACAAGATGGGTGCTGCTGTCCAGAGGCCCTGCTGGGACCCGCTACTCCCCATCAGGGAGGCCAGAAGCCATTCTATGTAAAGATTGGACAGTTCCTTAGACCGAAACAAGAAGTAAAGCTGGTATCACTTCCACCACTCTGTGCCACAGCCACAGCATTCTCACACTAAGACCTTCTAGTTTGCAGATGGGATGCCTTATATCCTGGGGTTTTACCTGCACGTGAAGAACACACTGCCAGGTTCATGGCGGGGTCTGGAGTTAGAAAACACTGAAATGACACCCCAAGCAGGTTCCATCAAGGCCCAGACAATGGAAACAGACAAGGAAAAGACCATGGCCTTCTGTCAGCTGTTTAATGCAACAGGAGCAAGGAGTAGGAGGACAACGTCCAGCTCCAACACATCACTAGAGAAGGAACTGCAATAGGTGCACATCTCTAGCGCTCCCTAGCTCCACACTCTAATCTTTAAGTTGAGACAAGCATATTTGTCATCTAGTCACTTAGTCTGGATATTGTATAGCTACTTGTTTGCAGATGGCACTTTCTGAATCATCATCACAGACAATGGAAGATAATTATGGCTCTCTCAGAACTTGCATTCAAGGATAAGAAGGAAACAAATGTGGCACTTTTGAATCTTCCCCTGTGGATGGATCAAGGCTGTTCACTTACCACAGAGTCCCACCCCATCAGACCAATGAATCAGGCAAGTAAATAAGCAACTGAGAAGGCAGGTCCAGCCATTCTCCTCTAGCTTACAGAATAAATCCTGCTGAGGAGTTCACAGGTACAAATACCCTTGACCTCAAAGCATCCCCAATCAGGGCTACTGACAGACAGGAGGGAGACGTGCTAGCATGACATAAATTAAGGCAGTTTTCAAGGTAAGCATTTGTGGAGAGCCTATTATATGCCATGCAGATCACTGAGGCTATAGCAGTAGACCTTGCTCTCTTAGCATCTAAAAGAATTTTATCATTTACACTATAGTAAGTCTTAGTCAAAATACAAAGAATAGATTCATGAAGAAGAAAAGGCATTGAGAAGTGCTTCCAAAAAGCCAGAGCTGGTACTGGGGGCATAGCCCAGTGTTACAGCCTTTGACTAGCCTGTGTGAGACCCTGGGTTCAATTCTCAGTCTTCAAAAAGAAATATATGATGAATCAGGCTTTTAAGCCAGGTGAGGCAGAGGCAGATGGATGGATCTCTGTGAGTTCAAGGCCCGCCTGATCTACAAAGAGAGTTCCAGGCCAGCCAGGGCTACAGAGAAACTCTGTCTCAAAAAAAAAAAAAATTGCTGGGGGGTGAAGGTGCATACCTTTAATCCAGCCCTGGGGAGGCAGAGGGAAGAGAACCTCTGAGTTCAAGGCCAGCCTGGTCTACAGAGGGAGTTCCAGGACAGTCAGGGCTACATAAAGAAGCCCTGTCTCAAAACAAAACAAAACAAAAGTCATAGCTGAGGGTGGGCAAGATGCTCAGCGGGTAAAGATGCCTGCCCCAGAGCCTGGTAACCCGAATGCAATCACTGAGGACTATGTGGCGGAAAAGAGGAGCAACCAAGTTGTCGTCTAACTTCTACATGTGCACACACATCCACATCCACACACACTAAAATGTCGTAGAGATATTTTTAAAACAGTCACTGTCCTCCTAATAGCATTCACTATTGTGAGAGTACTTAAGCACTGCATGCTTCTCTTTAAGGTAGAGGCATGAAGAGGTGGCCTAATTTGGGGGTTTGTTAGATGTGATGCACACATATCCAAGGTATGCCTTCTTGTCTAGTTAGGAATGGTGGGACTAAATTGGCCTGTTCATATGTCTAGGAAGTTACGAAACATCTGGTAGGCCTTGAAGGAGAACGCTCAACTGCCAGACCAGCTTGGCGTGCTGGGAGAAAGGGCTACCAATTACCATCAGGCCTGAACTTTTCTCAGGTCAGCCAGCCATCCTCTAGCCCCTAACTAAGCAATCCTTCCTCTGGGCTATGGTTTCTGCATGTACAAAATTACCATAGAAAAAGGAGAAGCACGTAAGTCAGAGGAGGAACACAGACCATTCACCAAGCACATAAATACAAACAAGGAGTAACCTCAGAACCCAGTTTTAAGTGATATGACACAGTTCCTGGTAGAAACTCTTCGCTCTTCCTCTTCTTCCTCCTACACACTTTCACCATCACCACCCTTCCAGGAAGAGTGGCTTTTAAGTCAGCTCTTTGGCAATCTATGACTTCTTAAAACATTCCATTGTTGACTGGGGAGCACAATCATGCCCCCCAACCCTCAAACCTCTGAGCCCCCAAGCTCATCTCCCTGCCACTAAGCAGAGCGATGTGAGAAGCCTGACCAGGACAGAAAGTCTCCAGGCTGAGAGCCCACTGGCCCCCAGAGACACTCCAGAAGAGATTTAAGTAAGAGCCATTGGGTGAAAGGGCAGAAAAATGCAACTTCAGGGGCAAGTGCAGGGACAGGACTGTGGCAGGACTGTGGCGGAGGCACAGGAATACCCCAGGGAGCAGAAAAGGCCCTCGGAGGCAGGGCTATGCTAAGATGATGCAAGACAAAGCTGGAAGTGGCTGGAGTCAGGGCAGTCAGAGAGTGCCTGGGGAAGTTCTAAAAGCAACAGGAGGCCCCCAACCGCCTCTAAGAGAGAAAGTAACATGGCCAATTTTTCCCTTTTAAAGGCCACTCTGGCTCCAGACATAACTAAATCAGTGGGTTCTGATGATGAACACTGGCAGTCACTAAATGTGGGCAATTGTCTGAAGGGAGCTCCAGGTACAAGTGACTGAGGGGAATCAAGAGACAGACAGAGAAAGGCTAGAACAGAAAAGACATTTTAAAAGGATGGGTTGTTGGGGAGTGGGACGGGGTAAGAAAGCCTGGTAGAGTACATGTGCTCAGAGGCACTGACATCAACCAGAGCCTAAAGGAAAAACAGGTTGGGTAAGGCTATTGGTTTGCTTGTTTGTGGTGGGTCTGGAATTAGAACCCAAGTCTTTATGCATGCCAGGCAAACAAACATCCTACTACTGAGCTACACTCCAGCCCCAGAGCCTGCACTGGGGCAAGACCCCCCAAGTAACAGGGAAGCATTCAGAATTACTGCTCTGGCTCAACAGGAACCAGTCTTTTGAGATCATCAGTCATATCACAAGTCTTGCATTTTCAAATCCAGAGTCTGTAATGGAGCTGCAAAACTAAGTGTTTGCCTTAAGGTTTAAGTACGGTAGGCGAGGCTTGCCTTGAGAAAATTCTCCTCTTACAGTAGCCTGAAAGGGAAATTACAGTCCTGGATCTGGCCCAGACTGCCACGGTATAAGCAAACACGCAGGCTGAGCCTAGACAGCCAAAGCTTCCAGAAGCATTTGTAAGACAGTCAACTTTAATGGTGAGCCTCACAAAGCCCAATACAATTGTTCAGTTTGCAACCCAATTGAAAATGCAATAATCATCGAACCTGCAGATCACAATTGCATCTAATTATAAAAATACCATAACTCAAAGTATGGCTTTTTGTGACACCAAAAACAAGTCCTTTAAGCCATGTGTGTCCCAGCCTTTCCAAGTCTACAGAACAGGAATCCTAGCATTTACCCTCCAATAGTGCTTTTGGGATTAGGAAAATGACGCTTTCCATGCTGTCTAAGGCATAATTTATCTTATAAAGCTTCAATTATATTACTATGCTACTCAATATATATATATGGGGACTAAAGAGATGGCTCAGTATACTCTTCTTGCAAAGGACCAAATCAAGTCCCAGAATCCACATTGGGCAGCTCACAACCACCACCTGTAACTCTAGCTCCAGAGGAATCTGATGCTTCTGGCCTCCATGGGTACTTGTACTCATGTGCACAGACCAACAGGTATAAACATAATTTTAAAATAATAATAATTTTTTTTTAAATTTCTAGTGGCTTCTTAGTACCCAGATATAAGACAAATCATTGTGGTCCCCAGATCTTCCATCATCTAATCCCAACAACGTTTGTATTTTTATTGCATTGATATGCCAATCAAACCAAGCCAGTCACAGTTCTTTTTTTTTTTTTTTCAGTCACAGTTCTTAGCCCAACACACTAGCAACTGATCAAGGGAGTAAGAGAGGGGGGGTGCAAAGGGAGGAAAGGCAGGATTGATTCAGTGAACTGAAGCTAGGAAATCCATCAGTTACTGGAGATACCAAAACATATTCCAAAGCACAGAGTGTCAACACAGAGGCAGTGAAGAGGCAAGAGGAAGCAGCAGGGTTCAGAGTCCATGGGGTTCCAGAAGCCTGCTCAAGATGTCTGGACTTTATCCTAAAAGGAGCCATGGAGATGTTCTTGAAAAACACCTTGTTAAGAACTGCTCTTGATGAGTGCAGAAGGTACCTACAAAGACTTTTTTCTGTAAGTTCTCTTTCAGTCCACACTGCCCATCAATAAAATTCAAAATAGTTTTTAGGAAATATATGTGGGAATTTTAATAGCAGTACATGATCTCTTTTAACCAGATATTATAATCACAGAACTACAGACCTAGTAGGAACTTTTGCAATCATGTACTCTAACCCCTTATTTTAAAGATAAGAGAACTATAGTCTTGAGAGATTAAATGATTTGCTCAAAGACTTAGGCAATTTGTGGCAGAGTCAATATTCAACCCCAAATTTCATGTCTGTTAGGCCAGAGAAAATAGGATGTAGCAAACCTTCTAATAAGAATTAAAGGACCCATTCATTCATTCAGCAAATATTTACCTGACACCAGATGTCATTCTAAATTGGGCATAATCAAGGACAAAAACCTTTGCCTTTATGAAGTTTAGTCTAGTAAGGACAGACAGTACACACACACACACACACAGCACAATAAATAAATTATATGGTGTGTCAGAACTATATAAGTACCATAGAAAAGAATAAAGCAGAGATGTGGATCAGTGGAGGGCAATCAGGGTAGACTTCACTGAGGAAGTAACATGAGAAAGATTTAGGGCAAGTACATTCAAGATACTGAAAGATACTGAGGATTAGCAAGCTCACAGAATTTCTGTCTACTCCATTATAATTAACCTGTATAAATCAATAGGCAATATGGCTAACCTACTTCCAAACTTCCTGGCATCTACTTACCAAGTTCAACAAACAAAAATCCACAACTGTAATGTTTTTCCTGATAAAGTGTGTGTGTGTGTGTGTGTGTGTGTGTGTGTGTGTGTGTGTGTGTGTGTGTGTGTGTGTATGCAATGCATGAGCACACACAGGGGAGAGGAGTCTGGTTTTAATAAACATCTCTGATAGGCTGGTATATTAGAATGCAATAAAAATGGAAAAGGAGGAAATTTTGGCTAGAAGCAAAACAAGTACATATTCTGCATTCTGATAATGGATCAAGCCAATTTATTTTAGTTTCTGCCAAATACGGATTAAAATGTGGGTCACTGCCTGAAAATACCAGAAATGAAACTGAGATTGGCACCAACATCCCAAAACCTGGTGACAAATTGCCCAGGAGAGACAAAAAGAGAGTATCAAAAGAGGAAGAACAATCATAATGCAAACCTTCCTAGGGCACGGCCCTGCTGCTCTCTCCCAGAGATTGCAAGCACGAGGGTCAATGTCCTAATTCCACAAAGCAAACACTAACTGAGCATCCTCACAATAACTAACCCTCTAATGACAAGTGCTTCCAGAAGACTATTTGCAGATGAGAAAACTCGAAGTCTTTTATTTGTTCATTTGTTTAATTTAAGACTATTTTTATTATTTATTTGTTTTTATTTTATATGCACTGGTGTTTTGTTTGCATGTGTGTCTGTGTAAGGGTGTCAGATTCCCTGGAACTGGAGTTACAGACAATTGTGAGTTGCCATGTGGGTGCTGGGAATTGAACCCAGGTCCTCTGGAAGAGAAGCCAGTGCTCTTCACTGCTGAGCCATTTCTCCAGCCATGAAAACTAAAAGTCTTAAAGTTTAAAACTTCCACATGGTTAGCAAACAACATAGAAAGTACTAGAGCCTAAGTCTATCTGCCTCCAAACTCATTCTGACCCTGAGTGGATTTCAGCCCCTGGACTATTTGCTAATGACTTGTGACCTAAGAATATTTTGGGATTTTGTTTGTTTGTTTGTTTTGGTGTGTGTGTGTGTGTGTGTGTGTGTGTGTGTGTGTGTGTGTGTGTGTGTCTGTGTGTGTGTTGGTTTTTCAAGACAAGGTTTCTCTATGTAACAGCTCTGGCTGTCCTAGAACTCACTCTGTAGACCAGCCTGGCCTCGAACTCACAGCGATCCACCTGCCTTGGCCTCCCAAGTGCTAAAATTAAAGGAGTATACCACCACCACCCAGCTGGGTTTTTTTTTTATATTATTAAGGGATTACAAATCATTTATTTTCTCAAGCAAAAACATAGATGTATTTAGAGCCTGCATTTAGCATACATGATACCCTGGATTCAATCCCTGGCACTGTTTACAAAATAAAATGAACAACAGAGACATTACACAGCCCACAAAGCCTAAAATGCATATTTACTCTTTGGCCCTTTATAGAAACTTTGCCAAGACTTGACCTATAGTCAAATCTACTGCAGTAGCCACAAGCAGATGCCAAACACATTTTACTGAATGCATTGTAAATATCATCCAAAGGAAAAACAAGCTCTATGGAGAACCAGTTTGCACATTGGCTAGGCAAGAAGACAGTTATCCACTAGCTAGATCTTATGGAACTCTGCTATTCACAGCCCCTGAATATTCTTGTTCTATAATATATCCAACAAGGGCAGCCTTCACAAAAACCAGCCTGACATCCTTCCCCTATTCTGCAGTCATGAGGCTATTAGACACTTCCTGGACTCCTTAGTCTGTCCAGATGTAGTGGTGTCCAATAGTTCAAAGCTATCTTATTTCTTCTCTTCCAAATCTGAAAAGCCAAGGTTACTTTCTAAACCACAGGTTGATGGTCCAAATTACTTTCTCCAAAGTGGATGAGAGCCATGAGCTATGTGGGAGGGAAAGCTCTTTCTCTTCCCTGGATGACCTTGTTCATTGACTTAGGCCAGAGTGGAGAACTGTGGTTGCCTTGGCTACTATCCCCACTCCCCCTGTATTTATAGCACCCTAATATTCCTCTGGGGAAACCATTCGTCTTGGGCTTTCAGAACATTTATTTCACATGCAGTTACTCTACTCTGGGTTCAGGCCAGCTTCAGAGGTTATGTCAAGGATGAACACATAATTCAAGAATAAGCCAACAAAATCCAAGCTCAGACTTTGGGCTGAACTTCTGGTCATAAGTCATCTTGCCAACAGAAGGGAAGGGGCCACCTAAGAATGGAACTAGCCCGGAAGAATGTGGAGTTGAGTGACAAAGAAAAACCAGGACTGTAGACACCCTTTAGAGCTACGAGACCCTGTGAAATATAAAATCAGAAGAGCCCTTGGCTTTCTAGCTACACACCACAGCAAATGCATTCTGTCTAAGCATCTTATTTGGTTTTCCTCTCCTTTTTAATGGTAAGCAATCTGGCTGTTGTGGCCAGAACGGACGGACCGCCTCTACAAATGTGCATTACAGACACTGGCAAGATGATGGTGACAACAGCAGCCACCTCACTGTGATCATTAATACTACACATTCCATTGTGACCAAAAAGGAATTCACTGCTCATCCCTCCACCAATTCCAGAACACTGAGCTCTCAGAGATGTCAGGGGCTTCTAATTTAATAGCACGGCACCTGACTAGAACTGAAACCAGTGGACAGTGTTTTAAATGAGTGTCCCTCATCTATGCCCACCCACAACTGTTAACCCTCAAACCTCTAAGTGAAGGAAAAACAGACAGAAGGCAAAGGACTCAGTGAGTTCTTTTGCCTCTGTTATTTCTAGGGTTTCACAGAAATCAAGGTGGGCCTGACCATCCCAGGAAGCAAGAGACTGAATGTCAGACCTCAAGGTCACACAATATGTCCTATATGTGATCCCACTGCTCGAGGAATGAAGTGGATCCATTTGTTCTACTAAGCTGGAAGAACACAGCAGACAGAGCATCTGATGGCTCCAGATTTTCCATAAGTTTCCTTCATTCCCACCCAGTCAGATGATAAAGGTTTTAAAAACGAGTTTGTCAGAAAAGCCCTTTAATTTTATTCTTTACTAGGATCCTAGAAATCAGCAGAGAGGGCAAATGCCTGTCAGGACAGCAAACAGCCTGTGTTTCGGGCCTAGGACTTCTTGAATCGTCTAGTGCTATTCATTCTACAGCCACGCTCCAGCTCCAAAGCACTGTACAGTGCTGTTCTAGGTCAGGAACTCATTTCCAGCAGTGGGAAATCAATGGAGACAGAGCTGTGTGGTCACACATTTTTGAAGTAGTACTGTAGTAATAGATCCCTATACACTATATAGGTCAGTAAGTCTCCAGTGCCTAGATGTTATTAAACAGGGCACTATGTCTGCAGATTAAAAGAGGTAATGTCACCCCTTCCTTCTCCTTTAAATGGCTAGGAATGGTGGTGTTCTAACAACACACAGAGCCTGGGTGGGGGTGGGGATGCTGGCTCTTATTCCTGAATCCTGCTTATCAAGACTCAATTCCTAAAAATGAAGAGGCTGTGTGAAAAGCACAATCTTCTGCTTGTTCAACTCCTGTTACAAGCCATTCCGGCAAAGGGAGCTCTCCAAATGAACTGATATTAAATCTCGTTGAAAAGAAAGTTACTACAGTGTAGCAAAGAAATCCATGCAGAAACTATGTCTTCCTAAGTGTAGAACTGGAAGAACAAGAGATGCAGTTCCAGCTCAGAAAGGTCAGCAAGTGCCATGCAAGGAACAAAATGAAAGAAACAATAAAAAAAATATCCATTCCTGTTCTACAGATACTTGCTTGGTCATGTTCATTGCACTCTTATGCATAATATCTAGGAAACAGAAACAGCCTAAATGTCCTTCTACTGACAAACAGATAATGCAAACGCGGTACCTATACACGAGGAATACTATTCAGCTGTGAAAGCTTCAGGAAAATGCATGGAACTAGAAAAGATCATATTGAGTGTGGTAGCCCAGGAGGATGTGGCACATTCTCGCTCACATGTGACTCCTAACTCCAAATCTTCAGATGTGAGTATACAACAGAGAGTAACCACAGAAACCAGGAAAGTATAAACAGATGATGGTGGTGGGGTGGGGGTGGGGCACTAGAGACAGGAATAGCAGGATACAAGTGATTTGAAGGGGGAAATGGAGAAAATGGAGGAGGCTATAATTACAGAGGGGGCTTTTAATTACACTTTAAAGCAGGACACCCTTTTTGCATTAAGTACCAGGCACCTATGATGAATCCAGGGAGTAACCATTGAATAGGGTCAGTTCCCACTGAGGGTGTCCACCTCTGGCCAGTAGACAAAGGCAGGACGCAACAGAGACCTCTCATGTGATATGTGAATCCTGTAACTGTACTCAAACTATGCATTAGGTACTTAGGATTTTTAAAAAGTCAGCATCTCAGAACTCTTGGGCATGCTATAGAATCTTTGTGACCAGGAATGTTTAAAACAAACACATCCAGATTAAGTTCTGTATTATATAGTCAGAGAGTAAGATCCAGTCTAGTTCCCAGAGGTAATTCTTTACACAGAATCCATCTTCAGTGAGAAGGCCAAAGATCTGGACATAAGGACGGGACAAAGACAGCATTCTAAAGTCCTGTATTATTACCATATTATAAAGGGACAAAAGGAATTAGTCAATAGAATAGAGGAAGCTGCTATGATTATATATCAGGTGCTTTGCACATAGCTCTTAAGTAAACACTAGAGTCCCATTTTTTTTAAAGGAAAAAACAATGGAAGGAGCTGGGCAGTTAGCAAAGAAGACTGGTCAAGGATACAAGGGCTAGCATTGGATGATGTTCAAGTCCTGACCACAACACTTTTTTCTAGTTGTAGAAATAATTCTCTCTCTCTCTCTCTCTCTCTCTCTCTCTCTCTCTCTCTCTCTCTCTCTCTCTGTGTGTGTGTGTGTGTGTGTGTGTGTGTGTGTGTGTGTGTGTGCGTGTGTGTGCGCGTGCGTGCGTGCGTGTGTGTGCGCGCGCTAGCAATCTTCTAGCAGTTATAGCTGGACATACCTCATAGACTATAATAAAGATTCAGTGAAATAAAGATAAAGTTTGGGCTGGGTGTGGCTCTATGGTAGAGCATTTATGCAGTACATGCAAAGCTCTGAATTTGATCCTGGCACTGAAAAAAATTGAAGTTTATAAAACACCTGAGATATGCATACCTGACACAGTGTAAGCATTTAAATGACGGTAGCTACTCCCATTAGCATTACTATGGTTCTAGTCAATAATACCGTGCTTTCGACATGTGGGTCTCTGGAAAAAAAAAATCTTTGGCCTCCAAAATTCTGCTTAACCACAGAAACAAAAAGCAGAGGGATCAAAAGAACAGGTAAGGGATTGGAAATGAATGAGAAGAAAGGTAAGGGCAGCCTGTGTGGATTTATCCAAAGGAGACCTGTGGCCCATTTACAAGAGCATGCATTAAAGATTGTGTAATTTTCATGAAAGGAAAGAGTCACAAGACCTAACCATGCAAAAGTGGTACATCAGTCCAAGAAGTCTTGACACAGCACAGCTGGAGAGGGGTAATAATACACAAAGACAGTCATGAGCTAGTGAGTAGAAAATGACAAAACCAAAATGACTACCTCTAATTGGCACTCCTAAGATAATTTACAATTTCTGCAGCTTTAGTGTTTAAATTCTCTCTAGTGAATCTGTATTATTTGTGTAATCAGACTGACTTTTTCGACCACTGACCCATGTGAAGAGAAGGAAACAACATGAGCCTCGGAAAGGCAGAAGGGTGGCCTGTTATTTGCTGTTGCTGGCTCTGTGAGCTGTGAGGCTGACCGCTCTGGGGAGAGAGACATCAGCCTTCCATCTTATCCAGAATTCATCTACATACGTCCAAAGTGTGTCACTCCTAAAAGTTCTAAATCAGCACCCACAAAGAGAGATCTCACACCCAGTCTCCTGACTTACCCCAAATAGGTTTCTAGGTTCCCTAGGTAGCATTATAAATACTTAATTATATCTGGAGCTGTTCAACTAACCCAAATAATGCTCTCATTCCATGTCCCCATTTGATTTCTTGAAATATAAGTAGTGGCCTCCTTGATTCAAGATGATTTTAACAGCATTGCTCCAGCCTGGTGATAAAAAAGGGAAACTTGAGGCTTGTCTAAGGTCCCTCTGGAGAAGCAAAAATAAGAACCTAAATGCTCTGGTGATAGCAGGCAACCAGGGAGCAGGAGCAGGACATTCTGTACCCACCCTGGTTCTGAGAGGTCCATTCACCTCTGGAACATAAAACAGGAACTGGGACAGGAAAGGGGCCCTGGATGGTGTTGTTTACAGTCGTGAAGACTAGCAGCGGAGACTTCTGGGTTCTACAGTCTTTCCACTACAATTGTTACTCCAGAATTTGCCTCGGCCATTCCCTTTTAAAAGGGGCTTTGTCTTCCTCGTCATCATGATATCAAGAGCTCACATCTTTGGCCTTTTAGCCAGACATTCTATGGGGTGGTCCCAGTGAAAGAAAGTGGGGTGGGGAGAAAGGACGCAAAGAGAAGGGCGAGCAGGAGGGCACAAGCCAAGGCAGAGAGGGCAGCAAACATTCTCTTCTCTCGGGTGGGAAGTCTTAAGTGAGAAAAAAGGGCTTGCTTGCATGCTAAGACTTACACATCTCCCAACCGTCCCATATCAGCGAATTGAGCCATTTATTTATCCAGTTTCCAAAATAGTTAAAGCTGATGGCCTCCAAATATGACTATCCAAATCAGAATATCACTGGAAATGTTCTCTGCTGTGAAGACAAAAGTTCCTCAAGATGGGGATATAGCTCATTTGCCTACCGACAATTCACAAACCCTTGGGTTCATTTCCTAGCACCACAAGTAAGCAAATAATAAAGACTTTGAAAAGTTCCTTTCTTGATTTCCACATGATGCTACCCTTGAACTCTTCCTTCCCACTCTCAGCCAGGAAGTTACTCAGCAAAGCAAACTCATCACCCAGGCAGAAACAGGATGAAAGAAGGGTTAACTGAAAGCCTCCAGACACTCTCAGGGTTGACGGTGAGTGAGATTCGCAGAACCAGCAAATCATCCGGGGTGCAAAGATAAAACTGTGCCAGGTCCCTACACCCAGGCAACGACATCACAGCACTCCCAGTAGCTAGGTGCACAAGAATAAAAGTCCCAGGGGAAAGTTGCATATAGCTGAGGGAGTAGGAAAGATAGGGAGGGATATGTGAGGACTGTAGAGAAATGACAAAAAATGTCCTCCCAGATAACTGTAGAACATTCCAAATCTGCAACTAACCCATAGGACCGTATGCTATAAATGAAAGACTCGTGTGGTGTGTGGATTATAGCGTAATAAAGCCATTTTCTGAATCCTAAAGAACTCCCGAGGTCTCTGCTCCTCACTGCCTCCCACCACACTGCCCCACACACCAGCATCAGTCTGACTGAGATGGCACATACAGAAATGACTCAGCCTTCTTCTCCAGCTGACATTTGGGGAGCTTCTCATGTAAAATAACCATCAAAAAGAAAAACTAACATTTTTTTAAGAGACTCAGGTTCAGGCTTATGGAAGATAACCCAACATTTGGAATGGAGACTTGTAAAAATAAGCATGCTTTGTGTATTCTTTAGCTACTGAACCCTTCCTGCATGAATTCAGGCTGTTTCCAGCACAAACCCCTAAGCCCTGGGCTGCTGTGATGGTATGAAGTGAAACGAGGTGTGTGTGGGGGGGGGGGGGGGGGGAATAAGCCAGAGTCATCTCCAAGAAGATATCAAGGCCAAAAGCGATCAGTTCCACCCCAATTTCCCATGCAAGAAAGCACAGTGTCCCTGCTGGGGAACTTATTACAAGTGTGCTGGCTTCATAAAAAAGAAAAGGGATTTCTTTCCAAAGAGAACCATGTTGCCGCTCTGAGGAGACTAGCCACATGGTTAACTCGCTGACCTTGCACACTACTCAGGCAGCTTTAGTCAGAGAGCCAGCAGACAGCCTCACGGCCTGGCTGGCAGATGCAAATCCTGGGCAAACAGCTGAGAGCTGTGGCCTGAAGATGCCAGGGGAGAATCCCCAGTGCCTGCCTGGCCTCCATCTCCCACAAAGCCATATTGTCCACAACAGGAGTCATGTGGATGATGAGCTGCTGGATAAGCTGCCCAGAGTAGGGTCTGTGTCAAACATCTTTGAAAGACTCAGACATGGAAGCAGGAAAGCCTTGTCTCTGGAAGAACAGCATGCAGATCCCCTACGCAAACAGCAGAGCATAGGCAACACGGATGTCCTCACAGCAACATCTCAGGTTCTCCCCGGCAGCAGCTGCTGTCTTCTCCACCCAGCCCTGCAGAGATCAGAACTGAGATAGGCACCGGTGGAGGAAGGAACCTTTGCCAGAAATGAGTGGCCTGGGGGTGTTGCGGCGGCAGGATGGGTAGATCAGCTCTAGCTGGGTTTGGGGGGGGTGGGGGACCTCATCCTCCAGCTGACAGTGAGTCCCTGCCCAGACACCATGCCTCTGCAACAGCTCTGCCATCTCACTGTGCTTCCTGGATGTTTTTAAAGAAAAAAAAAAAAATGTGCCACATAATTACAGGCTCTGACCCCCAACTGCCTTTAACCCTGACAAGAGCAGTGAGGACTCACTGTGGGAAAACTGCCCTATGATTGCTCAGGAATATAAAGTTTCCTTTCAGATGCTCTCCACCCCCACCCCCATCCCCAGTGCCCAGGGGGTCCCAGCAGGCTCCCAGGCAGAGCTCAGGACCAACTGAATCCCAGGCATAAAGCCACATTGGCTGAGATGTCATGATGTCATGATTGCTGAAACATTTACAGCTTTGGAACACTCCGTCAACCTGTGACCTGCAGGAGTGTTGACTGACACCTTGCAGATAACTGAGCTGACCCAAGGTAAGGCTGGGCAACGAACTCAGCAGGGCACATGAAGGGGAAAGATGACTTAAGGACAAACAAGGTTTACACAGAATGTCTTCTGGCCTATTTTGACTTCCTGTGTGGTCACACACACACACACACACACACACACACACACACACACACACACACACACACACACAAATCACTAGGGAGAAAGAAGAGTAAGCTATGGGCCACACAGCTTTCCAGGCCTGCCCCTGAGCTCAGACATCAGAATCTCCTTAGTTGAAAGCCTAGGAATTTATAGTGTGAGAACATCTTACAGAATTTTCTCTTTTAAGAACGCATGCAGAGCCAGGAAGTGGCATTGCACCCCTTTAATCTCAGCACTCAGGAGACAGAGGCAGGTGAATCTCTGAGTCTGAGGCCAGCCTGGTCTACATAGTGAGTTCCAGGACAGCCAGGGCTACACAGAGAAATCTTGTCTCAAAAAAAGAAAAAAGAAAAGAAAAAGTAAAAGAAAAAATGAAATCCATTCAGAAGGCCAGGCATGGTGGTGCACACCTTTAATCCCAGTGCTTGAGAGGCAGAGGATCACTGTGAGTTAGAAGACAGCCTGGTCTACATAGTGAGTTCCAGGACAGCCAGAGATACATAGTGATACCCTGTCTCAAAAAAACAACAACAACAACAACAAAATGCATGCAGAAAAACCCACTAAGGTAGCTCTGGGCAAATTACAGCAGGTGCAACTGAGGATGGCTGCAGTCATGGCTAGCTGAATTGATACAACCACTACCTTGTAGCTGGGACAATGATGTGCTTATGTCATTAAGCTCAACATCTCCAATTCTCACCTATTTTTCTAGTAATACCATTCCATGGATAGTAATTACCACCTTGTTGTTAAGTTGCTTTCTTCAGTGTCTCTCCCAAAGGTCAAATCTAAGGACTTCTGGGAATGTTCTCATCTAGAATGTCTAAGACAAAATCCCTAGTCATCAGTTCAGATTCACTCCAAGCCTCCTCTACCCACCTGCTACATGTTGATATGGCCCATGGTTTCACCCTACACTCTCTTCTTTTAGGGTCCCTACCACCCATTGGGATCACCCAGGGAAGTTTTACAATTCCCAGCCTAGAAATATGGCATCAAAATCTCTGGGAGTGTTTGCCAGGCTCCAGTGGACACCTAAGGCATAGGTATTGTCATTATGAAGTCATTCACTCCAGGACCTCAGATACCAACAACCACCTGAGGAAACCCAGAGTCCCCAGGTCTCTTCCAGAGCTCACAGCACTCTCCACCTGCATGCCCCATGAGAACAATTGTACAGAAACAAGCATCACTCAGCTGTGTCCGCATCACACACCAAAAGCCTACAGTAGTAGTGTGGAGTTTAGTCAGCATCTAGGACCTGATGGGTACTTTGGAGGCACCCTAGCTCCTCCCTCTCCTGTGCCTTTATCTCTTCTCTTCTCAATCCAAACATTGTTGAGGATGCATTCTCCTATTCATTCATATGAGCACATTTCCTCTGAAAAATTCCATAGAACCCTATATTCTACTCCATAACTCTGGATGTTTAAGCAGCGATTCCACTAAGTCAAGCAGATTTCCGAAAGAGTGTACTTCCTGTCACTCTCTCTGTACTCCTTGGCACAGAGTCCCCAACTCGGGGACAACTGTATCCTTGTCTGTGAAGCCCACCAAGCCTCTACCTTTCTTGCCAGGCACCAAGTGAAACAGATATCCATTCTCTCCAATTCTTCTACCTTAGTGCAGTGTTACGCATACAGTGGATCTCATGTTACTGGTGAAATATGACATATTTTAAGTAATACAATGACAAGTACTTTTTTTTAATATTTTTTTTAAGATTTATTTATTTATTATGTATCCAGAATGTATGACTGCAGGCCAGAAGAGGGCACCAGATCTCATTACAGGTGGTTATGAGCCACCATGTGGTTGCTGGGAATTGAACTCAAGACCTTTGGAGGAACAGTCAGTGCTCTTAACCTCTGAGCCATCTCTCCAGCCCCGACAAGTACTTTTTTATTTTGTTTTTATTTTTTGGTTTTTTGAGACAGGGTTTCTCTATATAGGCCCTTGGCTGTTCTGGAACTTGCTCTATGGATCTGCCTCTCAAGTGCTGGGATTAAAGGAGTGCACCACCAACACCAAGATAGTACTTTTTAATTTAATGGTTATGATTCAATGATTCTTTTTAGAACGTAAAGTAGCTAAATCCACCAAACCTGTGACTTCTTTGCTATAAACTTCCCTTCTAAAATAAATGCAGTTTTGAATAGACATTCTCAAAGTTAATCAAGAAGGGTGAAGGTGAGGCAAAATTAGCAGAGGTGACCTACAAATGGCAGATAAGAAACAAGGGCCTCTTTGGACCTGATAAGCCTTCACTAGCCCTTCCCGTTCCCTCCCCCAATACCCCTCCAAACTGCCAGCACTCACCCCTGGCGCCATGGACTGCTTGTGATTCCCCTGTTTCCTTTCTAGATGCTGAGCACCCAGGAGAGGGACAGTGCCTGCTCCATTCTGCCAAGTTCCACCAATATAGCCTTCTACACCAACAGGAGCTGTTCCAAGGACCAGAGCATAGACCAGAGAGCACATGTGGCAGAATCCTGTCCATCAGAAAGAAATGCTAACCTCTGCAGGAAAAGCCACCACTGGGAGATGGCACACAAAACATCGCCCCTCCTGCCTGCCAGGAATTCTGGTGCCCACAGCAACTAGATAAGACATGCCCACTAGCTCAAAGTCACTACCTCCAATCACCAAGTTTTGCAGGAGATTTAGCACCTGCTAACCTTCCTGAAGAGAGGATGAACTACACCAGATGAAAACTCAACAATACCACAGTAGAACATAAGACTAGGCCTTATATTTGGATGACTCTAAGATATGGCTGTGTCAAGTTCCATGGAATAATTTTCACTATAGTTTTTAATACAAAGAAACCAAGGAGAACGAAATGAAGAAAAATTCTGTTTTATATTACAGAAGCTATTCTAAATAGTAAAGAAGCTGATTTTCTACTCTAAAAATCATGGCTCAGGAAACTCAGCTCACTTGGAGTTTCTTGGACTAATTCCCTGAGAATATCTATCACAGTGGAAAATAGACACAGTGCTTTTTGCTGAGCAGTTCCAGAGTAGGAACTCATCCTACAAATCTGATCACTTCTGTGTCCCATGCCAGAGGTATGTACCTCAAAGCGTGTGTGTGTGTGTGTGTGTGTGTGTGTGTGTGCATATATGTGTATGTGTGTGAATAAACATGTTTAAATACATGTGCATGTGTGTATTATACATATTTCTACACATGCATATGTATGTGCATGTGTTTGTATACATTTGTACATGTATCTATGTCTATGTTATGTATTTATATACATATCTCTGTGTGCATAGATAGATAGATAGATAGATAGATAGATAGATAGATAGATAGATAGATAGATAGATAGATAGATAGAGACAAAGTTTCAAGTAGTCCAGGGGCTAGCCAGGAACTTTCTATATAGTTTGGAATAATTTTGAACTTCTGGTCATCCTGCCTGTACCCTCTCAATGCTATGATCATAGACATATGCCATGGTGTCCAGTTTTATGCATAACTGAGGATCAAACTCAGAGTTTCATGCATGATAGGCAAGCACTCTACCAACTGAATTATATTTCCAGCCCAAAGACTGGAAATAATCTAACTGCGTAATAGGGGAATGGTTAAAAAAGCTGTTTCATCCATATGATGGAATGTATACACAAGTGCAGAACATGTAAAATACAACACAATTAGGCACATAAAATACATATGGAATCATTCTAAATGCATGTATATGGAAGTGTAAAAATGAATACACACTTATATATTTGCTGACACATTCATAAATTTCATTTAAAAAAGTATCCAAGACACTGGTGAAATGCTGCTTTCAGTAGAATTGGGGATCAAGACACAGGGGTTGGAGGAATACTCCAAGTCCATTTTTGTCTTTTGATCTGTGTGCCATTTATAGATGTTAACTATTTAGATCAGCTCTGACAAAGAAGCAGACATGAACAAAAGTAAACACGCCACCTTAATTTCATTTTCCTTGGTCCACAGCTGACCCACAAGTGTAGCAATGAGATAGACAGTCAGAACTCTGTTGCAGTTTGGGCCTTATCTGCTCAACAGTGACCTTGACGTAGAAACACAGCCAAAGTTCAACTCGGCTGCCTGGAAATCAAGCTAAAGCCGCACGGGATATGCCAGTTCATATTTTCAAAGTGTTCCAGTGAGCCTGCAGTAAACGTAAAAGTCAATATGATAGCAAGATCCAGTGAGCTTTGAAACCTACCTGTGGTATCTTTACAAACCATACAAAACAATTTATTTTTGGCTTTTCCTGTGTGGCAGCAGCAGGAGTCAAAGCAGGGCTACTGAGCTGGCGCAGAGAAGCTAGCTAGCTAGTAAGGTTTCATCCAGAATCCTCAAGCCCCAAACCTTTGTCCATCTGGCCAAGAAAACATACACACATGCACATGAACACCCCACCCAACCCCAGGAATCTCCTCTTTCTAAATATAGTAGGCAACTGCCCAGTCTCCAAACTCACACTCCGCAGCATTCTGTGCCTTCCAACCAAGGTGAAATGAGCCAGACATAAACACGCTGTGACAGCTTCTGGCCCCCACTGCCAAGCTGTTTTCCTTACTATTTCCTCTCTTCCTCCACCCTGGGTTTCTACAAAATGTGGAAACCCCAGTGACTCTGACTTATAAGAGATTCCTGTAGCTACAAATGCTATTAGTCCTTATCCTAACAAACATGTTTTTCCTGCTAGGCACCCCCAGTTTGAGTTTGGAAGAGTCTTTTCAATGTGGGCAAAGTAAGGTTCATTTCCCATTGTACTTGTAAGAATCTGCAGCTCAGAAAAGATACTGGACAAGTCCAAGGCTAGTAAGGATACCTGCATTTCCTACCCTACCATCACACACACGGTGGGGAGGGGGCCTCATTCTTTCAGAATCAGTATCTGTGCCACAAAGGAAGCCTATTTAGAATGCTTCCAATTAAACTAAAAAGTTAAACTTCAGAAACATATTCTAGCACATATTCACAAGCACCAAACCAATTAGCTGCAAGGAAATAAAGGACCTAAATAAAGGGCTGTTGCAAAACCTATAGAAACTGGAGTCTGCAACAGATCCAGAATCTTTCAAATGCTGGGACCCACACACAAAGGCTGACATGGGAATGATCACTGCAGCACCTTCTCTAACTGAAATACTGAGATAATCCAATAATCCAGCCCTCTTAAATAATCAAAGGGAATGCAGTGTACACATGTACTGACCTAGAAAAAGTAAGATAAGGGAGTCACAGGGAAAGTAAAACAAAAATGTATATAGTAAAATCTCTATAAAGTTCATAATGGCATCCCTCCTTTGGCTAGTTCTTGGAAATGCCATGGCCTTGACAGGATAATACAATCCCCTTCAGGAGTTGTTTTCTCCAACAGCTTCTAATTTTTGTCAGCTCTGAGGGGTTTGGTCATTGTCTAAAGACTAGAATGCCAACCTGTGAGATCCACCATGAGAGATGCTAGTTTACTACTCAGAGCAGAGGGCTGAACCATTGCCCCCTAAAAACCAATCTCCTAAGTCCGTAGATCCTGAAATACATGTGAGACTATTGCAAATGGAAGTAAAGAGTCCCCAAAAGAAGACAAATGGACAAAATGAATTAAATATTGTTCACTTCATCATCCAAAGTTTTACAGGACAAAGCAGAGGATAGTATATGTGTGAATACACATTCCAACAAATAAGGCGCACCACTAGCCAGTAAATGCATGAACAGATGCTCACCATCATTAGTCACCATGAAATCCAAGTTACACTCAAATGAGACATATCACTCCAGTAGTTCGCTACAATCAAAATGAGATCATAGGAAGTGTTGGTGAGGCTCACACACGGCTGACTACAATATGGCACTTCTACTGTGGAAAATGACTTGTCAGCCTTTTAAAAGTTAAACCTAAATTCCTTTAAACCTAGGTTTAAATCAAAATTTTATGTACATTTTCCATATAACTCAGCAACTCTATTCCTAGGTAAGACTTGAAATTGGAAGTGAAAACATAAAGGAATGTATGTAAACATTCTTAGCAGCATCATTCAAAAAAGCTAACAACCGAAACTCAGCTCAGAGTCTACAAAACACAATACTCTGCAGCAATAAAAAGGAACAAAATACTAATAAAAGCTAAAACACAGATGAGCCTCAGATCAACATGCTAAGTGAAAGAACCTGGATAGAAAGGGCCGCATAATCTATGACTTAGCTCCAATTCTCAGAAACAACATCTCTAGACACAGGGAAAGGGGATTAGTGGCTCTATACTGTGGGAGCCCGTTCCGGGGTTCCTCGTGGCTTTACCCAGCAGGTCCGAATAGAGGATGATCAGGACCACGGGCCTGAGTGCAGGTGTCTGAGATGGTCTGCACTTGGCTGTGCTGGGGGAGGAGGTCTTTTGCTCCACCCCTTGGCGTCTCTATAAAAACCCTGGACCAGAGACAGTCGGGGCCCGTTGGAATAGGTTCCAGGCCCTCTCGAGGCTATCCTTTATTTTCTATCTGTTTATCTCTGCAAGATTCTCCGCTATAAATCCTTCTATCTAATATTTCCTGCTGCTCGCACTCAAGAAAACTCTGGGAAGCTGTGGGGGTGGTGGGTAAACGCCCCACACTATACGGCTTGAGAAGAGAAGGCACCTGCAAATAGACATGAGGAAGCTTTCGGGGTGACTATTTTCATCAACTGGATTCTGGCAATTGTTCCACAAGCCACTTAAAACAGATTAATTCTATGTCGAGTAAATTTATTAATAGTGGAGTTAAAAAAAATTTAAAAAGAAAACTCTCCAAGGCGTGCTGACCTGAAACAAATGGCTACTCTGAAAGGAATACATAGAAACATGATGGAATGTTCTTGGGAGACACTTGATAAATTGGCATGTCAAATGCAAGTGTTCCTGGTCATTCTGCAGGGATAGAAAAAAGAGGAGAGGGAAAATCATTTCCATGATCTCACAGGAGAAAGAATAGTGCTTCTTTGTAGTGGCTGCTAATAATTAAAATTTAACAATAAGACACTCAGCTATAAAAAGAAATCAAGCTCTAGTGTCTATTCTAACATAAATGAACCCTGAAAACATCATGCTACATAAAATAAGCCACATATAAATGATAACTGTCATATGATTCTAGAAATGCCTAGAACAATCAAACAAACAAAGATTGACAGCAGGGTCTAGGGTAGACCGGAGTGCAAAGTCATTGTTTTATGGGTACAATTTCAGCTTGGGATGCTGGAAGATCTCTGGAACTGGACAGCACAGTCAGATGGCACTGTGAATGTACTCAATCCCACTAAAGTGTATGAAATTATTTAAAAGCTGTTAAAGTAGTTAAACTTTTGTGCCATGAACATTTTATCATAATAATTTTAAAATCCTGTTTTGAAAAATCAGCAAAAAAAAAAATCTGAACAGACATCCAACCAAAGAAGATACACAAATGGTGAATAAGCATGTGAAAAATACTCAGTGGAATATATCATGAGAAAATTGGAGGGGAAAGCTGAGGAATGAGTAGGACTTCCTCCACCTACTATAAGGTCAAACTGAAAACACCACCACATACAAAGCAACATAACCTTTCACTCTTTGCTGGAGGGAATGCAAAATGCTACAGCCACTTTGGAAGACAGTTTGGTTATTTCTTACATTATCATACAATCCAACAATCACATGGTCTTCACCCAAATGAACTGAAAACTCATGTCTATGCACAAAATAATTATGTTGGCTTCATTCATAACTGTCCAGACTTGAAAGCAATCAAGATGTCCTTCAACAGGTAAAAGAAGAAACAAATTTTGGTACTCAGCAATGAGACCCAATAGTTACCAAGACATGGAGGAACCTTGAATACACATTACTAGTGACACAAGGCAATCTAAAAAGGCTATCTGACAGTATGGGGGGAAAAAAGGCAAAAGTAAGAAGACAATGGAAAAACCCATAGTTGGTAGAAGACGAAGAAAAAAAGATATGCTAGAACGTAGAGGGTTTTTAAGACAGTGAAACTATAATGACATTTAATGGGTACATTGTCAATATCCATCAACTGTGCACCACCAAGAAACTTCCATTAATATTCTACCAGGGACCAGGGGTATGGAGTGTGCACTCACATGTGCAGGGCCCTAGCTTCAACCTCCAACACCAATGAGCTAAAATAAAATCAATATTGGTTAATCAGCAGTAACAGATGTGCCAGGATTCTGAACGATGTATTAAAAAAAAAAAACCATAGGGAGAAACCAGAAGGTACAGACATTCTAAAGAACCCTGTATAAGTCTACTCCAATGTTCTGTAAACCTCAAGCCAATCTAAAGAGTAAAGTCTATTCCTTATTTTAACAGTGGGAAGATGGTTCTAAGCCACAAGTAGAGGGTTGAAGATTAGAGATTTTATGCAATTTATTTAATGCACTTCAAATAGAGAAACATGCAGAGATTTTTTACAGCCAGTGTTATATAAAAATTTTAAAAAAAAATCTTGTTTGGATTTAATTAGCTGTTGTTTATATTTGTATGAGTAATACTCCAAATGTCAGTATTGCAAATTACCACCACTTACAAATAATTAGGAAAGTCATTTTTTTCCCTTTTCTTCACAAGTTGCTAAAGTAAATCAAAGGAATTGGGAACAATTTTTTTGCTACCTGGCTCCATATTTACTTGTTCCATTAAGGCTTTTTGTAACAAAATTACTGCTCAGCAAATCAAACTGGCATCGAACATCTTTTGAGAGTTTATGCTATTCAAGAACAGCTTGTTCTTGGGGCTGAGAGAGAGGATTCAGCAGGTAAGAGCTCTTGCTGCACAATCATGAGGACCTGAGTTCAGATCCCCAGCCCCCACATAAAAAGCCAGTGTGGCCACATGTGAACCTATAAGCTCAAGAGCAGTAGAGGGCAGAAAAAGTCTGTCTAGTATGGCCTAGTCAGCCAGTCTAGACAAAATTGTGAACTCTGGGTTCAATGAAAGACCTGAATAAGTCAGAGTTGATAGAATTGGACACATGATATGCACCACATACATAGGAACAGAAAGAGAAAGACAGAGACAGAGACAGAGAGACAGAGAGAGCTCATTCTCATTGTGGGGGAAAAAAACACCTATATTAAATGCTAAAGAAGTGGGAAAGGCAAACAGGTTTTTTTGGTTTTTTGTTTTGTTTTATTTTTGCTTTTTCAAGACGGGGTTTCTTTATGTAACAGTCCTGACTGTCCTGGAACCCAATTTGTAGACCAAACTGGCCTCGAACTTACAGAGATCTGCCTGCCTCTGCCTCCCGAGTACTGGTATTTAAGGCATGCACCATTACTGCCCAGAAAAGGTGAACAGCTTTTAAAGTATACATACTTAGTAATTATCTTACTGTTGTTTTAATGAATAAAGAAGCTGAATCATTCATTTTAACAATTCAGACCAAGAACAGGTTTTTGGTCTCCCCGTACAATGCTCTATTATCCAATTAAAAATGAATCACTGATAATCACTTAGTAGTTCCCAAAAAGAAAGTGATGCTTTACAAAGACAAGACAGAAAAATCTGCCCTCCTATTCTACCCTTCCAGCCTATAAGGCTCTTTAAGCCTATAAGGGTGAGCAAATTTCAGAGTACAAAATATTAGCTAGCTGTGGCTACTCAGAGCTGGAAATCTATAAAGCAATAGTATGATCTTCTCAATTAGCCTAGCACCTGCTGCATGTTCCCCCTTCTAGAAGACGGATCTGTGAAAAGTCTGCATCTTCACTACCAGCATTTTTATTGAACACACTCACGGGTAATGTTCAGAGGAGGGCCAGCAGACCAATGCCAGGTTCAAAACTTGGTTACACAATTTCCTAGCTATGTGAATTTTGACAAAGTTATCCCAGAAATGCAGAAGCAGCACAGTGCAGCTAGCCCACTATATCTGCAGATCTGGTTCCTATGTTTCCACCAACCAGTATGGAAAATATCTGAGGATGGGGTGGGAGGATCTGAATCTGTGCTCAACACGTGCAAACATTATGTTTGCATTCACATTATGTAATGTATTAGCAGCAATCTAGAGTTGCCTCAAGTATTCAGGAGGCTATGTATAGGTTACATGTAAATAATAGAAAAGAGATTTGAGCATCTGAGGATTTGGGTATCCAAGATGGATCTTAGAACCCACCCACCCCACCCCCAAAGACATGGAGGGACAACATTTGTCTCACAGAATGGTAGCACAGTGGTAACATGGTACAATACAGGCCCTTGGGCCGGGCGGTGGTGGCACACGACTTTAATCCCAGCACTCGGGAGGCAGAGCCAGGCGGATCTATGTGAGTTCGAGGCCAGCCTGGGCTACCAAGTGAGTCCCAGGAAAGGCGCAAAGCTACACAGAGAAACCCTGTCTCGAAAAAAACCAAAAAAATAAAAAATAAAATAAAAAAATATAGGGCCCTTTGCATAAAAACTGGCACTTCCTAAATGCTCAATAAAATGAAAGATGCTAGCTTTCTTACTGGGCTATTGTTTGTGTTAAAATCACCCTGAGAATATGATGGAAGCATAGGAACAGAGATCTCCACATCAGTAACATCTGGGAATGCAATGAAAAGGGCACATCATCCCTTAAAGGGTCCATAAAAAGCATAGAAGAAGCTAATATAACATAAAAGCTTTCATTTCATTTAGCAAAAACATTATCACTCTACAGAAGAGCAATCTGAAGTACGGCTTTATTCACTTTTGCATACCCAACCTAACTTGATTGGAGGGACTAGATTCTTAGTTTTGCTTTGGTTATTCCCTCTGCGTCCATCAAACTTGGTAGAATCCATACCCCTCCAATGGACAGAAAACATCAGAGCATACATTCCAGACCCTGGGAAATAAATCAGTGTGCCCTCACCTCTACTTAAACCCCATCTTGTGAAAAATGGATGGCTTATTTATTGACTCAACATTTCCCCATCTGAAACTCAGTTCATGAACTAGGCAGTCCCCTAAAGGTGACTACCACCACCTGAATGACAGCAGTTGTACTTCTAATGTCCACACTAGGCAAGTCTACAGAGGCAGAAAAAACACAGTGGTTGGCCAGGGCTGCAGGGGATGGGAGGAAAGAGCAAATGACTGGTCATGAAAACAGGTTCTATTGGAGATGACAAAAATGTTCTCTGATAATGATGATGGCTGCACAAACTGTGAATATACTACACCACTGAATTACATGCTTTTAATGAGCAAGCTATATAAGATAATGAATGTGAATTACATCTCAGTGATACCACTATCTTAAAAACTGTATGTCTGCCCCACCCATTTAGTCTGTCAGAATAAGGATTCTCTATTTCAAAAAGCAGAAGCCAAATTCAGAAGGGTATTCCCCCAGGAACAAATCCAGAAATCGACTGTCAACGTGTGGAAACATGGTTCCCCAAAGCCAAACCCCTCAGACTAACAGCTTTTCATGTCTATGAAACCACATTCAGTTTGCCATAAAGTCCACAAGAGTCACACACGAAGACCACTTGTACTGGGTAGTTTTGTGTGCCATCAGGGGAAGGAACCTCAGCTGAGAAAATGCTTTCTTGAGATCCTGCTGTAAGGCCTTTTCTCATTTAGTAATCAATGGGGGACAGCGCAGCCCATGGTGCTATCCCTGGGCTGTTGGTCCTGAGTGTTATAAGAAAGCAGGCTAAGCAAGCCAGTAAGCAGCACTCCTCCATGGCCTCCATATTGGCTCCTGCCTCCAGGATCCTGCCCTGTTTGAGTTCCTGTCCTGACTTCCTTCAGTGATGAACAGAAATGCTGAAGTGTAAGCCAAATAGACCCTTTCCTCCCCAACTTGACTTTTGGTCATGGTGTGTCTCAGCAATTAGAAACCCTAACTAAGACACCACTGCATTTGGCAAACTTGTTGTGGAGGCAGGCAGTCTTTTTCTCTGCGAGGGAAACCTCCTCTAACTATAAGTAATAGCAACAGAAGAGACATTGGGAGACTAACATGTTGTTCCTTTTCAACCTGTAGCACGTTCACCTCTCTTGACATAACCACAACTGGATACAAACATTATTACCAGAATTCTATGATTGTGTCCATCAGTGGCTAATACATACAATTGCTGGAGTTCCCGAGAGCTGACATGTACCTCTGTCCCTTTGGTTTTCATAAGCACCAAGTCCTGACAACCTTGAATGCTGGCACACTGTAGTATTGGTGAAATTAAGGGAGAGGTGCCAAGGGCCATGCTCCAAGTGTTGCTGTTAGTGGTGGCAGTTTTATTCTGCTGTTTTAACATTCACTGTGTCTTTCCGTCTCTGAGAGGTCAGTGTGACTATTTCCACTTACAAAGGAGAAGCTCAGACTTAGTAAGGTGCCCAGAGTCAAACAATTAATAAGCAGTGGGGTCAAGATTTGAACCCAGGAAACTCCACAGCTCACCCATGCTCTATCATTTCTACAGAATGAAAAGGAAAACAAGACCTAAACACACAAAGCATCTTGACTGAGCATGATCAGAGAATGAGAGAATAATCAAGCCAGTGAGAGGCAGGAGTCCTGGGTAAGTGAGTACCACTCAAAAAAGATCAGAACAAATCACCATCAGCAAAGACTGGGAATTGACAAGGCTCAACTGCACACCAAAGAGGACTCTCTAAATAGTAAGGTTTTCTTTCTTTAAAAAAAAATTAAAAAGTGTCCTGACATGCTTTGTTGCTTAGATTCTGTGTCCATACCAGGGATGGAGAAACCAGATAGAGTTCAAGGGTTTCGTTTTTTTATGGAGTTGTTTTATGGAGATTTTGGCAGAGTCTAAAACAGATTCAAAAAAGAAACACGAGAGAGGCTTGTGGTTTCTGCTAACCTAGATGACAACGTTGCTTTATTAAGTTAAGTGCCATGTCTCTGGAATTTGACAACTTGTATTTGAATACCTTAAACTTACCTTGGACAGGTTACTGACTTCTTGGCTGCTTGGTGTCATCATTCACAAAGTAGAGGTAACATTAAAATGATGTAGATAAACTCTGCCAACTCCTGGAGGCCATGTTTATTACCTCTGATTATATATACAGACAAAGGAAATCTGAACCCAGAGATCTGTAGAAATACTAGTTACAAAACAAAACCAGTGCTAACTTTATAACTGGACATAACTATGTATTTATTTTTAAGCTGTAATGGACAAACGCTGGCTTTTCATTAACAGTAATGATCTATTGAAGAAAATGACTATACTGGAACTAATATGGTGTACAAAGCAGCAGGTACCTCATGATAACTCAATACCTAAAATGGTGTGAAAACTTGCTTTAAGAAGTCAGTGAGGGCCGGGCGTTGGTGGCGCACGCCTTTAATCCCAGCACTCGGGAGGCAGAGCCAGGCGGATCTATGTGAGTTTGAGGCCAGCCTGGGCTACCAAGTGAGCTCCAGGAAAGGCGCAAAGCTACACAGAGAAACCCTGTCTCAAAAAAAAAAAAAAAAGAAGTCAGTGAGGTCACATCAGTAACACGCTCTGTTGAAGCAGTAGTTAATAGTAGCAGAGGGGCACAGTTAGTCCTAACATTGGATGAAGAAAGAGCAGCATACTGAGCTTAGCATCAGTCTTTCCAGCAAGTCACAGAGCCAATCCATCCCAACACTGCAATGGTTCTTACTATCTAATGAACCATGCTCCTCAGAAATAGAAGGCAAATTGCTAGTCACCCAACACACCTTCCTCAGAGTCAATGCTCAGATATAAAATGCAAGTCCAAACTCTAGCAGGTCTGGTCCTGCAGGCTCCATTCTGGGCAAGAAGAATAGAACAGACTGGAGTTCTTCACTGGGAGAATTACATTTCTATCTCAGACCATGTTGCTTCAAAACCTCTGGGCCAGTGATTGCCCAAGCCGGTGTTCTCATTTGCAAAATCCAAAGAGATACATGAGATTAACACACAAATAAGTCATGGCTGCCACAGAGTATTGTGCCTCTGTAACCACAGGGGCACCCAAATATCAGTGCTACATGCTGGTATCCAGGTCAATGCCCAGCAAACAGAAGGCATTTCTTACGTTTGCTGAGTGAAGCAGAGGATGGATTAAAGTTAGCCTGAGGTCTGTCATGATGGTATGAAGCATGCCTTTAATCATAGCCCTCTTGGGAGGCTGAGGCAGGATGATCATGAGCTCAGGCAAGTCTGGGGTACAAGGAAACCCTGTTTCCAAGAAAGAAAGAAAGCAGACATAAAGGTCAACCAAAATTTCCAGACCCAACTTCTAAGTGGACCCCCAATTTACATCAAACTAGAGGTCACTTGTTCCTGGAAACAAGACAGGCCCTGATCTTTGACAGAAGAATCTGTTCCTCCCCCTCAGGTAAGTCACAGCCTCCTGCAGAGACTCTGCCCTGGAAAGCCTCCTGACGTCTGCCCTGTGCTTTTATTTCACCCCCAGAAGACTGGCACTTGCCCTGACATTCCATCCTCTCACTCTTCAATTTTAAAAGCAACAGTCTTACTAAATGACATCTTGGCCCTTAAGCCTTTCTTTGAAGAACCATTCTGGGGACCATTCTCACAGCTTGGATCCTACTCTGGTGAGGCAACCAGTCTTAGCTGAAAGATACCATCTATTAGGAAACCCATCACAGAGACAGGAAAAGTAAAGAGTCAAAGACAATTCCCACTATCTGCCTCCACTTCCTGGGGATCAAAATGAAAAGATCGCCTGAACTATTTTTAAATGAACCCAATGAAAAGGTACCCTTCTCGCCCTCAGAATGCTCTAATTTGGCCACAAGGAGAGACTCTAGGCTTGCTCTGCAAAAGTTGGGTGGCATGAAAATTTGAACACACACATACACCTCGTACCAAAAGGAGGAAGAAATTTTAAAATGGCTTCACAGACTTTCAGGGAACCTTTAAGATGAGCTTAAACTTCTCTTTTCTGAGCGAAGGCTGAGGACATCCCCTCTCAGCCTTTTGAATTTTCAAGGATAGCCGAAGAGGGGGCAGGGGTAGAGCAAGGGAGCGGGAGAAGGAGAAAGACGGATGTGTTCGTTCTATTTTTAAACCTTCGCCCACAGTTTAGAGTAAAGGAACACTCTGGTTCCATACTCCCACCGCTGTCACCTTCTGCTAAGCACAAGAATCAAAACCTGCACACGTACACCGCACTGATCTATGTCTAGGGATTACTGTCAATGCTCCCAGGAATACAGCTAACCAATCACTCCAACGCAGAGAGCCCAGCAGTCCGGGCCAGGCTGGAGCTGCGTGCAGGGCTCCTGCAGAGCTCAAAGCCGTCACTACCCTCCCCTTCCCAGGGATGGGCAGCGCCCCCTCAGCATGCTCCGTTCCCAAGCCTGGGCAACGGGCTGGGCACCTGGGGTGAGCCACTGGCCCCCTAAGGACACCGAGCGGTGGAAGCGTAGAAGCGATGGGTTTCCCAGCAGGCTACCGCCGACTGGGCGATCTGGCCTCAGGCCAGAGACACCTGTGTCGAACACACCCACCCAGCCCAGAGTGCCACCCCGATCGACCCCCTCCCGGCCGTCCCCAAATGCCGAGGCTGGGCGATCAGACTCCTCCGAGGCCACTGACTCGCTCTTTCCTCAGATCCGTCTTGCCTCGGACGAGCATCGACACCCGTCACTCAAAGCCCCGGGAGGGGGACGAAAGCCGGCAGCGCGCGGGCAACCCGGAGCCCAGTGCCGCCGCCCCGAGCCCTCGTGCGCTGCCCCAGACACTTACTCTTGAGCGCGCTAATGAGCGACTTCCCGTCCTTGATGAGCTCCTTGATGAATTTGTTGGTCTTGTCCAGCTCCGCTTCGTGTGACTTGAGCGTCTCTCGGAAGTGCGGGCTGTCCAGGCAGCAGTCGCTGAACTCCAGCGCGGGGAGCCCCATCCTGCCCGTGGAGCCCAGCGGAGGGGGACGCGCCTCGGGCGCTGCTCGGCGGACACCCGCGACGACGGCCGTTCCACAGGTGTGGCGCCGGCTCGCCCCGCGCGCGGGGTCAGCGGGAGCGAACGGGAGACTCTAGACGGCAGCCGGGACTCCGCCGGTCCGCGGGCGCTCCTGCGAGGAGCCACCGAGCGGCACGCGGGCTGGAGGCGCGGCAGCGGACCCTCGGCGGCGCCGGGAAGCGAACGAGCGCGGCCACCGCCTCCCCGCCTCCTCTGCGGGTTCGCTCCTCAGCAGCCTCGAGCGCCTTCTCACAGAAGCCTCGGCCGCCCCGCCGGCGTCCGGGGCGCCCGAACCTGCTAGCGATGACCTAATCCCCCGCAGGACCAATCAGCGTGCTTGCCTCTGCCCGACCCCCAGGGCCGCCCGGGGACGCCCGGCCCTTCCGCGGTTCTCATCCAATCAAAGCTTTCCGAAGGCGGGGCCTGAGCATGGGGGCGGAGCCCACACCACCACTAGGTCCGCAGAGCAAGCCCCGCCCCCTCCCGCTCAGCGAGGGTTGCAGAACTAGAGCTCCGGGCTGCATTCCGTGGTGGGTGCGCCCCCGCCACCCGAACCCGGCCCACCCTATGCGGCCCTAATCCGAGCCTGAAATGAGACGTCTGCTAATCTAGGGAACCGAAGAGCCTAGGTGTGTCAAGCAGGAAAAATCTCGAATGAGAACTGCTGTTCGCCTCCGCCCACCCGACACTCCTGAGCATTCCTGCTTGCACTCAAATTACAACCCCTTGCCCAGGAGAAGTCTGAACGCTCAGAGCTCTGCACGCCGGGCTTCCAGTCAAGCAGAACGGGTTTGCTGCTTTAAATCACCAACGCTCCTTGCCTGCAGTCCTCTCGCCCCCTACTGTCCGTCCCTCTCGTGGCCACTGTGCTCAAAACCCGCCCACGGCTGCCCCCCACGGAAGGTTCTCACGTCCTTAGCAAGAATTTCAGCCACCTCGTTTTCCTGCTGCGTTCCTAGAACCATTTTACACAATTCTGTCCAATGTCTGTCGTCCTTCGCTGCTGCACAGCTTCACGAGGGCACGTGCCGCCGCAGTTCTTTGGTCGGGTGTTGCATCCCCATTGGCTAGAACAGAGACTAGTATTTAAGAACAGATAATGTGCACTGTGTGCTGCTGTACCTGATAAAGTATGTGTGCATCCCTCTCCACCCTCAGGGTGACCACCCTCCCTGTGACCAATCACAGGAGTCAAGACTGACGAGAGCTCGTTCAGTGCATTGGGTAGGCTGGGTCTCAGTGTCTAGAACTGAATGGTGAACACTGGAGAATAGGGACTGTCTTTGGCTAAATTATTTCTATGTCCAGTAACTAATAACACACCTTCTATTTGAAGAGGTGTTTCTTTGTGTTTTCAGTCGGTCTGCTACTGCAAACACAGGACTAGACTCAGGACAGAACCAGGAGCCCGGAAAGAACTTGACTGCTTCTGTTCTGAAGGAGAGAGCCACAACCAGGGAATAGCCTTGTTGCCTGATGTTAGGATGGAAGCCCTAGACGCTTGGAAACAAAGAAGAGTTTCAGACTCCAAAGTGTCAGAAAAAGAGTCTTTGTGTGAGAAATTAATTGATGTATTTATTGAATGAATGAATGAATGAATGAGGTCAATTTCATAATTTGAAACAACAAAGCCAGGCTTGAGAGCAGGCCCAGATAGCAGATAAACAATAGGTAATTAGACCCTGAAAATAGTTATTCCTTCCTTGCTATGGATGAGAAAAATCTGGAATGGAAATTCCATGAAAGTAAATCCATTTATAAGGCTTATCTTGAGTACCTAAAGGTGGATACGCTGATTATCTACTGCTACATAGTGTATCACACAAAATTTTCAGCTTTAAGATGTTCACACACACACACACACACACACACACACCCCTGCTGTGGGATGGTCTGTATGTCAAATTGCTCTGATTGGTCAATAAATAAAACACTGATTGGCCAGTGGCCAGGCAGGAAGTAGGTGGGACAAGGAGAGAGGAGAGTTCTGGGAAGCAGAAGGCTGAGGCAGAGAGACACTGCCAGCCGCCGCCATGACCAGCAGCATGTGAAGACGCCGGTAAGCCACCAGCCACGTGGCAAGGTATAGATTTATGGAAATGGATTAATTTAAGATAAAAGAACAGTTAGCAAGAAGCCTGCCATGGCCATACAGTTTGTAAGCAATATAAGTCTCTGTGTTTACTTGGTTGGGTCTGAGCGGCTGTGGGACTGGCGGGTGACAAAGATTTGTCCTGACTGTGGGCAAGGCAGGAAAACTCTAGCTACACACACCCGTGAAGACTCTAGGGATCCAGCTTGGAGTCTCTACTGTGATCAGTCAGTGACAGACACCGGAGCACTGCTTCATCAGCTGGACCACTCCCTCTCCTCGGGAAGACTGGAGGCTTCTCTGTGTGTCTTCTCTTTGACCTGATTTAAATTTCCTCAGAGCATGCAGCAAACAAGAAGCAGCCATCACCTTTCGTGACCTTACCATGAAAGTCACACCCTTCTACTGCCTTCATTGGCTGCAAGCAAGAGTCGCAAGTTCACACCAACGAAAATGGAGGGGGATCCAACTGTACATCGAGATAGGAGAATGACATGAACAGCAACTAGTGTCCTGGCCATTTCTGAATAACACATTCTGCCATGGTAGGCAATAAATATTAAATGAATGAAACAAAATGAGACACATTATTATTTGTTTAATCTTGTTGAGAAATGTTAGGCAAATATGCCTTCAACTGTATATGTATGTATAAATAAGTGATACATTCACCATCGTTTGTTCAGTTTGTGATAGGTACTGTTATAACATGTAATTAATGTCTGCAATGTACTATGTAGCTTGAACCAGGTTACATAGTTAATCAGTCTGTGTGCCACAAATATACTAACAAGCATGTAAATTAATATAGGCATGTTACTGGAGTCCTAGGCTACAGGTCTAATGCATGTCCAAACAGGTCAGCTCCTGCCACTTGCCCCTCTCCCTAATGCCCCCCCCCAAACATAAATAGAGAAAATGATGGGGGAGAAAAAATAGCTATACCCAGAATAAGGGAGGAACTGACCTGTCTTCAGAGGTACTGATGACTTCTCGGATGACATAGAAAAGAGCCAAAGGCATTAGACAGGAAGCATACATAGTTAAACAAACAGCCTTGAGTGAACTGTGCTCCATTTGATCCTTATCTCAGGCATTAAGTAAATTGCTGTTGCCTGGGAGGTAGCCACAACTCCTGCCACAAAATGCTTCTCCATCAGACCTACTGACCCTAACTAGACTCCACGGTGACCAGCAGCAAGGGAGATAACTTTTAATCCTGTTTACACTTCCCCATTGGGCACCTCTGGGCTTCTGCATGCCCGAGTGAAGAGCTGGTACTCGCAGCCAAAGCGGCCCCTAAGTCTTTGCTACAGCCATTCACAAATATGTAAGTGTGTAGATAATGGATAAGAGTCTTGTAAATTCATTCTAGAGCCCTGGCAAATGACTTCCTACTCTTTTGGCAGTATTATGAATACAGCAATACTGAATATAAATGTTTGCACATAAAGGGTATGCCTGTGTCTTTCTTGGAAAGCAGGCAGGCCCCACAAGGAAGGAGACTTCAAAGATACAGACAGGTTTGCCAATAGGAGGGATGCACAGGTAAGAGAAATGAAAATAGATGAGAGATGTTAAGGTCAGCAATGACTTTCATATGAAAAAAGGAAATGACACCAGCCTAGAGTGTCTCTGGCTGAACCTCTGTTGCTGTGGGGTTTATTTGGTTGGTTCATTTGTTTATGTTTTGGTGGTTGTGGTGGTGGTGGTGGTGGTGGTGGTGGAGGTGGTGGTGGAGGTGGAGGTAAGGGTGCTGAGCTGGTGCTGTGGATGGAACACAGACTTTCTATCGCCCTAAGCAAGCACTTTCCACTGGGTTCTCCTCAGCCACTATGTGGCTACATTCTCTAGGGACTCTCTCAGCTTCAATTTGTATTCAGAAAAATTAATTTTAAGTGGAACAGGCCTATAATCCCAGTGGGTTGAGGAGAATCTGAAGTTCAAGGCCTGCCAGGGCTACAGAATGAGTTCAAGGTCAGCTCAAGGAAATTACTGAAGCCCTGTCTCTAAGTTTTTTAAAGAAGGATGGAGGGTCTTGGTGCCGTAACTCAAAGGGAGAGTACTTGTCTTGGATATTTTAGGGTCCTGGATTCATCTGTCCTAGTACTACAAAAAGAATTAGCCACAGAGAGTTTGCTTCCTAAGACTGCAGCAGAAGTGATAAAATTGAAACCAAGGATAAAAGAGATCCCCTACAAACACATGGAGCACTGGGGAATTGGTGCCCCCTCCCCTGCCCCACCTCCGAGCCCCGCCCCCCATACACACAGAGCTAACCAAGGTGCTATGATGGGAGATGGAGGGGCTTGACGCTGCACAGGCAGATGCAGCAGTGTGCAGTACTCACGACTCTTCGTCAGCCCCTCCAGATCAATTCTCCTACCGCTGCATTCCCATGGTTTCAGGATTCTAGTTTGCACTTACTGTTTTTATGGCCGATGTCCTATGTATCTTCTCTTTGGGATTGTAGATAAGACACTAGCATTCTGATTTTTTAAATAATGATTATTGGTTGATGTAAGTGTTCTGTATCTCAATTATGATAATGGTTACATGAACACAATATTTGTTAAAATTTATGGATCATTTTAATACACACAAATTACACATCGAAACAGTGTCAAACACTTCATTATGTTTCATTTAACATTCATTACAATCCTGAAAAGTGGATATTGTTATTATCACTATTTTACAGATAAGGGAAACTGAGGTACTATCCCCATTTTACAGACAAGGAAACTGAGGCTTGAAGAAGTAAGATATCTAAGGTTTCACAGCTTACTAGTAGAGCTGAGCTCAGGCTTAGAATGTATCTCTCAAAAACAAACAAACAAAACCACTATCTCCATACAGATGCCTGTAACAAAGGTAATCACACCTTGAAATGGGTATTGTATAACAGTTTCCTCCCTGAAACATTCCATCCTGCAGGAAGGCTCCTTAAGCAGAGAGGTAAACAATTCAAAATAGCTTCAAGAAGTCCCTGAAACTGACCAGATTCTCTAGGCCCCATCCTCTCAGAATAAGCAATAAAGCTGCTGAGGCCTGGAAAAAGCAGAAAGCAGCCAAGCTGCCTAGCAGAGGTTTAGACCAACTAAATCACTTGGAAGGGACACTCTCCAACTTGTTGAGATGTCTGTAGGCTGCGCAATGTGCTCAAGGTTCCCAGATTTTGTGCTGTGCCACCTGTACCGGGGTGGGCTTTGGTGATGCAGCTGTCTTTGAATCATTTCTGCTCCTGTCGGTGACCCTTCACCCATATTCTTGTAAATAACCCCAATAAAACTCATTGGTTTCACCAAGTTGGACTTTGGTGATATTTGTACTTTGGTCTGTCATGGACTCCTATCTGGAGTGAGTAGACATGTGTGTGGCGTCTCCCCAGGAAAAAATTTGTCATATAACAGGTGTTTCCAGACTTTATTTTGTATTATATCCCAGATATATCAAAAATTACACGTTTCCATGGAAAAGATTGCAAATTGATCCATATCTGTCACCATGCACAAAACTTAAGTCCAAGTGGATCAAAGACCTCAACATAAATCCAGGTACTCTGAACCTGGTGAAAGAGTAAGTAGGAAGTAGTCTTGAACACATTTGCACCGGACATCACTTCCTAAATATAACACCAGTAGCACAGACACTGAGAGAAACAATCAATCAATGGGACCTCTTGAAACTGAGAAGCTTTTGTAGGGCAAAGGACACAGTCAACAAGACAAAATGACAGACTACAGAATGAGAAAAGATCTTCACCAACCCCACATCTGACAGAGGGCTGATCTCCAGAATATATAAAGAACTCAAGAAACTAGACATCAAAATACCCAACAGTCCAATTAAAAAATGGGCTATAGAGCTAAACAGAGAATTCTCAAAAGAAGAATCTCAAATGGCCGAAAGACATTTAAGGAATTGCTCAACATCCTTAGTCATCATGGAAATGCCAATCAAAACGACTCTGAGATACCACCTTACACCTGTCAGAATGGCCAAGATCAAAAACACTGAAGACAGCTTATGTTGGAGAAGATGAGAAGCAAGGGGAACACTCCTACATTGCTGGTGGGAATGCAAACTTGTACAGCCACTTTGGAAATCAGTATGGCGGTTTCTCAGAAAATTGGGAATCAATTTTCAAGACCCAGCTATACTACTCTTGGGCATATACCCAAGGAATGCTCAATCATACCATAAAGACACATGCTCAACTATGTTCATAGCAGCATTATTTGTAATAGTCAGAACCTTGAAACAACCTAGATGCCCCTCAACTGAAGAATGGATAAAGAAAATGTGTTACATATACACAATGGAGTACTACTCAACAGAGAAAAACAATGACATCATGAGGTTTGCAGGCAAATGGCTGGAACTAGAAAAAATCATCCTGAGTGAGGTAACCCAGACTCAGAAAGACAAACATGGTATGTACTCACTCATAAATGGATACTAGATGTAAAGCAAAGGATAACCAGACTGCAACTCACAACTCCAGGGACGCTACCTAGTAAAGAGAACCCTAAGAAAGACATAGGGATTGCCCAATGACAGAGAAATGGATGATTTCTACATGAGCAAACTGGGGGTGGGGAGGTAATGGAGGGCAAGGGTCGAGGGAAAGAGAGCTTAGGGGAGCAGGAGGTTCAAGCTGGAACAAAGAAGAGATACCATGGTAAATGAAGGCACCGTGGGAATAGGGTGAAGCAGAGTGCTAGGGAGGTTCCCAGGAATCCACAAAGATGACTCCACCATAGACTGCTGGCTATGGTCAAGAGGATACCTGAGCTGACCTACTCTGGTGATTGGATGGCTGAATACCCTAACTGTCATCATAGAACACTCATCCAGTAACTGATGGAAGCAGATGCAGAGATGCACGGCCAGGTCCCAGGCGGAGCTCCAGGAGTCCAATCGATGAGAGAGAGAGGAGGGATTCTATGAGCAAGAGATATTGAGACCATGATTGAAAACTAGCCAAACTAGTGGAAACACATGAACTGTGGACCAATAGTTGAGGAGCCCCCATGGTAATGGACTAGGCCCTCTGGATAATCGAGACAGTTGTTCAGCTTGAACTGTTTAGGGGGGTGCCCCAGGCAGTGGGATCGGGACTGGTCCATAGTTCATGAGCTGACTTTTTGGAGCCTAGTGCCTATGGTGGGATACTTTGTGCAGCCTTGGTGCAGGGAGGAGGGGCTTGGACCTGCCTCAGCTGAATGTACCAGCTTCTGCTGACTCCCCATGGGAGGGGAGACCTTGCCCTGGAGGAGGTGAGAAGGGGGGGAGGGTCTGGGGGGAAAGCTGGGGGATGGGAGAAAGGAGGACAGGGGAATCTGTGGTTGGTATGAAAAATGAATAGAAAATCTCAATAAAAAAAAAAAAAAGAAAATTACATGTGCCTCTGCCTAGGCTTTAAATGTGAGACCTTACAATTTGTATAAAAGCAACTGGTGAAAGAACATGAAATCTTCATTTTCCTGGAAAGAAAAGTTAGATCCATCTTGATAATGCTATTGGATGGCTCATAGTTCTTTAAGTGAAGTGACAGCATTTGTGTAACATTTTTTTCCTCAAGAAATTAATGACTCATACTATGTACAGCATGTCTGCTAATTCCTATCAAATGCTCATTAGTCATTTATTGAAAAAGCGCTCATATACTTCAGCTATGAGCTAGGCCCAGTTCTAGATACTTGAGAAATATTAACCAGTCTCCTACCAACCCTCTTACCATCTTCTGTTCATGTTAGACAGGGAACTGAACTGAACTACCTGGAGTCACCTGACCAGTGAGTGGCAGAACAGAGAATCTTCCTGGGAGTCTATCTCCATACTGCCTGTGTTGATCACAGAACTCCGATGTGTCCAGCTAAAGCAGTCATTTGCTTAGGCTTTTGAATAATCGTGGTCTTATGTCTCCTTCCTAACCATATAAGTAATCCAATAAACGTGATGGTTCATTACATTGGACTTGTTAGAGTCTTCTTTTTTTTTCTTTTTTTTGTATGTCATAGCCCTGTCTGGGATGAAATAGACATTTTTTTTTCCACATTCACCAGGAAAAGTCACACAATAAGGTAGTACCCAGGTTTATTGAAAAATTGTGGTTGGGAGAAAACAGGGCAATACTTCAAGGGACAAAGTATTCTTTGATCCATCTTGCCTGTGGAGAGGTAGGACATGAAAAGAACAGTAGTGGAATAATTGTCCTGTGTCTACACACCCGGCCTGTGGGATATGTCTGCCAGGCGAGGAAGCAGTGTGATGGACTTCTTTGATTTGTGACCTTACTCCTCTTTGAATCTCTTTTCCTGAATGTCCCATGATCCTGTTTCTAAGCTTGTTGTTTGACTTTCTTTTTCTCTTTTGTTTTTGTGATAGGGTCTTGCTGCATAGCCCTGGCTGTCCTTGAACCATCGATGGCAGTGGTTCTCAGGTTCTCAACCTGTGGGTCATGACCCCTTTGGTAATCCTCTGTCTTCAAAAGTGTTTACATTACAACTCCTAACAGTGGCAAAATTACAGTTATGAAGTAGTAATGGAAATAGTTTTATGGTTGAAGGGTCACCACAACATGAGGAACTGTATTAAAGGGTCTATATAAACCAGGCTGGCCTTGAACTCACGGTGAGCCACTTGCTTCCCCGTCTCAAGTGCTGAAATTGCAGACATGTGCTACCATACCCAGGCATCATCATTAGATTTCGATTATCCAATGCTCATTTTTAGAGAAATTTGACTTTAAAACCATGTTTTCACACTAGAGCATTCTGTCTCCAGCATACTTTTATTTTCCCACTTAAAAGCTAATTTTTAAAACATTTTGACCTTTTTTTTTTGCTTGTTCATTCATTTTTCCTCCCCTGCCCCCATCCCCCAACCCAGTAAACCCCCCTCCCCCCACCCCGCCCCACTTTGTTTTGTGCTTTGTTTAGTTTTCCCCAGAGCTGCTCCAATGAGCTGAGCTAGTCCAGAAAGGAGTTCATTTGCTTTGATCCTGGTGAAAAGAGAAAAACAATGACAATATGATGACTTTCTCATGAAACTAAGTATATTCCATTTGCAAGAAAGTTTGGAGTTTTTGTTTGGTTTGGGGATTATATAATGTCCATGTGTTTGGCATTAGTAAACACATCCCTTTTTAAATGAGATAACAAATGAAGAAGGTAGCTAGTTTTAAAAAAATATTCTTTATGGAGAGATGATTCATCCATTAAGAGTGCTTCCTGCTCTTTCAGAGGACCCAAGTTCAGTTTCCAATACCCACATCAGGCAGCTCACACCAACCATTAACTCCAGCTTCTTCAAGAGATCCAGTATCCTCTTCTGACCTCAGGCAGCACCCACACACACATGGTATACACACACACACACACAAATCTTTAAAAATTCTTCAGAAAAATTAGCATTAATATTATATATATAATATATATAATATTATATCATTCCAACTTTATTTGTTCTTGTTTTACTATTGACTCAAAAGTGTGAAAAAGAGCTCAGACTCCCGGGTGTTGTTCTGGCCCTGCCCTGTGATCTGCATCAGAAAGAGCAAGAAACCAGGACAGCTTCACAGACTAGGCCAGTGGCCAACAAACTTCTCCCATAAAGACATGGAATATCCAACTCTTCCATTAAACTTACTCAACTCCAACACCGAGGCATGAAACCAGCCACAGATGATATGTAAATGAATTAGCATAGTGGCTGTATTCCAATAAGCGTGGGGACACTGAAATTTTAACTTCATACAATTTTTATGTGTCACAAAATAGTCTTCTTGTTTGTTTTTTTTTTTGTTTTGTTTTGTTTTGTTTTAAACCATTTTAACATGCAATAACCACTCTTAGTTCCCAGAGCATACAAAAGTAGGGACAGACTGGAACTAGTCCATGGCCATCTTTTGTTGATCTCTGGTTTAGCCAAATAAAAGAAAATGGACCAAGGGCACAGCAAGGTGTTGTGAGTGACTGTCCTCTGAGCCAATAAATGCCTATCTTGGGGAGTTTAATTGGCTCCTTTGCAAAAGGATCATCCCAGTTGGGCTTTTTGACTAGAGGGTTGGAGAGGGTCATGAGACCCTTAGCTGAGCATCCAGCTGTTCCCTACTACCTGTTGTATACAATGCTGCCTTTAACTACACATGGTCCAGGAAGCAGCTAGATCAGTGGTTCTCAACCTTCCTAATGCTGTGACCCTTTAATACAGTTCCTCATGGTGTGGTGACCCCAAAACCATAAAATTATTTTTGTTGCTACTTCATAACTGTAATTTTGATGCTGTTATGAACTGTAATATAAACACTTTTGAAGATTAGGGTTTTGCCAAGGGGGTCGCGATCCACAGGTTGAGAACCACTTGGCTAGAATATATAAGTCTGCATGGGAGGGGGTTCCATCTATGCAACTACAGGAAAGTCCTCATCCCTGTTGAGTAAGGCTTTCCAGGGGTGATCTGGAAAATTGGGTGAGGGAAGAACACCCACACCCATGTAAGTAATCCCTCTCCTATGTTCTTTAAAGAAGCCTGACAAACTCATTGGTTTCCTCAGAGTGAACTTTGGCAGAATTGTGCCTCAGTTTGTTGTTGGGATCTTAGGAGAAGGGGTAGATGATGTGGCTTGCATCTTCCTCTGGGAAGGAATTTTAGCAATCCAAGGCCAGGTACAGATTCCAGGTTTTGAGTGCCACTGAGGAAAGCCTATTTCACATAGCGGCATAGCTTGGTTTTCTAGATATAAATTAGAAAAGCAATTAACATCTAGTCCTAATTATTTTTAATGAGAGGAATGATAAATGGCAATGAGAAACTGTTTAACAACTGAAAAAGAACAAATGATACACATGAGTATAATAGGGAAAAGTAGAAAATGGGTCTACTGAGGTGATTTAAAAGATCCAATTTCCTATTTTTTCCAAAAATAATCACAGATGCAGGAAAGTGGGTCCACTGACTAGCAAAAGATCTGGTGTCCACATGTGTGCAGGTGCATAGGAACCAGAGGACAACCTGAGATGACATCTCATGAGTACTATCTACCTCCTTTGAGACAAGCTCCTTCCTTAGCCTGGATCTAATCATTTTAAGATAGATTGGCTAGCCGCCACCCAGCCCCAAATATCTCACTGTCTCTCCCCCACCCCCAATGCTGGAATTACAAGTGTCTGCCACCATGCCCTACATTTTCAAATTCAAAAATCTGAGGCTTGAACTCACTCAGATCCTCATGATTGTGAGGCAAGCACTGGCCACCTGAGCTATCCTCCAGCTCTATCTTACCCACAACAGATTATTTTTGAGCTAAGCTCAAAGGCTTACAGAACCGCTGATCCACAATTCTAAAGAAATAAAGCACCAATGTCAATCACATTGTTTTTAAAGCAAAATCGTATAATGAAAAGTTTTAACAAAAACGGTTTTAGAACATTACATGTGAATGTTGCCTTTCATACTTAGAGACTTTAATTGTGGGTAAGTTACTAAAGTTTCTGAGTCTTTATATCTTGATCATTAAGGGTAATAATCAGCTGAGAGTTCATACAGTTATAATCAAGAAGTAAAATATGCAGAGAGGCTTGTCAGGTATATCATAGATGCTGTGGTAGTTTGAGTGAAAGTGACCCTCATAGGCTCATAGGGACTGGCACTATTAGGAGGTGTGACCTTATTGGAGTAGGTGTGGCCTTGTTGGAAAAAGTGTATCACTGGGGGCGGGCTTTGAGGTTTCAAATGCTCAAGTCAGACCCAGTGTCATTTTCTCTTCCTGCTGCCTGCTAATCTAGATGTAGAATTCTCAGCTTCTTCTCCAGCACCATGTCTGCCTGCATGATTCTCACTATGACAATGGATTAAGCCTCTGAACCTGTAAACAAGCCCAATTAAATGCTTTCCTTATTAACAGTTATCATGGTATCCTTTCACAGCAATAGAAACCCTAACTAAGACAGATGCTCAGTGAAAGCTGGGCTTGGTGACACATGTCCATAATCCCAGTACTCGGAAGACTGGAGCAGGAAGATGGTCACAAGTTTGAAGCTTAAAATCCTATCTCAAAAGAAAAAAAATTTGCCCTTCAAAATGACCAATGAGCCAGGTGGTGGTGGTGGCGGCGGCGGCGGCGGCGGCGGCGGCGGCGTATACCTTTAATCCCAGCACTTGGGAGGCAGAGCCAGATGGATCTCTATGTGTTCATATGTGTTTGAAGCCAGCCTGGTCTATAGAGAGAGATCCAGGATAGGCACTAGAACTACATGGAGAAACCCTGTCTCGAACCCCCCCCCAAAAAAATGACCAATGAATAATTTGCATTATTATTAAATAAAATTCTAGAATTTAACCATTTACCACAGCTTTAAAAGAAAATAATCTTGAAAAAATCTTTTTTTGCTTTGGTGCCTGTCCTGGATCTTGCTCTGTAGACCAGGCTGGCCTTGAACTCACAGAGATCCACCTGGCTCTGCCTCCCAAGTGCTGCGATTAAAGACATGTACCACCATGCCTGGCCAAAAAAAAAATCATTTTTATACTGAAATAAGTAATGAAACTAAAATATTTCATTCTTATAAAAATAGTTTTTTCTTCACTGGATGAAATAATTTGCTTAGATGTCTATTTATAATGTTCTTGGAAAATGACACACATTTTCACCTATGGATGGTATTTGACACAATTAAAGCAGATTTGTCATTGAAATGCCCCAAAGATTATTCTTCTATACAGACAGCCTAGAGTCTTTAAGCTTTGTTTCTTTTCTGTAAATAAGTTGGTAAAGATGAAGAATATATTTTTATTCATTTGTGTGTGTGTGTGTGTGTGTGTGTGTGTGTGTGTGTGTGTGTGTGATATTTGGAGGGCAGGGGCAGGTTTCGTATAACCCAGGCTAGCCTTGTAGCCTTGACTATCTTGAACTCATCATTTGTAGTTCATGACTACCCTTGAACTACTATGACTACCCTTCCTGCCTCCACCTCACAAGTGCTGAGATTAGAGGAATGTGCCACCACACCTGATAGAATGTAGCATTTAAAGGCTGTAGTTAGAGTATCATTATCTTGTCTCTTTCAGAGTAATACTAAAAGCATCATAGTAAGTGTCAGACAGAGATCGTCTTCAACTACAACTCTGCTAATTCATGTCTATGTGATGACCTGGGGCAATTAATCTAAGTCCCTGGTTTTTGTAAATGTAAAATGGGGCAATAATCTGGCCTTTCTCAGACAGTTGTATGAAGTTTCGATGATAGATGCTCATAAATTGCTACTTAGATCAGTATTTTCAAGTGTTGTGTTTGAAAAAAAAAATGTTAGCACAATTAAATGGCAACTAACCACATCATTGGAGGGTAAATTTTGATAACTTTTTAGTTCTCTTTTGTTGCCTTGAATGGAATTAGATAAATTTTATCTAATTGATAAACATAGTATGAACTGGACCATACTATGCATGATAAAGATTGGTGCTCAGATAAAAGCAGAATCGGAGGTAGATGTCTTTGATTGTTCTAGTAAGCCATGAGCTGTATGAACCAGGAACAGGATCCATTTAGGATGCTAAAAAGATTTGCTCAGTATCCTGGAGACATTGGGATGTAACTCTTCAGACATATCCTCCTGCCTTCTCAATTGAGCCCCTCATTCACAAAGACAAGCTAGATCTATGTGCTGTGTGGATGCAGATGTACCATCAGCACCTAGAACAGCGCCCATGAATTGTCAATTCCAGGTAACACCCCCGTGAATAAAGAATGAACTGTTTCCTGACTAGGCAGCTTGGCAAACATTCAGTGCCTCAAGCTCTGCTTAGAAGTGTAGATGGAAGGTGAACAGGTCTCACAGCTACCCTAAGTAGGAAAAATAGAGACCAAACTTCATGTCCTGCAGGTCTAGGTGTGAAGTCTTGACCCACAGGGACTTGGATTTCTGGGGTGGAGGGGAGTGGGAGAACAGAGGGAACATGCACAAACTGAGTGACTCCATGGCACCAAGAAGGAAGAAGGAAGAAAACTGAGACAGTCTCAAGCTGGTCTTGAACTTACATGACGGAATGTTTGAATCAAGGAGGAAACTGCTATACAACAAAATCCCCTTTAGCTCCTATAGTACATTAGGGGACCCCCTTTTCATACTGAGGAAAGCATCAAAGCCAAGAGGAACTTTATAGTAACCTTGACCTATGGTTATAAAATAAGCTCTAGGAGGAAACACAGACTTACAGTTTTAACTGTTAATTCACTCAGCAGATACTTCTCAAAATCTTCCTATGTTTCATGTAGCACTAAACACCAACACTCATGGATGAACCCACTGTTCCCATGACTACAAGGAAGGCTACATGGTAGCCAGGAAACCTGATCTACATAGTGCAATGACATGTGTGTGAGACCGGGATGGGGGGCAGTGTTGGGGGGCTCAAGAGAAAGAGCCATGGAAGCTAGCTAGCTATGGGGAATCCAGATCAACTTGAAGAATTTGCAAGGCTTTCTAGAAGACCTGGTACCTCGACTGAGGCTTATGTCATGTGCAGAAATTGAGATATAGGGGGTGTCGCCTGCCACACTGGGTAAAGTATGAGCAAAGCCATAGTGGCATGAGCCATGTGCTATATGCAGAAAATCACACACACGTGAGTCAGCTGACTCAGAGGCGCTGCTGAAGGGGGTGTGGAGGGCAGGACGTAGAGGGCCTATTAGCAAACCAAGGAGCATGATTTGGGGTTAATGCTCATGGAAGGCCTAAGAATCAGAGGGGTGCAATGCCATACGTACTTAGAGGCAGGGAGAATAATAGGGAAAGTGTGACAGTGGCCACAGGTGATATCAATCTGAAGCAGGAAAAGGAATGGCCCTCTACATATAAGAAAGAGATTTAAGGATTAATGGGTAGAAATTAGTGAGACTTAAGGTAAGGAGGGCTAGAAAGAGAAAGCAAGGGAAACCCTCAACTCTCTGTCTTGGAAAGTATTTCCAAGCATAAGTAGAATAGGGTTAGATGGATTTTAGCCATTATTTTAATTACTTATCTCTGTAATAATACTAATAATAATAACAACAACAACAAAAACTTACTTTGGTTCAAAGATTGAGGGTGCAGGACATCATGGAGTCGGGGAAGCCATGGTGGCCAGAGCTGGAGGCACTGATCATGTGACATCCACAGCCAGGAAGCAGGAAGCAGAAGGAGATGAATGAATGCTCTCAAGAAGCTTCCTCCTTTTTATTCGGTCTAAGAACCAAGCCCAAATGGTGTTCCTACTTTTATGGTCACATGTGTTCCTGGAGGCCTGTCTCTGGTAATTCTAGATCCTGTCAAGTTGACAATATTAACTGTCACAGATATGTTGACTTAGAAACACCAAGGAGAAAATATTCATTTATTCATTCACCCCTCCATTAAAACACTGTTGAGAAGTCCCTCTATGTGACTTCCCATGTGTGAATTTGAAGAGAAACTTGAGAGTCACTGGCAGTGAATTACCAGGAGTTAACTCCTGAGCAGGGCTGGCACCATCATGACATGAAGGATGCTCTTAGGGGAGCCTACTGAGAAGCATGGACATAGTCACTCTGCTGGAGAATATAAAGAAAGAAGAACTGGGAGACAAAGATGAACCTCTGGAGTACACAGTATGGGTAAAGGAGGCAGAAATAGAGCAGCTAGAAAGGCAAAGTCTGAGAAATAAGCTGAGAAGGACCCAGAAGCTAGGTAGATGCCTATTTTCAAGGCCTTTGGAGCCTTTGCCCATAGTAAAGCTTCATGAATTATTCCTAAACTTTAAGAAGGTCTCTAGACAAATCTGAATTGGGGAAGGTATTAGTTACTTTCCTCATTGCTCTGGCAGAATTTTTGACCAGAAGTAACATAAGGAAGAGACGATTTATTTGGGCTCAGAGTCTGAAAGTAAAATTCATCACGGTGGGCAAGTCACTGTAGCAGGAGTATGAACAGCTGGTCCCAGTGTATCTGTAGTCAGGAAGCAGGGCGATGAATGTTGGTGCTCAGCTCACTTTTTATTCCTTCTCATGAGAAAAGCCCACTACTACTCAGGGTGGATCTTCCACCTCCATTAAAGTCCTCTGGAAACACCCTGTCCTAGGTGATTTAATTCCCATCAAGTTAACAATAAAGACTAACCCTCACATGGTGGGGGTAGGGGGACGTCTTTTTCTAGAGTTTTGTTTATTATAATCTAAAGGGGATATATAGATGACAATTACATTCATCGTTACCAAATTTAAATGTCAAGTTTATGTAATGCATGCTTTATCTTTAAATAATTGTGGCTGCTTTTCCCTCATTCATGACTAGTATTCTTTTTTTTTTTTTTTTTTGTTTTTTTTTTTTTTGGTTTTTCGAGACAGGGTTTCTCTGTGTAGCTTTGCGCCTTTCCTGGAGCTCACTTGGTAGCCCAGGCTGGCCTCGAACTCACAGAGATCCGCCTGGCTCTGCCTCCCGAGTGCTGGGATTAAAGGCGTGCGCCACCAACGCCCGGCATGACTAGTATTCTTTATTCTTGGTGTTAACTCCATTCTGCTCATTTAGACCAGAGGATGCAATTCGATCAACATGAGCAAAACTGAGTAATCTGATTGTGACATTTACTTAGAATGATATATCCATGTACTCATGAGAGATTTGGCTTCTGGTCTTTTCCATATGAGCATGATGATTACTGGTTGTAAACATCTGGTTTGGGTCTGATTTGTCCTTCGGCTACTTAAGGTCTGTATTCCTGTCTTATGGTAACAACATCTAAGTTTTTTCTTGGAAAAAGTCCTTTCTCATTCCTAGCTCAAGTGGTTTAGGAAGACCTGACTTTACTGGGTTTCAGAGAAAAAGTATTTGGCTCACTGTTGACCAGTAAAATATTATAGCTTAAGTTTGACTAAGGAAAGAGCCCGTGACCCAGTCAGAGACAATGAGATACAATGCTTGGGTCTGGTAGAGCAACCAGGCCACAGGTATGACCTGCTGAAGGGGAAGCTGGATGGATGTACACCTGGAGCTGCTGTGGTCCAACACTGTGGGTAGAGACTGTCAGAGAATGAAGCTAAAGCCGGTGAAAAATGGAGATCAAATGCTGTAGATGTTGCTTGACACCTGGCTTCAACAGCAGTTGAACATGGGCTAGTCGGTCCTGAGAGAGGGGCAAGCACCATTCTGAAGGGACCAGCGATGGCTTCTGTTGCGCTCGGCTGACTGGAGAGGCCTTGGAATGCCACCTCGGGCCCCCAGGCAGGGCTCTTCACCTTCATTGCACCACAGTGGCTTTCCTCATGGGTGGGTTCATGCTCCCATTCCTGAAGCTAGCATACTGCTGCTGTACTTTTCAGCATGAGCCATTACATTCTCTATCTAAACTTTGTCAGATTTTTTTTATGAGTTTTCCATTGCTTGTAACCAACAAGTCCAGTGAAAAACCTAATTTCATCTCTGTTTTCCCTGCTTCATCCACCAGCAGGGAACCAACTATCCAATGCCACAGTTATTCCCGGCTGGCCCATCATGCATGCATGTGCAGGACAGCCTCCCACTGTTTCTACTTTGTATTCCTTCTGTCCCAGAGATCTGTTCCTTGGCCTGAACTCCTTGAACCCCCAGCCTCAGCAGTGGACCTACTGCTTCTCATGGACTCTCCCTGCTTATTCTAATCACCTCCACCAGGCTCTTTCCACCCTGCCAGTTTGTTTGTTTGAATAAGAAGAGGCAGAACTGTCTGGAAGCCACCTCTGTCCCCAGGCTTGGAAAGCCCAGTGCCAAATTATCGGATGCTGGCCCCCACCCAGCACTGCCGGTAGGTACACTCTGTTCAAGCTCCAGCCTTCTGGTCCCAGCGAGCCAGCGTCTAGCCTGCTGCTTGTCCTTTCTTCCCTCCTGACTGCAGGTTTAGCTCGGTGTTATTTCCAATTCCATCCTATCTGTTGCTCCGGTGCCATCCCTGACTTTTGCCGTTTCCCTTCCAGTGACCTTGGGAATTTTTAAATCATAACTCAGTGATCTCGAGCAATCTATCATCCAAATATTATTTCATTATCGCATGGTAGCATTCTCCCTCCTCAGATGAGGTCGTTTCCTCTTCTCCCGCCTCCAGTCAGGTAAGAAAAGACTTTCATAGCTGCCAGGGGAGGAAAACAACCACCTTCAGAATGGCAGATGGGGAGAGTTTCCCTTTAGCTTTTCCAGAAACATCGGGGAGATAACAAAGGGATGGAAGTTTCTCTGAGTACGTACAGGTAATGACTTGCTCGCCTTTCTTCACTTTGACAGTCTTTCTTTCTCTTCTCTAATAAATATAAATTAAGTAGTCTTTTATGGGCTTGTCAAGCTCTGGAGAATTGAGCTGTAATCACTGTGCATTTGGCAAATCTTTAATTGCCCATTACACACCGGGCACCGTGCTAAGTAACGGCGAATGAGACAGGCAAGCCCCCTTCTTTTCATTCAGCTCTTTGAGGACAGAAAAGAGGCCTCAACAAATACTATAAATAAATAAATAAATAAATAAATAAATAAATAAATAAATAAATAAATAAATAAATAAATAAATAAATAAAGTGAGTGAGTGAAATGTCGGAGAGTGAGAAGCGCTGCTGTGAGGTAACACATTCAGAGGCTGAGGACCTGCTGTGACAGTGGCCAGAGAAGGTAGCACTTGATCTAATCCAAAGAAAGCACACGAAGGCCTGAGTCAGTGTCCCAGAAGGCCAGCATGGGCAAAGGTCCTGAGCACAGATCAAGCCTGCTGCTTCACAGCAGAAGTTAGCCAGCTGCAGCCCAGAGGCTAAATCCAATCACTTGTTTCCTCCTCCCCTCCTAGCCTGTCCTCCTCCTCCTCCTCTCCCTCCTCTTCCTCTTTCTCCTCCTTCTGGAGTTGAGGAATAGAGGGGTGAGGGTGGTGATATATGTAGTATGGTGTGTGTGTGTGTGTGTGTGTGTGTGTGTGTGTGTGTGTGCTTGTTAGCACAGGTATGTGCACAGGAATGCATTCAGGTGTGTGCACATGAGTGTGGAGGCCAGAGATAACTGTCAGGTGTCTTTCCTTGATCACTCTTCACCTTGAGTTTCTGAGACAGGGTCTGCCACTGAACCTGAAAGCTCATCAAGTTAACTAGGCTGGCCGGCCAATGAGATTCAAGGATCTGCTGGTCTCTTCCCCCCTCTTCTCCCTGCCCCCACCTCAGTACTAACTACTGTCATGGGCACAGAGTGTTTTTTACATGGGTTCTGAGCATCCAAACTCAAGCCCATCAGAGCGGCAAGCGCTTAGCCGACTAAGCCATCTCCACCAGCATCCAGCCTGTTTTCCTTCTTCGGGTGTGTTATGAGCTAAGAGTGGATTTTATACTTTGAAGTGAATAAAAAAACAAAACAATAAATGACATTTGGTGATGCATGAAAGTTATGTGAAGTTCAAGTTCCAGCAACCGTAAGTAAGTTTTACTGGACCATTGCCACGTTCACTCACTGATGTATTTTCCGCGGCTGATGACTTTTCAACTCTTTGGCTGGGCTGATCAGCTGTAACTGCATGTGTCTGCAGCAGAACGTTTACAGACTCCTGCGATGAAGGGACAGGAACACATCTTTCTAAGCTAGAGGAAACACTGAATTTATTTTAATTATTTGCATTCCCTTTGCCTTTAAACAACAGAAACCCTGTGTCTCACTGACTTAAATAATGTGGGGTAAAAGGAGCCATTTTGAATCTAAAGACAAGTCTACTAGCTCATGAACACCTATTAGTGACCTCAGTCAATGCGACATGTAACAGAAGAATCACCTAGCTGAGCTGGTTGGCTTCCTGGCCCATAGCGTTGTGAAATACTGTACAGAAGACGTTGCTTTAAGCTCCTCATTTTGTGGTGACTATTTCAAAATGATATGCAACCAGGACAAACCATGCAAAATAAATAAATAAACAAACAAACAAACAAACAAACAAACATGTTGCTCTTCTGGTTGGCTGACTGAAAGGACGGTAGCAAAACGACTATAGCAGTTTCAGGAACATATTCAGATCTGACAATGTCCAGAGAAATAGGAAAGATTATCCTTAGGAGAGGGGAAAATGTAAGCTAAATGCAATCACCCGCCTCTCCTGAGTCACTGGAGATGGGAAATATCCCGAATCATAATTTTATTAGAGAGAAAGTAGGTGAGTAGATATTGGGCCAACATGCACTGGGTCCAGAGTACCTTTCTTCCTACCATTCTTCATTTGCTCCTTAACCTAGAATATTCTAGGTTGAATCACATGAATATCCATTTCTTATAAGTCAAAAATAGTCAAATAACTTTAATCTCAAATTGCTAGCTGTCTTAGTTAGGTTTCCATTGCTGGGATAAACACCATGACCAAAAGCAGCTTGGGGTAATATGAAAGCCAGTCCTCAAGGAGGAAGCTTTCAGGTCAGATCTAGTTTGGTTCTTCTTGAGTTCTGTGTCTGACGTGCATGGCATCTTCAGAAATAGGGACTTACCTTCAACTTCTGGGAAGCAACTAAGAGCAACAGACATAGCCCCTATTGTTTTGGGGAATCTCTTGGACTCCTCTGACAAACAACTGGAAATGGGGTTTTGCATGCTTGGCACTGGGGTTTTTGTTAGACGGTCCATGGCTCTTGGGGAGCAGTTCCATTATTTTAACAAGTGGCACAGATAATCCTAATCTTCCATATCTCTAAACCATTGTTTTGGCAAGCTGGAAATAAAAGAATAATGTTTAAATTTCCCATTTGGCTGTATCAGAAGGCTTTGTTTCTGGACTAGAGATATAGCTCAGTGGTAGAATGCTTACCTAACAGGTACAACCCTGTATCCAATTTGTAATGAGAAGGGAGGTGAGGGAGGGAGGGAGAGGGAGAAGGAGAGGGAGAGAAGAGATTGATTTTATTTCTGCCACTAACTGTGGCTCCTGGGATAAACCCCTTTCATTCCGTCTTCAGTGACTCCTGCATTAGCTCTCTGTAAAGTAACTCTTCCCACTATCTCATCCTACTGGTGGCCACACCTCAGCTGCCTTTGTAAACTATCCCTCTCCACTCTCAGAAGGCTGGTGGGTCTATCAGTCAAGGGGTTCCACTGCCTCCAGTTTAGCCAATCAGATTCTCTCTCTCACAGGAAATTAAATTCGAGAGTCCATTTGTCTCTGCTCTCCAATCTGCCCTGCGCTTTCTGAAACCTGGGTTTATTGTTTTTGTTTTGTTTCTCTCTCTCTTTCTTTTACCCAGCTTTCCCTAGGGATCCATAAGCAAACCACAGCCTTCTAGCTAATCCTTTGTTTTGCTGAAGTCAGCTAGTCTGTTCAACTTCGCAGAGAACCCAGTCTCTGCGAATCAAGATCTTTGATAGAGTGTTCTATATGATAATGATACCATAGTTTCCATTCTTATAAAGCCACTGTGAATGATCCTTTTGTGACGATCAAGACCATGCAATGGGAGATCAAGAGCATATTTTAATAATGGCATCTTTGTTCCAGTAATTCTGGGAAACGAAAAATCTTCAGTAGGATAAATGGTTATTCACTGTCTCTGAAATATCTTAAATTGAAACAGGCTTTGGCTAAAACATTTTCTAAACAAGGATTATTGTTCTGGACTTCAAGAAAAGGAAGGAGAAGGAAAAAAGAAGCGTGTGGGCTCAGTTTAAAACACACACACACATGCACACATACATACACACTCATCGCTTCAACCTCACCTTTTATGAATTTAAGAAAAGTTCAAGTCTTTAAGTACTTTTAGGAAAGCTGGGAATTGTATTCTGATATATGGAGGACATGGCTTTGGTAGCTGACATCTTCTCTTAGCAGCCACTGTTTGGTTCCTCCCTTATCTGTCTGTGGCAGCTAGTATACTGTCTGCTGTCTCTATTGATATCCTCCTGACTCTAGCAAGCAATGGCTGAGAAGCTCCTGTGAACCAAGCACCATGCCTGGCTTTTGCCTACATCACCTCATTTAACCCCTACTATGCCCTTTAATGCCAATGTTATTATCCCCACTTTACAGAAAGGTAAGAAGCTTGGTGAGGTTAAATATCGGGGCTGGATAAGCCATGGGGTCACTTAATCTGTGTCCTTGTTGTTAGGTTTCAAACCCAGGACAAATGGCTAAGCAAGGTGCCTATTTAACATATCCAGGCCGACCTGGTTGCCAGGTTCTCCCAGCATCCCTCAGTCCTTACCTGTTGCAGGGTATGAATGGCATACCTCACCCCCTACCCTAAACTTCTCCAGCCCAGGGCCTGGGCTGCCCTTCCCCCAGCGGCCCTTCCCTATATAATCCAGCCATTTTGGTTACCTGGCCCTTTTGTCTACTTTACTCTCCTGGCTCTCTCCTCTTCTGGCTCTTCACAATGCCCAGCTCAGGGTCACGTTCACTTTTCACTCTCCTAGATGTCTCTGCCTCTGGATAAGCTCTCCCTTTTATCCATGATAAACCTTCTCCTCCATCATACCTAGGAGCAGTCACACCCTTCTTTTTTTATTTCTTTTTTTTCACTCACTCATCTTTCCCTAGGTCTTCTTTATAATGACCCTTTGCCTTAAATTGAAAGCATGTCCAAGTCTAAGGCAACACTGTAGAGTGTTAACTGAGACATCCCAACTCAAATAAAACAGAAACTCATTTTACCACCCGTATCTTGCTTTGTATCCCTGACCAGACTGTATGTTTTTCCATGGGATCACCAGGACCCAACCAGAACAGGAAAGGTACTCAAAACATGCTTATGGCATCAGTGAATATCCTGTAGGGCCCTTAGACTGACCAATCATCACAAAGAGAATGTATAAAGAATCCCTTCCTGGGGCTGAGGAAGTGGAGCTCAGGGTAGTGTTTGCCCAGCAGGTATGAGGTGTGATCCCAACACCCAAGAGAAGGGAACGGGAAGAGGAAGGGAAGGGGGAGAAAGAGAAAGACAAGAGAAGAGAAGGGACTCTCTCCTTGGGAAATAAAAACCCCTTTGCTAGCCCATTAAAACCAGCCACTTTGAAGTGTGGCTGAGCCATCAAACATCAGGGGGTGATTTCACACTAGGAACCCCCAGAACTCTGTTCTATCTTCTGGGCACAGCCATGCTTTGGCCTGAATTAATGAAGAGCAGAAGCTTCTAACAGTCTCCTGTGATCAGTATGGGGTAGCAAAGGAGAAGTGGATGAAATCTACATGAGCGGACTGGGAGTGGGGGGCGGGCGGAGGGCGAGGAGTGGGGGATGAGAACATAGGGAAATGGAAGGGTGGAGCTGGAACAGGGACAGAGTGGGAGGGCAGGGAGGGAGATACCATGATGGATGAGGACATCATGGGAATAGGAAGAGTCAGGGTGCTGGGGAGGTTCACAGGAATCCACAAGGATGACCCCAACTGGGAGTGCTGGTAGCAGTCTAGAGGGTGCCTATACTGGTCTACTCTGGTGACCAGTCTAGTGAATACCCTAACCACCATCATAGAGCCTTTGTCCAGTGACTGATGGAGGCAGATGCAGAGATCCATGGCCAGGTGCCAGACTGAGCTCCAGGAATCCAATCATAAGAGAGAGGAGGGATTCTGCAGTTGGGGGATGTTGAGATCATGATAGAAAAACATGCAGAGATGACCGGCCACACTGGTGGAAGCCCATGAACTGTAGACTAGTGGCTGTGGAGCCCCCAAGGGACTGGACTAGTCCCTCTGAATACCGAAGACGGTTGTTTGGCTCAAACTCTCTGGGTGGCACCCAGACAGAGGGATCAGGTGCATGGGCAGGCTTTTAGGAGCCCAGTGCTGGTGGTGCGATGCCTTGCGAAGTCTTGGTGCAGTCGGGAGGGGCTTGGACCAGCCTAGGCTCAGTATGCCGTGCTCTGCTGACTCCCCATGGGAGACCTTGATTTGGGGGATGTGGGGATGTGGGGTGGCTTGGGAGAGAGAGCTGGAGGGTGGGAGGAGGGAGGAGACAGGATCTGTGGGTGGTATGTAGAGTGAGTAGAAAATTTCTTAATAAAGAAAAAAATGAAAAAAATTTAACATCACAGAAAAAAATAAAAAAATAAAAAATAAAGAAGTCTGGGGTAGCAGCCATGCCTTTCCCAGGGCGGGTTAGCTTTCAAAGAGCTCAATTCCGGACAGCATGCTCTCTACCAGGACAGGGAGCATCATGTTGCTCTATCACTTTCAGAACTGGAACTAAGCCTTGGCTGATAAAAGAGCCACTCTATTCATTTGTGTCTCAACGTGGAAATATCCAAACAGGCACTTACCCACCTGCTGAAGTTCCCACCAGCTCCAGGGGGGCTCCCTCCTTCACTCACTACTGTTTAGCTCTGACTTTGGCCTTGAGGTTTCAGGCTAGGCTATGGCTGTACCATAGACCAGACTGAGAGCTTGGGCCGAACACAGTAGTTCTTAAGGCCGCAGGGTCCTTGTTGGGATATGCTCCTGTATACAGCATGCCTTGAGCAGTGGCAGGTATGTGACTAGGAAGCAGGAAATGGTGGCTTCGTTGCTGGCTTTGTTCATACATTTTTATGCTCACCAGTGAGAAGTCCAATGTCTTCTTGTGTTATCTGTCAAGTGTGATCTGAAGGACTCCTCCAACTAACTAGCTAACTTCCTCAACTTAGAAATTGTAATGAAGGGTTACACTAGTAACATTCTGCTTTGATCACCCTTGGGAAAAGGTTCAATATACTCTAAATCTATGATCATTTACTGTATGTATATTTGGTATGTGTGCATATATATATAAATGTATGTTGGAATGTGTACAGGTGCATGTGTATACTGATGTGTGTGTACAAGGAGGCTCAGATATGTAGGTGTGTGTGTAAAAGTATGCATGTGTCTGAAGGTGTGTGTGTGTGTGTGTGTGTGTGTGTGTGTGTGTGTGTGTGTGTACAGATGTTGGTTTGAGGATATGCTCTAGTTTCATTTCTGTTGCTGTGATAAAACTCCCTGACCAAAAGCAACATGGGGGAGGAAAAGGTTTTGTGTGGCCTACAACTCCAGATTACAGCCCACTATTGAAAGGAAGCCAGGGCAGGAACTTGGAGCAGGTCACATTATATCCACAGTCAAGAGCAGAGAGACCAGGAATTAAGGCCAACAACTGCCAAGTGGGACCTCATAAACTATAGAGCTTCTTTAAACAAAACACAAAGAGAGGGGAATTCATCCTTGCTATAGATAAAGATATAGATATAGATGATATAGATATAGATATAGATATAGATACAGATATAGATAGATAGATATAGATATAGATATGTGTGTATACATACTTCTATATATACACATATATATGTGTGTGTGTCTGAGTGTGTGTCTGAGTGTGTGTGTGTATCTTTCTCCTTCTTATATAGTTAAGGACCCCCTGCCTATGAAATGGTGCTACCCACAGTGAGCTAGGTCTTCCTACAACAATTAGCAGTCAAGACAATCCCCAACAGATATGCCCACAGACAAACTTGACCTAGGAAATCCCTCTCCTCTCAGGGGATGCTAATCACTATAGGTTTCTTCCTCAACCACTCTCCACTTTCATTCTTCTTTTTAACCAAGGCAGGGTCTCTAACTGAACACAGAGCTTGGGTAGTCTAACTAGCTAGATTACCCCAGGGTCTCTAACTGAACACAGAGCTTGGGTAGTCTAACTAGCTAGATTACCCCAGGGTCTCTAACTGAACACGGGGCTTGGGTAGTCTAACTAGCTAGATTACCCCAGGGTCTCTAACTGAACACAGGGCTTGGGTAGTCTAACTAGCTAGATTACCCCAGGGTCTGTAACTGAACACAGGGCTTGGGTAGTCTAACTAGCTAGATTACCCCAGGGTCTCTAACTGAACACGGGGCTTGGGTAGTCTAACTAGCTAGATTACCCCAGGGTCTCTAACTGAACACAGGGCTTGGGTAGTCTAACTAGCTAGATTACCCCAGGGTCTCTAACTGAACATAGGGCTTGGGTAGTCTAACTAGCTAGATTACCCCAGGGTCTCTAACTGAACATAGGGCTTGGGTAGTCTAACTAGCTAGATTACCCCAACGATCCCCTGCCTCTACCTCCTTGGGCTGGTATTACAGGCAGGAGTTTTCACATGTGGATGCTGAGTCCAGACTACAGTTCTCACACTTGTCCAGCCAGTTCTTTACCCACCAAGCTTTCTCCCTGCCTCCCTGAATCTTCTGTTCTTACAAAGACCGCTCTGATCATTTATCAAAGAAAACCATCACCGACTGTGTAACTGCACAAACTTTCTGCATCTATTTTAAGATTCCATAGGAGGCATGAGACAGGTTTGATTTTGAACAAAGTGAAAAGATAAAACAGTACTCTGTCCTTTCTCTGTGCTGGAGGTCAAACCCAGGGTGGCACATATACTAAGCAAGTGCTCCACCACAGACATCCATGCCCAGCCCTCCTCCTTTCCTAAAAGCTACTCTCTGTAAGCATTTCTAATGCTTCTTCTGTCTCCTTTTCACTAGTTCACTAGTCAATGTTCTCCAGTTTCAAGCAAATAATTTCAAAGACTCAAGACACATTGATTATAAGCAGGCCACTTTGAATTAAAAAAATAACTGCTCTTTGTTTTTTAGGAAAGGCCTTGCAATGTTACCCAAGCTAGCCTCAAACTCAGGTTCCTGCTGCCTCAGCCTCTTGAGTAGCTGTGATTACAGTCATGCACCATCTAAGGTGAGCTGAACTGGAAAAACTTTAACACTAATATGTGTTGTCCAACTTTGTATCACTATAACAACATGCCTGAGATACTCACCTATTAGAGGAAAGATTTATTTGGGTTCACATTTTTGGGAGCTCTAGTCCATGAATGATTGGATTCACTGCCTTTTAGGTCTCTGGTGTGGATACTAGATAGCAATGGTGGGGAACCATGGCAGAGCCAATGATTTACCCTATGGCCAAGCAGCAAAAAGAAGCTGGGTGGTGGTGGCACATGCCTTTCATCCTAGCACTCAGGGAGGCAGAGGCAGGCAGATCTCTGTGAGTTCAAGGCCAGCCTGGTGTACAGAGTGAGTTCCAGGACAAGCAGAGCTACAAACAGAAACCCTGTTTCTAAAAACAAAACAAAACAAAAAGAGGGTGTGTGTCCTTTGTTGGAATCTACCCATGACCTAAGTATCTCCCACAAGGCCCCACCTCCTAATAGCATCACCAAAGTGACTTTGCTTGCTTCTGTGACCAAATACCTGATGAGAAGTGTCTTAAGAGAGGAAGGATTTATCTTGGCTCACTGGGGTCCTGACTACCATGGTGGGGAAGGCATGCTGGCATCGGTATTCAAGGATGTGACAACAGGGGCAGGAGGCTTCTTGCTCATATCTCAGTAGACCAGGAGGCAGAGATAAACGCTGGCACTCACAGGCTTTCTACTTTACCCCCCTTAATTTAGCCTGGGTCCCCAGCCCATGGGGGGGGGTGCCACCCACCGAGGGTAGGTTTTCCCTTCTCAGTAAGTCTTCTCTGGAAACATCCTCATGGACACACCCAGAGGTGTGTTTCCCAAAGACTTAGGCAGTTTTTAATTCAATCAAGTTGACAATCAAAACTTACCATTAGCCCAGCTATAAAAAAATGACAAGAGAATTTTCCTAAGGTTAATGGGCTACAGGACCTCTCTGAGCTATTAGAACGCAAGCAGTGCCTTGTAAGAATTAGAATATGATTGTCTTTGTCGCTCTTCTCCCTATCAGTGACAGTTGACATTGGTCCGAACATGCAGTGTGAGAAAAATAACTTTTTGCTGTGTTAGCCACTGATATTTTAGGGATCTCATTTCTGCACACTGTCTGCCCTGTCCTGATGCATACAGCAAGGGTTTGAGTGCAGTATGCATGAATAACTGACACTCTTATTGTACTATGCCTAGGACCTCTCAGCTGAGTCTACAGTTACCTTCCAGAAGCTAGCCATTTAGTGAGAGAGTGACCAAAGTTCGGAATTACAGTCAATAGCAAAATAGATTTAATTGACTGGCAGAAAGATTCAAAAAAGGTGTCTTCTCTATGCAATAACCAGAGTGAAACAAGCCTCCTAAATCACCATCTTCAGCTGGCTTTCCTCATCTGTCAAAGACTACTTCCATGATAGCTAGAGAGACTCCACAACACTTCTCTCCCTCATCTCTAGGCACTTCCCAGGGGACCACTCTCAAACTGAGAACACTTGGAAATATCATTTATCCAAAGTGCCCTCACTCACAGAGGGATAGTATCTGTGCCTCAAGAACCCATAGAGAAAGGGTTCAAAGTCAACGTCAATCATTTTCATGTCGTGTATACATACCAAGGTAGCCTCTTCATAAAGGAATGAGTTGTCTTCTAAATATTTTCTTCTCATAGCTAAAACAGAAAATATTATTGATTAAAATTCACATTGGAAATAAAAATAAAGATCATTTATCAAGAACCTACTGTTTGGCACTATGAGCCAGAAGTTTATAGATGTTATTTTATTTTATCCTCAGCATAAACAAATTGCATAATGTATTGGAGCTCTCCAGAATAGAATGGATGAGTGTAAACATACATGCATACATACATACATACATATGAAGAGATACTAGAAATTGGCACATGTTTTTAGGAAGACAAGAAAGCCTTTGGTATGCAGTCTGTAAGCTGCAGAACTAGTAATGCAGTGAGCTAATTCAGTCTGAGTTCAGAAGTCTGAGGAACAGGGTAGCTGATGGTGTGCCTCCCAGCCCCAGACCAATGTCTAAAGGTAAGAGAGGATGGAGACTCTAGATCCAGCAGACAGCTAATACAACCTTCCTCTGTGAATATGTTCTATTTATAGCCTCAGTGGTGTCCAATGTGGTAGTTAATGGTGCTTGTCGACTTGACAGGATTTAGAATTACCCAGGAGAGGAGCCTCTGGGCATGCCCAGAGAGATGGTCTAGATTAGCTTACCCTCTGGGCATGCCCACAGGGATTTTCATGGTTTTGTTCATTGAAATAAGAAGCAGGTGACACTTTCTGGTGGTGGCCCAGATATAAGGAGGTCTGAGAGAAAGCTTTAGCTTTTCAGCCTTCTAACATGGACTGAAGGCCAGGGTCTCTCCAGAAATGCCCCAGGCCTTCACTACTAAGGCATCCAGCCTCATGAACTGAGTAGCAACTGGTTTCTCCACCTCTCTAGTATGAAGATGGTACTTGTTGGACTGTCCAGGCTATATCATGCAAGCTCCCTTTCAATATATTTCTTCTGTTCCTCTAGAGAGTCCTGACTGATACACCCACCTAGGGTAGGGAAGGGTAGAGCTTCTTTAGTCTTCCTACCCATTTACAGCTAATTTCTTCTGGAAATATCCTCATAGACATACCCAGGAATAACATTTTACCAGCAACCTGGGCATCTTTTATCCTAATTGTGTTGACCCATAAATTAACCATCACAGAAGTAACTATTATTACCTTTTTACAGATTTTGTTTTAAAGATGAATAGGTTCAAATAAATAGCCAAAGTTCAGCCAGACTAGAAGGTGAAGCTGAAAGAATTATGTAAACCCAGAGTCTTTTCCCTTACTCCCTCTTCTGGCCACAAAATCATATCCCAGCCCCACACCCAAGACGTAAAGTCCTGAGAGTTCCCTTTTCTTCATTTTATTGCCAGAGACCTGATGACATCATTTCTGGTCCGACACCAATTCTACTCCAGCATGTTCCCCAGGAGAGCCAGGCCCCCAACACCTGCTACTTCTTCCTGTCTCTGCAGAGAAGATCCTGGGAAACAAACCTAAGAAAAACAGCAAAAGATGGTGATCCAAGAAGACAAGAGCCCCTGGGAGAGAGAAGACATTTTTGTCTTGGATAACTGTGAGTGATGAATTGGCTTCTGTAGAAGGGGAGAGCTGGCCTGGGCCTGTGGTGGCCATCGGCACCGTGAGACAAGGCAGGGTGCTATCAAAGGCTACGGCCAGGAAACAAAGGACGGGAAACAGGATTTTTTTTTTCCCAGTGTCCAGAACAAAGCTGACAAGAAGTTTGGCAAGGGGGCCACCATTTCATATTTCCAGTGGAAAAAGCACTTAGTGCTCAAAGCTGGAGAAATGTGGGAAGAGGTGAGTCATGAGGAAGGTCCCACATAACATTCTTTTTCTGAGAATTATTATTTGACTCTAATCCTCATGTGCTACTCAAGAGAAAGCCAGGATAGTCAAATGGTGTTTGTTATGGGACATTGATGCTGAGGAACTACACTCTCATCCATACCTCCCTCCTTCGTGTGCTGTTCTTCTCTCTTACTGAATACCTCTTCCATTCGTCTTGGGTTTTGTTTGTTTATTTTGCTTTTGGAGAGCAGGGTCTTACCATGTAGCCTCTATTGGCCTCGGCCTCAGACTCTATGTAGCTCAATCTGGCCTTGAACTTAGAACCTCGCTCCCTTGGCTTCCCAAGCACAAGGATTACAGGTGTGCACCACCACCCCTTATATTCAGATGTTTGTTTATTTTTCTCTTTCTACTGCTCCTGTCCTAGATTCTCCATGTTTAGCTTAGAAATCACTCCCCTGAAGGCACCTTCCTCAGCTTCGTCACGTGACAGTTATCTATCCAGTATCTATCCTCTTCTCCTTATAACTAACATTATTCCAGTAAAGTTGGAAGTAGGGAAGGTTCCAGAACATACTACTTTTCCTGGCCTCTCCTATAGTTGTGGGTAGCCACAGAGCATAGTTCCAACACGAACAGAGGTTGTTAGATTATATTTCTGGAAATTTTTCCTAAGAGAGATACCAACTCAACATGTAAGAGTTCTGTCTGCGTTTGCCCCTGTCTGGAGAGATGGAACTCTGGAAGCCTTCTTGAAAGTTTGCAGCCAATGGTCACATTCTAACTATGGCAGATTAGAGTGAGAAGGAACAAGTGGCCCTGAAGCCATTGATGAGCTTTGCTTCCAGACTCCTCATTCCCCACGTGGAAAAAAACAAACTTCAAATTTCAGCAAAATCTTTCACTGATAATCCTGACCCTAGTGAACTGGTACATCTCCTTGATTTTTCTTCTCAATACCACAATGTTCTCCTCCATGCATATTACTTTACAATGATTTGATAAATGGCTTAACCCTCTCCCTAGTGTCTAAGCTCCATGGACTCTGGACCTTGATCTCTGCTCACTGCACCCAGAAAGTTAAGCCAAGTAGACTCTGTGATAATCAATGGATTTCACTGGTATTCACCCCCACGTATAGCTGGGGGAAACCTTTGGAAGGAGTAAAGTCATGTTGAAATATCCAAAGACACAAAGTAGAAAGTAAATAGAGTTCAATCAAGCAGAAGATACACCTGCTCTTTCATTTTTGCTGCTGTTTTATTCTCTGTGCTGAGGTTTTGGGGTTTGTTTTCATTTTTGTTTGTTTGTTTATAGTAGTAAGGCAGGACCTCACTATGTCATCCTGTCTGGCCTGGAGCTCACTATGTAGACCAGGCTGATGTTGAATTCATAGAGATCCTCCTGCCTCCGCCTCCCCAGTGCTGAGAGTAAAGGCATGCATGTGTCCCCATGCCCAGACCCGGTCTGAGTTTTGGCAGGAGACCTCGGTACCCTGACTTAGTGTGGGCTTCTCAAGCATTTGAGGACAGCAGGAAATGACTGGGGTGGCGAGAGAAGACAGGAGGCAGCTGGTCATGGATGTGCTGTCAAGCAGTGACTATAGAGAGTGCCTGGAGCCTGCATCTCACAGAGGGTCTCCAGGAAGCGGAGAGCCAACTCACAAGCAGAGGCTGGGGGAAATGGGGCTCACCTGCCAGCATCCGTCCCTTCCTTGCTGAGGCTACTCTATCTTGCTAAAAGTTTAATAGCCTTCAGGGCAGGAAGAAGGGAGCTGGCATTTCTGAGAAATCCCTCAGGCACAGAGGTGTAGGTTCTGACCATCAGAGCTGTCCAGAGGTCCCCAAACAGGGATGTCTGAAGGGCACTGATAGCCTCTCCTACAAGCCTTTGAGTCAAAGTCAGTCATCAGTGACCTATTTCACAGGTGTCAGAAGGATCTAGATGGCACATAGACACTTAGCTTTTATCTTTTATTTAGATTTATTTGAAACATACATGTATGTGTGCACATGCCACGGTGTACATATAGAGGTCCCGGAACAACACTGGATGTCAGACCTCACCTTCCACCTTGTTTGTGATACATTCATTTACAGTTTGCTGATGTGTACACGGAACTAGTTGGTCTTCAAGATTCCAAGGATTCTCCTGTCTCGATCTCCTCTATCTCTTAAGGAGGAATCACACTGGAATTACAGACACCTGCTACTGTGCCCAGTTTGATCTGGAGATAAAATTCAGGCCTCATGTTTGGGTGGCAAGCACTTTACTTACTGGAACAGCTCCCAGCCTGTTGTTTTGTTTTGTTTTTTTAAAATCTAACTAGTAACATGCTAGATTTTAAATTTCCTTTCTATTTAATGTTTAAATCACTGGCACCATGTTGTGGTAGTAATATAATTTATAGAGTGCAAAAGAAATTAATTTTACAAGATGATCAATAAAGTATACTGAAAACTATAACCACACACCAGAATTGAAAGCTAATGAGAAATGGCTGAAACCTAGTTAAACATGATGGATATTTATTTGCAGTTCTTGGGACTGAACTCAAAGCCTTGTATCTGCTAGCCAAAAGTGCAACCACTGAGCTATACCACTAGCCCCTGTCTTTAATCAATATCTACTAATACCAAGTACTCTTCCTGGCACAAGAGAATAGCAAGAGGCAGAGAAGGCACAAGTCCCACATCTGGAACTCTTACCAACAGCAGGGTAGTAGTGGCTGCAGATTTCAAGCATTTGAACTTGCATGCCCTTGCTTGCCTGCCTTGAACAGCTCTACCAGTCTCCAGAAATGCATGCAACTGCAGATGGCTGTGGGTGAGGCAAGAGGCCAAGATGTCAGGACATCTTCAGGAAGTTTTCAAAGACAGGAAAGAATTACTTGAGCTTGAGCAAAGGGAGGAAAGAGACATGAGAAGGATACGGATGGGCCTGTCAGTAGTCACCATTGGGGCTTGCTCCCTCACTCCTGTCCTATCCCACTTATGCTACAGAGCTGGACTCACCATCTGGGAGCAGGAAGGATGGAGAGGAAGTGAGCTGCTGCTGAATGCTGCCAAGCTGTCCCCAAAATACGCCGTCTTGAGTGGCTGCCTTATTGTGTAAGAAGACATAAAATCCAGATGGTGAGTTTCTGGATTTTAAGTTCCTATAGAGAAGTCACATTTTCCAGCACATCTTAATTCCATTTGCTGTGTATGTGTGATGGCCGAAAGTCATTAACGAAGGCCAGGAATGAAAATAAAGACCCAAGTCATCAGCTAGGATTGGCTCAACTCTTGTGTTCTTAGGATGACCATGTTGTGGGTAGAAGCCATCGGTGGGCTGTATTCAGTGTTGTGCAGCCCTAAGTGACTACTCACATGTGTCAGCACAAGTCTGGACTGACAGAAAAATCACAATCAATTCAAGGACCATCTTACCCAAGGAACTTCAGACTAAGGACAGAAAAATGCCCAAATGATTGACTCAGAAAACAAATAGATCCTTATTTGCATGTGACTTAAGTTTGCATGTGGATTACTTTTCTTGGGGCAAAGAGTGCAACTGTACTCCATGCTCACACAGCACCTCACCCTTCTGTTTTCAGACTGGGTTGGCCAAGCCTGCAAATGCTAACCTGCCGTATCCTTGCACAGCGTGAGTCCTGGAACCCTGGAATGAAGAAAGGACAGACAACACATACAGAGAAACAGAAAAGCTGTGATTGGACGGTCTGGGCTCCTGGATGGAGAAGCCACAGCACCCCCAAAAGTTCAACATGTCATTATATAGAGTTGAATGGGGGAGGTGGGATATAGCATATGGCCGAACAAGGAGGTGGGGTTATGAAATACAGATTAAACAAGAAGGCGGGGCTATCATACACAGCTGAACAAGGAGGCAGGTTTAGCTAATTTCAGTGGGACAGTGTCTGTAGAAGAGCAGTCTTTAGGTCATAAGTATAGGAGTGGGGAGAAAGTAACTGCGGGCATTTTCTGCACACATTATCAACAGTCACTCTCAGACCAGAAGAAGACTTTGCCCTTTGCATCCCTCGGAGCCTCCCCTGGGGGCTTTGCCAACTGTCCATAGGTATTTTAAAAAGAGCTTTGAGTCACTGACACAAGAAAACGACCTTCATGTCAGGTAATCAGGGTTCGAGAAAGGCAGTCCCCTTGGGAGCTTCCAGCTCACTGCATCTCAACCTTCCTAACGCTGCAACCCTTTAGTACAATTCATTCACGTTGTGGTGACCCCCAACCATAAAATTTTTTTGTTGCTACTTCATAACCATAATTCTGCTACTGTTATGAATTGTAATGTAAAAAAATATCTGATATGCAGGATATCTATTATGCAATCCCCCAAAGGGGTTGCAACCCACAAGTCGAGAACTTCTGTAGTGTAGAAGGTGCTGCTGGGGAGGGCAGAGGGCTTGATGTAATCTTGTAGGGGTAAAAACTATGCTAGAACAAACTGTAGGGAGGCAATCCTTCCTTCCTGCTAGGTTTCAAACCAGGGACAAAGGCTGAGGTGCCTACTTAACATACCAAAGCTGACCTGATCGCCAGGTTCTCCCAGCATCCCTCAGTTTTCTACCTGTTACAGGGTCCTCCTGGCTGGGATACCCTGCCCCGACCCTAAACTCATTTCTCCAGCCCAGGGGCCAGGCTTCCCTCCCCACAGCTGTCCTTCCCTGTATAATTCAACCATTTTGGTTACCTGGTACTTTCCTCTACCCTCTTTTGGGCCTCCTGGCTACTGCTCCTGGTTCCTCTCTTCCCTCTCTCTCCTCTCCCTTCCCTCCCTCTCCTTACATGACCCAGCTCAGGGTCATGTCCACTCTGGACTCTCCCAGATGTCCCTGCCTCTGGCTATGCTCTCCCACAAATCTATAATACCCTTTCTCCTCCACCATTCCCAGGAGCAGCCATGTCATGTATTTCCTTTTTATTTCTCTTTTTCACTCACTTCCCCTACCTGTAGCCACAGGACTGCACACCTTCCCCACCCCCGCAGACACCGGCCACTGTGCTTGCTCTCTTCCACAGAGAGGCAGGCAACTCTGGCTCCTGCCACACTGCAGGGCCATCTGATGCCGAGAGAGTCAGTCTGAGGGCTGGCCTTTGACTATGAGTCCCTCACAAACCTCACAAGAAGGAAGAGTAAGGACAGAAGTGTGAGTCTCCAGGGGATCAGTCTCCAAAGTGGAGCCTCCTCTGGGGGGGGTGCAGACCATAGGAACCTCACACTCTGCCACTCAGCCTGCAGAGACCTGGAGCTAGTTATCAAGCATTTGGGGACTTTGCCTTCTAAATCAGATAGACAGACAAGCAGGCAGACGGAACATCTCACATGGTATTGTTCTGAGGTTCCAGGGGGGAAATATGTGGAAAGTGCCCTGGCTAGGTCTGGTATCCTAAGGTCAGAGGAAAGCCTCTGTCAGTGTGTAGCTTCTGCAGTGGGTGTTGGAACAGCAGACATATTAAAGCTGCTAATACAGCTGTGTATGAACTGAGCCATCCCTTCACTATTCCAAAAGAAATCAAAATCCAACTGCAAGCCACATTCAACCAGGCTCCCAGAAGCTCCCTTACCCACCAGGTTTCCCAGACTGCCCATGCACTAGGGAGACCCTGTAGCTGAGGGACCCAGAAGCCTTGTCCAGGTGCCAATGGGTACAGGAAGCCTGAACTCTGCACTTCCGCAGTTCCAGGGTGCAGGACTCTCACGCTTGGGACCTGTCTTCCAGAGCCCCCCGCCCCCCCCCCCAAGCTCTCTTTCCTTCATTCATCTTACAACTCCTGAAGTCCCATGTGACCACAGGAATCTCTAAAGGCCTGTCACTCAAAAGCCAGGTATTACCGGAAGGAACAGCGATCATTTCACAGTTGATCACTTGCTTCAAGGGTCCCCTCATCTACCAGATCTTTTTATCTATCTATCTATCTATCTATCTATCTATCTATCTATCTATCTATCTATCTATCTATCTATCTATCATTTATCGCTCCTGAATTCCTGTGCCCCAGGTTTACTCCTGACCTTGAGGAAATGACTCAGAAAATGAGTTTACCTGAAGTATTTATAATTTAATCAGTCCATTCTTGGCAAGTGAGGGCAAGATGGGGAAGATAGAGAGAACAGGATTGTAAAAAAATCCCGAAGGTCTGGGAAGGTGGCTCAGTCAGTAAACTGCTTGTTTCACAAGCATGAGGACCCAGGTTTGATTTCCCGGAACATTTAAAAAAAAAAAAAAAAAAAAAAAAAAAGCCTGGCCTGGTGACTCAGCTGTAATCCCAGCCCTGGAGAGGTAGAGATGTGAAGATCCTTGAGGTTTGTTAGTCAGCCAGTCTAGCTGAATCAGAGAGTTTCAAGTTCACTAAGAGACTCTGTCTCAGTTAATAAGGTAGAAAATGACTGAAGACACCAACATTGACCTCTGACCTCCACACTTACATACACACACGTGCACTTGCCTAAACATGTGTACACATAAACACAAAAGGCAAATAAATATAAACAGACTGCAGAGATTGGGCTCTAGGCAAGGGGATGGTGTTCCAATGGTGGGGATGAAAGTCATAAATGCTGAAAGCGAACATAGCTACAGTCCTCGACGTGCAAAGTGTCCTATCTGTGTCTCCCTGAGAAGGCCAGGTGGCTGCTGACAGAGCTTCAGTGTCCTGGGTGTTCTGCACCCAACCAGGAAATCCTACTGGGACTCTTAGAAGATGCTGCCGATGCCCACCCTCTGCATCATCCTTCAATAGCGCCATGTGCTCTACCCCTGGTTTTCATTTCAGAGATCACCAAGCTTGCCCCAAGGATGGGTGCAGGTAGTAGAAAGGTGGCCTCAGAGGGGTCTTTAGCTGGGCTTTCAGGGCAAAGGGGGCTTCAAACTCAGCTACACATTGGCATAGGCTTCTTGTTCTCAATGCTCAACTCTCCACCACTGAGAGGCTGGGGGCGTGGGGTAACGTGACTGACAGCTGACAAGTCCTCCTGGACTTCCTGTGGTGCCTGTGCCCAGGCCTTGCTTCTCTAGAGATGCCACAGCCAATAGCTGAGCTTGCCAGGCCCTTGGGCAGGAATCTATGGCTTGAAAGCTCTGCTCCTGGCCTGGCTTCTTAGAACTAACTATATTGGTGCTCTTTCCAAGCCGTTCCTTCCCAGCTCCCCTAAACAGGTATCAGAGCTGGAGAGCTGAGAGCTCTCACTAGGTCTTACTTCCTCCATCTTCTGTAGAAAATTTCTTCTCAGAGAACATACACCAGCCAGGGAACTCTCAGCAAAAATAGGCAGAGAGATGGGGCTGGGAATGGCCTCCTTTGGCACCAGGGATTCAGAGAAGATTCCTCTGTAGATTGTGGAATCTCAGAAAGTCTTAGCAGAAGGAGGCAGCTTGCTGCTGTTTCTCAGTGATGTGACCACCTAGGGAAGCATTCTGGGAGAAAAGAACAGCCTTGCTAATGGGATGAGCCAGACATCTGAAAAATCCTGAGATGGAGCAACTCATGTATGTGTGTGCGTGAGAGAGAGAGAGAGAGAGAGAGAGAGAGAGAGAGAGAGAGAGAGAGAGAACAAGCAAGCAAGCAATCCAACATATCTCTATAGCTCTGCCTGTATGTGTGTGTGTGTGTGTGTGTGTGTGTGTGTGTGTGTGTGTGAGAGAGAGAGAGAGAGAGAGAGAGAGAGAGAGAGAGAGAGAGAGAGAGAGAGCTTCTTTTGGTTTTGCTGGTGTGAAATTATTTATTGCCTGTGTTTTCTAGGGTGTAGTTAACCTCCTTGGGTTAGAATGTTCCTTTTAGTACCTTCTGTGGGACTGAGTTTGTGGATAGATATTAAATTTGACTTTGTCATGGAATATCTTGTCCATCCATGGTGATTGAAATTTTTCTCCACTATAGTAGTCTGGGCTAGCATCCATGGTCTCTTGGAGTCTGCAAGACATCTGCCCAGGCTCTTCAGGCTTTCAAAGTCTCCATTGAGAATTTGGGTATAATTCTAATAGGTCTGCCTTTATGTCACTTGGCCTTTTCTCTTGCAGTTTTTAATATTCTTTCTTTGTTCTGTATGTTTAGTGTCTTATTATGTGGCAGAGGGGACTTTCTTTTCTGGTCCAATGTATTTGGTGTTCTGTAAGCTTCTTGTATCTTTATAGGCATGTCCTTCTTTAGGCTAGGAAAATTTTCTTCTATGATTTTTTTGAAAATATTTTCTGAGCCTTTGGGCTGGAAATCTTCTCCTTCTTCTAGTCCTATTGTTCTTAGGTTTGGTCTTTTCATAGTGTTCCTAAGTTCCTAGATGTTTTGTGTCAAGAACTTTTTAGATTTAACATTTTCTTTGACCACTGTATCAATGTTTTCTGTTGTATCTTCTATGCCTGAGATTCTCTCTTCCATCCCTTTTTCTGTTGGTGATGCTTGTGTCTGTATTTCCTGTTCACTTGCCTAGATTTTCCATCTCCAGGATTCCCTTGGTTTGAGTTGTCTTTATTGCTTCCATTTCCATTTTCAGGTCTTGAACTGTTTTACTCATTTCCTTCACCTGTTTGTGTTTTCCTGGATTTCTTTAAGGGATTATTCTATCATCTTCATAAGACTGGGTTTAAGGTCATTTTCTTGTTTTTCAGCTGTGCTGGAATATCCAGGGCTTGCTGTAGTAGGATAGCTTGGCTCTGGTGGTGCCATATTACCCTGGCTGTTGTTGATTGTGTTCTTATGCTGGCCTCTAGTCATCTGGGTTTGGGGTTATTACAGGTTTAGGTGTTAATTTCTGAGTTTATCTTTGTTGGATAGATTTTTCACCCCTAGGTTTCTGTTTCCTCTCTGGTATTATGGCCTGGGTGGCCTGTGGCTCTCGTGACTAGCAAGTCCTCAGGTTCAGTAGAGTATCTATGCTAGGGTTTTGGTGGCCTGTGTGGTCTTGGGGTTCTGGCTTGGTCTCTGGAGTTCCTAGTACCAGCATGGTCTCTGATACAGCAGGAGTTGGGAACTTCTGGGCAGGCTTTAAGGAGTGTTAGCAGGTGGTGGGCAGTGTCTTGCTTGGGGTTCCTAGTACTGTTGTGGTCTCCAGTGGAACAGGATTATTCTGTTGGAGTTATGGGCTAGGATAGGGCAAAAACTGTGCCTTTAACTATAAGGCTCATAGCCTATACAAGGCCCTTCCTTATTTTTGTGAAGACCTAACATGGCTGAGGAACATCTGCAGGACCTGTTAGCCTTACAGTTCCAAACACTCTCAGATGCTTGGCCTGGATCCTGGATGGGAAACCTGGCCTCTGAAGTATAGGATACAGACACCTGTATGGACACGGTGAGCTTTCTCTGAAGAAATGACTCCCTGCTCTCCCCACAGGTGGTTCTGCACCTCAGAGAAAACAGCTCACCCCTTTCTTCCTAGGAACAGATATCACTTCCCCAGGCTGAATAATCCTGCAGAGGCATCACCTCCACAGTAACAGGCTCCCTGGCTCTTTGTCTTTACCTCCCAGGGTTGGAGCTGTCCATGTGCTGTTTCTGCTACTATAGAGTGGGGTCTGTCTACAAGAATTAGCTGGCTGGTAGGAATGAACAGGAGCCAGGGTAGGCCCTCAGGGATTGGTCAGAGTTACCTCATTTTTACACATCCTGCTTGCCTGGCAGCTGTCTGGCATCTCTCCTGACTTCACTCTCTTTTTTCCCATCATCCTCAGTTTGGCTTTCCCACCTAACTTCCTGCCTAGCTACCAGCGAGTCAGCTTTTTATTAACCAATGAGAGTAATACATATTCATAGTATAGAAAAGGATTGTTCCAAAGCAGGAAGCCCTGGGTTTGATCCCAGCTAGGTATGGCAGCGTATGCCTATAATCTCTCAGAAGGTAGAAGCTGGGGAATTGGAATATCAATTACTTCTTCAGCTACATGTGGAGTTTTATTCCAGGCTGGGCTATGTGAGACCCCTGTCTAAAACAACAATAATGAAACAAAACAAAACCCAACAACAAAACTCTCAACAATCTGAGCGTGGTGGCTTGTTTGTAATTTCAACAGTTAGGAGTGTAAGTCAGGAAGAACCTCAACTTCAAGGCCATGGGCTACACAGTGAGTTCCAGGCCAGCCTAAGCTACTGCCATATTGTCCTCCCCAAAAAGACTGTAAGGGATGCAAGGCCGACAGTCCCTCTCACATCCTCATGGAATTTGTTGAGGACCAGTGGACCAGATGGAGCTTGGAGAGTGACTGCAGTTACAAGCTCCTTCGAAGGGTGGCCTTGAGCTCAGTGGTAGCATTGAATGTGACACTACAGCCAGAGCAGGTTAATAAGCCCCCCTCCCTAACCTAGGAAGTGTATGGCCATTGGCTTGACTCATACATCCTTTCCTATTCTACTTAGAAGAAAAGATCTGTACTGTCTTGCTTTATCATAAAACTTATAACACTGATTTGTTTTTTGTCACCAGGCTATTTTAAGTCCCCTGTTCTCATTGTGAGACAGCCTGAAGAGCACTGTGCTCCTTGGAACTCCCACAGAACAACCACAGGGATGCATCATGTTGATGGCATCACGCTGTTCTGACAGAATGCACCAGGAGTGACTAACCGTGGGAAAGCTTGGAGAGACAAGGGTCCCTCACAGAGGGGGAAGGAATGCGATAAAGATGCAGGGGCTGTCACTGTCATGAATGTGACAGAATGTCTCCTCTGATGGAAAAGATATCGCTGCAGGTCCCAGTGGACGAATCACGGTGCAGCCCTGGGATTTCAAACCAGGATCATGTTGCCCGGGGCAGATAAGCACACGCTGTAAGAAAAGCCACTCCTAATGGGCAGAGGACCCTGGTAGACAGTTCACTTGGCTATGGGAAACACACTGATCATCTGTCTGACACTACCTGTTACGAAGCTGGGATCTGCAAATCTACCCAGTCACAAAGGAGGACAAGCTGTGAGTGCTCTATTGTATGGAATCAACTTTCATCAACAGACAACCAAGACCCTCAGGTCCCCTGTCACGGTGGCACAAGCATCCCTCCCCAGCAGGTACCTATATGACATTGGGGTCCTTAGGACAGGCTGAAGGAAGAAGAGATCCTAGCGTGGATAATGATGGACCGATTTGGTGGCTGGGTGCCAGGCAATATGACACAGCAGTGCATTGCTTCTACATTCAGGAGTGGTCTTGAAAGACAGTCGATGGAGACAGAATTCTACCCTGTGGGTGGAACTGACAGTGATGCATGTGCACATCTATTTTGTGTCCAGAGGTGAGAACATAGAGACACGGGAGTAGAGGAACATATCTAGCTTATCAGATTAGGAGCCTGGAAGATCTGGGGCCCAGGCATGTGGATGGACAGGTGAGAGTAGGCACAAAATGAAAATGTTTGCATCACATTTTGATGCCCACCAGGAAGCACACTCCATGGAAGAGGCATGGAACAACCGAGTAGACGAAATGCCTCAGAGAGATGAGCCAGGTGCATGATAGGTAACAGAGAAGGGGACCCATTGAAGATTCTGGCAACATGGTCCCCCACTTACCATACCATGGCTGATCTAGCTACATGCTCAACTGGGAAGGAACAAGAGCCAACCCCAAGCTCATGTGATGATAGAAATCATGTCCTCCCACCTACCCACCAATTTTGAAGTGAAGTCATTAGGACAGGCTCTAATCCAGTGTGACTGGCATCTTTAGCAGAAGAGATTTGGGTACAAACATAATTAGAGGGAAAACAATGTAACACAGGAAGAAGACATCCTCTCCAAACCGATGAAAGAAGCCTTCACTAGCTCTCCCTTCAAGGCCCTCAGCGGAAACCAACACTGCTGACACCTTTGGTCTTGAGCTTCTAGCCTGAAGAAGCAGGAGCTAGCTAGTTTCTGTTGAGTAGGTCTGGTACTTCATTACCATAGCCCAGCAAGCTCACACAGCCCCTGACGTGGCATTATTCCTCAAGGGTACTTGGTGACACTTTCTGTCTTTGAAGGTTATGCTGGCTAGTTTTATGTCAATTTGACACAAGCTAGAGTCATCAGAGAAGAGGGGGCCCCAACTGAGAAAATTCCTCCATAAGATCCAGCTGTAAGGCATTTTCTTAATTAGTCATCAATGGGGAAGGGTCCAGCCCATTGTGGGTGGTGCCACCCCAGGGCTGGTCAACCTGGGTTCTTTAAAAAAGCAGGCTGAGCAAGTCACAGGGAGCAAGCCAGTAAGCAGCACCCCTCCATGGCCTCTGCATTAGCTCCTGCCTCTAGGTTCCTGCCTTGCCTGAGTTCCTGCCCTCATTGCTTTTAATGATGAATTTTGTGTGGAGCTGTGAGTGAAATAATTCCTTTCTTCCCCAAGTTGTGTTTGGTCATGGGGTTTCATCACAGCAATAGTAATGCTAACTAAGGTCATGCCTTCCTTCTTGTGGAGAAGGGTAATAGTTATTCAGAGTATGGGACCTGCCTTTCCTGATGAGAGGTTCCTCACCAGCACCACTATCCAGAAGCTTAGAGAACAACTAGTCCATAGTTTCTCTCATGTGCATCTCACATACACAGCTGTTGTCCTAGTCAGTGCACTACTGCCGTGAAGAGACACCATGACCAAGGCAACTCTTATGAAAGAAAGAATTTAACTGGGGGCTTGCTTACAATTTCAGAAGCTAATTCCGCTATCATCATGGCAGGGAGCATGGCAACACGCAGGCAGGTGCTGGAACAGTAGCTGAGAGCTACATCCTAATCTGTAGGCAGAGAGAGTGCCTAGGCCTGGCAGGGGCTTTTGAAATCCCAAAGCCCACCCTGGTCACGCACTTCCCCCAACAAGGCTATACCTACTCCATTAAGGCCACGCCTACTAACCTTTCTAATCCTTTCAAATAGTGCCACTCCCTGGTGGCTAAGCATTCAAATAGATGACCCATGAAGGCCATTCTTACTTAAACCACCAATGCTTTCACAGGCCACTGACATATGACCCATCAGACTCATCATACAAAAGCATCCACATTAGTGAGTCTCAGAGGCTTCTGTAGGCACAGATGAAGGATGGGTGTCATGCATTCCAGGCATTAAATCAAAGATCTCAGTGTGTCACTGCATCCTCAGTAGATGAACACACTATCAGAGAACCAGGAGTAGACTCAGGAGTGGCCCCATTTACCACCATTCCTATGCATGCACCACAGGGCTTTGATTGCCCGTTTTCTACCACTATAGTTACCCTATTTGAGAAGGGTGAGGCTTTATCATCACCAGACAAACCACAAAGTTCTGCAGAAATGATAACTGAAAGTGAAAGGAACTGTAAGCGGATAGAGAAGAGGGAGATGGTAAGAATTAATTCATCTCTATTGCCGTTTTCTATGGGGTGCTAGGGATCCAACTGGGGTTCTCTGTTTGCATGCCAAGCACTTAACAGGTTGGGCTATCTCCCCAGCTTGCAATCAGTTTTGATTGCCTTCTAATGTTCACCCCAGCAACAGAAACCAACCCAGCTATAGAGGAGTGGAATATGTATGACGAGTGCAGTTGTGAGCATGAAGTTGGATGGTTGACGGCATGAGGATCCATCACTCACTGTCCCTTCAAGAGACATCCTGCCATGAGGACTACAATTTACCCACAGTCTTCAGCCTCTTCACACTCAACCTCAGTGTTCATGCTAAGACCACTCGCTCCCCAAAGGTCTCCTAGCAAAAAACCGATGATGTTAGAAATCACAAAGCCAGGTCATTTTCTAGCCAGTATGGACCTCTCTCGGGGCAGGCCCCTGCTGGAAACGCCAGTAGGTTCTCAGAACGGCATTGCAGTCTTCCTCTCGCCCTGCAGTCCTCTCTCCTTCTTTTCCCTTCCACGAACTGAAGGTTCTCCTTAACTAACTCCTGCCTCTTGACCTCTCCGTCTTTCCCAGAAGTCACAGCCAACAAATCTCTGGCACCTCTAATGCCTTCTTGGCATCTGCTTCCCAGGGGTCTGACTCAACAGGTCAGCCTCCCATATTGGGATGGACAAGGACCCTGGAGCTTGCATGGCCTTGAAGGAGAGAATTGAAACAGTCAGAGATGTGCTTCTAAACAAACGGGGACTGTAACTTCCCTGTAGGTACACTGGAAGGGGATGAGCACCCCAAAAGAGAGCAGAGGAAAAGAGCATGGAGCCCTCCCAGTTTCCTTGGCTGCCATGTCCCCATATCCAGACATCTGAATAGTGAGCAATCTTGGCCTCAGCCCTTGAATACTTCAACTCTTCTTTAATGAGACTGCTAGTTAAAGAGTATTATGGACTTCTGGGACTTTTTTATGGAGATGCTGAAGACTCTCAAATTTATATGACAGGTCATCAATATTAAAAGATCTGTACTTCAAAGGATACAATCGGGAAAGAAAAGACAAGCCACAGTATAGGAAGAAATGTTTGGGATTCCAGTATCAGCCAAGGACTTTCATCCAGAGTATTCAAGGAAGCCTTGCTACTCAATACTAGACAGACACACACCCCAAATGAGACAAACAGGCAAGTAATTTAAATAGCTATTTCTTCTAAAGTAGATATAGAAGTGACCTTCAAGAAAAATGAAAAATGTTCAAAATCCTTACTCACTGGGGAAAAGCAAACCAAAACCACAATAAGATTTCCACTTCCATTCACTAGCTGGGATATATAGTAAAGCCTGTTGATCACCAGAAGAAACCAGAGTGCTCAGCTAAACTGTGAATGGTTTAGCTGTTTAAATAGTACTTTGGCTCTTCCTCAAAGTGTCAAAGTGTGCTATGACCCAACATTCCTCTCCTAAGTACACCCAAGAGAACAAAATACACATATTCACACAGCAACTTGTATGTAAGCATTCCCAGGAGCTTTAATTGGAAATGACTTGAAGGTCCATGGAGTAATAAACAGATGAACTAAACACAGTAGAGTATTATTCCCCATAAAAAGGGATGGATTCTTGATGTTCGTGAGTAGACCTTAAGAACATTGTACGCTGGATGACGGGCTGGCTAATGTATCTGCCTGGCATTTATGTGGGTGCTGGGAATCCGAACTCCAGTCCTCACACTGTACAGCAAATTCTTCATCCACTGGGCCATCTCCCTAACCTCTACCATTGTCTTCTTATGGGTCAGACCCTATTCCCAAATACTTAATGCATTGAAGTTCTAATCTGCAGTGCCTCTGACCATGCCTGAATGTGACTTTAGAGGCCATCAGGGTGGCCGCTACAGCTATCTGATTGGCCTTTAGGAGATACCAAGAGATACAAGGAAAACATAGGGATGTGCACATGGAGAAAGACTATGGAAAGACATGAAAAAAAAAAGACTATCATTAAAAATCAAGGACAGGACTGGGGGATGGTTCAGAGAGTAAAAATACTTGATGCCAAACCTGATGACCTGAGTTGGATTCCTGGTCCCCTCATGGTGGAAGGAGAGAACCAAGTTGTTCTCTGGCCTTCATAAGCACAAGTACATGGATGGACTGACGGATGGACGGACGGACAGGGACACACACACACACACACACACACACACACACACACACACACACAAATCAACAAATATAAAGGAAAAACAAGAAGGGATTGGAGTGTAGCTCAGTGGTAGAGCACTTGCCTAGCAAGCTCACAGCCCCAGGTTCCTCCTCCAGCACCACCAGGAAAAAAGCAACAAACCTGAGAACACATCCATCTGGACAGTCTAGCCTCCAAACTGTGAGGCTCTCCACTGCTGTACCAGCCACCCAGTTTGTGCTATTTTATGGTAGTCATCTAAGCAAACCAACACTCCTACCCATGCCCACCCCAGCCTTTCCTCGAATTCCCTAAGTATCAAAAGCTGGCCTTGAACTCCTGATCCTCCTGCCTCATCTCCCAAGTGCTGGGACTCTACTGGGGCCTCACCTCTACCTGTGCTGTATGTTGC